>NW_020799092.1:4053946-4136561 GCF_003259725.1 Athene cunicularia | reverse complement strand
GAGAAAACAAGGGGAAAGGGGGGGGGGGAGTGATAGAGCGACTTGGTGGATACCTGGCATTTAGCCAGAGTCAAACAATCACATGTCCGTATCAAACTATTCAGTATTAAAAAAACAACAAAGCCACTTTGATAAGGAAATATCTACAAAAGAGAAAAGCATACTACTTATCCAATCTGAGGTGGAATCCTTGTTCAGTATCATTCTTTCTAGAATTAAAAAAAAAAAAAAAACCTTTACATTTGGGATGAAGGCGGCTTCTAGGCAAAACTTGGAAAGACTGCTAGGTATTGTAACACTATTCACTCAAGATTCTTTATCCCTCCATAAGATGAATAAACTGATACAGAAAGAAGACCTGTTGCCAAAGTACCTCATAACCAGAATAAAAAAGTGGTGTGTTTCTTTTTTCAGGGCTTACCTATGATTTACACTATTGTAGTCACACTTGCTGTTAAAACCACTTCATATTTTGGAATAATACTAGCATAGATTAGTTATCCAGGATCTGCTAAAAAGTGGGGAAAAAAATTAACTGTTAATCCAGGTTCAATACCAGAAAAGAATAATTGGATCCTGTATTTATAGTCAACTGAATTAATTTTACACCAGTTCATTGCTATTATGATACCTACAAGGACATGTCATTTGAGCATTTTAGGAGGAGATTGTCGTATTGCTGGTTAACATCTTAGTGTCATCCTTTTGGATGGCTTCTTTTTGAAGTGTTTTGGAATCAAAATGTCACAGCTGTAGTGTTCTGTGAACAGTTTTTCTCATAGATGCTCGTGGGGTGTGTCTTTTAACACCATCCTGGCACAGTCTTGAATACTGATAGAAGACTTCACAGAAATTTGCCTTATTTCAAGGGAGAAAATAGACTTATAGTGAGCTCTCAAAACAAGTAGGGTTTTTTTTAATGCCCTTTCAAGGCTCAGTAGTTTCTTGTACAGACAGCTTTCACTGGATCTGTACAAGGTTGTAAAGAAGCTAGTAACAGCTTCCAAAGAAAATGGCTTAGAAGGATTCTCAGGAGTTTATCCAGCTCAGCAGCTTCTGCTGTTCCTCAATATTCTGTTACTTAGAGAAATTCTTCCCCAAGAAGGTCCCGTGGTGACAAATGAATATGACCTTGTTTATATTCACCTTTTGGGTACGTAAATAAGATAGTTTTATAATCACAAATGCAGATTTGGAGACAGATGGTCACGCATGCAGAATTGTCAGGAAAGTCTGGAGTTAGTCTGCAAAATGATAAGGAAACAGTTCAGCTATGTTATGTGCCAGCACTTGAAGAAAGGATACATATTGATGTTTTCAGTCATTCAAAGAGAAATTTAGCCTTTGATTTTTGCAGTAAGGTGAAACTGCAGTCCTTTCTTTACAGGAAGCAAGCAAACAAGCATTGTGTTTTACTGGTTCACCAGGTGAAAGTCAGCCTGTGGAGGAGCTACATTCAGAATATTCCTTTTGATGTTCGATGTTTCTGATTAGAACCTTTCTGGAGGTTGAGCTATTACAGCTAAACTTGAATAGTCAAAATTTAGGACAGCTTTCCTTTGAGGATCTTATACCATTTGTCAGTGGAGGCATTCCTGAGTACAATTCAGACTCTCTGCTTCTGGCATCTAATTCTGGGTGGCATTCGGGAAGCTTTCTAGACAAGAAAAAGGAAGTTTATTGTAGGTGATCACTCTGAGTGACTTTGTGCAGATGCATTTTTCTTCATTTAATTTTCGATGGAATTTGAGAAGACAAGCAGTCTGAAATAGCTGTATAAATTCTTCATGTACTTCTGTGTATGCAGTGATGGTGCTTCTGGATTGTTGCTTCATCAGCTGCTTCTCTCCCTCCCACAATGGTAAAATTAAGGATGTTTTTTGTAGAGCTAAACCTTTTTAAGGACTGTTCTGGCAAAATCATTGCCAAACAATGTATCAATTAAGCTAAACTTGTAGCTCTTTTTCTTTTCTTTCTTTTTTTTTTTTTTTTTCATTGTATACTACTGTGAATAGTAGTTTGAGGTTTTATGAAGATTGTCAATGCTTCATGAATTTGTAATGTTATCTTTATTTTTAAAGATTTGCAGTAGCAAGTAAAACAATGACCACATGACTGGAAGAGATGTGTGTTGCTTTTGTTTACTTCTCTCCACTTCGGAGTGCAACACTGGCATTGGAGGTGGCTCTAGACCTGCTCTTTCTGAGCAGAAGGAGGCATGGGTCCTAGGAGGATCATCTCTCTAATGTGTTTGTCCGGTTCACCAGGCTAGTATCTGTGGTCTTATCAGTCAGCATCACCAAAACGTTGCTGGCTGGTGACTTCTGTCCACAAGTTCACTGCTAGCTATCATGCACGGTTGATAGTGTTGAGTGAATGCAAACTGAGACTCATAACTGTCTTTGACATTAATTCCACAGGGGAAAAAAAATTAAAACTTATCATCCCAGATGTGAAGCTTAAAGCCTTTTAGAGTATTTCTTGTGCATCCTGCATAATTGCAAGCCTCACTGGGGCTCTTACACTTCCAAAAGTATTTCTGGAGTTAAGCTCTTTTCATTTTGAGGCCTGTAGCTTCTTCACTTATCAGGTGGAACATCTCTGCAATCTTCATTTTGCATTTGTGTCCTCTAAGAAACCTAGCCCTAGAAAACCTGCCACCTACTGTGTTCAAGAGGACTGTGAAGAGGACTTGTTGCATATAACTTTTTTATACGCTCTTCAAGGACATTTCTCTAAGAAACTGAGGAAACACAAAGATGGATTTTTTTATTGGTCACGGAGAACAGATGTCTTCAGATTACAGATTTAAATTACATTTTCTTACATTTATAAGTCCACATTCCTTTGTATTATTAACAATAAGATGTAATTCACAGAAAATATTTAAGATTCCTGATACTAGTGTTTTGCTATAGGTATGGCTGTTGACATTTGGTCATCCTGCAACACAAAAGGTAAATGCAAGCTACTTAGCAGCAAGAACACCTTGTTCATAGAGACTGGTGATTGAAAGGTTAATCCAAGTGACATCATCCTTGTAAGCAACCAGCTTTCTTTGAATGATTTTAATGATCTTTGGATTTCTTTGATCAGTAAACCATAGTCTTCAATGGCACTAGTGTCAATATGAATTTGCAAGAGAAATGACTAACCAAATGGAAGCTTTTTAATAGAAATATTGCCAAAAGTATATTTATGCTTTGTTGGACTTATTCATGCAGTTGGATGAAGCAATACGTCAGATTTCAGAAGTCCTCCACAAAAACACCTCCATGCAAAAAATTTTTAGAGTGGATTGACCAGGGACAGCATTCAGCTGCAAGCATCCTGTCAAACTTTCTCTTGTCAAATGGGTGAAAAAATAACGCATGGGGCATATTATCTATCCTTTACCATTATCAAGGCATTTCGGAAGGATACTTCCAGGTGGAGATGGGCACTCTAGCTTACATCATCTTCTACAATCATGGAATTTCATTTTCCCTGAATACGCTTAAGAAAATGTTTCGGAAGATAAGGCCATCTAGTTTATCTGCCAGGCAATTCTGCCTTCCCATGAGAGAACTAGGTACTGACAGGATAACAGCAGGTGGTTTTATATATTCATAGAAAGGGAAGAACCAAGTCCTTGTTCTTTCAGAGAGGTGTTATGTTTGGATTTTGAAGCAAGGTAGTGTTCTCAAACTGGTATTTTCAGGGCGTTATCCAAAAATGTCTCTAAAACAGCTCTTCCCTTGAAGGCTACGGTTCACATATGCCTCTCAATACAGAAGATTCCAAAACAGAATAGAGGTCATAATATACTTAAAATTGGTCACGCAGTTTCTGTACAGAAGATAACACAGAGATATTTAGGAAAACATAGGAGAAAAGAGGCTTTTTCTTTTTTTTTTTTTTTTTTTTTTTTTTTTTTTTTTTTTTACCCCTGATCTCCAGTGGCTTAATATGTAGGCTTGGGGAGAAAAGTCTTCATGGGAGAGGACCACCAAAACAGAATTGTATAGGCAGATTCCTTTATATAAAGGTCCCTGAAAAATCTACTTGATTGAATTTGCTAAAACAGTTGTGAAAATCTCACTTTTTCATTTGGTATCTGATGTTATGCAATCAGTGCATTATACATCTTTGGAAAAGGAGAGAAATTGGATGAGGTTACTAAAAAGTGTTAGGTTCCAATGAATATTCCCAAATGGCAAATGTCAAAATTGAGATGGAAGTAAGAGATGTTGCTTAGCAACTGTAGTAGTCTCTGGTGGCCATAGATGAATACAGTAACTGTTTACAGCAGCAGTGCTGCTGTAAAGTGGGCCTATCTGAAGAAGGATGTCTGAAGAAGCGCATTTTCCTCATGGAATTCAATAATTATTTCTTTCTCATTTTGGTGAACCTTCAAACTACCTTGGGAAACAACCACCTGGCAACAAAACCGATTTTGCAAATTGATATTCTCCAAGTCCTAAACAACATTCTATCAAACATTCTGGTATTGTATTTTGTATTATAGTTGCAATAAGCTCTAGTATTTCTGTTTCTTCAATTGTCTTCATAATTTGAGGCAGGGTTATATTGGATTAGTCATGTGTAGGCTATAGTAGCTGAAACAGGAAAAAGTTTCATTTAAAATTTCATTACACCTGAGGATAAATTGCTTTCAGTATTGTTTTTCTTGTTGCATCAGCCTTAATATCCTCTGTGACCTTGCAACGTTCCCTGCTGTACATTTATTCAACTGTGTTGTGCATTCTTAGAGAAGTACTGCAAACCCTACTGGCAGCAGCTTCATTTCCTCTTCTCATTTAGATTTCCTAGTGCAAACAATTTTTTGAGATTTTAGCAGTACTTCTTTTCATCAAGTTTTGTAGGTGTGGTTTGAGCTCAGAGGGCAGCTGAGCACCACACAGCTGCTCACTCACCCTTTTCCCCTCAGGACTGGGATGAAAAAAAAACGCTCAGGAACTGAGATAAGGACAGGGAGAGATGAATCACTATGTCACCAGCAAAAGATAGACTTCTTAGGGGAAGAAAAAGAATATCAATTTATTTCAAACACTTAACAACAAAAACAGCATTTAACAGAGTAAGACAGTGAGAAGCATTACCACATCTTAAAAACACCTTCCCTCCCACTCTTCCCTACTTCTCTGCCTCTCCCCTACCCTGCAGGGGGCAGGAAATGGGGGTTACAGTCAGTCTGCTGCTCCTTCTGCCTTGGGGGGGAGGACTCCTCTCATTCTTCCCCTGCTCCCCTGCGGAGTGCCTCTCACAGGAGACAGGCCTCCATGAATTTACTCTGATGTTAGTCCTTCCCATGGGATGCAGCTCTTCCGAAGCTGCTCCAATGTAGGGTTACCCCTACATGCTGCAGTCCTCCCAGTGCCGAACTACAACAGCAGGGACTTCTTCCTACAGAGGCCTGGCCTAGTGCCACTGCCTGCTCCAGTGTGGGATCCTCCGTGGGCTGCTGGTGCATCTCTGCTCCGCTGTGGATCTCCATGGGTGGCAGGGGGGGTAGCCTGCCCTCTCAGCTCAGGCTGAAGGGGGGGTCTGCACTAGTGAACCTTCCCCACCCCAACTTTCTCCTCCTTGCACTGAACTTGGTGTTTGCATAGGTGTTCTCACAACTGCCAAGTTCTCATCCCAGGTTCCCCTTCTTAAATACATTACTGCAGAGTCACAGCCACTTTTGCTAATTGGCTTTGCCTGAGCCAGAGGCAGCTCCAAATTGGAGCAGAGAGCTTCAAGAAGCTTCTCACAGCAGGCCGCTGTTGTAGCCCCCTGCCACCTACACAAGCCCAGCACAGTAGGTGTGAGGATCTGAATCAAAAATGCATTGCATTTTCCTTCAAGTTTATCCTGATGTTTTCACCTTCATTCTTTAAATGCAAATAAATAAAATGGCAAAACACCCCAAAAGAGTGCTGTGGTTTTCACAGGCACTTTAAAGTCTTTGTCAGTTGCTCAGTGTTCCTAGTCTCAACTTCTGAAAATAACCTTCCCCTTCTGGAATGAGATCTTTAAGTGTTGCAATGTACTTGGCCCTTAAAATAAAGACATTTACATTAGTGTTTGTGACATCTTGCTTGTCTACACTATGTAGGGTTATTCATAAAGGACAACAAATTCCTTATGTTTTCATTATTTCTGCATCACTCTCAAATATTAAAAACACTGTCTACCTGTTTGCATTTAAAATATGTCAGACAACTTGTGTAAGATCCTGTTAAACTTGGTATTCCTTGCAGTGTCTTGAGGTATATTTCTCTACATTTCTATTGGCAGCATTTACTGAATGGTTTATTTCACCATGTCAGAACAGTAAACAGTCAAAAAATTAATTCAAGGTGATCCAAAATGAAGCTCTAATCATGTTGGTTGACCACAGACATGGAAGTCAGGTACTTGGAATTCATATCTTGGGTCTGATAGCAGTCTGTGCCTTATATAAATTAGAAATTACATTTCAGAAGCAGAGTCTTAGGTCAGTTGTATCAGTTTTTTGCATATCTGTCCGGAGATCCAAACAAGCTGAATTTATTTTTCTGGGAGGAAGGTGGCTAAAGACAAGTTCACCTCTGCTTATTTCAGTCTTATCTTCTACTGTCTGCATATATTTTTCAGCTTTCATATATAAGAATTACACTTAAAACCCTATGCAAGTAAAAGTAGATCCTTATGTTCACAACCTAACTACCATCCCTTAGACTTTTCTTACTGTAATCTAGCTGGTCGCATTTTCTCCAACCATATATATCTATATAAATACAAAATATTTGAAGTATGTAAAGATAGGGGGTTTTTTTAATGTGTGTGTATGTATATAACATATTCAAAGCAAAGTACTTTTCTTTTAAATGGCTTAGCTTATTGCTAGAAGAGTGTTTAGCTTGAAAGCTACCTCCTCAACTTTGCAATTACTGCTCTCCTGAAGAAGATGTAACATTCCTTCATGAGACTGGTGGACTAGTCATCTGTCTAGAGGTCATATTTTGGAAGGTTTTTTAAAATCTGACAGCTGATACTGATATTTTGGTCATAAAAGCAGTTTTATGGCTAAGTTCATAGAATAGCCCAGGTTGGAAGGGACCTCAAAAGATCACCTTGTTCAACATTCCTTAGGAAAGGGAGCCTAGATAAGATTATTTAGCACCCTGTCCAACTGCATCTTGAAAACTTCCAGCGATGAAGATCTTGCACATCTCTGTGGAGGTTGTTCCAGTGAATTGTTGTTCCTACTGTAAAAAAACCTTTTTCTTATATAGAGATATAAATTCTTCCTTTTCATGATTCTTTACCCACCAACTGATTTCAGCCAAACTTTGAAGGTATAGAAACCTTGGAGTTGGTTCCTACAAGCTTTATGAGAGTTGCTAGTTGGATAGAAGTAGAAGGAATCTCAAGTTAGTGTTCCTACTGAGGCAGAGGCAGGGCTCTTACACAGTAGCTTCTGTTTAGACCTGTGTCCGTTGGCACATGTATAACTTTGGACAAGCCAAAGGAGATGCTTTCTTCCCTCTCCTGGGAGAATTCCAAAGCATGTATTGACAAGAGTACGTTATGCAGAACTGGAACAATCTCCTATTTTCATAGCTTTCTTTGTTATTTTTTTAAAGTGAAAATATGTAGAAAAGGCTTTCTGATTTTGTGTGTATGTATGTTTTCTCTGCATGCTTATTGTTTTTTCTTACTCATAACCACTTTTTTAAGGTAGCCTGCAATGGTATTAACAGAAATAAAGCTTTTTCAGTTTGTCTTATTGTTTCGGATGGTACCAGAGAACAGAAGTGGAAATGTGTACGTTGTGTCTTTTGGAGTCACTGTGCTCATCTTTAGTGGAGAGTGCTTCTCTTTAGAACTGGTTAGTACTGACCTGTCCAGAGAGGATGCTCTCCAGCAGTGCATTGGTGGCACTTGCACAGGTTACTTCAATTGTATTTCAGCTGTGCTAGACTTAAATTTTGTTTGAAGGACAGAAGACTCAGTTTATTTATCTGGGCATATCATGGAACAAATAGACATCAGTTCTTAAGGTTATTTCTGCTACAGGTTTCACTCACTGAGAAATGAGTCTGGAAAGGTACTAATGATCACACTGTTGATCTTTCTGTATTTATCCATTTAGTGTTCTGTGTTTTTTCTTTTCAGTCCTGGGTTATCAGCTGGAACTTTTCTGAAAGAGTTGCTAATAAAAGCAAACCTAAATAGTTTGTTTTATGTTACCAATTGTCATGTAGAAGAGCTAGGAACCTTTATAATTGTAGGATAGCCTAAGAACTAGGCTTCAAAAAAGCTTAAGTGCTAGGGGCATAGGAGTTTACACTACCCTTTGCCTCACCCCCTGTAAAATCTTCTGAAAATACTTTGTTCATCTTAGGCTTATATTACATGCAGCTGCAAAGATGTTTACAGGTCAAGAAACGGCACAGGACTGTTGTCACATGCAGTCTTTGCTGTGTGTCCTTTTTGCATTAAGTGTATTAAATAAAGGTCTTCCTAGTTTCATTATATTTGTCAAACCACCTTAGAGTACTGGACAGAATGAAAATACCAGTTTTAAGTGGTCATGGTAATAGGCTACTAATGTAAATATGGGCAAAAAAGGGTAGATGTCACTCTTATTTCTTCAGATACCATCAGTTTTTGTTAGAAGAATCTAATCTAATGCAAGACCTGATCTTACAAACTGAGTCAGTTTGGAAAGTAGATAGTTTGCTGGTGTTTCTCTGTTGTTTTTACTCAAGGCATAAATGAAATGAAGGTAGGAGAGACTTGAGAGTCACAAATTGTAGGGTTTTTTTGTTGTTGTTGTGGTTGTTTGGTTGGTTTTATTTCTAGGCTTTTTTTGTCTGATCTTGGGTAAGCCAGTGAGCACTCTTTCTCTGTGGCTCAGTTCTCCATTGGTAAAGTAAGTGCAAGATACATGCATTCAGTAGAGGGATAAGCCAGGTCTTTGTTAGCAAAGGAGTTATAAAGTACCAAGCATAATAAAAGTAAATTTGACTGCTTGCTCACTCTGGTCATAATTTTTTTCATAATGCAGATAGAATTATGATTCCTAACTTATGTCTGTGTCTCTCTTTTTTCTGTCCCTCCCTCCCCCCTACCATGTTTCCCCTTTCCCCGCATGAACTATATGTTTTTCTTTCTCCAGTAGTCTTAATTCTGGGAAGGATTTGATGTTCTCCATGAAGTGCGTGTGCAGACAGAAAAGATAAATGAGATAAAACAGCTTTGTCTAAATATGTTGTTGGAAATTTTATTGACTTTTTTATATATGAGAGTTTATTTTCATCTGTTTAACAGCATTTTTTAATTGTTGTTAATTTAATAGATAATTTTTTGTCTGTATCTGGTTTCAGATTTGGTACTTCAGTGTGTGAAATTCTTTCTTAGGGATTCAAGGAGTGAATGAAATGAGTTGAGATCAGAATGATCATATCTGAATATTTATTGAAAATTATTTCACTATTATAAATGTGACAGAATTTCTGCATGACTTGTTCAAAATCAGTAGTTGATATCTGGGTTGAAGACAGGTGTGACTGCAGGTAACTAATAAAAGGAGAGAGTCATCTAATCCAAACTGGTTTGCTGGTAGGTGTATTTGGAATGCTGTGCTCCAGACTTCTCTACTTTTATGTGTTACTGTTTGAAGTGTGTGTCCCCAAATGGTCAGGTCAGACATTGGACAATAGTTCTCCTGATACGGGGAAGCTGCATCAAATTTGAATTACTGTATTTATAAGTGAATTTTGGCAACTTAATACAGCTACATTACCGTTTGCTTTGGTTAGCTTCTTTGTTGTTCTGTGTATTTTCAAATTATCTTGGAGGTTAGAAACTCCAGAAGTTATTTTTCATACCTAGATACTAAATGATAAGCTGCACAGGAAGGTACATTTATTATGTGTATTTACTGTGAAGTCTTACTGATGCACAAAAACTCCAACTGTTTGGTATATGCCAAGCAGCACTAGTGTTTGAGGGGACAAGGAAATGTTCTGTTTATTTTTTTTCCCAATACAGTTTGTCAAGCATTTAGGTTTTGGTTTGGGTTTTTTATTATTTTCAGAAAAGAATAGGGCCAAGGAAATCAGTTTTTTGTCTTTGTAGCAAAAATGATTGAGGTGGGGAATGCTTTAATGCTGTCAACCTCTGCTAAAGATTAGAAATTTTGTTTTGAGTTTTGGGATAATCTCTGACCATTTAAGGGGTTACTTCTTCTTGTTGGTCCTTGTCACATATGACTGTTTTGCAAATTTTGCAAATCATGTTTATGTAAAATGTAATTAGTTTTAGGCTAAACCATTTTAAGCTTCAATAGTTTTATTCCCTTAAGGATACTCTGGCACACTAGACACGGATTTTTCTCAGCAGTCTGACCTTTTTAGTTGATGCAGTACTCAACTTTGTGATGATGACACTTTGTGTAGAGCTAACCAAACCAGCTGTGGGTTATAAATATATTCTTCCTTAATTCATTTTCCTGGTATGTTTAAAATAGATACTCAGTCACTAAATTAATGGATAATCCAAATAGATGAATGAGTAGAGAATTTTCACAGAAAATTTCTACAGCTCAAAAGCGTGTAACCCTGGCTTCATGTGACCAGAAAAACTTGCAAATGTTATGGAATGAAGTTTGTTATCCAATGTAAAGTAATGTTTAGTAATAACTTGATTACCATCAGGTCAGTTGGCAAAAAGCTTAGCATGTATATGAGCCACCACAGAAAATTTTTTTCTTTTTTTAAATAGAGAATAAAATGTTTGCATGTGCTGCAGGATGTTCACTGACATGTTTTTAAAGGGATGGGACAGTATGGATTTCCATATTTTCTGTACTAATACTCATGGTATGGAATTTGTAATACCAAGTATAATTAACAGTTGTTATCTGTAAATGAGTACAGAAGCCTGGAAATATTTAAATGAAAATTAACATTAGGAGCTTGGTATTGTCCATAGAGCAGATGCAAATTTTGTTTCCCTTCCTTCTTAATACCCTATCCAAAGGCAGTGTGGAAACAGTCTCCTTTCCCTCTCTCCAAAAAGCCTGAATAACCAGATGAAGCTGACTTCATGGGACACCTGTAGTGCTTTGTCAACCTCTGGAAGGTCTGCCTGTCCATTACAGAAAGTCCTTGACTTACACATTCACACCCAGAGAACCGAAAGCTGTTCTGTTGCATGTTTTGGTGCAACAGCCCTGATACTCCTGTCAGGCAGTTGAAGGAGCTGAGTTTAATAAAGCAGTGATCCTACTAAATTCGTATCTGGAGGTTAAGCTTCCTAATCTAGCTCAGGGCTGTAGCTGTACAGGTAATGTAAGTTGGTATTAAAAGGCTGGTATGCAACATGCTAGACTTAAAGTTGTTCTCCCTTTGCCCTTCTGTTCCTGTCTTATGCTGGTTTAAGTGTTAGAAGCATCTGCATAGTTAATAGCATCAGAAAACTGATCTGGGCTGAGGCTTTTCTTACTTGCTGTTTTTTTTTTATTTGATGTGTTAAACTAAAAGGTTAGCTTTAACGGGTCTGAGGTCCCTGATCTGAATTCACATGTAACCTGACCAGTGCTTGCATCATATTCTTGCTTTATTTCATCCCTCACACACAAACGTGACTGTGTACCATGTCATGTAATATCAACATACTTTATGTGGAATGGATGCAGTTTTGTTACTGATGTTCATTCAAAAACACTGCTAGGAAGAATAAATGTTTAATTTTATTTTTTAAAGAACCAAGTACAAAAGGATTTTCGCATCAACTGAATGATTACTTTCAGGACATTCCTCTGGTCTTCCTTTGCTTCTGTTCAAATATCTTTGTTTGCCAGAGTACATAACTGAGTTGACCTGAGTGTATTAGCATCAGGTGTGTGTCAGCACCTCAGAAATCTGTAGGGTATATCGTGCTTTGCTGCTTGTTTAAGGTGCTGCTGATACAGATAAATACAGCTGTGCCACTTAAAACTAGTGTGACATTATTTCAAAATTTATACCTAGTGGCAAGAAGATACTAATGAGAAAAGATAATTCTGTATGGTAACAAAATGTAAGGTGTTGCACTTGATCTCAAAACAACTCAGGCAAATGAGATATAGAAAGATCTTAAGTCTACTGACTATGCAGCAAGTACCGTGAGAAAAAAGGGGTATGTTGAAGGTTCTAGAAAGGAAGAATACAGCAAGAATTAATACCATTTCAGGTTACTTTTTGTGATCAACCTCCCATTCAAAACTATATCTGTTTTTCTTAACATTTATTTCTTTGATTGGAACTACATAAACCATCTTGTGTTTGTCTGCTTTCTGCTTCCTGTTCCTTGGTCAGTTTAGCAAAAAATTAAGTCAGGCAATCTCTGTCTGCAGAGCTTGTTCTAAGCAAGCTTAAGTTGGTTGCCTGTGTGTTCAATTACGAAACATGTAGTTTGGGTAATACCTTAGATAATTTTTCTTACAAGTCTTTACAGGCTTGAGACATATGACAAATCTTTGCCTAGCAGCTAATACAGAAAAGAATTGTCTGCCCATTGACCCAAGAGAATTTAATCTGCTGTGGTACACTTTTACTAGAGTAAATAAATCTTACTCTATTGTATGGTCGGTATAATAAGAAATTGACTGCGGTAGAAATTTATTAGAGTGAGTGCTTATTGTTGTAAAAACATGAATGACCTGTATTATCTAGGGTTCTTAGCATATTAATGCAGTGGGTTACCAGCACTGAAAACACTTTTCGATTTTTCTTTTATATCTAGTAATTAATAGAATATTAGGTTGATAAGTTTGTGTTTCAGTTCCCATCATTCCCCAATATTAGTTTCTTTAGGGAAACATTTAGCCTCTGAATGAATAACTGTCTTGTGGGCAGGGTGGCACAGTTACTAGTAAAATCTGTTTGCAGTAGCAAACTAATGTCTGTGGAATAATCTACCTTTCCTTAAAGAAGAATGCTTGCAACAAATAGTTCTAACAGTAGGTATGGGTAGTAAAGTTTTGGTAAATTGTAGCTTTTACAAGAAACTATTTTGGGGGTTTTTGTTTGGGTTTTTGTTTGTTTTGTTTTTTTCTTCTAATGTTATTTTGAAGACTTCTTAGATTCAAATTTTTGTCATCTTTCCTTTAACCTTCATATTGGGATTTCTGGTTAATTTTTGTGATTGTTTTGTGGAGTCATTCAAAAGCTGTCAGCCACTGTCAGGTCACTCTGTGACTGTCTGCGTTGGCCACTTTTTTTCCCTCTCATTTGAGACAGCCTGGTAGGCTAGGCAGCTGTATGTGTCCCGTGTGCATGGGGTGCTGTTCTCATCCATCTCACTTTGTTGGCTCTCGCCTACCTTCAACCAGTTCCATGAAACAGAAACTAGGGGTAGATGTCATGGAAAGAAAAGTGCAGAAACCTCTTTAGTTGTTTCTGCTACAGCCAGAAGAGTTTATGTCATCAGTTCAGTAGTACTGAAAATCAAATTTTTGTAGATGATAGCGTTCTGTAGGTGGAGAATGGTAAAATGCTGTATGTGTAGATCATTGTTGAAGTTATTAATGTATTTACATAACCCTTTAAAAATTGTATACTTTCCTTACCCTGTTTTGTATTTAATTTTTGTTCTCAGAATTACTATTTACAGAGTTCATCTTTGTCTCAGCCTGCTCACCTTTCCAGATCCCACACCGTCTTTAGTTTGAGCGTACAAACTGTACAGGTGTGTGTCTGGTGAGGTGTGACTTACCAAGGATCAAAAAACAAACCTGTAACTTCAGGTATAAGAGTCCATATTTAATGAGGATTCCATGACACCTGTTGTGGATGACTCACTTTTCATGTCACCGAACTGATAACAGGATATTAAACAGTCAGAAAGATGGCTTCTGTTCCTGTTTGCTTAGGAATGAAAGCAAGAAGGAAGATGATGTGCAGATTAAGATAGTTGATGTTTTGATTTGAAAAGAGATGACTTAAGAAATATTTGTTTCTATTTTAAAAAACCACCAGAACCCACGAAAGCCTGTGAGTTAGGTGTGCCACATAGCCCCACTTAACGCCTCTGCTTTTGGCACAGAACTTGAAGATCAGGCATCCCTTCGTTTCTCGTGTTGCGGAGCGGCTGCCCCGCGGCGCCGCCTCGCAGTGGCACGTCAGGGTGCGCGTTTCGCGAGGAGGCCAACGCGCGGCGCCACCCTCGGGCTGCCGGGGGCGCCTGGTCTATTTTTAGCCGGTTGCTGGGCAGATTTGCACAGGCCTCCTGGGGTGGCTCCGCCTCGCAGGTGCGGATTGGTTTATGCAAATCAACTGTGCTGCAGCCAATCCCGAGCGGGTATGCAAATTTCACGCCGTCCCTGGCTGTCAGGCAGGAAAAGCGCGACTCGGCCGGGAGCTGGTGAGGTGGCAAGATGGCTGCGGGGCCTCCCTCTGACACTCGCAGGAAGAAAAGTCATGATTTCATGTGGAAAACAGGCAAATAGCCTTTCTGCCCCCAAAATTTATGAAAAGTTTCTCCCAGGCTTCAATTAGCTGAAATCATGAAACGGCTGGTTCCATTGCATACTGAAGACCTGCCTTCTCCAGTCTGAGGTGAGGCGCTTGGTGGGAGCTCAGCCCTGACCTGTGTGTGTAGGACTGGTCTGGGCAAGGAACAAGCAAGCAAAGCAGCAGGTGCACTGCCTCTCCTGAGAAAGGATATCTTCCCTAGAGGATATACTGATAATGCTTTATAAAAGAGGAGGTTCCCTTAGCCAACTAATCAACGGCTATTTTGGTTCCATTTTAAATGGTTGCTCTTTTGTTACTGAGAAAATGTAGCTGCTGCAAAAAAACCTCTAAAAGGTGCTTGTATGCATGACACTTAACATTTTAATTCAGCATCACCTATTTTGTTGCAGGTTTTCAGTTCTGTTTCTTCTGGCATTTGAGAAGCTACCTCAGGGGGGACCACTGTTAGCATCAGACAGCTCACCTCTGAAGTCTGATGTCACCAAGTTGCAGGTGTTTGAAAGCTGAGGTTACATCGCTACGGTTAGCTGCCTAGTTTAGACAATTCTTTACAGAATGTTATGGGTAAATATATTTTTATTATTAGAATAGTGTTATTCTACATTTTATCTAACAGAAGACTTGTAAAGAGACCTGTCTTAAAAAGGAGGCCATTCTGCATATATTAGTGATACCTTTTACAGTTGTAGCCTGTTGAATTTTCACTAGAAATTCACTGATAAAAGGAAAAAATACTGTATTTTATAATGCATAGAAGAGCATGAATGCAACCTTTTTTTTTTAAGGATTTTTTTTCTCAGAGCTTCTCATATTTTTTGGTCTGGTTTTAAGTTTGGAATATCGGAAGTTGGGTAAGTTTTTAATTGTAGATGTATTCTGGCAGTTAGTGTCCACTTCTATGGAATTACTGGCCCCTCATATTTAAGGATAACGGTAACTGTTAATCCTCTGCCAAAGATGGAACTGCAGCATAGTAGTTAAACAATTTATAATAAAAATATTCCATAAATGTATCTTAAAATGCCCAAATTCAGCTTTATGTAAAACTTAATAAATCTTGTTTTTTACAAAAAGAAATGTACTTAGTGCTTTAGCTTGTGGTAAAAAAAAAAAAAAATCTGTAAGAAAGCTGAATTTTGCTGTTACAGATATTTCAAAAACCAGTACTTGTTTAGTGTTTGGAGATCTCGCAGCTGAATCAAAAGCTTATATTTTAAGTTGTTGATAAAAGTTGAAATCTCTAGCACTTGTGGGAAGTATCTACTACTGTTGCTCTGAGTTCCACTCAAATAGTTCTACTGGTTTAATGACCTAATGGCTGTTAAAACTTAGTTTATAGAAAAAGACAAAGCTTTTCTTAAAGAATGAGCTTAAGCTCCACATGCTAATGAGCAGATGTTTCTAGGGCACTTGTGTTGCTTGTATGAGGCTAACTGGAATATGTATTTTGATTGAAAGTTGTCTAGGAAAGATTTGCACTTGTTTTCTATTCCATCTTCAAAAGTACACATCTTATGTGTAGTAGTTATTAAGGCATAAACTGATGAACTATGTAAGGGCAATTCTGCAAAATCACCAGCAGATCAAAGATTTTAGTTGTGTAAATGAACCTGACAGTCCTATTTTTCCCACAAGGCATGGCAGCCTCATGGGAAAATAACTCTAAAATTACTAATTTAGTATGAGGAAGTGGTTCATGAGCCAGAGTCAAAGGTGGTATTATTCTCTGGTGGTAGAGAAGGCACAGGACAACTGCTCAATTAATTGTAATGCTGAAGTGACAAGAGAATAGTTCAGGTTTGTACATGAAGTTCTGATTGCGTACAGTACACAAGACTATATGACCTGTTTGAAACAGTCTGTGAATTTATTCTGCTTTATCAAACCTGTAACCATACATCTGGGTATTTTTCTTGGGCATAGATACATGTGCGGACCTAAATGTTTACTGAACTGGTTCTTCAAAAGGCAGTTTGCAAGGTTGGGGAAGAATGGCCTCTACTTTCAAGGCACAAATCATACTGCACTTGTGAAAAACCACTGATTTTGATGCTCCTGTTGGTACACCAGAAGACCACAGGCACTGCACCGTATTTGAAGAAAGGTTACCAGCTGACATACTTGAATCCGGGTTGGACCTCGGCAGGTTTTTTGATTCAACATTTGGCATCACTGAAATTTGGTAGTCTTAAAATAGCCTAAAAATGCTTCTGCATGTTAAACACCAAATCTTCATTGCATCTGTGCACTGCACTTGTGGGTTACCGCTTTTGTGCGGCTCCAGGTCTCAAACTGAAAACCCTTAACTTCATTCCCATGTCATTTACCAGCTCTTTGGAAAACCTTGATAAGTTAACGCAAACTCGACTCGACTCGGCTCGGCTGCGCCGTGGGCCCCTGTGTTCGTATTCATGCCCTGGCCGACTTCTTGCCGCCGGCCTCCCGGGGCTTTGTTGCTGGGTAGATTTTAAGGAGCTGCTGTCTGATTGGCTGCCGTGCATGCTCCCTCCAGCCAATCGGATGAGGGCTCGGGTCGGTTCCCGCGCAGGGCCGGACCTGCGGCTGGCGCGTCCCGCGGGACGCGGAGGGGGCGCGGGGCCGCAGCGGGCTCCCCCTCGGGTGCGCCTGCGAAATTACAAGGCTCTGCGGCAGGGGAAAATGCCGCTTGTTTCTTAAACCGCGAACTTCGATACGGGCTATTAAACACGGGGGAGGGGGAATAAGCTAAAGATTTTTCTAATCACGGTGGACCTTTTTTGCTGGATGTTCACTAGGTGAAATAGGACAGGATGGTGACGTAATTTTTTCTTAGAAAATGGCACATTCTTCTTTCACATTGTTCAGCCAACACTAACATAATTTTAGCCTAGAACGGAGGAAAAGTCAAATCGTCTGGTGTGCTGTAAGAAATATTACTTGCACTTACCATATGTCCTTTGCTTTGTTTATTACATTTTAAAATAAAGGCATAGTCATATGTGGATCTCAGTAGGCTGGTGGTATCTTGCATTCAGTCAGATCAGTAGACTTGTATTAGTGGTAGAAAAAAATAGCACGTTATTTCAGTGCATGTTCTGTAAGAATAGATCGTAAATGGTTATTTTTTTCTTCTTTGAAAATAGTTTTTAAATTTCTGACAACTTGTATCAACGTTGCTTTAGAGGATTTCAACTGAAAACTGCTTTTTATGAACCGCTACTTAAAAGGTAGGTTCTGTTCACGGCTTTCATTCTCTGGAACTCTCCATCTAGAACAAAATTCTCCTGACCATTTGCTGCCTCGCTTTCCTTGGTTTGGCTATGCTACATTTAAGTAGGCTTGCATATTTGAGCACTTGATTTTCATGATCAAAGCCTTTACTTCCTCCATGTAGTTCTTATGCTTTGGCAAATGTCTTATGATTAATGGTGCTTTTGGCTAGCACTGCTTGCACGGCAGGAACCCTGTGCCGATGCTGTTCTAGACCGGTAATACCATGCAAACTCCATTGTGCACTGTTTAAATTCCAGTTTTCCCACTCCCCCTCCCCACCCCCCCCTCTATGTTTCCATGACCTTCTCTTTGTCTGTTGCCTGTTACCAGGCGGGATTCAGGCAGCTGCTTATTGATTGGCTAACGTTTCAAGCAGCTTTTGGACTGCTCATAGGAGCACACGATTATAGGCTAATCCATAGCAGCTAAACATCTTTCATTGTTGCTTTAGAGCTGCGATCTCTCTACAGAGTAATAATAATAAAAAAAAAGATACAGAGGGAAAAACTAATTGGCTGAGGAATCCTTCTTGTATTCCTAGCTGCACTGCCACATTTTGGTTTTGCTATGGTAGCACACATTTGGTCATGAGGAAGAAATCTCCAAATATTATGGGGGGAGGTGCCTGATGGTGTGTTTGTGTGTCTCATGCTGAAGTATATATGACTTAAAAGCTTAAAATGAAAAAGAGAATTTTCATAAATTGTACCTAAACAATTAGACACGATGTTTGTGTGTGTTGGTTTCAAAATTGCTTGTGTTTAAAAAATCAAAACAGAAAAAGCAACCCTAAACCTACCATTTTTTTAAAGCATTTAACCCATACACACTTATTTCTGCATGCGGCGGTCATTTTGTGCATGATATTTAGCTGTTAGCGTTTAGTGTTCATCTTTTAATCTCATCTATGCTTATAATTTTGTCACAGTAGCTTTTACTGGATATTCTTCGGTTGCAAAAGATTGTGGGATTGAGCTGAAAATACGCATGAGTTACTCATAATAACCTTCTGTACAAATGCCTTTCTTTGAAATAAAGATGCCCCTCTATTGGCTTGGGGCCTGGGCCACTCATTTCCTTTTTATGACTTGGTCACATGATGAGTAAAAACTGAAAATACCCAGGCATCAGTTGAGGGAAGCGCAGAGCTAAACTTTGTGTTGGTTAAGTATAAAGGGAGGCTACCAACATACATACCTTTAGAACACTACTAGTTTTAAATGTTTTAATTGTGCAAAATTCTTGAAACCTGCTCAGGAGTTGCTCTCTTTGAAAAACTGGAAGGCAGTATTTATTAGATGGCTGCTGATTGGCTTGCCCCGATATGACTAAACCTGTCTGGACCGGTTACCGATTTAATTGTTCTGTCACTCGGCTCTCACATGGAAATGCATTACTTGGCTGCAGTGTGCTCCCTTGTGGGTATGGCTGGAAACGCTTTAAGGCTGGTCTGCAGTGATACATGATATTTAGCTGTTAACCAGTGTTTAGCGTTCATCTTTTAATCTCATCTATGCTTATAATTTTGTCACAGTAGCTATTACTGGATATTCTTTGGTTGCAAAAGATTGTGGGATTGAGCTGAAAATACGTATGAGTTACTCATAACCATTTAATAATGGAATTTTGAGGAGCCTTTTTTTGTACAGGTTCACTTAGAGCTGTATTAGAGTTTTGTTTTTAAACTAGATTTTGGATAATATTCTAGGATATGAAGTAAACGAAATTTTGAAATATCTTAGAAAATCAAGCTTATTCAGTATTTTTTTAAAGAAAAGAGTAAGGATGCATCAATGTAAAGGTATTCTGATGTTTGATTTTTAAGACTGCTATTCTTGGCAAATTTTAAAAGGAAGTGCTTTTTGTTTTACTCTGTATTTACAGTGTTTTATATTAAAAATATGAGTGAAAGACTGCTTAGATGATTAAGGAAACCAGATCAGAAAAATACTAATATGTTTTATCTGTTATGATTGCTGAAGTGATTCACTTATGAATTTGATTTTAAGTTGTCTGTGAACATTTTATTAATCTGTTAGTATATCTTTTGGTTAGAGGAAAGGCAGGATTGTGAATTTTGTAATATAAGAATTTTTAGATTCAGGGTAGTGCTTATAAAATGCTTATAAAAGAAAGCACTGTAGTTTAGGAGATCATTGTCTGTCTTAATTTTGATATAAAGGCCTTGTATTCTTGTACTACATTAACAGAAGAATCTCGCTAGCTAGTCCCCTATTAGGATCTCTTGGAATTGTTCAAGGTTAGCTGAGCCTGGAATCATCTATTTTTTTTCAAATGGCTCTGCAATATATATAGAAAGATAAAATAAATGTAAAATGATGGACCCAAGAGTATTTCTTACTTTTATGTGAAAAGAGAGACTGCTGGCTTTTACATTAGCACAATATATGTTTCTGGCTAGAAAATCTCATTATCTAGAAAACCTCATTATGTGGCTTTGCTGTAATAATAATAATTCAAGATAACTGATGTAGAATGTATAGTCAGAATATTACTACATAATTTTATAGTGTGACCTCAGTGATCTTTACATACATGTTTTTGTGCAGCATACATAGAAACTTATATTCACTTTTTCTGAGGACAAACTAAATTTAAGTGTGTTGTCAGATATTTGTTTTTGTAGATAACAGTTAAGACAGTTTACTTTAAAATGGGCTAAATGCTGCAGTCTTAGGGATGCTGTGCTTTGATAATTTTTACCTTCACAATTCTTTCTGAACTTTTTTTAAGGGTCAAGATGGATAGCACAGATGAACCTCAGAAGAAAGTCTTTAAAGCACGAAAAACAATGAGAGCGAGTGATCGACAACAACTTGAAGCTGTCTATAAGGTTAAAGAGGAGCTGTTGAAAACAACTGAAGTTAAACTGTTAAATGGAAAGCATGAGAATGGAGATTCTGACTTAAATTCCTGTTTAAGCAGTCCAGACTGTATGGAGGAGAAGAGGGAAGTTAATGGCCTAGTGGACTTGTCTGCTAACTCTGAAGAAGGAAGAACAGCTTCTGATGACATTAGTGAAGCCAAAAGCCCTGAAAGTAGGGCAGGGGACAATGACATAGAACCCAAACCTCTAACACAGTCTCCAGAGAATATTACTCTTGAGCAGGACAAAAGTACTGATAGTGCTTTAGAATGTAAAGCTGAAAATGGAGTGGTTGGTAGCAATAAAGATAACTTCCATGAAGAAAATAATACAAAAGATCATTTGGACCAAAGAGAGAGTAACATCCCATCAGAAGGTGAAAGTAAATCAGTTTGTGATATTAGTGACTCTTCTGAAGTGAACGGAGAAAAAAATGACATACCTATTAATTCCAATTTATCTGATGAGGAAAAGAGGACTGAACAAGTAACCGTTGAAGACACTGTTGGAGAAGACGCCATCTCTAGCAGCATGGAAGCTAACCAGGAACCAAAGGACAAACAAGATGGCACTGCAGGTCTGTCAGAAACCACTGTTCAGAAGACAGATGAGCCAAGTGGAAGTACCTTGGACAATACTGACTCTATGGAAACAGATGAAATTATTCCAATTTTGGAAAAACTGGCCCCTGCTGAAGATGAACTGAGCTGTTTTTCTAAAAGTTCTCTACTTCCAGGGGATGACACAGTCCCAGATTTAGAAGAGAAAATAGACAACTGTTTGGGTTCACCATCCAAGCAGGAAAGCAATGAAAGTCTGCCAAAAGAGGCTTTCTTAGTACTGTCTGATGAAGAGGATCCCTGTGATGAGAAGGAGGAACATGCTGAAGTGCTACTACCAAACAAGTCAAGTCTTCCAGGTAAATTTTATAAATTGGTAATTTTGATTCGAGTCCATGTTTTTGTTCACTTCTTAAAATGACACATTTGTGACGTGTCTAAATTAAAAAGGCAGTCTTACCCACCAGTTCTGTGTTATGTAGTCTTACATTCATGGATGGAATTTGAGGCCCAGAAAAAAAAAGTTTAACACCAAAAAAACTGTCATGTTTGGGATCTGGTTTATTTGGTTTGGTTTTTTTTCCTCATGCTCTTTGCAGACTGGGGTGGCGTGGTGGTGGAAGAAGACGAAAGATGAGTAATTGCCAGACATGGAACAGAAAGATTTGTAGTAATAGAAATGTTTATATTTACTGTCCTTGAGCAGAAGAAAGCATTTCAACTTTCTTTTAACATTCAAATAGATAGCAAGAATAACATGCTGGTAATCCAGGCATGCCACAAGTTCCATTTGTTTCAAATTTTTTTTTCACCAAAAGACAGTATTAGGAAGTTTTAAGGAAAAACACATGTTATGGTTTTCATGCTGTATACCTTTTATTAATTTAATTCATAGTGGTTTTTATCTAAATTTTGTCTGACTATGCCAAGTGATAAACATTCGAAAGTGTAGGAGACTGGTAGTCTCTTCAAGTAGTTAGCAGAAGATCTTTTTATGTTTAACTGAATGGATATCTTATGTATTATTGTCAGTTTTTAAAGCATATTTATTTTTTTCACATAGGGCACTTATTGTCATACCATTGAACTTCTGAAATTAAAATGGGTGAATAATTTACATATAAACTGACACTGCTCTTTAATTAAGCTGTTGTTTTAAATTATCTTGGTTTCCTTTTTTCATTTTTTTTCCCTGTTGCATAGGTTTTTTATGAAATTATGACCATGCTAACACAACGTGTTTAAACATGCTTGACTGGGTAGGAATCCCATAGATTAAACAAGATTCAGGTGTCTTTCAATCTCTGGAAAGTTAGTAACCATAGTTTCTCAATTCTTGTTTCACTGATGATGAAACTCTGTCTTCCACTAATGTGTGATGGCATTCAGTCTAAACAAGGGAGATAAGAATACGTCTCTTTAGCCATGTTTCAGACTCTTCCTCCTTTTCTGGTATTTACCTGTAAATTTGTGCCAGTTAAACAGAGAAAAGGCAGGTTCCATAGTTTCTTCTAAGAATCTGATTTAAGTGTTAGGTGTTGCTGACATTGCAAAGTGATACCACTGTTGTGCAATTAGTCATACAGAAACTATTTGGAAGTGGGGGGTGGCAGGGACAAAGAACATCGTGTGAACTTGTCAAAATGTATAAAATGTGCATCACAAATTGATCATTCTTGTTCTTACCACAGTTTAAGGGTTCTTTCATTGGAGATAAATTAAATTAGCATAGCAGGGTTGTTTTTTTCATCTTAGCAAAGGAGAAAACACACTACGGTCACAGATGAGTGTTTGCTCTGGAGCAGAAAGACAGAAGTGAATATTAAATATTGGACTACAGTTTGCAGAAGTTTAAAATTATTGTATCCCGCAAATTTTCACTTTTGGTGATGGGACAAGTTCTCTTGACTAGTTGTTTTATTTATTGGTTATAACAGTTTATGACTTTTACAGTTGCATGACTGTAACTGGGACTGTTCTTGAACTCTGGCCACTGTGAAGTATGTTCGGTCCTTGACCAGCAGTTACCTGTTAATTTCTGTGTTCTAAGCTTCATAAAGCTTGCCTATCAAGTTGCAGAGAAGGAAATTTTTCTGAATAGTACACTCTCTTTGAAATATTTCAAGCAGATCTCTTGGGGACCAATTTTGTACTAAATTTAACGATATTAATACACAAAATTTTGCAGTCCTTTCACCAGTACAAGTCTTTCAATAACAAAGATAATAGCAGAGAGGTTGCAGGAACAGGAAGCAATTGTATGAGAAAACAGGTAGAGTTGTCGTAAGAAGATAGAGGTTAACTTTTGGAAAGAGTCTGAGAATTAAATCTGTGGAGATGGTATGGAGATCATTTGAAGATGCTATACTGGAGGCACAGGTACGAACTCCTCAGTTAAAAAGTATGGTTTTCAGAAACCTCAGACAAAACCCAGCCTGGCTAAACAACAACGTAAATAATGCTACTTAGAAGATGGACAGATTAATAGAATCTTTTTCTCAAGTAGAATTAGTAAATATAATAGCTATGTTGACACTTAAGATTTTTGTAACATCAGATCATACATTAGAAAATCTTTGAGCTCTTTGGGTAGGTAAACAAACACGTGACAAGGAATTGATGTATTTGAATTCTTTTGGATATTCAAACACAAATAATTTCTTACCAAGAACTTTGGAAACTGAATTGTCTTCAAATAAGATGGAAAGTCCTTATGTAGAAAATAATAATTTGAAGAATGGAAAGTTAATCTACGATCTGTTCCAGAGACTGTGCTGTGCAACAGAATTAATAACGTACCTAAAATGAAGGGTGACTAGTGAGGTGATGGTTTCCTGATGATACTATGAAGAGCTGTAGAAGAATCTTACAGTGCTGAATGACTGGGGTATAAAAATAGCAGATGAAACTCACTGTGCTTAACTACAGAGTGGTACAGATGAGTATGAAAATGTTCATAGCTTGATAGAAAGATAAAACTGACTCATCACTCCATGATGATTTTCCAGGATTATAGTAGGTAATTTTGTGAAAACATTCACACAGTAACAGTTGAAGAAAGCAAATAAATAATGCTAGGAATAAATTAAGAAATTGAGGAAAACTTCACTATGGGATACCAATCTCTTAAATGTTTTGTATAATTCTCTTTCCCCTCCCCATATCAAAGAAGATGTCACAGAAGCGTAAAGAGTACATGAAAGAGCAACAGGGAAGATGATGAAATTGCAAAGTAGTTTGATGGGTTTTATTCCAACCTCTTATCTAAAGCATGTCCAGTTATATCAGATGGCTCAGGGACCTTGGCAGTTTACTTTTATCCATTTCCAAGGATGGATATACCACAACTTCTTCTTGGGTAGCCTAATATTTAGCCAACTTCAACAGTGAAAAACTTCCTGCTAAATTGTTATCAGCTGCGTTGCAATTTGTGTCTGTTGCTGTGCATTTTAAAGACTAGTGGCTTCATCTTGTCTTTGCCTTCTCATTATGTAATGGAAGGCAGCGATACAGTCTCCAGTCTTCACTTGTTAAGGCTGAGCAAATCCAGTTCTGTCATCTGCTCATATAGCATGTACTTCATCCCCTTGATCTTTCTGGTGACCCTCCACTGGACTTGCTCTGATTTTTGTCAGTGCCTTTCTAGTACTGGCTATCCAAAAAACAGACATAGTGCTGCAGATAGGGGTTTCTCAAGTGCTGGACAGAGAAGAATCACTTCCCTTATCCTGCTGGACATACTTCTTAATACAGCCTGAAATGCTGTTGAACTTGTTTCACACTATTGACAAATGTTCAAATTGTTTTCCACCGGGAATCAAGACCCTGTTGTACAAAGTCCTGTTCTAGCCAGTCAACCCCCAGCCTGTCTTAATGCATAGGATTATTCTGTCCCAGATGCAGAACTTTGCATTTGCACTTGCTGCACTTTGTGCTAGCCCATTTTTCCAGCCTGACAGTGTGCCTCTGAATAGCAGCTGTGCCCTGTAGAATATTTGCCATTCCTTCCAGTTTGTATCTGCAAACTTGCTAGCTGTGATCGCCTGCTCACAGGTCCAGTTCATTAGTAAGTACGATAAACGGCATTAGCCCAGTATGGATCCCTGAAGACTGCCTCTAGTGCTAAGCCACCGACTGGACTATATACCACTGATACCAATTCTTTGAGCCCATCATGAAAAGCTTCCAGGTCTGTCAGACACGATTGGCCCTTACTAAATCCAAGCTGAATACTGCCCACAACCTTTCTTTCCTTTGTGTGCCTGGCAGTGGCTTGCTATGAGGAATATAGATGTCAGATGAGGCCAACCAGCCTGTAGTTTCCATGAATCATCCTCCTTGACTGTCCTGAAGATGACTCTGACATTTCCCTTTTCCCAGTCATCAGAAGCTTCACTTAGTTGCCATGAAGATGGTAGAGAGGGGTCTCACAATGCCACCAGCCTTTCTCAGCACTCTTGGGTACATCTCATCTGTTCCTGTGGACTTGTCTATCCACCTGGATGATGTGTGCTTTAGCTCTGTCTTCTTGACTCTGGGATAGCAGTTCACTTATGCAGACTCTGCCAGGGTGTGTCTCTCTGCTTTCAGGAACCTAGGAGGGAAATTTGCCAGTGAAAAATGGAGACAGAGATATTAAATACCTCAGCATTTTCCATGTACACAGTCATTAGGTTGCCTGGCCCAGTGAGTAGTGACTCCACAATTTTCCTTAGTCTTTTGCTGCCATTGTAGTTATAGAAGCTCTTCTTGTCCATTACATCCCTCCCTAGCTTCAATTCCAGTTGGGCTTTGGCTTTTGTTATTCCATTCCTGCACAACTGGACAATGTCCCTGTATTCCTCTTGCTTCCTCCTTGTGTGTAATTCTTTTTTACACTAGACATCTGTCAGGAGGTCCCTCTTCACCTATGCCGGCTTCCTTCCATGCTGTCTCTATATTCTTCTGCACATTGAAATGAACTGTTCTCACTCTTTGAGGAAGCTGTCCTTGAAGAACAACTCTTCCACATCCTTTTGCTTTCCAGCTTAGCTCCCTTTGGGATACTACCAGGTAGGTCCTGAATAAGGTGAAATATGCCGTCTGGAATGCAAGGACTGTAATGATACTTGTCCTGCTGATTTCTTGCAGGATTTTTAATTCCACAGCCTGCAGGTTGCTGCAGGTGAACCTATTCTTGACCTTCATGTGCCAGACCTATTCTTCTTCGTGAATAACAAACCAAACAGAGCAACTCTCCTAGTGGACTCATCAGTCGTCTGTGTCAAGAAATTGTCTCCAGCACACTCCGGAAACTATCTGGATTTTGCCAAATCATAAGCCCTTCCAGTTAGGGTACATCCAGGAGTCAGTCCTAAGACCTACAGTTGTGTGAGATGGCTCTATTGACTTTCTCTCCTTGATTAAGTAGTCTGTAGTAAGAGCCTTGCAGAAGATTGCCCATGTTGCTTTGTCACCTTCTCTTTGCCCACAAGCACTTAACGGGCTCATCACCCATCCCGTGGCTAAGCTCTGGGCACTCCTCTGCATAAAGCACAACCACTCCTTACTCTTTCCAGCCTGTCTTTCTTGAGGAGGCTGTTGCAACGCTGTAGTCATTTAGGCTATCACACCAAGTCTCTGTAATGCAAATGAAATAATAATTTTGTGGTTGTGTTAGGGACTAGTAATTCCTCTTATTTCTTGTGCTGCATTTGTTTACAGGTACTTGAGATGATGGACCCTGAGTCATGATGCTTTCACGAAGGACAAGCAAGCACCTTCCCTGTCATGCTGTTCCCCAGATGTTTCCTCACTGCCTCTCGTACCTCAACTTCACCTTACGACAACCATTCCCTTCCATGCCTGGTTTCAGCTCTTCCTCAGTAGGTTAGCAAGCCTGCTTGCAGAATGCTTGTTTGAATTTGTCAGATGGATACAGTCCCTGCTCAGTAATTTTTAATTATCACAGTGAAAGGTGTAAAAACCTTGCCTGCAACACCTGTCATTCAGTGAGGTGTTGATCTTCTGCATGCATGCACTTTTACTAGACCTCTTTTTCTTGTCCTAGTTCATCGTGAGGATTGGTGATAATGCCACCTTGTGCCCTTCTGCACCTCACCCTTTTCTGCAGAGATCCGTTGTTGCTCTTGGTATGCTTAGAATTCATTCTGGTAGGATTGTTGGTGCCCCTGTGGATAAAAAGCAAGAGGTTGAGGACCAGATGAGCCTTGGTACCCTCTTTGCAACATTGGGGATCCAGGCCCTCAGCGAGCAGCTAATGTCTTGAGGCATCAGGCTAGGTGGGTACCTCCTGTGGGAAGGAGTCCCTAGTGACTATCACTAGTCTCTCCTTTATGCAGGCAGTTGGTTCTGAATGCAGGTGGCTTTGATGCTTCCATTAATAGAAGATTTTCCTCTTAATGTGTTCCATCAGTGCTGTATCTGTTCAGTAACTGCAGATTTGCAGGTAGAGAGGGAGTCTTCATTCTATTGCTGGAAGTCATAGGCTTCTTACCTACTTAATTTTTAAAATCTCCTTTTCTTACTATTTTGAATACAGTCTCTAGCTGTCCCTATTGCTTTGCAATGTGGGGCTCGGGTTTTTGTCTGTGCAGGGTCATAGTTATCCCCTCTTAGTCCATTCTGTACAGTCAGCTCATCTCCTCCTACAGTTTCTTCACTTTCTGACTCAGATCAGAGAACTTCTAGACAAGGATGGACTGTATTTTAGAGTAGGATCTTCCAGCCTGAAAAAGAGATGTAGGAGAGATGTGACAAAGTTCTGTAAACGGTAAGTGGTATGAAGAATGGATATTTGCTATCTTTTCCTCTACAAGAACCTCATGTAACAAATGGAGGAAAGGAAAAATAGGAGAGGCAAGATCAAGACATGTAAGGAAGAGGTAGTTCTCCCTGTGGAGAACCTGTGGAGCTCCTTGCTAGCAACACTGTGACTGCTAAAAGTTTACCTACATTATTCTTCTGTGGAAGAGGAATTTTTTTTGAGGACATTCAAGCACAGAAACCCTAAAGCTGTGGAGGTCTTCCACCAGCGATTTTTCAGAAAGCTGAGAAAGTTTTCTGGGTCTGTGTTAACTGTTCTTTCCTCATATTCTCTACTTGCTCATCTACTGTTGACATGAAAATGTTGGAGATAGGATCCTGGATTAGATGAAGAGTTGGTTTTGCCTAGTGCTGTGTTCTTTCTCTTACCTAATTTGTACACTCTCAAGTTTTACTAGGTGAGTATGTCTACCAAAGCAAATCTTAAGTCTTTCTTTCTCAGAATTGCTAGCACTTTGGGTGCATTGTAGACACCTTGATTCTAGGCTTCTTTACAGCAATGGCATTTCATGCCCTCCAGGGATAGTTTGAAAGAGAGCTTACTTGTTACTGATCTTTCTTAAGGGAGTCTGAAGCCAAGCACCACACTCAAGTACAATCTTTTAAGAATAAAGTGCAGTTAATATTTAAAAGAATATAGCTTGTCTTCTAGAAGGTAGTGTTTGAAGAGAACTTCAGAGCATATAAATGGCAGTTAAATAACTAAACATGCACTTTTGTTCCTGTGTTGTAATAGAACTAGCTGTCAAAATTTCTGAATTCACAAACAGGAAAATGTTACACTTAAATGTCACAGATGAAACCACTTTTCTGCGGTAATTTTATATTTCTGGTTTTTTACTTCAAAAAGGGATAATGGAAGACTTTCAGAGAGCTGCTGCAAAAAATATTTCAGCATTTCAGAAACAAACTATACTAGA
This sequence comes from Athene cunicularia, assembly GCF_003259725.1. Lineage (NCBI taxonomy): Eukaryota > Metazoa > Chordata > Aves > Strigiformes > Strigidae > Athene > Athene cunicularia. The sequence goes on along the minus strand of NW_020799092.1, from coordinate 4,107,622 downwards.
AAGCTGAAAAGAGCATAAGTTTTGTGCATCCAGTAGAAGAGCAAAGAGGTCCACAGTATCTGTAAGTGGCAGCTGAATATATGGTGGAAAGAGGTTTCTTTATTGCAGTACACAAAGACACAACCACTGCATTTTTGATCCACAGGGTTTTTCCAACAAGAAATCAGGCACACTTCTGTCTGGCAGACTTTGGAGAACCCTTTAATGGATGTTGGATTTATCAGTTGTAATCTCAAAGTCCTTTCTGTTTTTTTTTTTTTTTCAACTAAAAATGAGAAGAGAAAGAAGAAGAGAGTATTGTGCCTTGTGTTTGAATTGCTTTATAATTTTTTAAAATTTTATGATAGGCAGGAGGACTTGTGACCAAATAATAGAGTAGTTCATGTTGGGAGGGACCTGAAAGTCTCTAGTCCAGTCTCCTGCTCAAAGTAGGGTCAGCTTTGAGATTAGACAAGGTGGCTCAGAACTTTATCCAGTCAGGTCTTAAACTTCCACAGATGAAGAATGGACAACCTCTCTGGTCAGCCTGTTCCAATTATTCTCTTCATGTTGGAAGTGTTTTTCTTTCCATCAGTTGGAATCTCTTGTTTCTGCTCACATGTGTTGCACCTTTACAATGAGTCTGGATCTGTCTTCTCAAAAGCCACCTTACAGGTATTGAAAAGCTGTTTTTAAATCTCCATTAAGATTTGTCTTCTCCATGCTGAATAAGCCCAGCTCCTTCAGCTTCTCTTAGAGGTTGTGTTCCTCAGCGCCTTAGCAGTCTCTTGCTCCTTACTGAGAGATGGCATAACAAGCATCAAGGGCAATAATCACTTCGTATGGCTCTGTTCCTGTGAATGTAGCTCAGGATGCTGTGGACCTCCTTTGCTGCCAAGACATGCTGTTAGCTCGTGCTTTGCTTGCTGTCTATGCAAGTCCTTCAAGCAGAGTTGCTCCCCCAGCCATGTGTCATTGCAAGGGCTCTCCCTTCCCGGGTGCAGAACTTCTGTATTTGTCCTTGAATATCACAAAGCATTTGTCATCCTGTTTCTCCACCTTTTCTAGGTCATGGTGATTCCTTTGAAAATACGTGAATCTGTGATTTCTTCCTAAACAAAAATAGTCAAATCCTGTCATGTTTCATGGGAAGAATCTGTATTTCTGTTTTATAATAATTTTTGGGTAGAGTTTGATCAAGGATTTGCTACTTAGAAAGGCTATGCATTTCTGCTTTCTTGTGATAGCTGTCTGTGCACATCAGTTCTAGCCAATTTGTAAAGAGAATGTTGCAGTTACAGGATTATGGAATAGTGAGAGTATGTCTGTGCAGTCCAGAGTAACTTGGAAATACTATTCAAATGTTTTTAGGATTACTCTAATTTGCACTTACATGTATATTTTGGCAGAACTGGCATTCAAATATGCATCCAGTCAGTCCCTAAGCATATGTACGTGCTTGCAGATGTAGAAATTATTAAAAGGTTTTTTTCAACTGTTTAATGACAGGTAATCCCCTAGTTAAAAAAAAAATAAGATAAACACCTTTTGTTCAGATCCATGGCAAATAGTGTGACTTAAAGCAACTGTGTGATAAATAAAATGATAATGATATCATCAAATTACCATTTTTTTAAGGGATTGGATTTGTTGCTTCTGCCTGTCTAGCATCACAATAACAAGATTGCATCTTAGTGAAAAATAAGCTGATAGCCAACTGTAAAATTATCTCAGTATTATGGTTTGAGCCTTCCTAACTAAAGAGGCTTAAACCACTTTTAGTTAAATGAGCTATATTTGTTCACAGAGTGATGGAAGTTTGTAAGGAAGGGACTTCCTCATCCTGAGGGACTTCCATCATCCTGAAATTACTTCTTTCTCTACATAGAACTCAAAACATTCAGCATCTTTCAGCTAAATATTAAAATCTGTAAATTGTGGGAAAAGTACTCTTGAACTTAACTACTCCTTTACATTTTTAGGTAAATGAGTCCTATTTTATTGATAATAATTAAATACATGATGCTTATCTATAAGTCTTAAACACATGGCATAGGCACTATGCTATTTTATTACCTTAAAAATAAATCAGATTGGTTTTGAAGAATTTATGTGGTATGGATATTATTCCTTTCATAAATTAACAAAATGAAAAATCTCATCATTTCAGTTTTTGGTTTTCTGACACCTTTTTCCTGATTTATTAGGTGACATTTTAAATCATTCAAATTTTCTTCAAAGTAGAAGTTAAATTTAGTGTTAAGAGAGCAACAAGTATATTTTTGCAGCCAGAGCTTCCTCTAAAAAAGCTAGTAAACTGCTGCAATAGCAAAATGAAAATAGGAAATCGGAGAAGTGTGCAGATCAAGATGTACCAAGGCAGTGCTGACCTGTTATATTCTGGATAGATTTAATGTAATCTTAAAAATAATAGTTCTAGGCTGTATCTAACAGGCATAGGAGGTGGCAAATACAGCCTGCATGAAACACATGATGGAAGTTCATGGAACATACAATAAAAGCTTTCAGGAAGCATTAGCATTTTTCATTTTAACACGTGTGTATTCTGGCATGTTATTTCAGATTTTTCTTTATTTAAGAATTTACTAAACTATATGTTTTTAAATGATTAGTCTTAAATTGTGGTACTTTGTGTTAGGAAGAAACTTGAAATGAAAATTCATATTTGTTAAAAAAAGAAGAATCTAGACCGTTTCTACCACAAAGATTATTGGGTGAATTTGCCAGTTGTAAATAAATAGAGAAGCATATTAGTATTTTGTTACTGAAATTTTTATACTTTTTTCCTAGGTGAAAAATAAACTAAAATAATTTATTGGGAACTTTTAACTACATTAAAAATGCATTGTTTAATTTCATAGGTAACTTTGAGACATTCTGTTGATACTTAAAGATAAGCAAATCCAGAAGTGAATCTTAATGTGTTTTATGGTAGTTTAGATTTTTGCGCTGAAGGTATCCTCTGATTTTTATTAAATCTCTGCATTCCCTCTGTGTCATACTTAATTCTCTTGCCTTCCCCTACATGGTTTTTCATAAGTGTTCTGAGTTTGCTATTCAAAGTGGGACTCTTCAGAGACTTCTGTAGGTCAGCATAAGTAACACATGGGTTTATTTTTTCTGTTTATAGAAGAGGTGGAGGAGGAGAGAAGAAAGGAGTGTGAGGAGGATAAAGAAGGAGAAGAGACCCACAAAGAAGAAGAGAAACACACAGAGAAAAGTACGTGATATTACAATTATGCTTCACTGGTGGCACATTCTAGAAACACAGAGTCATTGATGTTGGAAGGGATCTTTGGAGATTATCTAGTCTGAACTCCCTGCTCAAAACCAGGTCAGCTAAAGCAATTAGCTCAGAACCATCCAGGCAGGTTTTGTGTATCTCCACAGGTAGAGACTCCACAACCTTCCAGTGTTCCACTTTTACTGTTTGATTACCCTCACAGTAAAAAAGTTTTTATATGTTTGAATGGAATTCCTGTATTTCAGTTTGCATCCATTTTTCCCATCTGTTTACTGGTATTCAGAGAGATTTGGTCTGTCTTTTTTCACTCTCCACCCATCAGGTAATTTATGCACATTATAAAAATCTCCCCTGACTGCCTTCTCCAGTTGAACAATGCCAGCTGTTATTTCCTCATATGATGGATGCGCTAGTATGTAAAACATGTTGGTGCTCCTAACTGAAGTCTATCTGGTATGCACATGTTTTTCTTGTATTTAGAAGCCCCAAACTAGACATAAGACTCAAGGTTCAGTCTCACAGTTCTGATTATAGGGTTATAATTTCCTCCCTCAACCTGCTGATGATATTCTTCCTCAGGCTTGGCTGATGTTGTCAGCCTTCTTTGCCAACAGGGCACATTGCTGGCTCATGTTCAACTCAGTGTGCATTGAAGACCACCAGGGCCTTTTCTGCGAAGCTGTTTTCCAGCTGGTCAGTCCCAGCCTGTTCTAGTACATGAGTTTAATACAACCCAACTGTAGGACTTTGCATTTTGTTGAACTTTATGAGATTCTCATTTGCCTATTTCTCCAGCTTGTCAAGGTGACACCAGCAGCATAACCATCTAGTGTAGCAACGACTCCTTTCAGTTTTGTATCATCTGCAAATCTGCAAGTTCCTGAGGATGCCCTCCATCCCATTATCTAGGTCATTAATAAAGACATTAATGTTGATACCAGTATCATCTGCTGGTATACATTATAGTGACAAGCTCCAGCTGGACTTTGTACCACTAATCACAGCTCTTGGAGCCCAACAGTTGAGCCAGTCCATTTATCTAGGCCATACATCATGAGTTTTCTCTGAGGGTGTTTTGGGTGTCAAAAGCATTTCTAAAGAGAAGAAAAACAGCATCCACTGCTCTCCACTTGCACACCAAGCCAGTCGTCTCATCATAGAAGGCTGTCAGGCTCATGAAGCATGATTTTTCCCTTGATAAATCCATTTTGACTGTTCACCATCACCTCCTTTAATAGGTTTACAAATTATTTCTAGAATTACTTGCTCTATCACATTCTCAGGGATTGAGGTGAGGCTGACCATCCTGTAATTCACTGGGTCCTTTTTGCCCTTCTTGAATATTAGAAGAAAGCAAATGTCCCTCCTGTCCTCAGGAACCTTCTGGTGTTGCCACAACCTTTCAAAGGTTGAGAGTGGCCTTGCAGTCACTCAGCCAGCTCCCTCGGCACTTGTGAGTGCACTCCTCTGTCTTGAATGAACTTGTGTATGTCCAGTTTGTTTAAATGTTAACTCACTGCCTCTCCACTGAAAGTGAGTCTGCCTTTGCTCCAGACTGTCCCACTGATCTCAGGAAGCTGGCATTGCTGAAGGAAATTCTTCCCATTAAAGTCTGAAGCAAAGATGGCATTGAGTGCCTGGGCGTTTTTTTGTGTCCTTTTTCTGCGTCACATGCTCCCTTGCCTCATTGAGCAGGGGTGACATAGTTTTCCTTGTTTTGCTTTTGCTGATAGTATACTGGTAGAAACTCTTCTTGTTGCCCTTCATGTCCCTCACCAGATTCAGATCAAGGTAAATCTTGGCTTTCCTAAGCTAATTCCCACCCACATAGTGCCTTTGTCTTTCTCATAGGTCACTAACAGATGGGGGGCCTCCATCCCCTGCAGGCAGGGAGTCACTTGCTGCTCATATGTGGTGCTACTGCATGGCTTAGGCTGCACCAGCTCGGATGTTTCACTGGGCACATGTCCCAGCTCCATATCTGCCATGAAGGCACTGAACCAAATTTGTCATTGTCCTGTACATCTGCAGGCAGAGTGCGAGCTGCTGTCCTGGTGCTTCCAGCTTTTGTCATTCTAGGAGTCTCTATTTCCCATCTGGATAAGCTCAGGCTCTGGCTGTACCTCTTCTGGTACAGCCAGGTGTTGCAGTTCTTGAGGCTGCAGTGTCTTGTAGTATATCCAATCTGTTCCTCAATTATTTCTGATGCTGTGCCATCCCCTGACCTCCTCCCATAGCTCCTTTAACGTGGTGTGCTGGGTTTGTGTGGCAGGTTTTTTGGTAGCAGGGGAAGGTGCTACAGGGGTGGCCCCCTGTGAGAACCTTCTTGAAAGCTCCAAGTTGGACCCACACCTGGCCAAAGCTGAGCCAATTAGCAGTGGTGGCCGTGCCTCTGTGATAATGTATTTAAGAAGGGAAATTGAGAGAGGTTTGGAGGCTTGTGAGGAGGCTTTACAGAGAAGCACACCTTTGTGAACACCGAGGTCAGTGGAAAGATGTGGGAGGAGGTGCACCAGAGCAGAGAGCACCCCTATATCCCATGGTGATAGGGCATGGCCACTCCCTCTTGCCACCAATGGAGGTCAGTGGGGGAGCAGAGATTTGCCTGTGCCCTGTGGAGGACCCTTGGGACTCTCTGCAAAGAAGCATCCCCGCTGTTGTAGTTTGGCACTGGTAGGACTGCAGCATGTGGAGGTGAACCACAGTGGATCATCTCAAGAAGAATGCATCCTGTGGGGAGGACTCATAACAGACAAAGTTTTTGGAGGACTGTCTCCTGTGAGAGACACCATGTGGAGCAGGGGCAAGAACGCAGACGAGTGCTTCTTTCCCTTTTGCAGAAAGAAGCAGCAGCAGCATGACTGTGTATGCCAAAATGTCTTGCTAACTTTTTTTTTTTTTAACTGAGAATAGAGTAGGTCAGTGTAACTTTTTGGAATGTGCAGACACAGCTGAATTTTGGTGCTTTTGTAAAGGAGAAAGGAGTTTGAAGATAAGGTAATAAATGAGACAGTCGGGCCTATTCTTAAAGATAACAGGAACAAGGACAGGACAAACTAAAACAAACAAGCTCAAGACACACCACCTCCTAACAGACCTTTGTGAGCATATGTGAACACTGAGGTCCACCAGCAGACATGGTGAGGAGAATACTGACAACCACCAGAAACCCCTTGAGACCACCACCCAGCAAGAAAGCACATGTGTAATTAGGATGCAAATACTATAACTAGTTCCAGGAAATCTAATGCATATGTAACTCATTTCTCAGAAAAATTATTAATATATATGATCACACTGTATATTAGCTGCTGCTTATAGATCTTGAGCGTGCTCACTTTTTGCAAAGCTATTTGTGTGTGCACCCAGGGCTGCAATAAAGAATGCCTGCTTTCTGAAACTCCAAAGCGAGTCTTAAAAGAGTTCCTCTGCCGGCTTTTACGGTAACAACTGCACTGTCCATCCCCTGCCCCTGTGCTGCTGGGGAAGGAGGTATATAGATACTGGGAACAAAACTGAGCCAGGGAAGAAGTGAGGGGTAGGGAGAGGTGTTTTTAAGATGAGCTAATACTTCTCACTGCCCCATTCTGTCAGGTGTTGTTGTTCTTAGTGTTTTGAATTAAAGTGATGTCCTCTTTTCTTCCCCTAAGGTGCCTGTCTTTTGCTGAGTGACTGTAATTGGGTGATCCCCCTCTCCCTGTTCTTATCTCGTTTTCTGAGCCTTCATTCTCTCCTTCCCAGTGCTGGTGGTGAAGGGATGAGTGAACAGCTGGGTGGTGCTCATTTACCCTCTGGGCTCAAACCATGACACTTGGCAACACAGCTCTCCTGCTGGTTTGCACCTTCTGTAGCCAAGAAGCTCATCTCCCTCTGCCGTAGTCTCAGCCAGAATGGGAGGTACTAGAGAATCCCTGCAGCTGAAGCCTTATCTTCCCCAAAATAGCTCAGTCTGGGCAGAGGCTTTGACATTACCCGAGAGTTGTTCTGGTGGCTGCTGGATACCACACAATGTGGCACATCACCACAGCTACTGAGCGCAGGGACCATCCCCCATCTGTGCATCGTGCTGCAAAAAGTCCTCTGTAAACTCCTCTGTGGGAGCTGTACTTCAGGCAGCAATAGTAAAAAGCCTCTCCCAAGTACCTGCTGCAAGGGTGATTGAGCTTCCAATAAGAAATCAGCTAGAACATCAGCACAAAGCACCCTTTGATCAAGAACAGTGACACAGCTCATTAGAAGCTGCAAGAGATCCTGGAAGTCACAGCCTCCTTTAGCCTTTCCACTAGTAGCAAGCACCCTGAAGCTCTTCAGAGAGAATCAAACTGCAGTAAAATGGTGTGTAGCATCTGCCTCAGAAGAAATAACCTGAACTTTAAACATGTTCTGCTAAACATGTCGGTAGCTCTTGCATGTTACACACTACTTGTACTGTTCAGTGGTTAGGCTTTTTCTAAAGAGACACTAGAAGACAGTTGTATGGAAGATCCTAATAAACTTTTCTTCACTAGTCTGAGAATAGTGTTCTAGCCAGATTTCTTTTTTATGTGTACAAGTTTTTCTGATGGATGGAAGAAAGCTGGGAGATGTAGCTTTCCCCCCTTCATTTTCCACTATTTACTGTCGTTATGTAAAATATGAAAAACTTGTACCATAGACATTTATATTGCTTGCAAATATTTAGTATTCTGCAAATGTTTATGAAGACCCCTGTGGCCCTATAACTTACCTGAAATTTGAGGACCTATATTTTCACAAACTTCTAAAAATAACTTAGGTATCCATGCAGATTTTAAAATACTACCTTTTAATAATTTTATTACATTAGTGTATTTTTAGAGCAATTCAAATAAGAAACAATCAGAACTCTAGCCATCAAAAAAATCAGACTGTAAGAAATTTGTGAAGTTAGAAATAGAACTCACAGAGTGTGTGTAAAACAAGTAAAGTAAAAATGGCAGTGAAAAGTATGTATCTGTTATGCTGTTTCAGTATGCAGGGGAGTCTTCATTGATGTACTACTAATTCTGTCTTTCTGTGTCATTCTCGAGTTTGGGGACTGTGGTCTTTGTCATTTTGATGATAGTCAGGTACCCACAGTATGCTCTGTAGGTTCCATTCCTGATAATTTACCTAGGCTTCTTGTTTTACGTGTGGATCTCTAGAGGATGCAGTGCCAGGACCTGGAGGAATGCATGAGATTTCTGGTTCTTTTGTGCTTCATTGCTGTGATGAAAATGACTTTTATTATAAAGTTCTGGTTTGAGCCTGGGTTTTAGTTAGATTTTTACTTTTCTTCTTATCTAAGAAGTAAGAAAAAGGTTTGAATGTTTATTTCAGTCAGGGATTGGAGGTACAGGTTAGAACTTCATGGGAGGTAGAAAAAAGGGTCCTTGATGACACAGCGAGAATGAGATACAGTCTTACTTGGCTGGAATCTTGAGGAGAGGATTCCTTTTTCAGAAGAGGGTTTTGTTTTGCTTCTCAGAAGCCATGTTTCATTCTAGGATGATGCTGATAGGAGCAGGAAGTGATATGGTGATACTATAGCCATTTTGCATTTGGGGCAGTGGTTTGGTGAATCACAAAGCAGAACTCTTAGCAGGGCAGCAATGTACAGACACTAAAGCGGCTGCTTTTCTGCTTTGATGTCATCAAACATTTTCAAAAGACTTCTTACTGGTTTAGGATGAGAAAGCTTAAACTGGGGACAAACAAAACTTCATAATAATTGCAGCATTCTGCAGATACCTGTTTTTTCAAAGATGCCCCACAAGTAGTTGTATCTAATTGTTCCAGGTGAAGTGTCAAGGAGAAAGCGTTCCAAATCTGAGGACATGGACAGTGTTCATTCTAAACGTCGTCGGTACATGGGAGAAGATTATGAAGCAGAACTCCAAGTAAAAATTACAGCCAGAAAGGATGTTGACCAAAAATTAGAAAAGGTAATGGCAAATACACACCTGTCACTTGTCTTGCCATCTTTGAATTAACTGTCCTTTCCCACATGCTCTCTGCCCCCCCAAACTCTCAGTTTTTGTTGTTGAAAATTGGACGCAATTCAAACAACAAAGGTGGTTTAATTCATATAAAGTCCTATATAGCCCTGCTTCTAAGAATAGACCAAATATCATTTGAAAACTATTCTGAAAAGGTATATTTGAAATGTATTAAATATTTGAACTCTTAAGTCTCACATGGAGAGAATCTTAGCATTGGAGGTATTTCAGTATGGTAAATGTTTATATGTGGTGCGCTTTATTATGTGCCTAGCTTTAAATAAAGTTCTGTGTCCAAACAAGAGTGCAATCAGCATAGCATTTTGCAGATTTTTGTATAGCCTGATTGCACCGTTAGCATGTAAAGAAACGTATGGTGTTGAAGAAAAAAAAATTGAGCCCTTCCTTCAATAGTTAGTTAGCTAGTGCATGTTGTAACTTTAATGTGGGATGCAAAAAACTGAACTGTTTGTTGCTTGTTTATTTTTGTTTTCTAAGGAAAATGTTTGCAGTAGGTATAGGAGGGAGAAAAGTTTTAAATAATAAGTGTATCAAGTAAACTTTGCAGAAATCAGTCTCTTTTTTCATTTTTTAGCTTCTGAAAGAAAAGCAACACACGCATTTTTGCTAGGGAAAGGTGCATGTCAGAAATAAAGTTTTGTTGAATTTCTTTTAGTTTTTGTTCTTTGAATGCCAGTGTCCTTCTCAAGAACAGAGAATCAAGAGGAAAAATTAATTTGTGTAAACACAGCACTTTATGAAAATACCTGCTGTTGTTAAGGTTCTTTTGATATTCAGTAAGGTTTTATACACTTCACTTACCATACTGTAGTGAAATTAATTCCTTGGATTAATGGCAAAGAGTGACCATTTGTATCTGCCACAATAGATGTTCTTAGCTGTGCAACCGCATGTTTATTGGTGACTACAGATTTATTTGATTGACAAGGCACAGCTGTTGTCATTGTTCTGTTTGTAGCAGGATACTTGTTAAAACTTGAGAATATTTTTATAGATGATCTCACAAATTCTGAAATTGCATTGTTACATTTTAAAAAATATTAATTTTGCAGGTTATCCAGAGACTGTTAGAAGAAAAACTTACTGCTTTACAGTGTGCTGTATTTGACAAGACTCTGGCAGACTTGAAAACACGAATAGAGAAAGTAGAATGTAACAAGAGGCATAAAACTGTGCTTACTGAACTACAGGTGAGTGATTGTGTGTTGAACTGTAGACTAGAGTCAAATTTAAAATAAGGCCCTCAACATGTAGTAGTAAGTTTACTGTCATTGTCAGTAGGGAAGTAATTTTGACTTCACAAAGGGAAGGGGTAGAAGCAACAAATACTGATGTTGCTTTTGAGTTCTAAAATTCTGTTGCCCTACTCAGAAAGAAGAAAGCAATCAGTTAATCATCAAAAAACCCCAAAGCAAATCTTCCTTCTGGCAAACTGATACATCAGCTCTTAGTAAGCTGCTCTTGCAGTCTTTTGTTCCATTTAGACATTATTCAGATAAATTTTAAGTATGAAAATGTCTAATGCCTTTGTGAAGCCAGAAATTTCTTTAAAAATGAAAGAGCACAGAAAGGAAAGGACAGTAGCATGTTGTAATATGTTCAAACAAAGAACATAATACTTACCCATGTAACTTCCCCAGAAACTAAATAATTATGTTCTATCAAGGAAGCGAATAGCTGGTGTTGAATGCAGTAAGCTTTCTTGTAGTCTTTGTAGAAACAATGTACATAGCAATGACCTGAGGAGCACTACAAAAATCAAAGAATTTTGATAGGACAAGACAATTAAAAGCTTATGTTATAAAAATTCAAACAGTAAGGCCATTTTACTTTTAACATTAAAAAAGTATGAAGTTTGCCAGACCAGTTCATACTATATAACTCTTCCCTCTTGCTGCCCCAGACGTTTTATGGTGACTTTTGAAGTACTAAGAAGCTTTCAGCATGTACTTACCAGTATCTTTAGCCATCAACTACAGTGTTAACATTGTATAAGGCTGTGAATGTGTTGATGTTAATATACTCAGAACCTAAGCTTATGTGGTTTTATTATACAAGGCGCTCCAAAACACCTCTGTGTTATAAAAGGTAACAAATTGAAATATAAACGTAACTAAAGGCAGACTATAATTGTAGCCTGCCATGCTGGTTTTTAAAAATGTGGAAGAGGTGAGGTTTCTACATGGACCAGCTCCTTCTATGTCATGAAGTTCTGAAATCATGGTATATGAAAGTCCATTAGAAAACTTCTATTATTATTAGAAAACTTCCATTCTTCTAGTGATAACCTAGTGTTTTTGAGGAGTTCTAAAAAGAATTTAATTATTCTTTCTGTGAGAAAAAAAAAAAAAAAAAGAGAGAAGGTAGCTGCATAGAACAAGTGGCACAGCTACTACCTCCAGATAAGTCAGCCATCAGAACTGCAGCCTAGACAGGGTAAATTATGATTCTCTAATGCTGAGATAATTATAGAAGGAATGGTCACCAAATGGTGTCTTGTGGGAAGCATAGGTAAAAGACAAGATGTAAGAATGGTGCTGAAGAATATAATGAACCTGACACCTGGAACATAGAATAGAGTAATACAAAGCTGACAGTAAGGTATGATAGGTAGTATATCAGTTCTAGGGAGAAATAGGATAAATGGGGGAAGAGTAGATAAATTGAAAGGCAAAAAGGGGTGCATTTCGCAGTATGGTTGGTACATAAGGCATTGAAAGAGTGAAATGCTTTCAGTTGCTTTTATTCATACAGAATATTGTGTGATCCTCTGCAAGATGGATTCTGTTTGTGCAGTTGCAAATAGGAAGGAAAATAATGGAGGTTGTCTCTAAGATTTCTTGAATGTGATACAAGTGTGTGTCTTTCTGCTGCTCAGAAGTAATATAGTTGTACTGTATTTCAAGGAAGAAAAATTTCCCCTGATATGAAAATAGCCTTTGATTTGATGTCTTCATTATGTATCTTCTAGTTTGTATAATTTCTTTGATGGTTCTTGGGGTACAGTATATTTATGGTCTTTGTTTGTTTGTCTTGATCTTATTCCCATTCAGGCTAAAATTGCTAGATTGACAAAGCGGTTTGGAGCAGCCAGGGAGGACTTGAAGAAAAGACAGGAAGTAAGAACTAGATTTGTTATATTTGTTTTTCTGAGTTAGCCTAAACCTTGTGTTGAAAAATAAAGAGATTTTATATGCATAAAAAAGTGACCTGATTATTCAGTGGTGTTCACAAAGTAGGTTTATCTTGTTTGGTTAAAGGCAATAATATGAAAGAATGGTCTTTTAACTCGTTATGTAATTCCAGTTTGTACAAAGGGTTCTTTAGACATTATTAGTGTGAAAGCACCTCAAACTGTATGTAAGTAAATCTCATTTACCTCAATGTGAAAGTACAGAGTAAATGAGTGAATGCCAGTACCTTGGTATTGGGGGTGGAGGAGGGAGAGGAATGAATATAAATAATAGTATTTCTCTGTCTAGAATGAATATTTTTGATTAATTACTGTGAAGAAGTGGAAGCTAAAAGTCCATTAACGCTCAAAAAATATTGATTCTCATGATATAAAAACCTGAAAGCAAGAGACTTACAAAAAGGGAGGATGTAGGAGAGGGAGGCAGGTAGGACCAAAGAGGTTTTGGGGCACTGTAAAATGTGTCAAGTCCTGTTGCAGCATTGGCTCCAGAAAATTTTTATCTCATAAAGAAATGAATGAATATAAAATATAATGAAAGCATAAGTTTGCAAGCTGACTTACAGTTGTTTTGTTATTTCTTTTATATATATATATATATATATATATTTTTAAAAATTTTTCTTTAAGAATGCACCAAATGTACCTCTGTCTCCAGCAAAGACAGGAAGTGACATTGCAAACACAAACAATGCGACATATCGGTAAGCAAACCACATCACTGTGGTGATGTTAAAATTTACAATAGGAAACTTGAGATACCTAATGTAATGGATAATCCCAATGTTCTTTATTTAAAGTGCTCTTTCTTTTTCTTCATTCCTCTTCAATTGTACAATTCTATTTTTCTTTCACAGAAGTCATAAATGGACCCTATAAAACACATTCTTAAGTAAACTGAGATGGGTGTTGTTTCACTAGTTAAAAAATAATGGATAAAATGGAAGTTTAATTTCAAGGAAGGGAAAATTCTCATGGTGAAAGGCAAACTTGGTGGAAGCACTTGAAAATTTACAAATAATTATGCTTTTTTTTACTATGGGAATATCCAAAGTTAATTTGCATGAGGGGCAGAAAATAAATGGGTTTAGAAAATTTGCAATGAAAAGAATAGTTGTAAAATAAGGGATTTTTTTCATCATTGTGCTGTTCATAATAATACCAGGTGTGGCTCATTGAGAAATGCTAACTGAAATTTTGTTCCATAGAAATGCTGGCACAGTGAGGCAGATGCTGGAGTCGAAGAGGAGTGTAGGTGAGAGCACACCAGCGACTTTTCAAGCCACTGTGAATGCAGGTAAGAAACTGCCTATGGACTATAAACACACTTCTTAAAAGTTTTACTGCTTTCCATTAACAGAACAGAACAAAACTGGGGTTTATGACTTCCTTTTGCTGACATCAAAAATCATTATTTTTAGCTCCCTACCACATTCCCAGTTTATATTTGTATAGTGTACTTACCAGGTAAGAAAAAAAAGTGGTGATATGGTCAACCAGAACATGTGGGTAAACTAGGTACTTCAGCAGGCTGCTTGCTTGGTATGACAGCAAAACTTGCAGTCTCTCAGCTGCAGAGAAGTGAAACACGTGGCTAACAGACCATTTTTTTTGTACTCGATCATAGTAGGATGCTAATAAATTCTGTAGCCATTAGGTAGAGGGGGGAAGATAAGTGGGGAACGAGCAGAAGTAATAAGCCCCATTTCTTAAGGGAATCAAGTTGAAAAATTTAATTTCTAGATTAGAATTTTATAGGGAATGTAGAATCAAACTCACTATTAATTACATTCATTGTAGTCGCACCATCATTTGTTTTAAAAATAGTTTACTTAATATTGAATGCTGAATATTTTCCACAGAATCATCTCATAGTAGGCATATACTGGCTTTCTGTAGTGTATTATGCTCCTGACCTTTAGATTTAATCATGAAATTATGTTGCATAAAAGTGAGTATTTTTTCTGACACATCAATCCTTGGTTTCAGTAGAACCTTCTGGATACAAAGTCCTACCTGTACAAAGCAAGTCAGTCATAACTGGCTTAGTTTTTCTTTTCGTGTTTTTTCTTAAGGACCAGTTGTTCTACCATTTTTGTAATGTGTGTTTAAGATGCTGTATTTCATGTTTTCAACAGTTAAATCTTGAAGCTTTCTTCAAGCCTGTTGATGTCATAGTTCTTTATATATCTTAATTTTTTGCCATTTATATATAGTTCTTTCAAACAGAAATACAGTATTGACTGCATCTTTAAGCCATTGAATATCAGAGTGTACAACAGAAAATCACTATCTATAGCCTTTCTTTGCAAAAAAGTTAATCATAAACCATATTTTTCATAGGATGCTTTGGATTGAAAAGGACCATTAAAGATCATCTAGTCCAATCCCCCTGCCATGGGTCAGGACATCTTCCACTAGATCAGGTTGCTCAAAGCCCCATCCAGCCTGACTTCAAACACTTAGATTGATAGGGCATTCATTACTTCTCTGGACAACCTGTTCCAGTGACTTGCCACTCTTGTTGTAAATCGTTTCCATCTGTTGTGTTGGAGTGAAACTTCCCACTTCGTTCAAATACTTAATTTTTTTTTTCCCCTTTTTTGGATGCAGTGCCAGCTTCCAGTCTTGCTGTTCCTCCAGCAGTTGTCAGTGGACTTCCTAAGCCTCAGGCTCCAATGACCTCCACCAGCTCTTTGACAACAACAGTTCTTCCTACAGCTAATACAGCTACAGTTGTAGGCACTAACCAACTGCCCAGTGGCAGCACTCCATCGGTGTCTGTCTCATTGCAGTCTTTGCCCGTAATCTTACACGTACCTGTTGCAGTGTCATCCCAGCCTCAGATCCTGCAAGGTCACACAGGGACCTTGGTCACTAACCAACAGTCAGGCAACGTTGAATTTATATCTGTACAAAGCTCATCTACAGTTGGTAGCCTTACCAAAACTACAGTATCTTTGGCATCAACTAACCCACCTAAACCAAATAACAGCCCATCTGTGCCCAGTCCTGGTACACAGAGGAACTCTCCAGCCAGTGCTGGATCAGTAGGCACAACGTTGGCAGTACAGGCTGTTTCTGCTGCACATCCTGTTGCCCAGGCCACAAGGACTTCTTTGCCCACAGTGGGTACTCCAGGACTTTATAATGCTACCAGCAGTCGAGCCCCCTTACAGATGAAGATTCCCCTCTCTGCATTTAGTAGTACAACTCCTATTGAACCACCCACCATTACAGCACCCCGAGTTGGTAAGTTGTGTTTGAATGTTGACACTGGGGAAGGAAAATAATTGTCAGAGGGAAACACAAAACTGTCCTCCAGTGGAAATTTGTTTGTTAGTGCATTTTACTGAGATGTTTCTTCTGGGTTGCCTTTCTATTGAAATTGTCAAGATAAAAATCATCTCTCTCATAGATATGTTTCAGCCATTGTTGAAAATAATCTCTACTTAGAAGTCAGCAGTGTGGCTCTGTAAACTTTGTTTTATTTATAACTTGATTTATATCATTCCTAGCATGAAGTCAGAAACTCCTACCATTAACAACTTGGTATTTATTTTTAATAGAGCTTCCCAAAATAATCTGGCTTCCTTTCTAAGCAAAGACATACTGAAACGAAAGTATAATAATTAATGTAATTTTCACAGCACTTAAAAGTAAACAAAATAGGGGGAGGAAAAAAGCAACAGAATGCTAACCTAGTTGCAAAGTACATTTACTGTATTTAATATAAAGTCTTCGAACACAATGAAAGTTCAAACAGTATCTAGATTAACTATTTTAAAATACTTTCTCTCCCTCTTTGGCCATGACATGATGATTCTCTGCATTTCTGATTTTACATACCTTGAAAATTCTTTTCCAAGTCAGTTGGAATTATAGTGAGTTTCTCATTGGTACAATATAAGGTTAAAATGAACTCAAGCAGAGCTTGACACCAGAACTAGTTTTATTTCATTTTCTCATCTTTGAGTTACCTAGGTTAAAATATGTCTTCCACAGAGCTGGATGGTTACAGGCTTTGTTTTGATTTTTAGCTCTAGAATTAATATAATGATGTAACACAAGACAAAAAGGAGTTGTGACAGATCGGGCACAGTGACCAAAGGAAGGGCCTACGTGTCCAAAAAATTTATCTCTCTCTCTATGCAGTTCACATAGCCTTAGCATATACCCTAGTAGTTTTCTCACCAGAACTGAAACACAACTGTAGGCCAGCACTGTTGCTGATAAGCTCTGGTTAAAATGAAAAGGAACGAAAACAGAGAATTTGGATTTAAATGTTTACATCAAATGTTCAGGCACCTTCTGCTTAAGTTACTACTTTAGATATACATTTGGCTGAGCTAATAAAAATACTCGGTCTCCCTGCACAATTTGTTCCAGTTACGTGTTTTGCAGTCTGTTTAACCATCTGTTGTTCAGTCAATTTCTTGTATAAAAATGTTCAATAATTATAATTTTTTTCAGTTTAATATCTTGCTAGTTTACATACAGAGGGAGGAGATGGGTTTTGTCAGCTCCAACAGAATTGAAGTTATGCTTTGTCCTCAGATAGGCAAGGGAATTGTCTATAAAATATTTTGAATACAGTGTCAGACTTTGAGGGAAGGGAACATATACTGCTTCTAGGCTGGAAAGTGTCATTTTGCCTTTCCATATCTTCTGTTTCCTGTGAAAAAATGATAGTAATCTAGCTCGAATACTTCAATAGAAAATTAGGGCTGAAAAATGTTAAATGTGCCACATACTGAATGTTTAGTTTCAAAGATTTTCAAATATTACCTCCAAATTTGTATAGTCAATAACAGTACGTAGTACTGACTAGATACTGCAAATGAACAATTTCTTGACCCCTCAGAAAACCAGGCAAGCAAGCCACCAACAGATACTTCGGCAAACAAGCGAACTGCTGAGGGAACAACACAGGTAGGTTGTTGACTGTTTCTATATAAAATTTTAAAGTTACAATCCACAGGAGAAAAGTTCTTTGCCTTTATTGCTCATAATGAAACAATTTTAGTTTCTTTTTTGTGCCATCCTTTCTAGTTTCTGTCCATTTGTATTTTTCTTCTTCTGATCCTGAGTATTACTTGGAGCATGAGCTTCTGATAATCTTTTCAGAAGTTTTCTTGTGGGGTTTGTGTAAGTAGATGAGTCAGTAATTCAGGAGTACACCGAAAACTTGTCTGATAAAACAGACCTAACATAGAAAAGAAGACCGTGCCCAGTTTTTGTCTGAAGGGCTTGAACTTAAAGTGACAAATATTTTGTAAATTATTGCAGCGCTCTCATTTCCACACTAATCCAGAAGTTAATAAGAATTTGAGTTCTAATATTTCATTGCCATGTGTCCTAGGGAAAAAAAAAAAGGGGAAAAGAAACTTTCTTCAGGAATAACTACTTCATGACAAAGGAGAACTTGCAGTTATTCTGGATTCCTTATCTAAAATTTGTTGAAGTTGCTTTGAAATTTAAGGTTGAAATTAAGCGGTTTACAATTATGTATAATTAGTTTTCTTTCTGTATACTGATCTTTCACGAAGCACCTCCTACTTACATTGCTGTTAACTGGAAGCCATTTTATTAAGAGGAAAAAAACTGATTTGTTCTAGCCAAAATTTCCATATTTAATAGTATTTCAGTGTACAGTTAAATCTGAATTGTATTTCAAAACAAGAAGAAAATATACTGGACAAGATTCTGGTTTTCACCTGTCAGAAATAGTCTGGCAAAGATAATCAGTATTATGAACTGTGCCTCGCTACCTTTTTATTAAGGCATTTCATAAAGAATGGTTGTTTGCAACTTCATTTTTCAAAGATACCTGTGGATTATAGCTATTAAAACATTTGTCAGTACTTGATATGTAGTAAATTCAGTACCAGAATGGATTTCAGATGTATGGTTTTAAGATTTAATTTTCAGTATAAGATGCATATTTTGGAATTTTTCGTCTTCGGTAGAGCCTGAAACCCGGAAAAGATTTTGGAAAAACAGACTGTGTGTAATAGTGATATTTAGCAATGGAAGGTGAGCAAGGAGGAGGGAAGTAAGACACATGATGCTTTCCGGTTTTCAGTCTTATGTTACAGTGTTTTCTAGGTTTGCTTTCAGTCAAATAAGTTAAAGCATGTGTAATGCCATGGTTAATAAAGAAGGACCTGATGCATTTTAATTGGCTAGTGAGGTATGGAATTGACATGCCATTTGAAAAATCCAGTTAATGCCACCTGCTTTTTGTTACATAAAATCCAAAATATTATGTATTACTCCGCACTTCACAGCTCTCAGATCAAAAAGTAGTTCGCTGTGTGCCGTATACCTGTGGCATATTTGATGGTACAACTTTGATCAATTGTTTCGAAAAGCAGTTGAAACAGGAAGAGACTTCATCAGAAAATAAAGAAGCGGTAGAAGCAGCACAGACGAATTTTAACTTCCCTGAGGATGTCCTCTTTGGCTTGGAGGAAGAGGAAGAGGATGCTAAGAGCATCAAAAACACCCACAAGCAGACTGGCTGGGCAGCTAACCTATTAAAACAATGGCTGGCCAAAAATGGCAAGGATCCTAGCTTTGAATTGGTCCCAGTAAGTGAACTCAATGATATCTTAAGAGAGTTTTATTACACAATAAGAAATCATGATGGAAATACCTACAGTGTGGCAAGCTACAAGTCAATGCGTGCTGGCTTAAACCGGCATCTCAAAATGCCACCTTATAATCGTCAGATTTGCTTAATGAAGGACAAAGAGTTTGCTAGTGCAAACATGGTATTTGTGAGTGTGCTGAAGATGCTGCGCATGCAGGGAAAGGATGAGACTCACCACCATCCTCCTATAGCTGCTGAGGACTTGCGTAAGATTAAACAATCTGGTGTGCTGGGATTGCACAGTCCACTGGCACTCGTCAACAAGGTGTGGTTTGATTTGCAGTTGCATTTTGCCAAACGAGGGAGGGAAATTTTAAGAGATCTGGCTCCAGATGCTTTTGTTGTTGAGAAGGACAAGAATGGGCGTCGATACGCTATGTTTAGGTATCCTGGCAAAGGGAAAAATGGAGAAGATCCTCATAAAATGGGTAAAATGTATGATATGCCAGGGGACCCAAACTGTCCTGTTTTTTCCTTGGAGCTTTATTTGTCTAAGTTGCCTCCGGAGCCCCCTGCCTTTTACCTGCATCCTTTAAAGCTAACGTCAGAACAAATGCAAGAACAGCCTGTCTGGTACAAAAGAGAACCAATGGGTGTGAACTACCTGGGTACCATGATGCCCAGGATAAGCGTGGCAGCCAGGCTGTCTCAGCGATACACCAATCATTCTCTCCGAACTACCACCATCCAACTACTGTGTGAAGCAGGACTGGGGCCTAGAGAAATAATGGCAGTGACAGGCCATCGCTCTGAGTCTGCTATTAGACACTACTGGGGAGCTGCGGAAGTTCGCTACAGGGCCTGGTCAGATATAATGGAGAATAACACCCCCAATTACCTATATAGCAAGATTCCAAATGAAGTGATAAAAGAATCACTGTCTGGTGCCTCCACTTCTTCCGTAAACCATGTTGTTCTAGAACAAAGCAAAATTTTATTCCCTAAGAAATCTCTTGTGCCACCTGGCACTAATTCTGTGACTTTAGTCCCTGAGGGACACTTGGCTTTGAATTCCAAAAGCCCCATCCTGTTGAGCCACAGTTCTTCCAAGGTATTTCTCCCCAAGAACATGGCCAGTGGGAACCTAACTGCCAGTCCCCTTCAAGGCTGTTGTAATGAACCTGTCTTTATAAAGCGTGTGATAAAACAAGAACCAATGACTTGATGCTTCTGTAATAGAACTGATTTCAAATGAATTGCTGAAATGGTAAAATATCAGATTTGTTTTTTCACTTGGTCTACTAAGGAAATTTCTTATGGTCTAGTTCAGCAAGAAGTATCCTGTTCGCACTCCTGAAGTGAGCTATGGAACAGAAACTTTTAACAGAGCAGGGCTTGGAGTTTGTATGACTTTCTGTGGCAGCTGGGACTCTTTAAGTGGCTGAGCAGAGCTATTTTAAAAAATGAAAGGAAGATACTGATTTCCACTTAGCTGAAGAGCTACACTTTCTTCACTAAGTGCATGGATTTTATATTTTGTGAAGAGTGTATTTATTATACCATTTTGTGCCTGCTGGCACTAATGTAGCATCTTACAAATCAAATACTTGATTACTGAAGAGCACGAAGAAAGTAGAAGCTGAATGAAGTAGACACAGATACACTACAAATATATACATATGCATGAAAACACCTGGAATTGCTTGACCACTGTCACCTTCTCTGTTCATATTGTTATTGGACCTACAGAGGATTGTGCCTTTTTTTAAACCTTCTAAATTTATTTTCTTTGTGAGCTACAGATTTGTATTGCAGGTCTTTCCTTTTCCTGTTTAATATTTCTGGCTAAGTTTTCAGTCATTCTGCTCTCCAAAGGCACTATTTGAAACAAATTATATTAAAATTGAGATCTCTTTAATTGTGCATGAAATGAGTTGAGGATTGTTGCTTAGATGACAAGTGATTAGAGTTGAAGTGTTGTCTCTGTACGTGCTTACCTTGTGAGAGGCTTTTTTTGTATTTCCTCTCACCTACCCCTTCCATTACATTTCACATTGTGTTTGCAGTATAGAATCACAGAATCATGGAGGGGTTTGGGTTGGAAGGGACCTTACAAGATCATCTAGTTCCAACCCCTCTGCCATGGGCAGGGACGCCTTTCACTAGACCAGGATACTGAAAGCCCCATCCACCCTGGCTTTGAACACTTTTAGGGAAGGGGCATCCACAACCTCTCTGGGCAACCTGTTCCACTGTCTTACCACCCTCACAGTAAAGAACAACTTCAATAAGTCAGTATAATCTTTGTCAGCATAGTATAATTCACAAGAAGCGCATCCTGTTCTTCTCTAAACCCTATCCAAATAGTATTTTTGGTTTTAACTTCCTTAGATTAGTTCACTATAGTAAACTGATCCTATCATTACATTTTCCATAGGAGATTTTTACAGTTTGGAAGTTCTCGGGATAGTGGATATGAATTTTGTCAGAAAAAATAAATTGTAATTTAAAAGGCTCTTTAAGGAAAAAAGATTACAAATTAGGAGGGCTAGCCATAGTTCATTTTTAATAAAACACACTTGAGGATCTTAACTCACGGTCTGTCTCTGCTATTTTGTGCCAGAATTTTCATCAGAGATTCTGTCACATCGAGAGATCTTACTGTAAATAAAAATTGAAAACTGTTAATCAAATTATAGTAGGTCCACTTTGGAAGAAGAAGCAGTGTAGCATCTAAAACAGTTTTCCATTCTTATTTCGTTCAGTTAATATAATGAATTCATCCTTTTGAAGTGTGTGTGTGTGTGTGTACACATGCTCAGGCACACAGTTTTATCACACTAGGGACTTCTCTGGAACAGTTCATTGTCACTGCTCAGCAGTGGACAAAACACAGAAAAATCCCTGCTGAAATAACAAATTGACCATGATAAACTTAATACTGTGAGAACTTCCTTGCTAGGAAAGGCTTTCAAATATCAGATGAGATTTATCTTTGTTGTAGTCTGAACAGAGGACTTGATGCCTGAACTTTGGAGTTCTTATCTTGGCTGATAATGTTTATCTTTGTGGCCTTGGGTAGGTTATTCATGCTTACTGCAACAGTTTTCCAAAGTGTAAGACCAGCACAGCATTTTTCTGATGGATCATGTTAAAAGATTAAAAGGTTTTGAAAGTGCTATATTCATTTTACGTATTGTGTTTACAGTCACTTTAATTTGCTGTTGTTATAATGATTGAGCTAGTTGATCCAATATAATTGTTAATATAAAAATTACCTCTGCACAATCCTACACTTCCTTAGTTGCAGCATTAACTTAAGACATCAATGACTATAGGAAGGAAATAATTAATTCAGGATTATAATTTTGTAGAGCCTCAAGTAAATCAAATGGAAATGGTAAAAAAAGTAATCCTTTCTAATGACTAGAAAGAAGAAAAGTTGAAAAAATGAAGGGCAAACAGTTCTCTGAATATAGAGATGTGCAGTAACTTGTTCCAGGATATTGTAGAGTAACTTCGATTTCCAAATTTTAGGGATTTATAGAAGTCAGAATTCAGGCAGTCTGGTATATTTAATTTCTTGTTTGAAGAGATTTACTCTAAACTTTCACCAAAATGGCTATATATTATTAAAAAATTATAAATATTCCTGCCTTAGTCTCAGGTCGTTGCTTCTTCCAGCATACTGGCGTTGAACATTTATCCTGCAGAAACAAGAAAAGTATTTTGCCAGGAGATGATTCTTTTTTGTTCCCTCTTGCTGCATAGTGTGGTCATACTGACCACATGCCCTGCTCTGGTCCTAACTGCATCTAGGTAACTTACTGTAACAGCATATTGCTGTTTGTTTTATTCCTTAACACAAATCTAGTTGGTGATTTAAAATTAAAAAGAGACTCTTTTGGCCAATCTAGGCATGTCTCTTTGTTTTAAAATATCATTTGGTTTCTGATGACTTCCATTTTGTGGTCTCATAGTTGGGTATTTCTGGCTTCTCATTTGTTAAATTCTAATTCTGCTGGCACCAACTATACAATATCCTTTTACTACCTTCAGTTTGAACCTGATACTTCAAAGCTACTGACTGCAGTATTGCTAGCTTTTTATATTTGAGAAAAATTTTTTTTGAAAATGAGAAAAAGCATTCCTGGTTTGGGCTGGAAGTATTACTGCTTCACAAGAGCTGGAGTCGGTGTTCACTAAGCTTTCCACTAATACTTTAATTAATTCTGATTAATAGAACATATTTCTAACCTTCCAGAACAGAAAAATCTTTCTCCTGTTCCCCCTCCCATCCAAAGTGTTACATGAATCTTTCCTACATGTATTTCCTTTCTAGAAAAGCTGAAGTAGGCAAACAGAATGGGTGTTCTGCTGCTTTTGTAAAGTTAACTTTGGCTATGTGTAATATGGGGAACAGGGGGTCTTCCTTTTTTGTTTGCTTCTGTTTAAACTGTGAGCTAAAATTTCAAGTCAATCCTGTCCATTGCAGTATAGATTATGCTGTGTGAACATCATGAGTTCTATCAAAATGGACATGAATTGGACTCCTCAGTGGCAGTATCAGCAGAGAACCTCAAACAGCAGGATAATTGAGTTTCACTTTGGAGTGGTTTTTTGTTCCCTTTCCATTATAATTTCATTATAGGTGAACCGTGTTGGTGGACCAACAGGTTAAGTACAGTTTGTGTAAACTTAATACAAAATTATTAATAAAAATATACTATTAACTTTAAAAATCTGACCATAACAGATTCACTTTGAAAGAAATTTAAAATCTTTCACTCCTGAATTTTCTAATTAGATCTTTTCCTAAAATAAGAACATTTCATTTGGGGGAAAAAAAAAAAAAAAAAAGCACTTAGCCTTAATTAAACCAACTTGAACTAATTTTTTTAATAATAGCTGTCATGTTATTGATTAAATTCCATTTTCCTTGTTGGTGATGACTCTGAAAACAGAGGGGAATGACTGGAAGCTTATATAATATATTCATATATTTAGCTTTGCATCTCATTTTCATAATGAGGCTTTGGTACTGGTGCTGAAACCTAGAATTCATGGGTTTCTTTGCTTTTTCCTGGTAAGTTTGGAAATCTCTGCTGTTACTTCAAGGAGTAACCTATTTTTTATTTTGGCACAGTATCTTACAGTATGTTTAATTCTTTATTCTTTTATTGATATCTAAGTAATTCATCCCTACTGTAAGGTACTGTGTTCTACAGTGTGGGAGATAAAATGTTCTTCACTGTATGCACCTTCTCTGTGCTCCCTGAAGAGCTCCATTGTGCACAGTGTCAAATCCTGAAGACATTGGAAGGATGTGTTGAAATGGAACATGTTCCTGTCTTTGTTGTGTTTTTAGTCTGATATATCTCTTTGGTTATCCTGAAGTGTACAGCTTCTCAATAGTTCCATACTGTTAAGGTCAGTATAGTCAAAGTTCTCAATAAGCAGCTTTGGACGTATGATTTTGCTGTATGACTGCTTCTCCTTTTTCAGCCTTCCTCTGATTCTTCCTCCAAAAGGAATGGCCACAGGGATGTGGGAGAGGGGCATCTTACTGTGTTTGTGTTAGTCTCTCAACATCAACTTTTTCCTGCGTACACAGAAATTCAAGAGTTGTTACTCAGTCCCAGTCATTTTACCAATGGCCATTCCAGTGCCTCAGGTGCTAGGATTGCATTTCTGAAGACGTGACAAGTACTTTTAATGTATTGAGGTAAATATTATTGTTACAGAGGCAAAGCCATTTGTAATTATATAACAGATCTTTAGAATGATTTTAAAGTATTTTATTATGAATCCCACTTATAGATACAGGATTTATATATATATATATATATATATAAATACAGCTATGGTATGCTGAGAGAATCTGTGAAAGCAGCTTTTATTACATTGTGACATATAATAACAGTGAAAAAATTTGAATGGGGTTGGATGTGTTAAAAATGGCTGGCATAAAGTCAATCTGTTCAAGAATGATTATGTTGTTTTTATTAAAGCACCAGGTCAGGTGAATAGTATTTTCTTCCCTGTTCTCCACTCCAGGTGCACTTTATACTCTTACAGAGTAAATCTTTTTTTCAGTCTAAATTTCATCTGTGCATTTCAGCTAATATTAGTTTGGGTTTTTTTCTTTTGTTTTTTTCAATCCACCACTGTCCTATCCATTTCCCATTGTTTCTGACATGCCTTGATTAGTTTGGTTGAACAACAGTTTCACTTAAGCTATTTTGCTGACTATTGGAAATTCATCTGGTAAAATGTTAATAAAATACATTTATAACTTCTATCCCTTTACTTTGCAATGTGTAACAAACTCTGTGAATGTCTGTTGGGAAACAATGTGAACAAAGTAGATATGTCAGCTTACAATTTATAAGCAACTATTCTATATTGTTGAAGCTTTATTGATGAATATGTTCCCTTGCGTTTCATGGTTTTGTCACTGAAAATAAACATGCATAATTATATATGTAAAATGGGCTACTTGATTTTTGTCTCTGACCCTGGGGTTATGTTTGTGCTGTTTAAAATACAATTAGCTCTCATCTGTGAGGTGGAACCTTTACCTGAGACTAATTGGAAACCTAAATTATAAATATGTTAGCAAAACAGTATAAAAATGAATTTAAAACATAATTGAAAAATTCCCCATAGGACATTATGTAGTTGAATTGGGTGCCTGTTGCAGGGAGCAAAATCCAAGTGAATCCATTCTTGTATGACTTCTAAAGTTGTTTGTCTTTCCCTGAGACCATATCTGTGTTACTTAAACCACACCCGGTTACTGAGAGCAGCTTTCAATGAGTAAATATGCTTGTGTTTTGTAGGCTTCAATTTGTGATTCGGGGCAAAAAAATTGAGAGATATTAAAATAATCTAATTAAATATGTTATTACACCAGACATGGACAATACCCTTAAAAAGCTGCATTAAGTTAATCTGAAAAGTACTATAAATGTATTTACTGATTAATAAGATGATCTTCCATCATCCAAGATGGCCATCCCGCATAATACTGTTGGGAAACTGTCACTGGGCTTTGGGGAAACAAGGTAGATGTTTCACCTTAAAAGAGTAAGAAGGAAGAGGAGACGTGTGTGTGCATGCATGCATGTATGTGTTTATTATATACCCTTTTAACTGTTTGATTAAGGAAAAACAAAATGACAGCAGTAGAGAAATACTTGGAAGCATTGTGTCAAGTGTTCTTTTATGGCTTTTAGTTGGAGTTATGATTGCTAGTGCCTAAGAACAGAATTTCTGGCAACCAGTCTCTCAGCCTTCTTGAACTGTGATTTTTAAGAATAGGGTTAGCAGAGCCAATGTCTACTCTTTGCACCAAAGAAATTAGAGGTTATATAATACATAAGGGTTACCAAGACTGGTTATTCATTTTTTCCGTGCTTGCTCTGTAGGAAGTGTTGCACAGTACCAATTAAGGGTAGGGGGAACACAGCAATCTTGTAAATGAAATACGTAAAAGTCAATAATATTTGAGTATTATACAAGTATGCAACCATGCTCTTACCAAAACGTGTATTGCTGCCCTGTGAATTTTTTTTTTTTTGTGCAAACTGTAATCTTGGTAAACTGCTAACTTTACTGCATTATCGTTTTCATTTTTATCTTGGTAACAGATGACAAATGTAGTTTGTACCCTGTCAAATAAATTTTCATGACAGCTTTGCAAGGTTAGAATAATTACTTCCATTTTGTGGGAGTTACTGAATTGGAAAAAATAATTTAAGGAGTGATAAGTCTGATATTGAAGCAGTTAGTGACTGAAATATAATCAAAACTGTATTTAAAAAATTATTTTCACAGCTGCTTAGTCTGTGCTTGAAATCTGTAGTTTTGTATATGGATGACTAAAAACATAATATGAGCCTTATAATTATGCATACAGACAGTATCACCACCCTCCCCATGCACACCCCATTCCCAGAACATATTTTTAACATCACTCCCCATATTTAAGATTGATTTTGCTATTATATAACGCCCTTGGTGCGTCGTGTATGATTGTGGTGGTGTGATGCTTCATTGTCTGTTCTACAACCCTCAGAATTTTTTCTGGTTTATTACTGTAGAAACTGTCAATAATAAAATTGTCTGCACTGTGTCAGTATGCCACATGTAACCTTCAGAATTTTTACTACCCTGGAATTAATTTTTATTTTGCATTTGGTTTTTTGTCGCATTTTTTTCCCTTCATTTTTCACTTTTACATACTGAAATGTTCATTTATGAAAAGCAGGTGGCATTACAATGAATAACATTGTTATCTCTATGTGATGAACCGAACCATGGCGTTATATAATACCAAAACCTTTTTTTAGTCATATGTCTCATGTGAATAGTGAAGTGCATAATCAGAACTTTCTTCAAAATACCAACATTTTGGTTTTTCGTGTGGTGGGATACATGTGGCGTGTATGTGTGCTGTTACACAAAATGATGTAACAGGTAACATTTGATGTTTGAGTTTTAGAGGTTTCTCTTTCAGTTTTCTTCAGTAGTTTGCCATTGACATATACATGCCATGATGTTTTAACTACTTTCTGTGTTAAATTTCATGATTTGTAGTTATGGTGGAAGATACCTCCTTTTCCCAGCATCATGTCTACTGTATGTGCTTTGGCCATTAAATTCAGTCTCCTTCCTTGTATTTGTTTTCCACGTAGAACTGGAATAGCTTCCCACCCCGCACCTTTTTATTATCTTTTTTCTTTTTAAAATTACCAATGATGAATCAACCTAATTTGCAGCAGTGCTGATCTGAAAAAATTGCAGAATAGCAAAACTGAGGTGATGTTCTTTCTCCCACTACAGTGTATTTTACAACTGTGTGAAATGGTCTTAGCATGTGGAAAAACATAAAAAGATAGTAGCCTGTCTCAATGTCCCTACTTTTCCAGAGGCAGATGAGGAAACTGCTTCAGAATCACTTCAACACCAGAGAGCACTTCATTTTAATGCGAGGCTGATTCCTTTATACCTCTTTAATGATTTCCCATGATTAATTTACCATTTCCTGGTGTGTAGCTTATTAGATATTGCACTCTGATACACAGAATGTAATGACAGTCTTCCAAAAGAAGGAAGAAAGTTCTTGATTATAAAGCATTTACATTGGTTTTACTGAAAATCTTAAATGTGACTTCAGATCCAGGTAATCCTGTTCACTGTAATTATGCATTTTTAACAAGTTCCAGGATTTTTACTACCTCTAAGAACTCCTTTCCTGTTACACTTTAAAATATTTCTGTAATATCCATATGGCATTGGTTCTAGAAAGTCACTGCATAATTATTTTCTTTTTCAAAGAAAACTGTATTAATACTGCTTTTTTCCTAGCACTTTTCCCAATAGTATATCTTTTTTGTCAGTACATCTATTTCTCAACACTTCCTTTAATTGTTAAAAAGTCATCGGTGGTTAGGACTGGAAGAAAGTAGATGTTATGTTGTCATAGTATATGCAGTGAAAAAATGCCTGCAATTCTGAGTATAAGTCATTTTTACCAGTCCTTTGCAGAAAATCCTGAATTTAGGTGTAATTACTATAATATGAATAGAGATTTTATGTAAGAAATTAAAACAAAGTCTGCTTCTAGTACTATTCATGGTAAAAAAAAAAAATGTTACTCGGAAGAATCACTAGAACATATAATTTTTCAGTAAAAGTTTTGTAGCTAGCAGAACACTTAGAAATACCAATTTCTGGTACTGAGAAAAATGAACGAAATGAATAGTTGCAGTTCATTTTATACATACTTTTCATTATTTTATATTCCATAGACTAGCACAGTTTGCGCTTAACCAATAAAGAGGTGTTTAGAAGAGGTTATGACTTAGCCTCTGTTTCAGGACTTAGTGGGTTTCACTCAGATGAGGATTTACTCTCTTGGTTTTGCCCCTCTTCTAGGGTTTTTCAGTTGCTGTTTCCCAAGTTGTGCTTGGCATTAAAATACTTTTCCTTCACACTTGCTAAGTTAGATGCTTGCCTGGGGCATTTGGCATGCAAACATGCCTAGGGATAATTACATATCGGTAAATGCACTAAGTGTGAACATGACTTTGCAAACTGAAGAAGCTGGGGCAGAGAGCCTGCAATTTGGCAAGATTTTCTTTAATGAACAGACTTTTCAAAACAGATCAAGGTTGTAAATGTGCAGTGCCTTCTCCTTAGCTGGCTGTTTCAGGAAGAACACACAACACTGAATAAGAATAGTAGAGTAGCATCACAGTACACTCACACCATCCTTCCATATTTGTGGTGTTGCGTGCTCGGCTGCTGCTTGATTTGTAATCCTCTTTTCCCCTGCTGCTTTTTTTTCCCCCTTCTGCTTCCTTTTTCCACCTTTGTTTCTCCTCTTGATCATACTTTGCAGTCCTCTTCCCCTACTTCACTTAGTGTTTGCTTTTCAACTCGAAGTTGCATGCATCTTTTGGGCTGGATCTACATTAGATTTCATTAAGAAATGTTCAGTTACAGGACACATCATTTTTATGCAAAACATCTTAGTTGCAAATGGAAGTTCACCAGCCAGATGAAGGATAAAGATGTGGCTATACTAAAATTAGGAAGTCAAGAAAAGATGAAGTCTTGTATTTTTCTTGCTTTCTTCCTAAAATTTTTCTTCACATTTATCTTTAAAACTGTGACATTTCAGAGTAGGGTTTGTTAGGTGTAATTTTTAATTCCATTTTTAATCTGATTTTTTCATTGCGTTGTTTTGTGGTGAAGATTGTTAAACTGCTGGCTGCTATATGAAAACAGAGAAAGATTTAAACTAAGACAGCTCAGGTACAGTTGTGGTTAACTGGATGGTTCAGTTCATGATGTTGCTTCTTCCAGGTTGTACAGTTAATCTCATCAGCTGTGGGTAAAACAGGTCCAAAATGGTAGTGTGAATGGCAGTATTTCAGAGGATTTGTACTAACTTGCAGTTTAAAGGCTGAAGATATGTGCAGTTTAAAGAATTAAGATATCTGTGTGAGAAGGATGGAAAAGGTAGTTTGGCAGTTAACATTTCTTTCAAATCTCAGTGTAAACTTTTTTCTGTTTGACTACTAGAAACTACCCAGATGCTGTTGTAAACAATCAAGATTTAAGTGCTGTTTCTGGTCTGTTTGGAGACTGGTGCTCTGGTTCTGACAAATGATGAAATGGTGGTTTGGGGAGTTGTGGTTTTGTTTGCTTTGGGGGTTTTATAAGTAATCTTTGAGTAGAGATCACTTTGTATTGCTGTGACTATTTTGTTTCTGTTCCAGCTTATTAGATATTGTAAGGCAATTGAATCTTCTGTTACTCAGACTTGCAAGGCAATATATGAACTAAACCACCAGACATGTTTTGGTTTTCATTATTTTACTAGTGTGACTGTGCTGATTAAGAGGTGTTATGATTGCATCATCTTGCTCTTCTGCAGAGATCAGCTGAAGCAGGTTCAGGTTCTTGGCTTCCTGTGTTTGGAGAAAGCTGAAAACTGGTAGCGGACCAGAGTGCCTTGTCTTTGCTTTTCTACATCACCAGTTTCTGCCCAGATGTTTGATGAAATCTAATATTAGGAGCTGAGAGACTTGTTCTCTTATTTCAGTTTTTGACATAAATGTAAATACTGTTCATACATAACTGAAAGTCCAATGTCAGGCTTCCCTTTGCCTTCATCAGGGCTGCAGGCCTTCTTAAGGTGGTTTCTAATTTTACTCAGAGCAGCACATCTGAATGTCCTATTCTGATGTGTGACATGGCAGACTCCTCAGAATCATATTCCGTTCTTTTCACAGAAGCAATAGCAGGTTTTTTCTCTCTTATCTTTTCCTCAAACATATCTGTGTTGTAAACTGGAGTTTTCACAAATCCTTGTAGCAACAAAAATTTCCCTGAGAGAATTTATGAGTAAAATAGTCATGATACTCAAAAGGCTGTGTTTATTTGCTTGATGGGTTGGACACAGGATTTTCTGAAAACCATTATTACTTGCTTTTTGTCAGAGTTGATTCCAAATAGTTACATTTGTAGGTCTTAAACGTTCAGGTGGTAAGTGACAATACTCCAGAAGCATCTGGGATAGGGTGATAAAGCTGCTCTCTGAGATCATAGAGATGCTTAATTTCACCATGAGAAAGTAGTGTGAAGCAGTCTTCTAATACCTGATTCCCAGTTCTTCCTGAATCTCCCTTTTCTCTCCTGGATTTGAGATACCTTCAAGTATCTGAAAACTGTGTGCCGACACTAAGAGGATATCGAAATTAATACTTCTCCTTTTGAATGTAGGTGGGTGCTCTGAATAGTTAAAATCCTGACCTTTTTGGCAGGCATAATTAGCAGTCTGCTCTGTGTGGGGATGCCCCCTAGGTAGGAAACACAATGTGCAGCATTTTTCAGTGTTTCAGGATTTTTTTAAATTTTCCTGTACCCCTAAATTTCATTCAAGGGAGATGCATGTTTAATGAACTAGGGGAATCTAGATTGAAAGGCTGGGGAGTCAGGACTTGTGTGTTTGTGTTGGCTACAGCATCTTTGAGAGCTGAAATGTATGCCCAGGAACTAGGACTGGGGGATGTACCACAGAGCACCACTGAAAACGCTGCCCTGCAGATCTGTGAATATCATGGCTAACTGCAAGAAGGTCTCCTCCTGAGAAGTATATATATGAGACCTTATTGGCTGATTGGATTTATCATTTAATAGTTGCCTGCTTAACTAACACAAGATTTTGGCCTTCCAGACATGCTAAAGTATGAAAAAAATCCATGCAGTGACACCTGCTGACTTGGAAGTTCAGAGAATTTTCTTGACTGGCACAGTTAAGCAGGGCTGCAAAATAGTTAGCACTCATACAGAGTATTTTTCTAAGGATTTAGATATCCCTGTGAAGGAAAATTTGAAATTACTTCAGACTAATGTATTTTGTAGTGGGGAGAAGTGAATAGCTTAGTGTTCCAGTTCCTTATAAATCTCCCCCTCCACTTTTCAATCTGCTTTCTCCTGGCAGAGCATGCCATAGTTCAAAATAAACATCGCTGACTGGGAAAATTACCAAGTTGGAATGAAATTCCTCATGACTTTCTGCTAATCAAATAATCATTGATAATTTAAATGTGCCTTTTATGTTAAGCTTCACATGGATAGATCATATCATCATACTAAGAAAACTGAAGCTGGAAGGTCTTTGAAATAAAAATTGCTCAACAGAATTCCATGGTTAATAAATCTGAAAGATGTTTCTCAATGTATAGCAAAGACCTTCTATTGCCTGTGAACCTAAGTAGTTAGATATTACTTAATCAAATTGTGTATCATGTAGGTTAGTAGCAGAATTAAATCAGTGGCAGAATCAGAACTTAAGGCAAGAAATCGGGTTGTAATAATGTATAATGAAGAGGTTAGTTGTGTCAGGCACTCCAAATACCGTAACAGATAATTTGGACACAGCTTTTGTTTGCACTTAGTAATTATATAATAGCTCTTTTCCCTCTCGTCAAAGCCTTGCCTGTGTGAGAACTGTCTTCAGGACCCTCTTGAAGGCTTAGTTTTACCCAAATGAAAGGTCATAGAGTAGGTAATCTCAATGCTTAGGTTTTTTGCATCTGTCCCCGTCTGACTGCGTAGAAAAATCTCTAATCTGCCTAGCATTTACCATGTTGGCATTTGTACAGGCCGTGTGGGGCTGATAACTCTTAAACTTTTTCCCATGTTAATCGTTCACAGATTCTGATGATCATGTTGCTCTCCTAACACTTTGTCTGTCCTAAGGAACCTGGTTTACTCTAATCCATAAACCAATAGCACTTACACAGAACAAATAAAAAATCCAATTTTTTTCCAGCAAGTTTAAGGAACTACAAATTGACATTGTGCAAGATTTTTTTCTAGAAAGTATATTTTAAAACACAGAAATATATAGGACCTCCCCCAGTATTTTTATGGTCACCTAAAGGAAGGTGTTGGTCTGAACAGCCAGGGGACAGCAATTGATCCAGAAGATAAATCTGATTTGATGGAACTCTGGGGTTTTTTATAGCATTTAGCCTTCACAATAGCTTAAAAGATCCCTTTATCCTCTCTAAAGAGATGATTAGAAATGGCTTCATATGTAGAATAGGATGCTAAAGTTTGTGATAATGGATTAAAATACAGTAGTGAAATTACTTTAAAAAGATGGATACAGTTGGAAGTTTCTAATGGCTTTTGATGACATGTTTTATCAGCATACAGGTTCAAGTGTAGCTTTCCCTTTTTCTTACTGTGAAGTCAATTTCTTTATAGGCACATAGGCCAGGCTGTCTCAAGATAAGTAATACACTGCCCTGGTAACTGCTCTGTCAAAAGGTTTTACTATTATAGCAGAAAGCACAGTTTACAATGGATTAAAATGTTGTCATAATCGAAAGATACCAAATTGTTATTTATTTACGTGTAAAATAACAATATGTTACTGGTCTTCAGGCTTTTTTTTTCCTTACAAAGCTAAAAATACTTGAGTATTTGATACCGCAGTATCATACTGGTTTGCAAGTCCTGCGAAATTTGTCTGAAATTTCCTCCTCCTGCTCATTTCATTAGTTCCTTTCTTATAAGTGTATCAATTCTGAGACGTCTTCTTCTGAATGTTCCATTCGTATCCTTTTTCCTCCTGTGTTCCCTGGATTTGCTTTTGCAAAATGAAAGAGTTTTGTCTTTCAGAGCGGGAAGGTCACAGGAAGTGATTCAGGAGGTGTCATTGATCTTACACTGGATGAAGAGGATGATGGCTCTTCTCAAGGT
This sequence comes from Athene cunicularia, assembly GCF_003259725.1. Lineage (NCBI taxonomy): Eukaryota > Metazoa > Chordata > Aves > Strigiformes > Strigidae > Athene > Athene cunicularia. The sequence continues at coordinate 4,073,783 of NW_020799092.1, read as the reverse complement.
AGGTGAAAAAGATTTTGCTAACTACAGGCGTAATTGAGCTACAAGTATTAGTTAATCCTGTGAATGACAAAGGAATGATCTGTTTCTGCTTGGTGTATTTTATTCCTTGGTGTTTCAGTTAAACTGGACTGCTGTTGAAGAATTCCAATAAGCATTAAAGAAAAGGAATCATACTTGCTGTAAAACAGTCTTTAAGATTTTTACTTTTCCTTTAATTCAAGCATTGTTAGTGTCTGTGCTTAAATCTGTTAGGCTTGGGGAATAATTTGTTTGAATTCTTCGTTATCTTTTGGGAAGTTTTTCTAGTATCATTTTTCTGTTTATTGATAATTAAAGACCTTTTAATTCTAGAGTTGGTATTCAGGCATTAGATTACTACAGCTTCTGATCATTTGTTTAACTGAAAAACTTTGTGTGCAAAAGTTTCAATACCAAATGCAGATCTGTTCTTTGCTTTGGGGCTGTATGCCAAGATTAGGGTAAATATAGTTGTACTTTTACATCTTTTGGCAGTTTGGATGCGCTTTATCTTTTAAAAGAACACATTTTTATAAGTCTTGCATAACTGTAGGCAATTTATAATTAGCATTGGATTATGAAGAATTACAGTATTTCAGATAAGTAATAAGAGTCTATACTTACAGCAGGACAATACATGTTCTTCTTAACTGAAAAAATTATATTTCTACTGTTAGAGATAAAATTTTAGTTCTGCATGGTCTCTAAATGCATGGCTCTGAACAGCATTCTGAAGTCCAGCCACCAAGAACTTTTGTTTCCTCTAGACAACCTCAGTAGCTATCTCTAGCTAGTGTGTCCAAGTTCTACACATAACATTCTTACTAGCTTGATTTGCTCTGTATTTGTATTATGCAAATATAGAAAATCACATTGGCATGTGGTAGCGTTTCTTTCGTGAGGAAGAAATGGAATGTTACCACCGAAAGGGGAGTGCCTGTGGTATAAGGCATTAGAGAAGCATGATACAATTCAGATAGCTGACAGTCTGGTTCTTGGAGGGTGTATGGTGGACATGGAATTGAGTATGAGCCAACAGCATGTTCTCATTTGATGTAAGTCAGTATTCCCCCCACACTGACACTAGCAGGGCCAGACCTAAAATACAGTGTCCAGTTTTGACTCCCCCTTATTTGAGTTCAGAAGACTTGTGGTAGCACTGGAGAGGGCCTAATAGATGCTGTCAGGATGGTGGCAGCCTAGAGTGCATGACCTATGAGATCAACAGGCATGTTTGGCAAAGAGAAAAACTGAGAGCCTGCTGCTCCAACTACTTGGAGAATAGTTACAAAGATTACAGAGCTCAACTCTTCTCAGCAGTGCCAGATGATACAAGGGGCAATGGCCATGAACTACAAGTTCAGGAGGCTCAAGCTGAGCTTGAGGAGAAAAGAAATCACAGTAGGAAAGTAGTGCAGCACAGAGGGGTTGTAGAAACTCCACTCTTGAATGTTCTCAAGAATCAGCTGAGCAAAACAACAACTCATTTGAATAGTGTTGGTGACAATCCAGCTTCAAGAGGTCCTTTCCGGCCAGGATTTTGATGATTCTGTGCATTGCTTAGCTGAGTGTCAGAATAGCATAGGGAATCAAGTTTTTACTACTGTAATCTCTTCCAAGAGTTGGTTCTTAAAAGGATTTTTAAAAATGGTTTCACTTGCACTGTGGAAATTTGTCAGGTAAGGTTAAGCTCCCAGTCCTATTTAATATTCTGTAAAAGACCAACAGATCTAAATGGCTTTATAGTATGTATATAGTAGCATGTCACAGTATTGTAATATATTTTAGCTAATCTTTTTCTATCAAAAGTAATGTTTTTCAGAGAAGTTTTTTTCCTCCCTGATTGCATAAAGTATGTCTTCATCTCAGTTACCATAAAAGATTGACACCAACCATGGTTGCATGTATAACTATAAGAACGCTTCTCTAAGTAGAAGCGCTAGCAGCCACGGCAGAATTGTAGCTGCGTTACGGTATACTAAGTTCATTCTTTCTCAGTTTCTTTTTGGGAGCTTGAGCCAGTATCTTACCATTTTCTCCTGTGGTATATTCTAAGCTTCTTTCTCTCTAGTTGTGAGGTTTTAGAAAATTGTCCTTTCGTTAGGAGGAAGGTTAGTGGGGTGCTTTCAGGCATTGGTTAGCTCCTGAGTGTCTCTTCACTGCAGACCAGAAGCCAGAGTCTCCCTGGTAGTCTGCAGCCTTGCAGATAGAGTTTGTGAGAGGAGTCAGCATTTTTCATATAAGCTGTAGAAATGTATGGACTTAAAACCCTAATAAAAGCTTGAGTTTCACCATGCACTGGAAACACGTTTCTAGGATTTTGAGCAGGTTTCTTGGGAAATAAGTCACATGTTCTGATAGTAACATTAAGGTTAAAAAAAAGAAGAGTACATTTCTCACCGCTTTTGCATAATCATATACATGTATATACCTTTGGCCAAATAGTTTTTCCACTGCACTTTGTTTCCAGCAAATGTAGAGCAAGTTTTATTTTGTTACAGATTTATAGGTACACAAAATGACTTTAAGTTAAGAACTATGGAACTATGGAATTTGTAGATGTTTAGATGTTTTTGTGACGTTATTAAACTGAAATCAGAGTTTCTGTATTGAGTCATGGAAGAGCACACCTGCAGTGATGTATAAGTCCAGTCTTCAGTGATGGTAAACAGGCAAAACCCTATGCATTACTTTTAAGGGCTAATCATGTTTTGAGGGTGGGGTATTTTTGTTTGGTTGGTTTTTAGGGTGAGGTTTTTTGGTTGGTTGTTCTAGTGTCAGGGTATTTAGGACCTCTAATCATGTGCTTGAGCCACTGGGTTTGGACACAGTACTCCTACAAAACAGAGTAGCTGTCCTTCAACAGCTGTTGCATTGGCATTTTGAAACCTCACTCAACACAGAAACACATTTTCTCTGTGACTTCCAACCCTTTTTTTTACATAACGAAGTTTGCATTCAAATAGTTCTTCATGTAGGGAGAAAAATCCTAACCATCACAATGTGGAAACACCTGACAGAGCCTAGATTCACATTTCCTCTCTACTTTATCAGACAAGCAACGCACAGATGTTTCATAATTAACAATATATGCAAGTTTTCTTGATCATCTTCACTGCCCCAGACATGATTTCCCACATTAATAGTAGAAGTTTTTACAATTCCTAAATAGCTGATGTTGCATTCTCTACTACTTTCTAGTTCTCAAGTCTTAGCTTTGTTCCTGTGTGACATATTTGTCTACCTCCATACTGGTGGCATCTTTCAGTTTAGTACATTGGCAACTAAATTTAGTGCATGCCTTCTGATGTGTGCAGAAATTATGAATGAAAATGTTGCATAGCATTTGAGAAACTGTTGTTGATTTCTGTTCAGAACAAATGTTGTCATCTTTATCAGAAAGTAATCCAGATACTTTTCTATCTGCAAGTATCTTGCAGTATTTGTACAATCCCCTTCCTGTCCTTTTTGTAAATATTTGTGTAGCGCACTGCATCAAACTATTTCATAAAAATACTAAAACAGTCAATAGATTTAGCTGATACCTATCCTTAGTCTAAAGTGGAGTTGTAATCTAAGACACACAAGTGTACTCTTGAACACAGCCATGTTCCACTTTTATTTTGCATTTATCTTTTTGTAGGAAAAATTACTAAATACATAGAGTATCAGTTTTTTATTTTATAAACTGTTTTATCTGATCAAATCTGTAGTTTTCTGGATCATTTTTTGTCTTATTCTTGAACATGTGTATGGTATGTTTGCTGTTCTGCAGTTGCACTATACCACATGTGAATAACGTGCTTAAAACTCCTTCCTGCTGTAAATGTAGTGTTGTAGGCCCATTTTTCTGGCATGGAAATTAGCCCCTCTTCTTTTCCATTTTATATATTTGGAGTTTTGCTTATACCTTCAGTAGTAATGACTTTCTCTTTATACTCATTTCCATAAATCTGGTTGTCCTGTCTACTCCAGGTCCACATTTTTAATGAATATGTTGCTGCGTTCATTTAGCATTCGAACTGTTCCCATATTACTTTTCACCTTAATCCTATGCTTACTATACATGCAGTCCTCCTGTTTTTCTTACTGATTTTTCACTTACATAGCCAAATTAGCCTTTGCTATTTGTTTCTATTTATTTACTAAAGTCTAGTTGGTTATCTTCCATCATTTACTGTGGCTGGTGCACTCCTGATGTAGTTTCCGGCAACTGGAACCTCAGCAGGGCTCTTGATTTATCAGGGACAAATGAACTTGCTTCTGTGTGAGATAAAAAACAAAAGCAAAACCAAAAAGGCCCTCACGTGTGTCCAGTCTGTCATTTTTACTTGAACTACATTTACACAGCAATAGTGTGTCTGTGTTTTGACTAGTAGGATCATGAGCACATCTTCTCTAGGTCATCACTAAGAATGCATTTGCATCACTTAAATTATCCAGTGGCAGTTGAAATGTGCGTCAGTCTGTAAATACTCGAAGAAAACAGGTGTGTGCATCTCCGTAGGAATCTCTTCAGTCAGATAATTAGCTGAAGACCATGAAATCTCTCATGGAAAAGGAAAAGCTTGAACTAATCACAAGACACGTTAGCTGATGAAAGCAGGAAGCATCTCGCCTTCTGTTTTCAAAATGAACATCCCTGTACTGCTCCTTTTATAGATTTTGAAAAAAAGAAAATTATCTTCATCAAATTACTTCACTGAAGTAGCTACAGAAAGACAACATGGTCTGCAGTTTATATTGTGTTTTATTTTTGAGGTCTTGAATTGTTTATTTTATCATATAGTAGTTTGTGAAGGGTACTGCTACTTCAAGCTGTTGGTAGCTGGTTAAAAACAGCAGCTCAGTGAGTCCATCAAAATAGTCTCCAACTTCTAAAAAACCTAACATTTTGAACTATAGTGCCATTAACCATGTTCTTAATGCTTTGAAATCTAGTTAGTATACTTGATAGTTTTTCAATGTATTTTTCAATATATTATGTTTTCTCAAGAGTAATGTATGTATTAACATGTTTTTTATTTTTATATTGTGTGCTCTTAGTAAATTGGTGGCTGCTGCATGTACAGTTCTATTAGGGCAAATCTTTTTTGAATGAGTGCCCTTAAAACCTACTCTTTTATCTTGTGGTTTTTAGTTTTTGGTGGTGCCTTCTCTGCCCGCTACTACTCTAACCTAGCTGAAATATCCAGGCAAAAGCTTCTCAATTCTTCTTTATTCAACTTGTGCACAAGCTTGATCACATACAGACTTGCACTCGAATATTTTATATTGTCACAAATAAACTAAAGCACAAGAGAATATTGCTGTAGTAAACTACAGGTACAGACACTATTTGGCACTTCTCATAAGTCACTAAGTCATGTCAAGGAGGGTGTCAGTGTGAGAAAACATTCTCTCTTTAAAGTTTTCTATAAATAATAAAGCGATTCCCCCTTTTTAAGAAAATCTCATGAAAAATCAAAAGAGCAACAAACAGGGCTGACTAACAGATTGAACAGAGGAAAGAGTGAGCAAGTAACAGGATGTAAGCATCAGAGGTAGACAAAATTTAAGGAGCGCTATGACTTTTTTGAAACAGAGTACAACAGTGTTTAGGCCTTTTTAAAGTTTTAGGCTATTGTTTTTTTAATAGAAACTTTTAAAGACTTTGGCATAATGTTCCATTAAATTCAGGTTTCCAAATTATGCTGAACTACACAGACTTCATGATGATAGAATGAAATGTTATGGAATGGCGGGGGGGGGGGGGGGAATTGAATGAATTTTTCTAGTTCTGTTTGCGGAATGAGAAAGTCAAATGTCATGCTAGGAAATATTCTTTGCTAATCTGTGAATGATAGGGGGAAAAAAAAAATTAAAACTCTATGATGTTCTGATTTCTGTTTGCTACTGTCTGTAACTGTTTTAAAGCAGATGGCAAGAAGCAGAACCAGATACCTGTTACAGGACTGAGCATACCCACCCAGCCCTTGGCTCGACCTTTGCAGCCAAACCCTGTGCAGACAACAGGTGTGCCAACAAGTGGACCTTCCCAGACCACCATACATGTATTACCTACAGGTAACTTCATTTTACATCATCATGTGAATTCAGTGACTGCTTTTTTTTTTTCTTATACTAGGCTCATGTGTTCTTCATTGTACTGATCTTTTCAGGTGAATATTCAGAATGTTTGATGAGTCACTTTTTAATCTTCCATTCTAGTCAGGTTTTTTTTAAGTTGATGAAGTGAAAGGGAAAGGTAGTCCTGTTTGTTTGGAAATAATTCAGGATCAAATTAATTCCATGGAGAGGAAAAAACCTCTGCTAAGGATGGTCGTGGAAATTATTAAATATACTGTTGTTTGTAAAAGTGAAGGAGAGGAAACCTGTAGCAGTTGCATTATTTAAGTAATGGGGGGAAAAAATTAGGAATACCACTCCTAGCTCTGCACCTGCAGTCTGCAATTAATCCTTCTGGCAGAGTGAATGGCAAGGCCGATACTGAAGTTTCATTTGTAGTTAAATGTTGTTTTATCTACACTGATTTTTTCCCCCCCTTTCTAACATGAGGAAACATGGATCCTCTTTCTTTGTTTTACTCTCCTCTGTAGATGATTGTTGAAGATTAGTTGACATTGGAATTGTCTTATGATTGATCTGTTCTACAGACTCTACAGTGGTGGCTTTTATATTCTCTACAGCTATGCTTACGTTCAGTTCAAGACCTTTTTTTGTGGTATTATGTTTATCTTTTCTGTTTGGAATTTGTGTATATATTGGCATTATTATTTCAGGTGAAAATTACTTTTTGTTTAGGCTATTTTCTCTTTTCTTGCATTATCAAAAGCAGATAAAATTCATGGAGACAGTTTTTATTTTGCATGGCTCAAACGAATCTGTTTTCCAAAGGTGGTGTGTACTCCTTTGGCATATCAGCTTAATGTCACAGAATTCCACTCTAGGTTGTGATCTGTCTATCGTTTTCCAGCTCCGACAACAGTGAATGTAACTCAACGTCCAGCGACTCAAACTCCTGCAAAACTTCCTATACCAAGAGCCCCTCCTAACCATCAGGTGGTCTATACCCCTCTTCCTGCACCACCAGCGCAGAATCCTGTAAGAGGAGCTGCCATGCCAAGCCCAGGTTTAAGGCCAGTCAACCCACAGGCTGGAGGTAGGGGCTGCTTTCTTCCATGCACATTTTAGCATGAGACAGATTGATACCTGATGGATATGGGGTTTGATTTTCTGTTCTGGGTTTGTTGTTTGGGTTTTTTTACAATAGTAGTCCAAATTGTAGAGGTTAGAGATTTTTCCCAGCTTACAGATGTGAGAAAATCTCAGGCTATTAAGAAATTATGCCCTCTGCAGATATGTGAATGAGGAAAAACTGGATTTAAGTCATCTCAGGCACTAGCTCCGCCAATTAGGCATCTCTGGATGTCATGTCCAATACTTTACAAGGCAGCAGAACGTAATGTGATGAGCACCACTGTTTTGTAGAAAGTTAGAGACGATTTTGTTATTATGGAGTAAGACCAAAACATGTAAGTATGTAACAAATTGTGTTTGATTTCCTGTCTAAAAGTTATATTTATGTCAGGTATCCTAATGCAATTCCTTAACAATCTCTGTTGTCCTGTGCCTAGCAAATTTCCTTGTTTTCTCTAGGCTGGGACAGATTAAATTTCTAACCAAATGTATCAGAAATGGATGTGTGCTTGAGTTTCCTTGAATAGAGATGTCAGCAAGTTCATCTTGACTTTGCAGATATGTAGCTGGAATCTTCCCATAACAGTAAACTCATTTTTTGAAATGACTAGTAGATTTCAAAAATAAAGATCTTAAAGTTAAATGATAGTCTATATTTTGTTGCAAATGGTGAATCTTAATTGCCTGGCTTTTAGCTCCCCACAATTTCTACTCTCTGGTTATTTTAAACACTCTTATGTTAAACACAAATTTCTCTCTTCTAGTGCACTCACTGAGCATGAGCCTACTTTTTGACATCCAGGTAGTAATTTTTTTAGACATTATCTGTATAGGACAGACTGGGAACTCTGTATGCTTGAGCCATGTAAGACCATACCATTGCTAGCTAAACAGAAGTTGATCAGACAGTTCTTGAACTATCTCTGTAAAATGTCAGGGTGTGAGGAAATTGCTGTTCTTTTCAGACTTGTTCCCATTTCTTAAACTTCTTACACTCTTGTGCCATGTGCATTTGAGTTCGGGTTCTTCTGACGCTACAAGTTAGATGTGTATGATCCACCTGTTGTTTTGGAAGGAGTTTCAAGTACTTAACCATGCATTCACGTACATCAATAATTTTTATTAGTGTTTTCTTCTTTTGTACCAAATTATAAAATACATGGATTTGTCAGAATATACCACTTCTTATAGAAGTTATTACGATTAAATACACATCACTAGTGTTAATATCTGCAGAATACCTTTCAGCATTAGACATGCAAGATAATTAATGTGTTGTTGAATAACATTAAAGGTAATACACTGGTTTAAGGCCTTTTCTAGGACAAATCAACAAGGTAGGGAATTTATACATTTTTTCCACAAGGTCATGCAGCAACAGATCTCTGTGTAATGTGCTTCTGACCTGATGATCAGTGATAAAATTAATGCTTATCCTTGAGTTGTCTGCTTACAAATTCTCAGAAATCAAGTCAGGTTTCCACCAAAATAATGAAGATTCAGCTTGACCAGATCCTGAATAATCTAATCTAAGAGCATTCTTTCAACAGAAGGTTGGGCCAGATCATCTCTGGAGGTCTGTTCAAACTTGGACTTATCTGTGATTCTGTTAGAGGCAGTTCTGTTACACTGGCTTGAAAAGTATGTGTATTATACAGTACTGTTTTTGACAAGCCACATAAGATGTACCTCAGGACAAGGAAGCCAGATGGTTAGTTAAAAGACCAATTTAGTTAGAATACAGGTTATTTCAAGACTTCATATTTGCATACTGGGTAGACGGGTTTCATGTATTATTAACAATAAAGCAGTCTTGTTTATTGATCCCTTTTAGCTGCCATGAGTTTTCGTCCTTTAGTCCATTCTACATTTTTCACTGACTTTGTTAAACGGCTTTCAGAAAAGCTGCTACTGATGTGTATTGGTTTATATTATCATTGAAAGAGTCTTCAGTGTTAGTAGCAGATGCTTCAGGCGTAAGATCTTTGCACTTCTGTCTGTGAAAGCTTAACTTTGAGAACACATCCACAGTGTTTTGCAAATTGTAGTTTTGCATTTCTACCTCATCTAAGTAGTATGCCTAATTAGAAATAATGCTAAATATGTACCTTATATCATATTAAAGCATTTCTGTCCATCTTTCTTCAGATTATTGTAATTTCCTGAGATAGAATCACAGTCATGTTAAAAACAGCATATCTGATTGGATTCTCTGGGTGAGAAATAGCCAGTTCAGGTCACTGTCTATCTTACAGGAGTTTGCACAGCTTCATTAGCATCTTAGATGTGACAAGAGAAGATGATGTGAAGCAGCTACCTAGAGTTCAACACTTCATAATAAAAGTGTTAAGATTTAGCACTCTGAGGTCCTTGCCTCCAATTTACAGATTACATAGGCTTCTGACACTTGTCACCTATGATTATAGCTTGATGACTGTTTCTATAGAGAAGAAATTACCATACAATAGCTGTGGTTTCCTTACATGAGTCACTTTATGAGCTTCTCTTCTGGAGTATTAGAATGCTTCAGTCTCTTAAAAGTGTGGAACTAGGGGGTGGTGGGGTTTCTCCCAAATCATGCATTTCTAGACAGAAATAGAGGAACACCCTGGGCAACCCATAGCAATGAGCAAAAGCTTTGAGCTCACAGAACATACATGTTTCAGTAGTAAACAGACAAAATGTTACTTACGAGAGCAAGATGTATATAAAAGGAATGAAAACTTGTTAGTTTGCAAGAGTTTGGGATATTATTTACAAAGCTATAAAATTACCTAGTTTATTACTGCCAGTCAGATCAGTTTGCTGTTGGAATGAATGTCAGTAACATCCTGTTGTAACAAGTTACCTGTGAGTAACATCCGTTGTGGTGTCTGTTCTGTGAGGAAGGACAAGCTTCTTGGACAGTGACTTACTTTTTTTGGTTTTGGTGCCAACCACTGCACAGCCTTCTGGTATTTGAATACTGAATGGATATCATTCTGCTGCAGCAGCATTTATCTTCTCCTTTCTGAATCCCCAAGTCATGTAATTTTTCTTTTCATACTTAAGCTCCCTGTAGCACCCACACTTTCCCTCCCCACCCATTTCTTTCATGCCACAAATTATTAAAACATCATTCTGTCCCCTCTGCATACATAAGCACTTGCTCTCTTTCACTTCTACAGCTTCAGGGGATGGGAGGTGATTTTGTTGTTGTGCAGTACTTCGTCAGTCTGCTGGCAGTTTGAGGAGCATGTTGTCAGTTTGAAGTTTGGTGTCATCCAGCTGAACCAAGGAGTTGGTTTTCCAGTGTTCTGTTTAGCTGATTGCGTACTCACAGTATTCACTGTGCTTCTTACAGGTATGACAGTACGAATGCCTCAAACAACTGCATATGTTGTGAACAATGGACTAACTCTTGGATCTGGAACACCTCAGCTTACAGTGCATCATCGACCACCACAAGTGCATGCTGTGAGTAGTCCTTTTGAAATCACTTAATGCAATTTACAGGCTTGTCTCTGCATTAATGTCTTTCAGATTGCTTCTTAGTGTTGAACTGCAGAATAGTGAAATGCCTTGTAGACACTTCGCAGACAGTTTACATGTGTAGCATCACCCTATCAGCTACAGCAACTTCTGCCAAGAATGATAAAAGTTATGCAATCTGTTAGCTTATCCTGGAGTTCTTCAGATCGCCAGTAGCACATGTTGAAAAATGGTGCATGAATTGTCTGCAGGTGACTTGTGGAGTCTAGGGTACAGAAGAACTGCCACTGAAAAGTTTAGTCATGGTTTGGCTACGAATTGAATGACCCATTTCTCAGTACAGCTGCTTGTAAAACTGAGGTAGGAGAACAAGGTCCAGACAAGATCCTCAGGGTTGCCAACTCCCAAATTTCAGAGGGTTGTCTTATCACTGTTGGGGGTGATTACTTCTGCATCACCTCAAACCCCTCTTTGTAAGTATTTGAGAGTTTACTTTGACTCATTTCACATGGTTTTGTTGTTGCGACTGAACCAGATACATTGCCTGCATACTCACTGTTGCGCAGCCTCATCACTTGTGATGTCCTGGAATGGTAAATATACTACCAACAAGGTGGCTCACCATTCTTTTCGCTCTTATGTTGCTTAGGAGCCACCACGCCCTGTACATCCTGCCCCGCTCCCGGAGGCACCACAGCCACCACGTCTGCCCCCTGAAGCTGCCAACACTTCTCTGCCTCAGAAGCCACAGCTGAAGCTGGCACGGGTACAGAGCCAGAATGGTATTGTGCTGTCATGGAGTGTCATGGAGGTGGACCGGAGCTGTGCCACTGTGGACAGTTACCATCTCTACGCCTACCATGAGGACCCGAGTGCCACTATGCCCTCCCAGTGGAAGAAGATTGGGGAAGTGAAGGCCCTCCCACTGCCCATGGCATGCACTCTTACACAGTTTGTGTCTGGCAGCAAATACTACTTCGCAGTCCGAGCTAAGGACATCTATGGACGTTTTGGACCCTTTTGTGACCCCCAGTCCACAGATGTGATCTCTTCCCAGAGCAGTTAAACTAGAGATCTTGGGAGCCTTTAACCTGTCCTACTATCAAGAATTACCCCAGTTTTGGGGGGTTGATCCCATGCATGAAATTCATTTTTAAATCCAATCTCAGCAGGATTATTTTAGACAGTTGTGTGATACACTACGTGCATTCAGAACCAAAAGAAAAATAAAGTCTCACCTGCAGCAAGAGAGCCTGTTTTTTCTGGATAGCTCACGTCATGGGCAGTTTAAAAATTTCATTTTCCCTTCCATGACAGCTGTTCCACCTAGATACCTACCTATCCTTTATCCAAGGGCACCCAGGGTGCCTGGGATTTTGCTTCAGAGTGGGAACAAAATAATAAATTACAGTTTTCTGTGATGCAAAACATACACACCTGTAATATCTGTCAAGGCACCAACATGAGGGCAAGAACAGATTTGCCTCTTGACCCCCACCACTCTGTGGGCAGACTGCTATGAAGGGTGATTCAAGACCTCACTCTTGTACTGGAATATTGAGTGGTCTGGTCTTACTTTACAAACTGTAATGAGCTCTCTGAGGGGAGGGACTTGAATCTGGCCAGGGAAATTAATATGTGTGTAAACTTAGAGGTGGTGGGGGAGAAAAAATAAATCACCCCGCTACCTCCTATCTCTTCTAAAAACGCTCCTCTACTTTCACCATCCTCCCCCCACTCACACTCGGAGCATTCCCAGGTCAGATCTGAAACTGGATTGTAGAGACTGCATTCACACCTCTAGCCCAGATAATTTCTGTGCCCCTCCCCCCATACATCCAGCCCTATTTTTTAGATTTATTTTGTGCCTTAAAGAATAATTTCAGAAATAAAATGTAGCCAGATACCTTGTGGTGTTCTTTTATATGTTTGGAGTTATTTTTCCCTTCACCCTTCCAGCCTTTATTACTGCTTCTCATTTTCCTGGCCTGCAGTAATCATTATTTCTGTAGAGACCAGGAAGTGTAACATCTGCTTGATGCTGGATTTGTTTTATCGGCAATATTATTCAACCCTTTCCTCATTGTAATTCTTGAGTAGTTGTTTTTGTCCTGTCAAGAATATTAAAGAGTATACAGGCAGTGTTTTCCACTAGAGCCTTTCCCTGTTCTTTTGGGAAAGCTGTATGCTGCAATTCAGCCAAAGAAACCTCTACACCATGAAAGCTTCTAGCTGTTTGCACTCGGTTTGGATGTTCAGTTAGTACAAAAAGATAAGAAGTTGGCTTCCCAGTCTTCTTTGTCTCATCACCTGCCTGCCTCTGCAGAAAGCGAACACACCCAGAACCGTTTAGAAACCATTTTAGACACTGGCCTAAAAGTTGGGAGCAATTGCAAAGGTTAAAGATGCTTTCATGATGTTTCTGAGCTGAGAAAAGAAATTGGTGCATCTGCCCCACTGTTGTTGACATGTTAAACTTGTTTTTCACAGAACCAAATTGTAACACACCCAGACAAGAAAGTATATGTAAGGCTTTTATTTTGGCACTTTTCAGTCTCATTCCTGGAACCAAACAGTGGATTTAGAAGGGAAAGAGGGGGTTTTAATGTGTCTTTGAGGTGGTACCAAAGGGCCATTGGCCGTATCAGTACAATGAGGTTTTATAGGTTGAAAGTTAAATGTTAGAATACAACCTAGAACTTATGCTGCTTATTTAATTGTAATTCCAGCCCAAACTATACATGACCTTTTCTACAGTTTGTGCTTATGTTTAGGTCACAATTGTTCTTAGCTTTGTCTTGCTTGGGATAGGTGGGAGGTGAGAGTCCTGTGTTAGAATTTTTTTCTTTCCTCCAATGGAGGTATTATTTAGGGATGGTCTGGTATTGTGTTTGCAGGTTGGGTGGGCTGTATCTTTAGAGAAAGAAGACTCATCTTTATTTACTAAAGAAAGATGTAGTTCTCAACTGAACTGATTGTAAAAACTGGCTTCTGACTTAATAGATCCATTTTTCCTATGCATGACAAGAGTGCAGTTGATTTTTGCAGCTGTGGGTGAAATCTGACTTGTTTCATCACAGCAGAGCTGTTAAATGTCCAATTTCAGGTTCTTAAGCAAGCAGCTGTGGCAAAGTATGTGATAACATGACTTGACTTTTGAATGCCTAGCTCTGTTTGGAGACCTTAAAGGTAGCTGGTCCTTAAATCACTGACCTACAGAGAGAACTATGCCATTTCTGTCATGGTGGAGCAGATCTCTGCAGTGGGTATTCGGCCCTTACGCTAATAAAAAGGAGTACAGCTTAATTCCTTAACTCATGGCATTTCTCCCTGTGTTGTGGGATGGCTGGTTATTTTATTATCCTTTACCTTTCAGAAACAATAAAACTACTGAGAAACGATACTTCTGCTAGCAGAAAACACTCAGAAATAATGGATTTAATTTAGGAGACTTTATTTGAAAGTATTACCAAAATATTTTGGAACATTCAGTGCAGGTCTCTTAACACTATGCTTCTAGACGGGGTTCTTCATAAAAATGTTAGTTGCTGGAGGTTTCCAGTAATTCACTTCTAAATATGCTAAAAATCTCTATATGGCTTATAAGTTGGAGGGTTTAGTTTTGGTTTCTTTGCACTTTATGCAAGTTTTTCCATCTTCTTTTCAGTGGCCTGGCATAAAGTTGTTTTGCTGTTGCCACTGGGTACATGACATTTCAGCAGTACCACCTTGGATCCAGTTCCCTGTGTTTTAGCAAACAGCACTGATTCTACAGCTGTGTTTTCCATCCTCATTATCTTCCTGGGTTGGTTTAGGTTTGGTTTGTTTTCTCACTGTGATACAAGGGCATCTGGATGTTGCGGTTGAAAGTAATTTGAGTTAGTTCAGTTTCTGGTTGGAGAGGAGTAAAGCTGCGGGACTGCTGACAGCGAAGTGCTGTTCCTTTCCACTGCATTCCTCCTAGCTGCAGCTTCATGGGCCTCCTTTATTTCCGTATATGTCTAAAAAAGCTTTATTGGATTTAAACAACCCTAGGAAGGGGGCAGACTGTAGGTATAGCTTCTGTGCTGCATCTTCAGGGGCAGTTTCCCCTCTGCCCATATTTATTTCCATGCTCAGACCAGCTTCCCTAGGAGTAGCAGTTTGCTCTTGGACTTTGCTCCTTTGAATTATTTGTGCTACCCTTGGCCATGTTAGGTCACTGAGCACAAGCACTGAGACACTCACCCATCACAAGGGTTTTAGCACAAGGCTGGAAAGGCCCATGGTGTCTTCCCTGTAAAAATAAGGGGTCTTACCCTGCTTCCTTTGAAAAATGGCAAAACCCCTCGTGCCTTCAGTGGGAGCACAATTGGGCCCATTAGTAGGATCTGAGCATCATTTTGTACTGTAACAAAAATAGTCACTTCGGCCCTTGCTTTATGCTGTTTGTCTTAACTGTTCAATAAATTAGAATCTGTATTATATGTAGGGACACTTCAAATCTGTTCCTGCTCCCCAAACAGCCATTCCCCAGTATTAGAGTATTGCATACACTGTACAAAATCAAGCTGTGATTCTGCCTTCTTAGGAACTCTTGAGTATTTTCATTTAGTCAAAAATATCTATCCAGATTTTTTAAACAGAAGCTTGATATATTAAATATATATTTTTTTAATTTGTTGGTTTGGGTAGGGGTGTTGTATGTATGAATTGCATGAAAACACTGGAGGGAGAGGAGTTCAAATGACACTGAGCCAGCCCTGCCACCAAAATCTGTATTTCCTTCCACACACCTTCTGAGGGGAGAAAGAAAAAAATGATAGCTGTGAGAGCCAATTAACAAATTTTCCTTTTCATGATTTCTGAGTACCTGTTAAAATGCATCTTTATTTCTCATTGTCATTATGCAGGCTAAGCATTCTTTTTTTTCCTCTCATGATATATATATACATACATAGATTTGAAGTGCTGTCTTAATTTAATGGGGTGTAGCTGTAAATAAAGATAACTGGGTAGTAGCTGTTTGGGGAGTCCTGTTCAGCTTTAGTAATTTATTGGCTACTGGGAGTCAAACGTGCAAAATCCTTTGTTAGGAAACGCAGATCTGTTTTGCAGCTGGACTTGTAAATACAAAAAACACATAGGACTGACTTAATGTCCAATTTAAACTGGGCAGTTGCAAGCTCTCCCCATTTTTATATGTACCGTAGATTAGTCTGTCTGTTAACTGTAGTGGGGTTTTGTCTGACAAGCCTGAAATTTATACTTTGAAATAAACTACTGGGTTTTTAACATTCTGAGTCATCTGTGCTTAGTTCCAGACATCTCAGGAGACAACTCTTTAAAAAAGAGCCCAGTGTGGGCTCTTTTCTTTACAGAAGTGTTGCCACCTTGCTGAAGTAATGTTGAGCAGCAACAGTTCGGCTCTAGGTGATTCCTAGAAAGTCAACAGCATGATGCTGCCCTTTCAGCCTTCTCACAGAAGCAGAAAAATGAAGCAATGCTGTAACTTCTGGAAAGTCACAAAGCAAAGAGAACTTGTGTATCCTGGACACCCAGAATCAAGTAACTTGTACCCCAGAGGCGGACAGGAAAGGAAAGTAGATTGCTGGTGCTACTCTCCCTTCAAGGACCTGGGTTTGACCTCTGAAAATGGTCATTCTTCTAGCAAGAGGCTTCGGACAAAACACAAGAGATGATGTTGGTTTTTCACAGCACCATTAAGCATTTGAGCCTGCAGCAGCAGCCTCAGCATGCCCAACTGGCTGTGCTTCTAATGAAATCAGGAGTTATAAACAGGGCACTTTAGTGCAGGGATTAAAAAAGTCTCAGCCCCCCACTCTGTTGCTTTTCAAGGATAGAAGCCAGGTATAACACCATGAAGTATGTTGTGCAACTTAGCTGAGAACCAATAAACTGCCTAACTAGAAGGCAGTATGGTAAAAGCTGCCTCTTGGACCCAACTCATTTGACAAGCTGCCAAACTAGAGAAATCAGAGTACTTACTTGATTTACTGACATGCCTACATGGAGTTAATGCTCAGCCCTTACCTCAAGGGCATGTGGTTAATTAATTTGTGATGATAACAGTTTCTTGGGACTTGCTAAAACTTGCTTCAAGTCACTGACCAAAAGATGGTGGACTGACTCTGAAGTGATGCCTGAACACAGTCATACTTGAAAGTCATGAGTTTCTCAAATTGCATATTTAGAATACGAGTATACATACTGCACCTAGTTTAGACCCTTAGTTTTATCATAAAATATAGTAACCACTCTGCTCAAGCACTGCTGTAATTGCAGTTTGTGCTGGTATGAAGCTACCCTGCTTTGCCATACACACAATGGTATGTGTATGTCTGGAAAGATGTGCTACAGCCTCAGAGCAAAGTGCACTGATACATCTACAAGATAACAGAAGGAAGTAAAAAAAAAAAAAAAAAAGAAGGGGCAGAGCAGTAACCTGACCTGGCAGCACAGCACAAGACCCTGACAAAGAAAGCAAGTTGGTGTCGCCCTGGGGAGCGCTAAGCAGTGGTGCCTGGCCAGGCACTGGTTGGACCTTGCAGGGGTGGCTCGTGCTCCAAGGGCAGAGGGGGCTGCTGACAGATCTCACCCCTGCAGGGTTATGACCGGTAGCCCCAGTGGGCTGAACTGGGAGGAGTGAGCAGGGGTGAGTCTGTTACTGGATTTCAGAAAAGGAATGGTAAAGGAAGCAAAAGCTTGCATTCAGTGTGGTAGTTCTGGTGGTCCTGGTGGGAGGAGTCATTTCCTCTCTAGGCACCCCTTAGTGACTGAGCAGCAGGTTTCTTTCTATTCTTGCAAGAGGCATGTATCACAACCACCTCCCACTTCCATCCCCCCACCAAGTAAGTCCCTCTCCAGCTAAGCCTGAAAACCTGGAGAGTAAAAGGCAGAAGCCACAGAACTTGGAAAAACCTGGAAGCAGGGTATGAAAAAGGGGGAGGTTCTACCACAAATCCCTTGTGTAGAGCACACCTTCCTCTTTTTTTCCCCCCAGTCAGACCCACAGAGAAATGCTGAAAGAGGCCTTTTAACTGTATGCAGCTGCCAGAGAGAACTGTCAGTTCTCTGGGTCCTGCCTGTAGGTCTCCCAGTTGTTGCCTTTTCTGGTCCCTGACCTTGCTGTGCTGGGGAGAGGACCTGGACGGAGCTGCTAGGGTTGTGGTTGGCAGCTCAAGCTGGAAGGACATAGGGCAGCACAGTAAGAGGCTGCAGTGACCTTTGAAGGTTGTGCTGTTAAAGGAGAAGAAAGAAAAGAAAAAAAAAAAAAAAAAAAAGGTCCCACTGTCCTACTGATGTAAACATTTACTCATAGAAAAGGGCTCTTAAAAGTAGAGCTCTGATTTCCCACAGCTCTTGGGATCACAAAGCAGCTCCTACCTCGGGGTAGGAGGGGCAGGTCAGTCACAGCTGCTGTTGCCTGCCTCCACTCCCTGCAGGGGGAAGCAGCCAGGTGAGCCCTGGGTCAGGAACACTGTCCGACACAGTAAGCAGCTGGCAATTTCCTGGTCCCTGGGGATCAGCTTTTAAACAATACTTTTCCATTAGTATTTTTATGTGAGATTGGGTGGAAAGGCAGTAAATACTACCTGCAATGTTGCTGTGTTGCCTGTGAGTGACAGTCAAGTCACAAACAGCCATCGTCCAGCCACTCCCTGCTTCTGGTCTCAACAAGCAGCTGACTCTTGGTTCTCCACTTGCTGTCAGCTCAGATCCCTTCACTGTCTGTCACGGCCCAGCTCCATTTCTTCTTCGAAGTGTGCATCTTAATGCCTTTACAGACTGTTCAACTCAATCTGTGGCAGAGGCTCTGCATCTGCCAAGCCTCCAGTGCAGGAATTTAAAATATGTCCCTCAAGGCAGTGATCAGCAGCAAAGACCTGAGGGTTACACAAAATGTGTTCAGTTCCGATTTGGTGCTTAGCCAAAAAGCATCAGGATTGCTGCCCTGTAAGGCCGGAGCTGCACTCAAAGGCCCAGTGAGGGCTCACAAAACCAACAAACCAGGCAGAGGCCAACCCCAGGCAGCAGGAACAACAGACAGGCTCCAAGTGAACACCATGTGACCAGTAGATCTTCCCCACCCACAGAGCTAACAGGGCCCACTGCAGAGGTAGGGTTGGCTGCTGGAGTAGCACAGGGAGGGTGGCTGGGGTTGAAGACCCTTACGGGGAATTGGTCTTGGGGCAAGGACGAGCCATGTGGGCTCACACAGAGGCTGAGGGCCCTGCTGTCCCCGCTGCGGGGGAGCAAGACACCTTCAGTGATGGGGAACCTCAGGGGTAGGAGGAAAGTGAGGGGTGCTGTGTTTAAAGCTGTGACCAGGGTTGCCTCTCACCACCGCCTCTGGTTGAAAGCGCCTGCGTGCGCTGCTGTCTCCTTTGACTCACAAAAGGCACCAAGCAAACATCACACTCATCCCCCTCTAATGCAGGCACAGCTGCAACTGGCACATGCACCAATGCATACACCTGCGGTGTCGCTATGGGCCTCTGGGTACCACAGCTGAGTAATTTTGCTCAGCGAATTTTAATGAAGAGCTGTATTGCAGAGCACCAGCTCTGTGGTAAGTACTTCAGCAGTTAGGTAGTCATTTACAGTGCTCTCCCGCCCCTGTATCCCACCCGCTCCTCCCACCCCAACACATGGCACGGATGTTCTCTCCTGCCACTCACACCTCCTCCTGCTCCGACATACTAGTCACTTCGGGTCCTGCATGGATTTTTCATCCTCGGCTGTCACGTCCCGCTCAGACAAAGGGGACAAGTAACTCAGATTCGTAAATCCCCAATTGGAGCGGACAAGTCATCTCCAAGTTCAAGCATTTATTAACTACCTACAATGTACTAATTGAACACATGATAATTGGCTAAGTACAGAGCAAGTTGTGGTGAGCAATATAATATGCTTTGCATTTCTTAATAGAAAAAGGAAAAGAGGGAGATAGAGGGAATGGGGGAGTACAGATCACCGGTCTGGGTTCCTGTGTTGATCCCGCCGGCGAGGGTTCCAGGAGACGGCCATCTTTTTTGCTGGCATCCGTCTTCTTCATTTCACTGCTCTCTCCAGACGCCCGGAGGGGGCAGGGAGAGGGGGTCAGAGAGAGAGAGAGAGAGAGAGAGAGAGAGAGAGAGAGAGAGAG
>NW_020799092.1:4051405-4053896 GCF_003259725.1 Athene cunicularia | reverse complement strand
ACCCACAGACCTACGTATCCCATGTACAGGGAGGGGTAAGGTGTTTCATGGGATGATGTCACTAGCATGATCATGACAGCCCTCGTTAGCATATTGAGGGGTGTCAACTTTAATATGCATTTCGTGGATAATGAAGCAAAGTTCATTCACCGGACACATGGCCCTTGAAATCTGCCCAGGTGCCCCAGGGCAGAGCCGTCCTGTCTCCACAGGGCTCTCTCCCCCAGATACATCGGGCAGCGTTATCAGCTTCAGCCTCCACAGAAAGCACCCTGTGACTCAGAGTTTTGTCTTGGGAGTGTTTGAGGCAAATCTTCAATCAGCCTCAACTTTTGCTTTCCCAGGTTGTTTGTCTTAGTTTCTCACACGCCTGGTTTGTCATCTCTCACATCCCACCCCGTGACTCAAACACTCCAAGTTCTTCTTTGACTATTGTGATCTCAAAGGGTATAGGGAAAAAGAAGACAGAAGGTAAGAGAGTATATGTCTAACTGCTGCAAGGCATACTATGAAAAGCAAAACTTTGCACAATATTACAATACTAATATTTGCAAGCCATCTTTCCCACCCCGTGAGTCCTGAGGATCCTGGTGATGTTACCCATGACCCAAGGTTCCCTCCATCAAACCAGTTCATTTGTCAAGAAAGTTTTCTGTTCCTGTTGGCAATCTTCTTCATTGTGGCATGGGTCTCCTCTGTAGAGGTGATGGCAGAGGTGCACCGTGGATGGGGATGCAGCATTCTCCCTCAGTCAGACTCAGCACACCGCACAGTCCATGTTCCTTCAGCAATGCTAGCTGGATTTTGCAACGCCATCCTAGATGCTTGGTGGATCTGCACCTTTAATTCCTTAAAGGCATACCTTGTTAGTACATATAAATACTAAGTAAAATTTTCTAAAACTATTTGAGGTTATACAATCACATTAGAAGGTCGATAAGGATTTAAATGAGAATACAATTTAATATTCAGGTACAATTTGTTAATGCTTAATTTGTGGGACCAGACCCCTCCACCTAGTCTTTGATTACTTCATCTTGCTGTTGGTTATATGATATTTGCAAGCACCAGTGTGCAGTCACAGGTGACTTACAGGTGTCCTTAATTTTGGAGGTGATTCCCAATAAGGTAACTTAAGGTACAATTCCAAGTTAGCCTTCCAGTAAGTGGATTCTCCACACTCAGCATTTATGATTCCACAAATTATATAACAATGTAAGCAGATTACAAATAATAACTAGCCGATAATGCCTATAACTACTGAAAGCACTAAAAGTAACAGAGGTCTCTGGTCATCCGGGATCAATATCCTGTAAAACAAATATATGCATAACAAAACGATGGTTAGAAAGAAGGGACAATCCACCTGGTATTGATACGGTATTCTTTCCCATGGGCATCAGTAGCCACCCATGAACAGATATTGATGGGAGTTTTTAGGGTTAGGGGTACTTGCCCCACAGTGGGCAAGTCTACTAGAACAGATTGTCCAGGATAACGGTGCAGGTTTGCAAAGTCTTTAGTCTCCTTTTCACATTAACAATTTTAGAAGGAGGAAGCACAGGCATTTGCTGTAAAAGTCTTATAGAGACGGTTGGGGACCCAAATTTCCATTTTCTTCCTTTTGAATCTACCCAGGCTTGTCCCTTCAATAGGTCAAGTTCCAGGATATTTGTGGGAAAATTTCCTAGAATCATAATAGTTTCTGCTGCAGTTTCATTCCCAGGTAACCAGCATTTCACCTGAGCAGTCGGTTGTGGCTTAGAGTCCCCGAAAACATCTGTAACCCAAATCTGCTTTTTGCCAGCAATTATGATATTCCGCTTGGTAATATCAGTTTGGAGTGCTGAGACCTGAGCACCCGTATCAACTAGAAATGTAACTGGAGTTTTAAGGGGGACGAGCAGAAAAGTAATCAACAAGTCTCCTTTAGTATTCTCTGTGAGCCTCCTTAATTGGACTCACCTGCCATCCCCCGGCTCATTTACTGGGGATGGCACGTCCAGTTTCCCGATTCTAAATCAATCAAGTTCTCTTCAGGGGCAGTTGGTGTTTGAGAAGCAATTACCACCATCAGTTCTGTCCCTCCCTTCGTCCCAAAAGGTCTGCTCAGTTCGGGGGGGGGCAGCTTCCTTCTGCCTTTCCAGGCTCCAATGAGCTTTTCTAAAACTGTAGTAGGCAGACCATCCATTAACTCTCGGGGAATCCCCTGTCTCATTCCCTCAGTCCACAAGAGGTTTCTCTTTGCTCTTAAAACTTGCAGAGTGGAAGGAAACAGATTTTCCTACTTTTCCATTCTGCATACCGAGGGCTTAGGTTTACTCGTTCCCTTGATAAGCCCCATTCTCCAGCCATAATTTATTAAGTCCTGAGCAATCTCTCCCCAAGTCATGGGCTCTCCTGCTCCCCATCTCCCCACCCCCACCCCCCCGTGGGGTTAATGCAATCCGCAAACGATCTTGTAATTGTACTGCATGTGATTTCAAAGAGT
>NW_020799092.1:4012630-4051355 GCF_003259725.1 Athene cunicularia | reverse complement strand
TCTCCCCTTTGATTTATACCCACTTTCCTTGGGTCCATCCCCTAGGTCAACCCACAGACCTACGTATCCCATGTACAGGGACGGGTAAGGTGTTCCATGGGATGATGTAATTACATGATCATGACAGCCCTCGTTAGCATATTGAGGGGTATCAACTTTAATATGCATTTCGTGGATAATGAAGCAAAGTTCATTCACCGGACACATGGCCCTTGAAATCTGCCCAGGTGCCCCAGGGCAGAGCCGTCCTGTCTCCACAGGGCTCTCTCCCCCAGCTACATCGGGCAGCCTTATCAGCTTCGGCCTCCACAGCATGCACCCTGTGACTCAGAGTTTTGTCTTGGGAGCGTTTGAGGCATTTCTTCAATCAGCCTCAACTTTTGCTTTCCCAGGTTGTTTGTCTTAGTTTCTCACAGGCCTGGTTTCTTGTCTCTCACACCAGCAAAAGCTTTGCTTTATCTTCTAGTCTCCCTCCTGCTTTGGCAGAAATCAGCCCTACTGACACAGACAAACATTTAGGGTGGAACCTTACCCATGCTGCAGTAACCCAGTCTCTTTCCCCATCACACAAGCTGAACTTCAGAGACTTGATCAAAACCTCACACTGCTCATTCGTCACCTTCATAATGCAGGGCAGTGCTGTGCACTGTTTAACTTGGACCATCAAGTTCATGAGGAAAGAGCTGGTTGTTTGTACTTATTTTTAAAACTCAATTACATATAGAACATCTAGCACAAAACAGCTCAGTGACTCAGTTCCTCAGGGTGAGCACAGGTAGAATAATACATACAGCCGTGGCCCTTGCTGCTATCTCGCTGTCACAGGCAAAGAGGTCACTGAACAACTGCATGGGCCAATCAGGACGAGATCCATCACACCAACACTGCACAGCTCTTTCCCTGCTGGGATGCTGCAGCCTGAGGCAGGAGGGCTGGGGGTGTGTCCAAAAGCAGCAGGCTGCTTTCAGAAATCACCAGGCTGCTTTCAGAAATCACCAGGCACTGTGATCCCTTTGCTACCTTTCACAGCCTGACTGTTGCACGGTCCTTTGAGACAACAGAAACCTTGCAACCACCACCGAGAGCCATGCCCTGTAGACAACCAGCACACTCATGTGCCATGGGGAACAGGGCCCCTTGACTCTCTTCACTAGGGACACTCCTGGATGAGAAGCAATTTGCAGCAGATCTCGAAGGTGCTGCTCAGACAAAAGGCAGACATGAAGCCAGCTGAGTTAAGGCCACCGTGGCCCAAAGCAGGCACCTGGCTTGGCCCAGCCCTGGAGGCAGCTCCCTGAGTGCTACCAGAGCCGGATCACTCTCTCAGTGGGAGTGAACTGCACAGCCATCAAAGGGAACAGCGGTGATGACGGCTCAGTGCCCCGGCTCAGTGCCATGGGGGCTTCCCATCAACTCCAGTCACAGCCAGGGCCACCCAAATGGCTCAGAACAGAACAGGCATTGGGCTCCACCGAGGTGGCCAATGTCTGTAGAGCACCTAGCAGTCAGGACAGGGGAAAGCAGGAAAGGCACAAGGATGTGGACACCCAGGTCAATTTATTACACACAATAATGAAAATTTCCATTTAAAAAAATCCCATTTGGGAATATTGATGCTGGTTTTACAGGATCGGCCTCATGGTGATGAAATGAAAGTTGTATGATTCTGGCAGGCCCTGGTGTCGTGTGTTGTTAAACCGTCTCCAGGTAAAGACAGGGAGACCACCCTGTACTGGGGGGCCATTGATTGCAGTGGCTGTGAACGCTGAAGCCAGGCGGAAATCTGACACCTGTAATAAAGGACAGGAGTTCAGGGCAAAAAGGTGGCTCAGTGTTTGACATGCACCCATCCCACAGAGCAGGAACAGTTCTAGGAGATTTGATAACAATAAAGGAAGTGCACAAGGGGAAATGCATGCTGGCCAGGCAACATTCCTCCCCTGCACCGAGGCATCTTCAGCCACTAAACAGTCAACACTGAAGGGCCGTAGCAAAGCACAAGCCCACGCTGCCCTTGCACAAACCTGGGAGGAGAGAGGCAGCACATCTGCCCTCCAGACGATCCTCCCTGGGTCTTCGTGTCTCCAGAAGAGCTGGAGCTGCAGCAGGCAGCCTAGAGGTTCTGACCTAAGCTCTGCTGTGTGTTAAGCACTTGGACTGTCCCCTGGGGCACTGTCCGGGTAATTCAGGAAAGTACAAAGGCAGCACAGAGTTAATATTGCTGCCCAGACTCTGCCCCGTTCCTTCTTTATCTCCCAAGAGATCCCCATCTTGTTCCATCTTCCCACACACTCTGAGACACTACAATTGTCCTTACTATTTATAACTGCTCTTTTACCTCTGCCCTGGGCTATTTCACTCAATGCCCCTCAGCCCCTGTCTTCCCCCAGCCCAGCCCATTCCCCTTGACTAAGCGTACTGGCAAAGGCACCACAACCAACATGCACTGACCTACTCCCTTTCCACACAGCAATTTTCTGGATTCACCTCATAACAACCAGCTCTGGGAGCTCCCGCTGGCCACTACAGCAGGCAGCTGACCTGGGCTTATGCAGGCTGACTGGACACACAACACTGGCAATGCCAAAACAGCCTCCACAAGCCAATCCTCACAGCCAAACTCACAATCCAGAATCGCAGCAGGTTGGTCCCCATGGGATAAAGCACCATATGACCTCCCAGCTCACCAGGGCCGAAGTCAGGACTTATTCAGGTAATGTCCCTCACAATGAAAATATCACACAAGCTGCCTAGAAAAACTACTGGTTTCTCCAGGACAGTGGGTCATAGAATTTCCCTGTACCCCCCTAGAAAGCAAAATGATCTTTACCAAACTTTGCTCAAAGCACTTTTCACAGAGAGATGGAGCCCTGGAGCAGGGTGACTCACTGGAGAGGCAAGCTTTTGTAAAGGTAAAGCTAAAATGAGGCTGAAAACACATTCCTGTGGGTTCTGGAGAGGCACCCACACAAACCCCATGAAGAGGCTGAGGCTGTGCAACTGTCTCAGTCAGTCCCGAGGTGGAGACTCATTTCAGCCTTCTCTTGGGCTCCTCCTGCTGCAAGGCTTTAGGGTTTAAACCCCTGACCACCACAAATTCCCATGGATGTAATTCCTTCCTTACACCTCCCCCTGTAACCTCTGCCAGGATTGCTGTCAGGGACAGGAGATCAGACTCTACACAGAATGCCATCTCAGCATCTGCCCAAGCACCAGGATGGCATGAAAAGATGGAACAGACAGGCCTGGCCACACCTGCCCTAGTGCAGGGAAACATCCTACAGGTCTGATAGCACAAATAAGCTGCAGCAAACATTCAGCAGATACTGGAATTAAGGTAATTTACCTTGGAATCATAGCAGCCTGCAGGCACTGGAAAAGAAGGATTCAGGTCTTCCCGGCAGCAAATGGTGTTGCAAGGATTGTGTTCAGCATAAGGATCACGCTGGTAGTCTGAGAAGAAATGTGGTGGGGAGGGAAGGAAGGGAGAAACAAAAACAAGTTAGTGCCCTCAGAAAATGCTGATGCAAAGTGCCAAGACACTAAAAGCTGGGAAAGTATACTGGCAGAAACACAGGTCTATCACATCGCTCTCATGCTCCTTCCCAGATACCAGCTAGAAGTCAGTGCTCAAGACA
Organism: Athene cunicularia; assembly: GCF_003259725.1. Lineage (NCBI taxonomy): Eukaryota > Metazoa > Chordata > Aves > Strigiformes > Strigidae > Athene > Athene cunicularia. The sequence continues at coordinate 4,047,717 of NW_020799092.1, read as the reverse complement.
GGACATTAAGTGGACAAGTTCCTAATTCAAGTCCATACAGCTATTTCTGCATCCCAGGGGCACCACTGCTAACCTCTAACCACAGATATCTGCAGCTCCACACGACATGATGAAAGCTTGCAGGAACTCTGTAAGGAGAGAAAAGCAGACGAGAAAAGGAAGAGGGGGAAGGGAAGGGAGAAGTACGACAGTTAGAACCTTTTTTTTTCCTGTTCTGGAGTAAAATAAGAGGCAAGCAGCAAAGCCTTTGAACACCCACTGTAGCAGTTGCAAGCTAGGAGGGGAAGGTGAACAAGCCTCAACCTCTCTGATCATGCTGCTACTCACAGCCCAAATAGTAGCGATACCCCACCCTGGGAGAGGCCTCCCAAACCCAGCAATCAGCATGCTCCCTATAATTGGGAAAAAAAAAATAGCATCTAAAGCTATTTTTATGTATAGATGGGCTTAGCCAGAAGTTAATTAAACTGGTTTTAATCCAGTTAAGGAGAACCCTGTCAAGGAAAAGTAGAGCAGAGCATTACCTACCAAAGATCATTTGCCTGAACAGGGGAAAAAAAACAACTTAGTTTTACACTAAATTCTCTGCCTGATCTGACCTAACTGTTGCTTAGGATATAAGGCTTTCAAGATTGTCAGGCTGTAGATGCATTAGGTAAAGGCAGTCTACAGAGTCTCCTGAAGTGTTAGAAGCTCTCTGGAAAGGTCAAACAGCAAGCCCAGGGGCCTTTCTTCTAGAAGAAACCAAATCTTGCTTCTTTTAGAGTAATTTTAGCCTGGTTTTCTACCTTGACAGCAAGCTTGTGTTCGCTTTTTGCTTTGTGTGTACTCTGTACCTAGTGTAATATAACTGATCTGTGTGTGAGGCTGCAGCTTCCCACTATAATCCAAGAAATAAAATGAACACTTCTTTATTAAGATTAGCTCCACAGTATGTGAACACATGTCTTACTGTTGTATCTCATGATGTACTTCATGCTTTCCAAGTTGGTCACCTTGCCCTGGTCTCGACGGAAGATTTTTGCTCTTGGAGCAAGTTCATAAGAGAAATCCATGCCATACTTCTCAACGTATGCTGCATATCCACTAAGATTGTAAATCTTTTCATGGAAAGGGATATTGTATGAAGGCCAGTAACCTGCCAGAGACAAAACCCAATCTGTTAATCACTTAGAAAAGCTGAATGCTCTTGTTGGTATCAAAAAAGAAAAATAATCCATTTTCCACACTGCATTGACTTAACAGCGTGTCAAGGAACAACGCAAACTGTTTTGAACACAAGAAAATAAAGCAATAGTCACTGGCGTGACCAGGTTTGACTCCCAGTGTCACAGCATTGGAGACTGTACCCAGGCAACCCACCCCCAGACTTCCACCCTGAGGACTCATCCTGCAGAACAGCTGAGATCACACTTGCAGGAGTCTCAAGGTGAACACGCAGGGCAGCCACAGCCCTCCTGCTGAGGTTTCCCTGCTCAGCCTCAGAGGGCTGTAAGATCATTTACCGCCACCAAACTTCCCAGCAAGAGGCTTGAAGTCAGTCCCTTTTTCCCTCATCTTCCCATCTCACCAAGGCAGAGTAATGCACTATGCTGAGATGTCAGGACAGATGGATACACACACAGACTACAGAGCTAGCAGGGGTGAACAGGAGGCAGGCCTGCAAAAAGCGCGTGCACATGCTTTGTGCAGTGGTAATGGGAAGGCTGTGGTTGCACACAGCGATAAGGTGAGGGGAAGAGCTGCACATTTGCCAGTATCTGCCTTTGAGGGTAAGGAAGTGATTAATCAGCAGAGCAGAGCCCTGCCCTAACTTTTCCAAGAGCAAATGTGAATCCTGAAGTTTTGTTAACTCTAAAGAGCAGGCTTACCAGCCAAAACTCCAGAGAGAGTTTTAGGTAGGTGATATACAAGTGCCTGAAACAAGACTAGTCTAGAAAGCAGAAAACCTTATGAAGAGCCAGGAGACCATCCAGGTCAGGATCTGGGTACAGCAAGTCCTGGAAGAAATAAAAATAGATACCTATACCTTCATGTTTAACTTTTTTCTTTTTTTTTTTTTTTTTTTTTTTTTGTTTAGGCAGAGAGTATATAGCATGAGCAAGTCCCAAGAGCAGCACACTTTCAGGTTCTCTCCAAAGCACTAGTATTCCTGCTGTCAGCATTGCTTTTCAAATCACACACACCAGGATTTGACTTGGAGATTTACTATCTAGACACTGGTAAATGCAGCACTTCATGTATTAACATCATGCCAGCACAACATGAGGAGTCTGGCTGTAAAATTCTCAGAAAATGGGACTCACTGGGAGTGATACACACACATACAAACTTCCTGAAGAACAGCTATGCAGACAGCAGGAGCACTGGAACACTGCCTGAGCAGAGGCCTAACCAGCTTGGGTCCTGCCCAGCAGGCAGCAGAGGCAGGAATACCAGGTCTGCTGGCATTTGCTTACGTGACCTAGAGCCTACCTGAAGGAAACAGGTTGTGTACATGTGTTGTAATACAGGTGTTCTCCAGAAGTGAGCACATTTGACAGCCTCTAATGACGCAGGCCAGAGGATATGGCTACATCACCTTCCAAACCAGCAGGGTTTAGTTGTGATTCAGAAAGGTGCTATTGCCTCACATGAATGCAAGGAGCCCACCTGCAAAAACTTTGTGTTTAAATTGCTAAACCAGAGAAAGCTATTGAAGTTCTCCTCCAGCAAGAGCTCTTCTGTGTCTCAGGCTCTGCAAGACTGCAAATCTCATGCAGAGTGTGCAGCACCCAACCCAAGGTAGGCTTTACCCAAGGGCTGCTATAAGCCAGTAAAACCTGCCCATTAGGCCTAGTGGGATGAACAGTGACAAAAACAAGCCACAGATGGTGTAAGGTTGAAAGGGGAGGCAAGGGGGATGACATGAAGGCAGCAAATATTCTGTGAAACAAAATGCCTTCCTCTTCTGCCCATCAGAGCAAGAGATCACAGCAACAGAGAGATAAAGCCATGAGATTAGGTGTATGGTGGAAGGGACTGAGATCCTTGGTTCTGTTCTGACGGGATGTTTTTGATGCTAAAATGGATGTTTACTCATCATCAGGAAATGTGAACTGCAGCCCACTCCTGTGCCCTATCCCTATACTGGAGGCAGTACCGCTCTCACCCCGGATTCAAAAGTTTTCCTTGTCAACATACAGAAAGCACCTTGACGTCTTTGCCTGGTAAGGGCAACATAAGAGATTCCTGGTTGAATGTCAGCAGAATGTCAGAAGCGCATGATCTTGGGATACAAGCTACAATGCAGTTATGGAGTATGCCAGGGCCAGCTCTACAAACACTTTAAGCCAACACTGCTCTTGAGAAAGGCAAACTTCCTTCACATGGGCTGCTCTGAACACCAGGGAATAGAGCAGGGGCCTCAGTGGCAGTTGTACAGCAAGTGCCCTGCATGGCATGGAGGTGTCCAAATCTACTGCTTACAAGACCAGTGCTGGGGTCTCTAAGGCAGCACTCCTGCAGTGCTTAGCCCACTTATGTGCTAAGGGCTGCCCTTCTAATGGATAATGAAGCAGTCAGTCTCTGGTAGCTTAAACAATATACACAAGGTGCATTTAGATACCTGGGAAAAGCCATACTGAAAATGTAAAATAATATGTAAAGTCTAATACATGCCGCCACTTTCCAGAGCGGAGCAGACACAGGATCTCCTAGGAGGGAGTAAGTGGCCACTTTCTGCCCAAGCCCAGGGGCTGGGCTCAGTTTTACAGGGAATCCCACACAGCAGCTCTCAAGTCACTGCTCAAAACAAACTCAGGGTCAAAACGAACACTGCTCAAAACGAACTCTAAGACTGGCCTCCACTCTGGTGTGGCTGCGTTGCTTCAAGTGCCAGAGCTAGAGAAGGTTTCCATTAGCTTTTTTGTCTGCACCACAATCCACAACACAGCGCAGAAGAGCCCAAGGCATTCCACTATCCGAAGCACACACAAACACTGGCAGATAAGGTGCACCAGCCTACTTCCGTAAAGGAGCCAGAGAAGCATGAGGGAGAGACATATTGACATAGTGGCAATGCCTAAAATAAGCCAGAACTTTCCAAGGAGCAAGACACGATGAAAAATTCCAAAGGGAAGCAACCCCAGCTGCTAACATAAATGCATTTCTAGTCATTTCAGTGATGATGAGCAATTCATTAACTCCCTCCCTGAGCATGTGATTGGAGGAGGAAGCACAAAGCATGAGACATACACTTAGATTTGTGGAATGAGCTCAGGCTTTTGGATGCTGACAAAGTGTCTAAAGAACATTTGTGAATGAAACTTGACAGTGGGTGTTTTGCTTGACCTATATTTTTGTTTGCTTGTTTGCCATCAATTTGTTCCTAGTCTTGCTAGGGGGTTAAGGCAATCTTTTAAACAGAAAATATTTATCAGGTAACAGAGCTCCAGAAAAGTTCAGGAGCTGAATTTTTAACAGAGAACTTCTCATATATTTAAAAGTTCATCTTCTTGTAGGGCAACCCACTCAAACATTTCAAATAGCCCACAGCATCAGCTATTTAGCACTGCTTCAGATAGACCTCACCTTTTTCCTCACAGGTCTTTAAGACAGGGCAAAATAATAGGAGAAAAAAGGCAAGAAGGAGGAAAATCTATTTTTCCCTCCTCTGCTTCTAAGATACACAGATCCTCACCACATTTCTGCCACAGCATATAGGGGAAATGAATGTGTTATAGACATGGCAACACAGGGATGGTCACACAAAGCTTCCCAACTTGATATCCAGTGGTGTTCAGTATACCCTTCTCAGGTATAAAGCACAATTCTCCATCAGCTGGCACAAAGAGATGGCTTTCCTAAGCCAGGAACTACTATAGGAGCTATTACCTTTCCGGAGAATATTTGTTTGGTCAGAATACTCCACAAGGGTTGGGATCTGCTCAACAATGTACAATGCACCATCATCAAGGCTCTTCTGCAGCTTGACCTTCTTCAGGTCCAGCACCATGTACTGATTGTTGTATGTCCCTAGGAAAGAAGAGAGTTAGTTACATGTCCTGCCTGGGGCAGGAAAAAGGTACAAGGGGGAGAGGGAATACATCCCTTTTTCTAAGATTCACATGAAAATGTACTTACCAGAGTTGCACTTCGAGAAGGTTTCTGCCCAAGTTTTGCCACCATCTGCCATCATGTTAGCAATGCGGACCCTCTGCCAAGCTAACAGGGATTCAGGCACCACTTGCTTAATGAGGCTTTGGTTGAACACACTGTTGGTAGTCTGTAACATTACCAAGCCACTGCCTAGTATGTAAAAGTCATCCAGGGACACCAAAAAGCCTTAAACAGCAATAATACAAAATTTGTTATCTTTGTGAACCTTTGATACAGAACAGAGAGAAAAGCCAAGAGGATACGAATGAGTCAACATGTGTATGTTTGAAATCAAACTGTACAAATATTGAAGATCAGGTGGCAACTTCTGCAAGTGCTTTAAGCCCACCTGTCAGCTTTGTCATGCTTTCAACACACAACCTAAATCCTTTGTCTAGAGCATTTACTTCTTGTTTGCATCCCAGGCTTGGAAGTTCCTCCTTCATATGGCAAGCTGCATCTTACTCTTATGCTGACAATTACATACTATAAATGCCTAGTGAGTGTTTGTTTCCAACCAAGAAATGCCTTTAAAAAATATAACAAAGAAAACCAAAAGTACAAACTCCACAAAGTTTTTCATCAACCAGTTTCAGTTTTAGATTTTTGTTTTGTAAGAACAACAAGTATTCCTTTTAAATTAATCCCTTCTGGACTTAATCAAGCCAAGCAGACAAATCTTCCTTCTAGCTTGATCTTTTCCAGTCTAACTATTCTTAAAAGCACCTCCAAGAAATGGCTACCTCTTAAATCATAAACCACATCCTGTATATGAGAGAAAGTTTTGCCTACTCCTCTTTCTGACATGTTGTCTTTGTTTTTTTCTATGCCTATCAGTCCTGCAAACTCAACACAGCAATGGATCTTCTGGGCAGGATTCCCTTCCAGGCTACATGCCAACAGAAGTACTAGGTCCAACTGCAGATCCCAAGCCAGGAGGTGGTATACAGAGCTACAAAAGTCAGCTATAATGCCATAGATAGCATGGTGACTACTTACAAAGCAGAAATAACTTGACTTTGAGATTCCCTAGCAGATAAAAGGCTGCCAGGTTGAGAAAGAAAGGTTGTTAACTGAACTCCTGATGGGGGAAGTCACCCAGAACCTGGTCTCTTGCTAATGAGTTTGTAATGGTATCACTCTTCAAAGAGCATAAAATGCTAAAATGCTGTGCAACAGCGTAATAGTTGAGTTCCACTACAAAATCTTCTACAGCAAGCTTTATTAATATGTTCTGCAAACAAAGGTTAGCAACCTACAGTAGCCAGAAAGACAACTCAGGTCTGCCTCCTATTCCTGGGCTTTCACCAAAAGACAGACCTTCTTCAAGCAAAAGTAATGTTTAAGGGCTCTGTTTCAGCGAGATTTCTTTAAAGTCTCAAGTTCTTGAATCAGAACAGATCCAGGAAAATATACTTTGTGGTCACCTGTTCTCTAAAAATATGTCAGTATAGAATAGGCAGGACATTCTGGCAGCTTGTGGTTCCTAGTATTTTATTCTTGGAGACAGAAAGAGTGTCAATAAATTATGTGCATCAACAACAGAGTTCTCTCTCAAATAAGGACAAGAAGATAAACAGTCTAAACCTGGCTCTGGCAGTTTATTTTATAGGAAGAGATGGGATACTCCAGTGATAAACTGTTGACATATTGAGTGCTTGCCTAGAGGTAAGAAATGAAACTGTTAAACAATTGTTATTCAAACTGAATGTCAGTTTCCAAGTACCCTACTTCAAAATAAACCAATTAGTTTTTACTTTGTTTTCAATCAACAGCTGAGTTAAAACAGGAAAAACTCCACTCAAAGCAAGTGTCAACAAAAGGAACATGCTGAATTAAGTTTGAACTCTAATTCACATAAACTGCAAAGCTCAGCCAAACTGAAAACAAGCATATTTGCTCCTGGGCCTCAGTATTTACCAAATTTTATCCTGGAATATTTTATAATACAGAGTGCCCTCCATGATGCACTATTACTAGCCTAATTATTCCAAAACAATATATACCATTTTAACTTAAGGCATAGGCATCCCTGAAAAAAAGGGAAGTTAAAACATATACAACAGGTTTACCCAGGGCAAAGATATCCACAAAAATAAAACCTGGGTGAAGACTAGAGATAGCAGCAGATATTTTATGTCCTCTTGTGTCATTCTTTGCTTTTTAAGCATGTACGAGACTCTGTTGTGATAGAAAAATAAAAATGCCTTTTAATGTCAACTGTTATCTCACTGTACGGTTCACCTATTGTTTCTAAAAAACCATCTTCCATTTCTATCAGCAATTCTCAATCTATTTTTTTTTCCCCTCCCTCCAGTGAACCTGACTCTTTCTACACAGAATCAAGTAAAAGCACTTCTGATTGCATCTTCCAGGTCTGAGCCATTTAGATTCAGTTTCCAATCATCACTGGAAAACTGACATTTCCAGAGCCTGGAGTTTGGTTCATCATAACAGTATTAATCTGCCAAGCAAAGCAAAATATTTTTTGAAATCTGAGCCAGTGTTCTCCAGAGTCAGCACAACAAAGAGTATGTGGGGGGTAACATGTTTGTTCCTGGCAGCTATTGTTCTCAAAGATGTAGGCTGCTGCTTTCTCAACCAGATGACACTGACTTTTTTGGTGTTTTAAAAGGTCATGCTCACTCAAGTACAGAAAGGGTCAGTGTTACAGGCTGGAAGTCAGAGCCATGAGGTCTAGCCATCCCCTCACACAGATAAGAGTAGCTCCCAACTGTGATGCTCAATGCTCTGAGATATAAACACACTTGACAACAGGAAAGGAGATGTCTTCTCTGGATTAGTTTTCTTAATCCCATCAGCAGCTGCTTCTCATGCCAAGACTGAACTCCTGCTAGCTGCCTGGGGTCCACTTGCAGACCTCTCCTATACACTAAGAAATAGCACATCCCACACTACAGCTCTGTCCTTTCCTCTCCAAAGTGCTTCAGACACTTACTTCTGCTTCCCTCCAGGTTTTAGACAGATGTTGGAGAGAGCAGGGAAGCAAATAATGGTCTGGCAATACCTCACGGGCAAGCTGGTGCCCTGAATACAAGGACTACTGCCCTTTCCATGTTCTGTCCCTCCTAGCTCATGCTCTGGCTGCAAGGAAGGATAATGCTTCACTTTCTGATTCTTCACTAACAGCAAATTACTTCAAAGCAAGGGACACATGTTACTTCTCTCTCCCGCCTTAGCAGCACACATATAGCCATCCATCAAGACATCTTGTGCCATCTTGCTCCCATGTCATAGTGTGTCTCAACCAAGGAAAATCCTGACAGCAAACCAGAGGTGTAAAGATGGCAGTGAAGTGCTTTTCAACTGTTTTACTTAAACAGCTAAAATCAGAGTAACATACAAGACTGTGGCTCAGTCCAGAGAAAGTAGATCACTACCCCAACCAGAATGCTTGGGTACAAATGGTAGATTTCCTTTCTAAAATGGGGTTCAAAACTATCTGTTCAAGAGGTCCATCCAAATGGATGGAAATCTTGGAACCTGCTGGGCAAGGAAAACTGCAAATTTCATCTGTTAGTTGGGCTCATTTCTTTGAATGCCTCAACGGGGCAGTGTAGAGCAGTGATGCATGGAGGCGGGGGGCTTTCTTTCTGATCTTTTACTAGATATGTCCTGCAAAACACAGCACTTACCTAATCTCTGTCATCACCCCGCAATGAGCATTGCTTCACTCAGCATTTGTGAGCAAATGTAATGTGTCTGTACAATTTCTCTCCGCTGTGCAGATTCACCAACCACATTAAGTACTTAGCCCAGAGCTCTAACAAAACACTGAAGAGTGCCCAAGCATCCAGCTCAGTGACATTCCTCCTTTCCAGAGGTTTGCAGAGCTGTCCTACATGCAGCTCTTACACAGATGCTTTCAACAAAGAGAAAGCTAAGACTGTGTGTAGAGTTCAAGTGAGGACTAGGACTAGCATGGAAACAAGCAACAAGTAGCTAAATCATTCTGCAAAATCAGAGATTACTACTAGCATTCATTTCCACTTGACTGTGCCTCTCCAGCACTACTATTGCTCTGAAAGGGACAAAGCAGCAAAGAGAGGACATGCTGTAACAGGTGGACATCTGAGTGTGCTGGCAGCAATGAGGGAAACTGCTGGGGATGTCAGGATAGACTTCAATTCCTGCCTGTCCTCCTACCTGCTCAGTGACAGCAGAAGCAAGGAAGTGCAAGGCCCTTTAGCTGTATCATAATGCACACGCTGACATGCATCACGGTTAGTGAGTAGTCTTAGATCCTCTAAACTGAGTCACAGCAAATATTAATGTTTGCAGTGCAGTAGCCTGCCTTTTGAATTCAGTAAATAAACAATCTGGACAATTATACTCTGTGACCCCAGGAGAAATCAGGGAGTTGGCACACTCTTTCTCAGAAGGCAAATGACTCCTTGAAGCTTTTCTGACACAGCTATTGGACACATCTTTTAATGTTCTTTGTTTCCTCCAAAAGTCAATACTTCTAGGTACACTAGGATCATGTTACTATTCAGGAGAGCTCACCAGCTTGGTCTTTCTTACTGGTTCTTAGTGTCTATCAGAATGGAAAATAAGAGTGGGAACTTCCGTGCAGGGAGAAGTTAAAGTCATCAAGCTGAACCGTGGCCAGGACCTGCAGATTGCATGGTCAGATGCCCCGAAAATATAAGGCTTCATCTCATCAGAACATGGAGCAGAGAAATCTGGCAGTTCCCTTCTTCCTGCACGATGTGCCTAGATCACTACCAGGCCAGTGCTTTAGAGTTTACTCATCCCCTGGAAAACTGCAAATTTGTGAACCACACCCACAGCTAATGCAATCTGCTGTAGTCAATGGATCATACTCCTTTAGTGCTTGTGATAGTATCCTGTAATTAGGCAGTCAGTGAGTACATACCACAGGTGTCTCAAACTTCACTGTAGCCATGGGAACTATGTTTTGCAACAGTTCTCACTCAGTTTTGTTGGTAGAAGTACACTTTACCATATCACTGCGTTAGAGTCTACCTGGCACAAGCAACCTTTAAAATAAGCTATCTCTGCAGACCGCAATAGTCTCAGGGAAGCACACTGGGATTTTGTACACTAGTGAACAGACCCCAACCATTTCAGCAGAGTAGTAGCTGATTCCCACACAGCACGCTTTGTCAGACTCATCAAAACAGAAGACTTGTATTTCACTTTATACAAAGAATCCACACAAGAAGCCACCCAGAGACATCACCACAGATACCCACTAAAAATAAAATAATAAATTTGATGCATGGCTGATCCTGGTCCCCCGTTTTGAATCTGCAGCACAATGCAGCATGCAACAGTTGCTAAACAGAGCCACATTCTCCTGAAGGGTAGTACTATCCTCACTAGTATTTCTGCCGATAGATACAATATCCAGAATAACCTTCTGTACATTCAGGTGATGAACAGAGCTGAGATAGAAACCTTGGTTTTCTACCAGGTTACACAGGCTTGGCAAAATTCCTTGCAACAAGCGAGCAGGGGATTGGAGATAACTCAAGCTCTTGAAAGGCTGTACACTTAACAGGCATTCACCAGAACACCTCTACTCCTTCCTCAAAGCAAAAAATCTCAGCTGTCAGAAAACATTGTTTTCCTGAGGGTCAGCGAGGAGGATCAGAACCTGCCCAAAAAAAAAAGACTTGCTTTTGACATGAAATGCATGCAACTGCTTTTCAAAACAGCTTCCCAGTCAGTCTCAGGAATCCCTGCCATGAAAGACCCTTGCCTTCGTGGTAAGGCAAGCACAGTAATTCAAAGCATGTTTTGAAGTCAGCCACCAACAAAATTTCATCAGAATGAGACCATCTCCTATGGCACATATCTCACTTGAGGTTTATGAAGTTTCCTGAGTGTTTGGGTATTTTTGAATTTGAAATCCCACCTTTAAAGCTTATGCAATGCTAATTCACTCTTATAGACCTAGATTAGCTTTGATTTTTCATGTTCACATTTCTTGGTGCTACTCTAGCAAGAGTACATATTTTACCTCTAACATTAACCGTTGGCAATTTCCTACATTCCTCTAGGAAACTTGAGAATAATATACACTGCCTAACCTTCCCATGGGAGATTCTAAATATTCTGGCTATCTATATTAGTAGCACATGAAATAAAAAAAATACTCCCCTCTGTAACAGCTTATAGAGAAACTGGAAGAGGGAGATGTAGGGGGGAAAAAAAAACACCACAAATGGAAGTTTGCTAACCAACACCAAAGAAGTTGATACAATTTTAAATAGCCAGTGTCTGATACTCTCTAATAATCCCATTACAGCACACAAATCATACCACCGTGGCAAACAGAAGCGTTCAAAACTGATTACCAAACATGCAAATGCTACAGGCAAGATGAGGAGTTCAACAATTCAGATGACTGTAGACTACACAAGCAGAATTCAAAGCAGCATGTTTGTGCCAAAGGTAGAATATTTAATTAGTACTATTCAGAGCACTGAAGGTGATTAATGAACAACAAAAGACAATGACAACAATATCTTGTTCAAGCCAGAAAACTGAAGATGACATTTTGTCCTCTCAGTGGCTAAAAGTTTTAAGGTAGATTGAAGCCAGTGCTTGTTGAGGTATCACCCTTTCTACAGGCAAGACATTTGCGAGACGGTCCAGGCCATCTTGGATATCTACATTGTTTTGGCTTTCTTGACTTTACCTGGGTAACTGCTGAATGAGACACGGCTGGTGCTAGTGTCTGGATCAACTATATTGAAGTTCCAATGCTTATATATTCTCAGTGTGGCTGCATATGTAAACCAGCTGGAATGAGCAAAATATATATTTTCATATCCAGGTAGAACCTGGAAAACAGAACCAGAAAGATGAATAATTTCAGGCCTTACTATACTCTGCATGTTTTGTACTTGATAGAAAGTAGGAGAACAACTTGTTTTAAGTAGTTTGATTAATTGCACTGTTCAAGAAGGAGCAGATTCTTGTGCTTTTAACTGTGAACTTAACAATGAATTTCTGAAACGTCTGGAAATAATTCTTGTGCTTGGGTTGTTTTCAAGTAATTAATTGCTATTTTACAAAATGAAACAGCCTAGGTTTTTTTGGAACACCTGCATCACACTGTATGTTTTGTTTCCCCAATTTCCTCTTGAACACATTCAGATTAGCTCTCTGCAAACATATCCAAGATTGACTTAGAACATGCCGTTTCTGTGAAAATGCCTTTGGGTGACTTTAAAGTACGGAATCAAATGCAAGTAAATTCAATTTGAAAAAGTAAATACATATATTGATAGTACATCTTTTTAAAGTATTTCCCTGGTTCTAAGATTTGTTGTTAGCTCAAAAACCTCTTGCTGTAGGCAAATGCTTGAATAAATGCTTCTCAGGTAAAGGTAAGTTGCTCTGGAGTACACAAAGTCTCCATATGCTGACTACATCTTTGATAATTTTAACTGAAAAATTTAAGTGCCGCTATAATGTATCAGACACTTGTCTTAAAAGTGGTTTTTCTGTCATTACTCTCATTGGAAAGCTGTTTGAGAGTTATCACTGTTAACACTTGGAAAACATCAGCCACTTGCACCCATTTGTTCTTTAGCCACTGCTCTTTAGTTTAAGCAATCCTCTTCCCTTCCTCCCTGCTCATTTGCCCAATGTATTTGTAGACATTCACAATACCTCACGTTTTAGACTTCACTCGGCTTGGTGGAACAAATTACTCTCTAACAGTCTCCTCTCCATGGTAGTTCCCCATTCCCTAATAATTCTAGTAGCTTTTAATTGTCTATCTCTGTGGTTTTGGTTTTCTCCCTGCCTTTGAACACAAGCAAGCAAAACTGAACCCAAAATCCTATGGAAGCAGAAATGATAACCATAAAAGCATCTTGATTGACAGGAGTCTCTTTACACACACACCCCCCACATAAACAGTTTTTATGTTTTTCTCTAGAAAAGCAGTCACTGGAGATGAAGTTCTTGGTGCTCACCTTGATGAGTGCAGAGCAGTGACCCATATCCCACTGATATTTCCCATGGCTTCCTGGCTCCATGTTGCATTGTCCACCCCGTGCAGAATACTCAAATAACGCAGGAATGAGGTCCAACAGGTCTCCAACTGCATTCAGAAACTGGACATCAAAGATGCTCAGTGGCTGAGGAAAGGGAGAAAAGAGAGACCACAAAAAGCACTTTCAGACAGAGAAGTATCAAGACGGGCTCAGCTGTTAGAATTTTTCTTTTGCTCTCAAAGGAAATTCTTCTATGGTCTATGAAATACCTGCTCACAAGGCCCAGGTGCTCAAACTCAGTGTGGCATTAGGCACCTAGGTATCTTTAAGGGTCTGGCCACTGTACTGGAATTACCAGTACTAACATTTCCAAGGAAGGAAAGGAGATGCTAGCAGTAAATTTATGAAACTTTTGTGTGTCTTTGCAAACAGCAAATCAATCAGTCTGCTGTTACTGTTACACTGGGGTAATAGTAGAGATTTCTTTCTTTGTTTGTTTGTTTGTTTTTGGGTTGGAGGTTTTTTTTTTAAGATCTAGATACTTTGAAGAGCGGTGCATTAACAAACACTCTTGGGAGTTTTGGGATTTTTACAAAGACTGCAATTTAAGATATCCTCAGGACTGATGAGGGAAGCAAGATTATGGTAACAATACTAATCAAGTATGGATTAGCTGAAGAAAGGAAGTCAGTCAAAAGGCATTCCACTCTGTCATTTCAAAAACCTCTTATGGCTGGGACTAGTCAGGGTTAACTACATACAACTCGTTGTGCAACATGCTCTTCAGAACCTTCTCTTAATTGGCCTCTTCAAAAACAGGAGCTTAACAGAGGTCTAGCCTCTACCTTCAAAGACCATTTTCTAAATCCTTCCTGTTCTTTCTTGCATCATGCTTTTAGTTAAGGTAAAGCTTAAGAAAAATAAGTCAAAAAGTACATCACTATAGGGTTATAAATAGTAATTTTAGAACGGGACATAATCACATAGCAAAGAAACACATTGCTTGCAATATAAATCACCGTTATTAAACCATATAGCTGATCTCTCCACAAACCCCAATAAAGGGGAGACAAAGACATGGAAAAAATAAACAGCACCAAATCCATTTACTTTTTATTCAGAAGGCTGAATTCGGTATTACCCATCTGCTGTTTTGGCAGAGAGAATAACCAACAGCAAAACTAGAAACAATGTAAACTAGTCCATATATACCAGGGAAAGGAATTAAACCTTTTTACAATGCTTACCAAGACAAGTGAGGGAAATAAGCCATTCTGACAACTCAAATCATGCATCACAGAAGGTCCTAACAGCAGCTATAGTTTGAGGAGGAAATCTAAAGCAAACTTTGATATATGTTACATTGCTTTAGCTCATCTTATTTTTGCTCTAAGAACCCAAACAGGGAGCAAAGGCCACAACTGATAAACATCAAGAGATGTATCTTTGGATAGTTTTAAGCAACTCAGTGGTATGAATAAGTTACAAACCAGTCTCAACTGCCTTATTGGAATCCACATAGATAGACTTGATAATGTTTCAACACAATTCTTCCCCATCCAACTGCACTTAAAGGTCTGCAAGTCCACAACACAAAGAGCTGTTTTCCAACGTCTGATTTATGCAGGCATTACTATACAGTACCGCCAGGAAGGGAGCAAACAGGATAGCATGAGGATGCTCAGCCAGCCCCAAGACAATTTAACTGTACTTATCATCCATTTGCTACCACTCCATATTCTCCATAAAACCTGCCTTCACTGCAACACCTACAGTTAGCTACACTGACAGTGCTGCAGCATCACTTGGAATTGCCTGTATATTTTTTTAAAAGTTGCACATTTCTGTGTTATCTTACAGTCATTTCAATTAAAAAATTCAGTAACTAAGAAATCCATTCAAGCTAGATCAAAGGTGCCAAGCAAGGAAGCTATCAGAACTATACACACAGAAAGGTGACCAGAGAACAGGAAGAAAGGCCCATGAAAAACAAAACAGCAAAGGTTATGTAACTTTCTAGGGCTCCACTAGATGGTATTAGGCTGCCCAGCTCCCAAACCCAGCCAAACTATCAGAGAAGTAAAAGAGGAACTAGATTGTTAAGCACCAGCTAGGGTTCTGTTTTCATTCCCCTTCTGAGCAGCAAGCAAATTTTGTTCAAGTTTACTTCCAAGAATTCATTGCTCTGCTTGGACAAACCTGTTTTTGGGTTTAAGATTGTGTGATGCTCAGTGAAATTACACATGCACAGTGCTACTCTGGAGTCTCAGTAAAACAATGGGTTCAAACAGAAGACCTGAGCATCCGCAAGGCAGGCCAAATCTAGGAATTTCAGGAACAGCCTGAGGCATCTACCACAAGGCTGAGAGCCCCAGTTTGGGAATAACTACAGCGGATTTCCAGGGTATATGGAGAATTCTCCATGAGGAGTTAATCAGGGTCCACTAGCAAGAATTAGACCAAAAAAAAAAAAAAGAAGTGTGCATCACAACACGTGCATAACACAGGGCATATTACAAACTTTTTTAATCACCTTCTATCTGACACAGCAATGTCATGAAAACTCCTTGCATGCATGGTTTACATCCTGAAGAGGGAATGAATGAGCTTAATTGACAAGTGGAGAGGTGGTATAGCCACGACAAGAGAAAAAGTCCTTTCGCTAGAACGTGTGGCTCCTCTAGGGCACCGTCCTGAATAAAAAAAAATTAAAAAAAAAATAAAAAATCAAACTGATTTTGAGATACATCAGCTGTAAGGAGAAATAAACTTAGGGTAGCAGACAAAACCAACCTTAAAGGCTTGTATACATGGGACATCAAAATAGTCATGTTATTCTACCAGTAACTTCCCCATGCGTGAGCATTCTCAATGCAAAATAAGGAAGTACAAATAGAGAGCTGTCCTAGAATCATTGTAGTGTTTAAAACTCTGACACCTCCTTATTCAAGAGTAATTTCCCTGGGTAGACAAACCCAAGATTAATCACAGCTTGGTAGTGCATTAGGCAGATGAAAAGGCTTAATGTTCTTTGAGTGCCCCTCCTTCAGAAATTGTCTTGACAAAAGGGTTGGGCTTGTTTACTGGCTATAAAATGTTGCTAAACCAGATGGAATAATGTCACGCTTTAACATGAAAATGTATTCAGATTTTTACATTTTTAATGATACCTGTAAATATCAAATTCATAATACAGAAGTTTACAGTATACATTGCCTTCATGCAGGTCTTAATGCAAGCACCTACCTAAAACAGACCTGCAGGAAACCACACTCCAGGCAATTAAAAAAAAAAGTGTAAAATAGCACACTACAAAACGTTTACTTCATACATATAGGAATAAAAAGAATATGTACTAGTACTACTATCAAACAGTTCAGAGCTCAAACCAAATTTTCTTCCTGCAGTAAGAGTTACTTGTGCCAGACACAGTGGTTCTATAATATTCAAGTGAAGTAAACCTGAAGTTTAAGGGAGGAAAAAAAAAAAAAAAACAACAAAACATTTCAGAGTGACCTGTGTGCACAAAATCCAACTCTCACTTAAGCACTATGTGGTTTTGGCATAGCATCAAACTACTGTGGGTTGTACAGGACAGAGGAAAGTCAGATCTTTTCACTTTTCTTCCCCAAATAAGTGCACATCAACTAATCCACCAAATGTAAAACTCCAACTACTTGCAATTTTGAAATGTATGGGTAGTGCTGATAAGAAACCCTGGTATGTGAAATGTGTGAAATTAAAAGCAGATTAGCTATTGAAACAGCTTGTTTCCATTCTCCTGAATAGGAAACAATTTTATTCAACTTTTCCCAGTGCTCAGTGTTGAAATCCACAGACTTTGTAAACATGGTTCCTCTTCCCCAACCCCATTAAATCTTTTGACCTATCCTTGTCAAGCAACCAACTTCTCAGTGTTCAGGAGAGCACTCTGTCCATGTATAAGCATTCACTGGAGAAGGGGGTAAATGTAAGAACTCCGAAATCCATCTCCTTCTCCCCCTGCTTTTGAGCTTTTGGGAGTTAAAGAAAAAGACTGAGCTTTTCTTCTTTAGCATTTATTCTTCTTTTAAGCTTAGGGCAGTGGGGGGTAATTGCCCACTGCACATACAGAGTAAACAATCAGTTGAATTTAGAAGTAGACATAGTTTTTCCCAATAGCAGTTAGAACATCAGGCAACAAAATAGAGCCTGTCATGTGTTGGGTTTTGGTTGGGTTTTTGAGGGTTTGTTTTGTTTGGGGGGAGGAAATAAAAAAATAAAACCACCACAAAACCCACACACAAGATATTCTCAATGCTTCTAACACTCAGTTTCACCATGAATCCGAAGTACTGCACCACTAGAGTTCAAAAGATAAAATTATTATAATTGGGAACAAGTTTAAGACAATACACATAGAAAGGATTATTTTAATGAAACAAAAGTAGTATCTACCAAAAGAAAGAGGGAAGAAGAGACTCTCAAAGCACTAAGGAAAACATGTAATAGGTATGAGATTTACTTTTAAAAACATGCAGAATTTGTTGTGGGGGCTTTCAGTAACAAGTTCCTTTTCTCACCTAAAAAAAAAAAATCAGTAATGAAAATAATATATACTTGTTACTGCAGTTGTTGCCCAAAGAATGAACAAAACAGCATGGGATGAATTGAATCAAATTTTAGTTCTTAAAAAGAAGGGGAAAAAAAAAAAAATAATCTATTACTTGAATTTATTTGTCAAACATTCCATTGACTAATAATCTAAGGGATTAAATAAAAGAACCTTTTTAACATTCTTGTAACATGTACTGCAAAAGCAAAATTTAAAACAGCCTCTTTGGAAGTCAGAGGTTCTTTAATCACAAGAAGTAAGGAAGATACTGTTGGTCTTCAGGGAGGGGTCATGGTGTTTGTTTTGTTTGACAGTTTAATTTGGTTTTTTAAGTCCCAACAGTTTACAGAAGCTGGGTTGATTCTAAGATAAATGGATGTGTCAAAGCTAGAATACTAGTCAGTAACTTTGCCTCTGCACCTGTTTTTATTGTCCATGGAAGCTCAGAACAACAATCCTCAAGCTCTTCTACTATCTGAAGAGGATCCTAACACCAATAAGTATGTACACAAATAGCACTGTTGTAGTTTAATCTCCCAAAAGTATTTGAAAAGTAGCATGGTATCCAACAAAGTGAACTGCCTGTACTTTTGCAGAGCTCTCAGGTATCATTTTGATGCTAAGAAAAACCAAACACCTACGTCCCAGAGCAGCTGTCAAATGTACTCAAAGCTGACGGACTGATGTTAATTTACTGGCTCCAGCAAACAGAGGAAACTGCAGCACTGTCTCAAGTGACAAATACATACACAGGGAACATTTCAGCTTTGAATAAAAAGATAAAGGTCTCAACATAGGTAATAATGCCCAAAGCTAAAATTCTGAATAGCATAGGAAGTAGTCAAATCCCACCAACTGCTCCAGGCACATTTGGGAAAATAAATAAATACATCCACTGCATATAACTCAAGAACAGAGGACACAAGTATTTCAGACTGAACCACATGTCTGAACTTTCACTGGATGCACCTTTTTTTTATAGGCATGCTGATGAGATCTCTTAAAAGAGGATAAAAATGTCTGTCACTTCAGAGGTCAGTGCTTTTTAGTATAAAATACACAGTTAAGTAAGTATCAGGGAATACATGTTGCAGGCAGGACATGCCTATTACAAAGAAATAGCTCAAAAGAGCATTTTACCCTCACCCCAATCTGAATCTAAAGGATTCTGAAGCAGCAAAGAAAATTGATGAGCTTTGCAGGGCTCTTAAGATACACATGTTCTGAAAGGGAAAGAATGAGGTTTTTTCCTAGAACATCAAGGTTTCTTAGTATCTTCCTTATAACCCAGGCCCATCAGGAAGGATTTTTCCATTATTGTGAACACACTTTTCCTTTTTAGTTTGAGCTGGTTCCCCACTCATGAAAGCCCCTTGTGTAGAACTTGCTCTGGAAGATGGCATTTTACTAAAAAACATTTATTTATAATTTAGGACTCCCAACTTCTATAAATTCTTTATATGGTTAAACCAAGACAAAAAGGGTCAACTTAAAATAACTCAAGTCCTCCCTCTCAGATTGAGAAACCTATTAGACTTAAGGACAGCACTGTAATTACCAAAACTGTATTGGAGTTAAAGGAGTTCAGCCTATTACACACAAGCTGGTGATTCAGAACACAATTCTCATTGAAATAAATTTAAAAAAAACAGCCAAACAAAACCACAAATCAACAAACAAAACAAAAACCCAAACCCCAAAAAAGTCAAAACCTACTCCATCTGGCCTGCCACAGCACTGACATTTTTTAATGAGAGATTTAGAAAAGAAGATGACATTTAGCAATGTAAAACATGCTCCAAAATAGAGAGGCTTTTAAGAATTGATATCTGGTGCTTGGAAATAAGAACGAAAGCTTTAATACACTCCTCTGCATGCTGATTCATACTGTTGTGACTACTCTTTACACCTAGAGGGTCATTTGCTCAGTAACAATTGTAAAGTGACAACAGCAAGCACTTTAGAAGTTTCAGTCCTTCCAACATTCACATGTGGATACAAAAGCCACCCCCAATCTAATCAATAGATAAGCACTTAGGGTTCCATGTCCAACGCAAAGGATCTGTGGTGACATGACCCAAGTGCTCAGTCATATTATCTACATTGAATAGCCACCGAAGTTTTTGTAGAATGGCGTGCAGAATGAGTACAAACTAATTATCCTCTTTTTTTAATATCATATTCCTTTCTCTCATCTTTGTCCTCTGACATCCCATCCCCAGCTACTGAAAAAGAGATGCAGTAATCTTACTGTTTGTTTGTGTAGTTTAGCCCACTCGAGGGCTCCCATGTACAGACCATCCAACTGTGCAATAATATAGCCAGCATGCCTCCAAAATGGGTCATCCTTATTATTTCTGATTTGTTGTCTTGTCCATTGATCTTGTCTCCTGCAGAGGAACAAACAGGTTGGGGGTTTCTTGTTTTTGTTTTAAGAGTATAATTGATAATGCAAGGAAGGAACGAATGTATTATGACCCAGATCCTCCCTATTGTTTTGAGGCAAATCATGCTTTGGAATCCTGCAGACATAAATGTGATATCCTCTAGGTGTAAATGTTCAGACCCATACAACATACTCTATGCCTCTATCAAACTTTAGTATCAGTCTGTGAAGTCTACCAGACCTTAGTATCAAAGAAAGAGTTGGACTCCACCTCTGTGGGGGACTCTGATACATCAGATCTAGCATCCCCTTACAGTCAGTAAGCATTTGATAGGTCATACAAACCATTTCCTTTTAAATGCCTACTTAAGGATAAAATACACTGACCTTTGAAAAGCCTGTTTCTCTCCCCTAGGTACAACTGCAATGAAGGCTTTCTGCTAGTTGTACTCAAACACTGCCTAAGAACCATAACTACACTCCTCTGAGGAAAACACAACCATCCCATGTGCCAAATCCAATCAAGAGGTTACGAGCCAAATAACTCAGGTTGAGAGCATGAGGCAACACAAGCTGAACAGATCTTAGGGCAAGAACAGCCAACATTATAAGGATCTCTTGGAGTTCCCTCCTTTGCTGTGAGCAAAGGGCCATAGAAGAACCACAGGTGACAGAACAGGCCAGAACCAGATTCTGGCCTCTCTGTGCTCCTGTATCTAGCCATTCAGCATCATGTACAGCAGCAAAAAAGAGAGGATGAACCTGTCAAGGAAGCAAACTCTTCTAGCAGTATATGGCTGATAAAACCAGGCAGATTTAGCTTTCTGAAAGCAACAAAATGCAGGAAGCATGTCAGAGGAAACAGGGGTATGTCAGAGCATTCAGGGCTAAGACTTCCAGGACAACACAGCAGCCCATATTGCAAAACTGCTATGAAGTAAAGCAACAATGCAGAAGTCAGGGATACAGAAAACCAAAAGATGATACAAGGCCACCTAGTATTGCCCCCCACCTCCATCCACAACACACTTTAGGGGGATACAGCTGCAATACTGAGTCATTCTGGAAAAAAACCATACACATTGATATGATAACTATTCCATTTTTCTCACAAGAAATAGAGCAATGCTGAAAAATGATAGCAAGGGAGGGCTAAGATTTTTTTTTTCTTGGTTTTGGATAAGCTAAAACCAATCAATTTTACATACATGCACCAATACAGTATCAGTCAGATATATAACTCCTTGTAGAAGGCACAAGACAAAGGAAAGATGGAAAAAATAGTCCCCAGAAATAACCAAAGTTTCACAGAAGTATTTGTAATGGAAGAAAACATAAGCCTAAGGCAATTTAAATAATTGGTAATCACAGTTGAGTTTCCCAGTACCTGGCCTGGTTCTTCTCCCACTTGTTTCCCACCAGTGTAGCTGCATTATTTGAGCAGAATTACTTTTGATTTATACAGCTGAAGAGAAAATGGAATCGGGACTTTTGTGATTTGAACAGAATTTACATCAGTGGTAGAATAAACAAAATGCTAACCTAACAAAGGAAGGAAAGGATCCACAATACTAAAAAGATTAAGGTGTCAAGAGACCACACAGTTCAGTGTAACATTTACAATACCAGCTTTTTTAAAAAAGTATTTTGACTAGAAGACCTTCAGAATTCTTTGACATTATCCACACCCCTTTGTAGCAATGGTTTTAAACATTTATTTTAAACAATCAGAATTAGGAAAAGGCATATGCCCTCCTTCATGTATATCTAGAGGTTTTGATCATACTAATGACATTCAGAGGGAAAGGAAGCATTTATTTTCTTTAGCCCATAAGGAAGACAATAAAAACCCCTTGAAAATTCTGTCATCCTCCAACCCCAAGTCTTGAATAATTTCTTTTCTAAATACATACGCCATAAAATTCTGAACTCCACTTCGAACGGTGGGATTCTTAATTAACTGTGGATACATATTTGCAGCATGGTCATACATGTGCCTGAAAGAACAAGAGTAGCAGAAGTTATTCTTTTGCATCTTCCCTTTCTTTTGCTTACCAACCCATTGATCAACAAGCATTGATAGACAAGCAGCACAGTCCATAATGTAAGCTTTACCTAATCACAGAAATTACTTCAGTGCATGACAAACAGCAAAGGTAACACAAATGGATAAAATTTAACTTAAAATAAACCTTGCTAATACCTGCTTAAACTGCTGTACAATGGGAAGATAAGCAAGAATGAGATTGAACTACTTCACAGCAAAACTTCACCTTCAGGGGATATTTGTAGGCCAGAAGTATCTTGAAAGTGTTAGCATATTAAACCACAACAGAAATAGTTTACTGGAGAACTACTCTTTTCGGAACAAAAAAAAACACAAAGGTGAGGAGAACATAATTTGCCAAATCAGTGGCGAGAGAGAATTTCAGACTGATACCTAGCAGGTTTTACTTACCATTAACCATGTTCCTTCCTTTCTGATTAAGCTAAATATCTCCATTTTAAAGTGCGTACAAGTTGATCCTACAGAAACTCGCACTCATGCTAGCCTTAAACAGATCTAGCTTTACAGAAACCAAAGTTATTGTGATTTTCTTTTTTTTTGATTTTTTAAATTGTTAGCTCTTTCATTCCTCTTAATTAATAAGAACAAAAGTTGTAAGGGATTTTTTGGTTGGTTGGTTGGGGCCTTTTTGTTTGTTTTGTTGAAGTCCTTTACATTTCAAGATGAAATCAACTGCCAAAATTTGCAGAAGTTAAAATCATCCTTCCATTTTAGGTGAAACGTTATAGTCTGATTCAAGCCAAAACAGAACTTCATTTCTTAATTTGAGTCAAACTTAACCAACATTTTTTTCAGCCACTGAATAAAAAGAGAAAAAAACCCAACAAAATAAATAGGGTAGGGGAGAAGAATATTTAGTTCTGGGTGGAAATCAGCAGATAATGATTTCTCTGAGGTCTGGAGTTGACAGAACTACATCAGTCATCAGTAAAATTAGCTCCTATGAAGTGCTGAGAGAAAGAAAACAACCAAGAAACAGAAAACAGCCTCAAGGAAAGAGCATGCCAGCAGGACAGATTTCCCTGTATTAAAACTCACGGGGGCAACCTCCTCTGGGAAAGATGCAGACAGAAGCTCCTCCCGGTTTCCCTTAGTGCATAATTAGAGAATACAGCCAGAGATGACTGAATGGTTTGCTGATGATTAGAGAATCATCTACTGACCTTCTCCCCTCTGTTTCTGTCCCTTGCCCCATTGCCAGCTGTTTAAGTACTTGATTGCCTGACCCTGCTGCTTCTTATCTCAGCTCTGGTGCCATTCTGACTACCAAATCTAATTGCCTGCATACATTCAGGCAAAACACTCATCACCCAAAAAGTGAAATATTTTTCTGACAGTTTGAATTAGGTTGTTTCATAGACAGGTAGGCAACAGAACTGGTGCACAAGAAGGCAGCACTCCACTGTGTTAGTAGATGAACTGATACATGAAAGGGCTTGATCAGTGCCAAGGCAAACACCAGTTGGGAGTACTGGGTCTGTGGAGGTAAGTGCTGGGGCAAGAGAGGGGAACATGCAGCAGCTTTGCACCATTATTCATGAAACTGCAGCTATAGCATCAATTTTAGTTCTAGAGTTTCCTGTCTCCCATATAACACAAGATTACATGCCACAATCATAACCTATTTCTTGAAAAGGAAAAACAAGTTCAAGAGACAGATCAATATTCTCCACTCCCACAGTCAAAGAGAGTTTAGCAAATAAAAATCCCAAGTAATTTTAGGAAAAAATTATAGTGTATTACAGTATAACTTAGTCCATACAAGTCAGAGCTCTTGCAAACGGCACAAGAGAAGAGGAGCAAACGGCACAAGAGAAGAGGAGCAAACGGCACAAGAGAAGAGGAGCAAACGGCACAAGAGAAGAGGAGCAAACGGCACAAGAGAAGAGGAGCAAACGGCACAAGACAGTCAGTCTTACAGAGGGTCTTTTAGGGATGGGAACCAGATGAGCAGGATGAAAAAAGCCTGGATACTACTCTAATCACTGACTAGGCCAGGATAGATGATCAGGCTTCCAGGCTCAGCCATCAGCTCTACTTTCTTCATTTTGCACTGAAGTGTTATGCAACACAAGGCAGATTTTACACTAGTAGTATCTTTGTTATGACCGATGTAGAGACAGGGTTAGTTCAGAATCAGGGGAATGAAAACACCTTCTTTAATGACCTTCCCTCTCATATATGCTAACGGAGAACAGAACATTCGTGGAATTGATTTTTCTTTTTTAGATGCCCAACATTGAGAATTTTTCCCCTAGTTGCTCTGTTTAATTTTTTTGCTTTAACAAAGCTTCTATGTGGTTGGCTTGCATGCTTTGTAAGGGTATTAACCTCTGAAGTAAATTGGATCATTATAGTAAGGTAAGGATTTGCAACTGGATCTAAGGCCAAATGCAAGGCAATTACAAAGCTGGGACAAGAATTTAAAGCCTAAAAACAGCAAAGCAGAGCCATGCTTCTTCAAATTAGACAGGAAGATGACAGGACTCAGGTCAGCTGAGGTTATATCAGAAAAAAATACAATTAATGTTGCTTCAAATTTAAATGCTGTTCTTAGGCACCTGGCATGCCTCAACTGGAAACGATTAAAAGTATGTGCTTAACGTCATGGATCTGGATGTGCTCTGCCACTGCCCAAGTAATGTAAAGCCTCATTAACACTTCTCTGTTTGCAATGGGGGGAAGAGAATTCATACCCAGGGAAACCAGAGCAAACACCTTCGGCTGGATGATAGGACTGGACCTTACAGAGAGGTGAGAGACTGGGGACAAAAACAAATGTCTGGCTCTCCAGACACTAGAATTAGATTTATCCAACCCCTAACTATGTGTTTCCAAAACAGACTGCTACTATCTGAATCAGGTGCCAACACTAGAAAGATGAATCATGCTCTTTGTGTTTCTACCCTCATTGGTAAACATATCTGACTACCTTAGCAATCGCTTTTTCTACCACAGACCTATATATCTAGAGCCAAGATTAATTCTTCCCCAGTAATCTGAGATAAGACAGTCCCAGCATGTTTCATATCATGATTTTTTTCTTTTTAGATCTGGTTGTCTTACATTCTGCTTAGGTTCCTACTAACAACAAAGCATACCCTTTTAATAGGAGATATTTTGTCACTTTTGCTTACATGGTAAGGCCTAGCTGCATCTAGAAACCCTCCTTTATGCCCCAAACATAATGCAAGAACTGAGCTAGATGAGAATTCCTGAAGGTGTCCAAATTTCAGGTACTGCCAGGCTGGAGATCCTGCTCACCAGACATCTACAGGAACCTGTACTTCAACCTGGGAACAGGCATGCAACGTATCCTTCCTATTAATGCACCACATCAGAGGTCTTCCTAGTAGGACTTTAGGGTTTCTGCAAAGAGCCACCCTGGGTGATTTCTACTTCATGGAGTCATTACCACAAATGCATGCAAGACAGCTGGAGACCTTGGAGTTGTTCAGGTTATAGGTAGCAATGTGCTAGAGGGCACTTCAATTACCAGGCATACCCAATGTTTTCACATTGCAAGGCTGTGCCTGAGCCACTCAAGGTGGCGCTTGTACAGGCAAGTGACACAGGAATCTTCACTCTAGTAGCTACATGGTTGTTAATGCAAATAAACCTTCCCTACAGTTAAAAACATTGTTACACTCCTCCTTTGCTGTTACCAACAGCTTAAAAAGGAAGCCTGAGCTGTGTACAGCTACTGTGCGCACTGATGTGTGCAAAAGCAGAATGAGAGAGTTTAGAGACACCTTGTAAGGGAAGTAATGATGGGGCTGAATGGGCCAGGCTGTCGGGAATAGAATTAAAGATTGGAGAAAACTATTTCCCAGTTTTACTTCAGAAGACTTGTGTACCTGTCCCAAAGAAAGAACATCTGCCTGCATGTTGATTAGGATTCTGTGAATCTCTAAGCAAGATACAGAAGGAGAAATGTCGCTCTGAGAGCAATCTTAACATCTGCAAACTTAGTGACTTCTCACTACTCCTGTAGTTCAGGAAATTGCAAACACACTGTGTAAGAAGATTCATTAGTTGCAGCTTGCTAATAAAAAACAAACAAAACAAAACAAACCACCAAGGTCATGCAGGTAAAACCTGAAGTAATAGGTTCTGTCTTCTCAAGGGTCAAGGGAGTACATCACCAATTCATCTCTGGTCCTTAGCTGGAGCATTTTCAGTAGGTATTCAGAGCTTCAGGAGAAACCCTTTTTATCCCAAATAGCTTTACAAGACCTGACAGAAAAAGTTTATATTCATAACCCCCAGTAGAAATATGCTTCCACTCCAGTTACAGGTGTACAATGGAGAAAAGACACAGCCAAAAACCAAATTCAGATGGTATGTATAATATCCGATACTCATTTTAGCAATGCTAAGCATTTTCAGGTTTTGCACTGTGAGACGATTTCTCAGTGGACTTCCTCAAAACATTTCCTCAGAAAAGAAAGGCTTTGGCTACTTCTGGTTTTGCATCTTAACCCGCTCTCACACTTACATTCCTTTAAAACAGTTTAGTTTCCCACTTTGCTTAAAAGTCTAAGTCTCAAATCCTACTTTTCCACATTGATAAAACCCCTCAGCTTCACTTACACAGACTTTAAGATCTCTGTTCATTACTATTTCTGCTATATCCACTTCTCTACAACGGGCCACTCAGTGCCAGAGCTGGTAGCCCTACAGTAACAGCAGCTAGGGCTAGGAACCATCCCAAGTAAGCACCTGACCTGGAGAAGGCAAAAGCCTTGAGCAGAATAACTTGTGAGTACCTTAACTTCTGTGAATCTTCACTTAACACCCATGGAAAAAACAAAGGGAAAAAACACACCCCAGTTTTCTCCCTTAAACCTAAGCACAGACCAAGACATCAGAGGAAGTCCCTGGAGACACTGTTTTCACATTCAAACCATGTTTAAAGGAATGGGCATATACTTCAGTTTGTTTAAAAGCCAGGAAGATTTACAAATCTACTGAGGAGGCAGAAGGGTGTGGGTTGTTGCTACTAGAACAGTACTTGCCATCTAATTGGGTTTAGCATGGATTCAGTTCTCTGCAGTATGAAAAAGCTTAAGCTTAACCACTTAGAGATGAGTACATCTAGGTAAAGCCTTAGTGAAAAAAAAAATCCGTTGAGCAATACCCAGTTTCAATAGTATTCTAAATTTAATGCTAGCATCTCCCAGATCCATAGTTTACATAAACTGACTGAATAGCGCATAACAGTAACCTCTCATGCCAAATAATTCAACATACATCCACATCTCTCATTAATTCATTTCCTTTCCTGCCTGGATTACTGGTTGTGCACTCAAAACTCTAGGATTCCTTTACTTTCTCCCTCAGAAGTATTTTGTTATTGAAAAATATTACTTTATTGAATTTCCTTTATACTCTCTTCATAGACCTAGTTGCCTCTCCAGCAAAGTCTACTAGAGAGTCACATTATCATATCATATGATCAGAGAACTACCCATAAATCTTAAAATGTCTTACTAGTTAAATTAATATTATCTTGTCCAGCAGCTGTATCTGACAATTGTTTGACAGACCACCTTTCCCTGCTGGCCTGTTCAACACGGCCTATGGGTATTTATTTCAGCATTGTGGAAGCAAAGCTGAAGAAACCAAATTCATGTCACCACATCTGTTACAAGTATCTCCCAAGTATTCCCCAGCAATGCATCAAAACTTGGGAATTTTTTATTTTCCTGTGACTGAGCTGATCGAGGAAAAGATGGGGCTTGGTCAACAACAAGCCATCTGTCACATTCTTAGCTATATTGCCAGCTATAACCTACCACTTAGTATGTCATAATGACACTCCTCCAACTTAGTCAAAGAGAGAACAGGGTTTGGTTTTGGGGCTATTCTTTGGTTTGTTATTGTATGGTGTTTTGGGTTTTTTGTGGGTTTTTTGGGTTTGTTGTTTGGGGGCTTGGTGGTTTTGTTTTGTTTTGTTTTTTAAATGCTCTGGATTCATAACAAGTAAAAAATGCATCAGATTTCATAGATCTGCATTATGGGAGAGATTCAGTTCTTCATCTTCTCTTCAAAGGGTTTTCAGGAGTACACTGGCCCTTCTAGACACACACCAGTCTGCTTTCAGGCCTATCAGTATTTTTTATTTTTTTTAATTTGTGCAAGAAAACTAAACTCCCCATGCTGTGAAGTTACAGTAATGCTCCCCAGCAGTTTCCTGACAGTGTTTGCTGAAAAAGGTCCTTAAGGAAGCTCTACCGCCCTGGCTAACAACATTTCTCACTGCCTGATTTGCTCTCAATTGTCTTATCTGGTTTTGGTCAGTCACCTAACTATAGGCTGGGGAAATAACTACTCTTTCTGCTACCCCTTTTGTAATTATTTACAACATAGGGCTTATGCACTTCCTTACACATACACTATTCTTTGATTACTTAATCAGTAATATAGATACAATACTCATTTATCTCACCAAGGTGTTAGGACAGCTTACAGGACAAGGAGAGGGCACATCCTGATCCCATAATGAAGCAGCTGTACTTCATACCTGCTACTAATTAAAAAAACAGCACACTACTGCTAAATGTATGGTTAGTTTAAATAAATGGGAATTAAGGGAAATGAAAAAGTAAACAAAAAACTCACAAGTACAGAAATCCATTGGAAGTGTCATAAGTTGAGTTGCTTCCTGAGGTACTTACGGAGCTGTGAGATAGCCTTCCAAGAAGCCAGCTGCATACATGGTATCATCATTGCTTAAGGTGTGACGGCCATAGCCTGCTCTGATCTCCAGAACTCCCCAACCTGTTGTCTGTATAGTGTTGTTGTAGAAACCATAGGCATCTCCACTTCTGTCCAGTATATTCTTGACCTCAAATGTTTTTTCAGCTCTATTCCAGTACACAGTTGCATAGCGGATTTCTATGGTAGAGAAAAAAGGGGACAAGGGAAATAAACACGAGTAGGTATTTCCTAGCCAATACAGAAACATCAAGACAATATTTTGGCAATTAAAAAAGTTAATTTGATAACTTTCCATCAGGTTTAGTTCTACTATGGAGAGCCACACTAATGTTAACACACTGAAAAGTGATATGAGAAAATTAACTTAAGTTTTACCAAGACAAAATCTTACAGCTAAATATTCTTATGTTATACATCTGGAAATTATTTACAAGTCTTCCAGTGTAGAGCTCCAATGTAGCTGAATCTTGACATAAAATTCAGGAAAGTATTTCCTTACTTGGCCCAGAAGAAAATCTATACAAATCATATTGAAACTAACTTTAGAAGAGAGCATGCCTTAGCAACTGCAAAGGACCATAAGCTTCTGTGGACTTGGTTTTCCACTTAAAGATGCAAATGGCTGGAAAATTTTTCTAAACTGTCTTTCTGGGCAACTAATTCCTGGAGGTGGCATTAGGAGCACTAGAACTCAGTGGATTACAGGCTTAAATATAAAAGCACCACAGGTATGCGGTCATTTATAAAACACACAATCCCTATCACCCAGCTGGAATACAGTCGATCCCAAGTGTGGAATGAACAGGAAGGAAGGGCACTAGACTGCTCAGAGTTCTGCTTGGACTGCTCTTTAAGAAACTTTCTTCTTTAGTTGGGTTTTAATTCTGCTGAGCTGAAGAAAAAAGAGCAAGGTAAACTGCTTTGTAAAAAATCACCCTTACAACTCTAATTCAACCTGCCCTAAAATGGGACCTGATTACACCAGATCTCTATTGATGACTGATCAAGTCACTACTATAGTTCAAAAATCATGAAGCAGTTTCCAGAATTATTTGAAAAGTTTTAAGGGATAAACTCATAAACACTTAGAACTACTGAGAAACCCACAATGTTTTTATTCCCCTGACCCTTCTCCAGTGTGTGACAACTAGTCCTGCCAGTTTATAGCAAGAAGTTACAATTTGGATACTACTCCTCACAACAGCTCATTTTGTGTATCATGCCCATAACAGCTGCACAATAGAGGGCTACATCTAATTCTGGATGATCTTACACAAAATACTTAGTATGCATGCTATGACAATAGAACCATAAAAAAGCAATATAATGCCAACACAATACCTAATGTTCTTCAAAAAGTTGTAAGTAAAATGTTTGTGATTAAGCAGCTACTTTGATTTCAAATTATGTGTACCCACTTTATTCAGTACTGTAAAACATAACATAAAGCAGCTATTTTTATGAAAAGCCATGTCATATTCAAATAAAAAAGCAAAAACATTTTCCAAGAACTAAATTCTTTCTCCAAGTAATCACTTTGACATAGCAGTTACTCAGTTGCTTTAAATCAGTTTCCATCCATTTTACCAGACTGTTTAATAATCCATGTCATCCAACAGCCAGAAAGCGGTTTCTCTCAGCGTTCCTACAAGAATAGCTAAAATTGTTTCTTACTGAGAATCACAGAATGACTGAGGTTGGAAGAGACCTCTGGAGGTCATCTCGTCCAACCCTCCTGCTCAGGCAGGGTTACCTGAAGCCAGTTGCCCAGGATACAGATCCAGATGGCTTTTGAGTATTTCTAAGGATGGAGATTTCACCACCTCTCTCGACAACCTAAGCCAGTGCTGGCTAACCCTCATGGTAAAAAAAAAAAAAAAAAAAGTGTGTCTTCTGATGTTCAGAGGGAATGTCATGTGTTTCAGTTTATGCCCATTGCCTCTGGTCATGTCCCTGGGCACCACTGAAAAGAGTCTGGCTCCATCTTTTTTACACCTTCCTTCAAGTATTTGTATACACTGATGAGACCCCCCCTTGCACATTCTCCAGCTGTAGCAGTGCCAGCTCTCCCAGCCTTTCCTCACAGGAGAGATGCTTCAGTTCCTTAATCACCTTCACAGCCCTTTGCCACACTCTCTCCAGTAGCTCTTGATATCACTTGTGCTGTGGAACCCAGAACTGGACCCAGCACTCCAGGCATGGCCATGCATGAGCAGAGGGGAAGGATCACCTCCCTCGACCTGCTGGCAACACTCCTTCTGATGCAGTTCAGGACACAGCTACCCTTTTTTGCCATAATGGCACATTGCTGGCTCATGTTCAGTTTGGTGTTCACCAGGACTCCCAGGCCCTTTTCTGCAAAGCTGCTTTCTAAACAGTCAGCCCTCAGCATATATTGGTAGATGATGCTATTCCTCTCCAGTCTGGACTTGTCATTTCCCTTTGTTGAACTGCATGAGATTCCTGTCAGCACATTTGTCTGGCCTGTTGAGGTCCCTCTGAATGGCAGCACACCCCTCTGGTGTTTCATCAGCAAACTTGCTGAGGGTATACTCTTCCCCATCACCCAGATCATTAAGGAAGATGCCAAACAGCATCAACCACTGCCATACACCACGAGTTACCAGCCTCCAGCTAGACTTTGTACCGCTATGCACTATGTCAGTCTTCATGGTACTAGAGACACTTCTCACATGAACAGGAAAAGCGTTACCAAGAACAGAATTTTAGTAGTGAAGGAACTGTGGTTCCCTCCCCACATCTATGAATAGAAGTTTTTACATGAATCTTTTTAGAGAGGAAGTCATTTCAGGGACTTGGAATGCAGTGTTTAAAAGCATATTTTTCATCTGCCAGGTACTGAGGCTATTTAAAGTACTGAGAGACATGACAGACTCTCAAAGACAGACTCTCTGCATAACTCTTCAAGCAGCAATAATCTTAGTTTTTTGTTGTCTCCTTACCTACCTTCTAGTAATACATGCAGTAATTGCTCCTTTAGGTTAAGGATAAATATGAGAATTACTCAGACTGAAAAATCTATAAAAAGAAGAGCAGGCTGATAAGGGTCATCAATGAAGAGAGTCAAAGGCCACCTTACAAAGCTAAAGCTCACAGAAGCAGAGAGATCAGGGAAAGGGATGTCCTGTGAAAAAGTGGTGCAAGGGGTCAGCGTAGAACTAGCCTGTCCAGCAGCAAATGGGAAAGCTGATTCCAATCAAGAAGCCCACTGCAGGGTGGGGCAGAGGAGAGACAGGCCACCTGCCCAGCTGAGGACATGGGTAAAAAAAAACAAGCACAAAGTAGGGCAAAGGATGATCTTCTTCCCATCTCTTCAGTAGGCTGTGAAAAGGGGCAAGTAGTCAAGAGGAACCAGGGCAGCTGGGTATTGTTATTAGTGTCCACAGACTAAATAGTTATGTCAAGAAACTTTCTTCTGCCTAAAGCAAAACATCTGTTACTTTCTTTTGTAAAAGGTTGCCAGACAGACCTATCTGACACAGGTACTCTTAACAGCAGGCTCTGTTTCTTTGTTTTATGCTCTGCCAGAACATGAACATGCAGAGCTATTTTCAAAAGTCAGAACAAACTTAAATTACCTTGGAGTTTGTCCTGCCCCAACTTCACTATCTGAGAAATTTAAACTTAAGAAAACCAAGACTAGAAGAGGATGGAAGAGAAGGGGAAACTAAATTACAGGACAATTTGCAACAAACCTAAAGAGGCCTTTAGAGGAACAGCATCAAAGTAGCTGTCATAGATGTGGCTTAACAATCATGCCGGAAAAGACCATTTCCTATTATAGATTTTTTTTCTTTCCAACTCATTCACTCATCATCCCATTTAGCCTCATTAATTTATGTCAGTTTCTGCAATTCTAATTACCCTGGTCTAAAGTGTCAAAATGCCCACATATGAAATTGCTATATTTATTTCAAGGAACATCTATATAATCATATAGTAATTGTTGTAATTTAGAAGATAACTCTATCTTGCTACAGATGGACTTAAAACTACAAGCTTATAAATTTGTGTAATCTTAAAACATGCTTACACCTATAATGTAATCGAAACATTTGCTATCACCCAGTCTTACAATTTTAATGTGTTGATCTAAACTAGCAGCACTACCTTTGCCAAGAAAGCCATCCAGAACTGAAGTATAACACTGAACACAGATATACAAGAAGCAACTGCACATTTCCAAACAATCCCATATGTGCCCTGCCAACAACAGGAACCTTCCCCTTGACAAATGCTGGCATTTTTATATTTATTTTTGAAGGGTGAAGCAGGGCCCCTAGCATCTCTTATTGCAGCAGTTGTACTGGCAACTTCTTATATATTAATCAAATGCAACATCTCCATGAATCTACAAATCATCTTTTAATCACCAAAGTTAAGACTTCCCAGTGTGCAGCTGAGAATGCTGCCAAATATTTCAGTGTATTAGGACTCCAGAGGGCTGTGCTGCCATTCAGAGGGACCTCAACAGGTCGGACAAATGGGCTGACAGGAATCTCATGCAGTTCAACAAAGTTCTACCAGTACTTCAATTACGATGTGAGGAATCAATCAGGTATTAGCTGAAACTACTTTATACCCTGAACTTCCTTTCACTCCCTCTGCATGATTCACAGTTGACCTTTCCTTCAGTCCTGCTAATGTAGTACTAAAGTTTTTGACTATTCAATTAGTCTGAAATGCAGGTCTGCAAGATATAGGACTGTCCACAAAATCATATGCTTGTAAGATGTTGGACACGTTAAAGAAACTGTTACCTGAAATTCTCCTTGTCTTGTGGCAATTAATAAATTAACTAGGAATTCCCTAGAAGATAAGCACTGAATCCAGCCTTTAAGATCTTCAGAATTCATCAAAAGCAGCATAAGAGCGAGATATTCTCCTGCTGAGATGGGCTCCTCAACAACCTTACTATTGCCATCAGTATAAATGGTATCCAGAATTCCCTAATTCTGCTCCAAACCGCTGCTGTCACTAACTTCTACTGATCTTCCAGAGGCAGCTTCACTTTCACACTTGCTCAGCATCTCTTAAATTCCCTCCTTTAGTGACTCCTTTCTCCACCCTTCCAGTTGATGGTAAACCTGTTACATAATTTGAAATGAAAAAAAAAAAAAAATGCTGCTATGTTCCTACCTCACTGGCATGTCTTTTCTAGCACACAGCTAGATAGCATAGTGTGTGTCCACAGCTGCAATGATTCTCCAAACAAAATAGAAACTCAGTTTTTATGCAGGAAGCTAAGATTCAATGGAAAACTGTGAAGCTCACCAAAATGTGCAATTTCAGCATTTGCCAAATTCTGTTTCCATCTAAATCTGACTCTGAAGCTTCAACCAGAATAAAGCTCCAAAATCAGGAGACAGAAAACCTTAGCAGTCATCAGGAGAAAACTCAAAAGCTTTACATAAGTTTCATTTATTGCATTACCCTAACTGGAACTCTACAACTTTGACTGGAAAAGTGTATTATGCAAATGAAATATAAGCATGAGCAGAGAATTAGCATGAAGTGATGTTTGTAACATAGAAAGCAAGATCAATGTTTAAAAGCTCACCAGATATTGGTAAAGTACTTACTCTAATGGCAATACAAGTTAAGCTACTCAGAAAATATCAGATCATGCACAGGTATGAGTTCTGGAAGACGGACGATGACCTTCACCCACAAGCTAGCACTAAAACTCTGTTAAAGATGCAAGTTGCAGCATGCTGTAGGCCACAGCACCAAAACGAAGTGCCCATCCTAAATGATTCCCGCGCATGCATATTACATTAAAACCCAGCACCACCGGGCACTCAAGGCAGCTTCCCATCTGTTCAATTTATAGTTTGGTTCCTCTCACCCATTCTGGGAACAGGAAAGACGTTTGGAAAGCGTGCAGGAACGAAGAGCCAGCACTTAACACCCGCGAGGCACTAGGGCCGACCCGCCGGGCCATTAGGTGCTCCCGGGGCAGCCCATGAGGCAGCCGGGCCCCTCCGGGAAGAGGGGGAGCGCCTTAACGGACGCGACGGCCCCGACACTGCCGGGGGACGAGGCCCCTCGCCGCCTCACACCCGTTTCCAAGGCGGCACGGGGGTCGTCCTGCCCGGAGCCAGCCGGGGAGCAGGCGCAGCGAGGAGCAGCTTACCCCAGGCGAGGCGCCGAGCC
>NW_020799092.1:3973064-4012580 GCF_003259725.1 Athene cunicularia | reverse complement strand
TGGGGTGCCGGCAACGGCGGTCGCTTTTCACACCGCGCTTCCCGCCCGAAGTGCCGCGGCAGAGACCCCGGGGCGGCTGTCGGGCCCGGGGCCGCCGGCCCGGCCTGCACGCTGCCTTCAGCGCCCAGCCGCCTCACAGCCCGGTGTGATGGCAGAAGGCGCTGGGGAAGGTGTGGCGTCTTGCTGGGTGCCAAGCCCAGGGCCCTGGCACTGTTTTGACCCTGGCGCTTGTTCGGAGCCCCCAAGGCCTGCCAGGATGTGGGGTTCACTCCAGGCCGAGGTCGGGCCTCGCCACCACGCTGGCTGGCCCATACGGCAGGAGGCAGGAGGGAGGCCCATGCTGGCAGCTGTTGGGCCGCTGGGCTTGCCGAGGGTGATCGGCCGAAAAGGGGCAAAGGTTTATCAGGAAGAGCCCCTGTAAAGCAACAGGACTTGTGTAGTGTCTTACCAAACTATGCATTTTACTTAAGATGAAGAGCAGATTTTGGCCCTGTTGAGAAGAACAACTGCTGCACTTGTCCAGCGGAGAAGCCAAGCGATGGTCCTTTTCCTGGGGTTTGTAGATAGGGACAACTTCCTGGGGGGTCTTCCCCTGCCCCCATGATTCAGATCATTTTGAGATGCTGCCTTTTCTCACCGGGTGTTGGATATTCTACCAGTGTCTTAAAACTGCCATTATTAGGATTTTATGATTGTTTAAGATAGTTTAAATTTGATACTGGTGCCTGTAAAATAGCCTCATATGACAAGATCACATGCCAACCAGTTCAGGCCAAATAGCAAGACTTGGCCTCAAGCCCAGGGTAAGAGCATTGTAACACTACTGCCAGCTGCAGGGATCCTTCCATACCCATCCCTGTTTTGTTCTGGGCTACTTTTCACTAAGAGAGAAGGATGAAACACTGTTACTTTTTTTTTTTTTTTTTCCCCCAGTGAAAAACAACTCTTAAATGTCTAATTACAAATGACCACTGTGTTTGCTTTGGAGGAATATTTTAAAAAAAATTTTCCAAAAATTTCACTGTGTTGGCTAAGTAAAATACAAAACTATATTTTCCATATAATTCTCTATAATAGGGTTACCACAGGAATATAAAAAAATAAATATTTAAAACAAGATTGTCTGTGTTCAAGTGATGGGCATGGCCAGGAATTTGAGTCATGTGCAAACTAGGATAAAAAGCACAAATACACAGTGCTGAAACAGAGAGGAGTGCAGATAGATGACAAAATTGAGATGGAGGCAACGGGGGAGTCTGTATTTGGAAAGATTCACTCCCACATACACCCAGCCCAGGGATTGACAGAATTTTTTTTTTGGTGTGAGTTAAGTTCAAATGAATGGTGATGGTGGAGCAAAAATCCTTTCCACTCAGAGAACAAAATTATATCTCACGCTACGTTTTTAATATAAGAGTTCACTGCCTAAAAAAAAACCAAACAGGAGAGTTGACTGGACCTTCAGTGACAGATTCCTGATGGTAGAGGGCTCTTCAATCTAACATTTGGTAACAAGATGCAGTGGTAAAACATTAAACCTAAGATTCAAACCAGAAACCAGGAGCAAATTTTTAAAAAGTAGTCAAATTTTATTTTACTGTGATGTATGCATGACAGATATGGGCAGGGACAGATCCATGTAGAAAACAAACCTACCAGAAGGTGGGTCCATCAACTCATTGCTGAGGTAACTATCTATCTTCAAAGAATTATATTAAATTTATGACCTGAAGAATGCAGAAAAGGGCTACTGAAAGCTAAACACTGTTTAAATTAATTGTCTCAGTGTCCACAGACATTTGCTCTAAAATAATGTTTCTCAGAGGTGGAAAGGATGGAACCCATAAAATTCCTCTTTAAGAGTAGACTTGCATCACTTCAAAGAGCAGCTCTGCTTAAGTAGTAGTGAGCTTCTTCAGGCCTGAGGAGTCCAGTGCTTGTCACTGCATTACAGCTATGCTTGCTGAGCATATCAGATACAGCAACTAGAATAGTCCAGTGGTGCCAAGAAGCACAGCAGTTGCACCCAAGAATGCATAGAGAAAAAGCTTGTTGATTGACACCACAGGGCAGGAAATAGCAGACTTTATACTTTTTTATGGTACTGGTGGTCTTCTTAATACATATCAGTTTTAGAATACCAGGCATTTTTTTCTATCCTCATCCCAAACAACACTTCCCTTAGGACGCAGACCAAAGAAGTAATGGTATGGTCATTAATACCAGTCCAAGTTTAAGATTGGTTACATACGATCTGAAAGCTGTGGCTGTTGGTTATATGTTGTCTGCTATTTCTGTCTATATCATGTTCCTGAGTGTAAGAATTTGCATTCATTAGGCAAGAGTGTAAGCCCTACAGTACCTCCTGATTTCATTTTTCCAGGAATCTTTGACCTTCATATCTGTCTATTTACACCTAGGTTGTTCTGGTTTTTGTGTGCATGTTCTTACAAAGCCAGTTTGACAAAAGAAAAACACAGGCAGCTGGTTTGCTCTTTTTGAAAATTTGTTTACTTGAACAAAAACACTGTTCAAAACCATAGAAGAATTATTTTGCACCAAGTTTTATGCTTTGAATACTGACCTATATTTGACAATGGTGAAAGAAGTAGCTCTGCTTTGAAAGCCACCAATGCACAACATACCTTTGCAAAAGTTTCACTCGCTAGTTGCTATTTTTTCATGTGAGTGATGATTTTATTTTATGTGCATCCCCTCTGCTTTGGTTGCTTTTTAAAGCTGTTTATTAATATAAATGCCATGGTGTCAGTTAATGAGTAAGTCATCAAAGTAAAATCTGAGTTCTGCCTGGTTGTGAAACTTCATCCAAAAGCTGAATTGAAAGTTTCTGAGGTTTAAGAAATTCAGATAAATTTGTTTCCTTCATTTCTGTTGCACTTCTGGTTTGGGGGCAGAAGCAGAAGTAGAGAAAAGTATGAAAGTGTCTGATTTTGCAAGACTTCCAGTTTCATTTTGCATGCCCAAGAGATTCAGATAAGCTTTAGAAACCATATAACTTCTGGAGTAATCTCCCAAGATAAATAACAGAAGTGTTGCCTCTTGAACAAAGTCAACGATTAAACAAAACATGTGATACACAGAGGAAAACAATAGAAGCAGCAAAATGGCAACATATCCAGGATTTACATCTGTTTAATGTTATTTTCAAATATATTACAGAAAATCTTTCTTCAAATAAAAAATACAAATTAAATACAACATTTAAAAATCATGACAAATTAAGGTTTTGCTGTGAATATTTTCAGAAGTGGATTATTGAACAGGCTATCACATTTAAAAAACTAACCAAAACAAAAAAAAATATTTTCCAGACTCAAGTGCAGATATTTTCATTTACCTCAAATCAGGCTGCATGTGCCCTACTGAAGTCACCCAACAATTTCAATGTTACAATGAAGAGAGGTTTGATTTACTGGTAGCAAGTCAGATGGTAGAAAGGATGCTTGAAAAGGTATTTTCTTTCTCCTCTAGCTGAGAGCATAAGCCTCCAGTCTTCACATGAAGTAGTCCAGAGAGTTGCTGCAGCTTTTTGAGTCATACTAGACATCCAGTTTTAAAGATATGTGGCAGAATTCTCTGTGCTGACCAGTTGCAGGTATTCCAGGGAACTTGCTTGGTAGCTAGCTACCTGTGAAAGTTCCTGTGTCTTGGATCCTTCACTCTCCCTTTTCTGAACAGCATTGGTTATCATCTTTTCTAAGTCACGTCGTAACTGCTCCTGGTTCTCCCTGAAAGCAATAGGATGAAAAAAAAAAATGCAGTGATTCACACAGTTTTAGTGATCCTCAGTGGTTTTTAAACATTTCTATGCCGTGTTTGTGTTAATGACATTCACATGCTGCTGATGAAAAGTGTGAGTAGACCCAAATTTATGTTCTGGATTTGGGAATAGATTCAGGATTTCCATGTGATTTTTTCAGATAGTATGGATTAGTTCTCTGCACAGGAAGTCTGTAGCCATGTCATTATCAACCTTAAAAAAAATTATGATGATTTGCATGAAAAGGAAGACATGAACTAGATTCACTCCCAATCAAAATTTGTTCTAGCTCTCAACACCATAACTGGCACCAGCACTTCCACTATTCAACTTCAGATGGCCTTCAGTAACAGAGCTGCCACTTTTTCATAAATTTCCGCAGTGTGTCTGGCTTTTGCTGGAATAACCCACATATGACAATTTTAAGGGGCAATTTTATCAGTTACAGCCTATATGACGAATTGAAAACAAAAACATCAGTGACCACAATGATTCAGCTCAAGAGGTACTTTCAATAGTTGAATTCCAGAAAAAAAAAAAAAAAAAAAAAAAAAGTTCTGAGTTTACAGAAGAGATGTACCACAAAAGTAGGCTTGACAGTATTTCCTGCTCAGTCCAGAGACAAACACTGGTATCTTCCATTTAAAAAAATCAAAGTCCATGAGATTCTGTAGCAGATTAAAAGTTTGACTGTTTCTGTTTTGAAAATGTCCTGAGAAAACCTTCCTCTTTTTCTTAGCTTCCTTTTTTCTCTTAGGTAGATGGGAATAAATGGGCAGAAATTTTTATTTGTGCAATGAACATGTTGTGTAAGATTCAAAACTTCTGCAATAGAAGTAGTCTATAACATTTACTTATGCCTTTCACCGTAAGAGATCCCAATATATCTGGCAAATTACAATTTGCATTATAATTGCTTCAAGTTATACTGAAACACTGTAATTTCAAAGCAGAAGGAAGCAAATTCTCACTTAGAGGAGAAAGTGAGGAACTTCCACATTTAGTGAGTTTACAGGAAATAATGCAGTACTCATATGTGAAATACACATGAAAAAAACACAACCATTTATCCTGACTTCAATTTTGCATGGTTTCTCAAAAACAATACTTCCACTATTACTGTATTTTATTCAATACTAATGCAAAATGATAGCTCAGTTCCAGGACATCAATCTCATATTTTTTTTTCCTGATAACTCTTATGTGATAGAAAGTAAGCTTTTGCTCAGTTTTTAAAGACTTTATACCTGTGCAACACTACAGTAACTTTGTCCATCTCTTCTAGCAGAATACTGCTCGAAAACCTGCAAGTTTCATTCCTCCTACAAATTTCCCCACAAGACCTCACAGGCATAACAGAGAGCTGCATATTCAGTTGCGGTTATCCTCTCACTGTACTGACACACAGAGGTGACATTAGGACTAAAGTTTTGGGAGTATTCACATTTTTCATTTTTTTGTCCATCTCTTTCACTTATCAGCAACTTGTCCTGTCTTACTTCCTTTCCAAGGAAATGAACCCATTAAGCATTTATATATACAAATAACCTTCAGCACTTGCATAGTCCCATGTCATGAGTATTTGCACATGTTTATATGCACATACACTGTTAAGCCTTTAACTGCTGGAGGCAAGTTGAGTGGTATAAAAAAACCACAAGTGCCAGGGCAGAACAGTGGTGGATAAAGCACAAAGACTAGGATTTCTCTTCCCTTTTCACATATAAAGACCATCTTACCCAGGAGGAGGTGTTGGGAGATTGTGTTTCTTGTCCTCAGTACCCGTCAACCAATAGGTAATCTCTGTTCCTCTGCCCTAAATATGTATGACAAAGAAGAGATTTCAGGATTAGAATGCAATTTCCTGTAAATAATACTGTATTACATATTGCCATGTTTGTCTTTGTTTTCAGTAACTGACGCTACAGCAAAGGATTAAAAATCAGATGTGAGAAGAAGAGTAATGGGAGAGATAATGCACACCCGCTGCCTTGTTCCATGACCTGAAACACATGTCTTGGGAAAGATGAGCTGTGCTGCCTGCCATCACCTCCCAAGTACAGACATCTGCCAAGTGTAATAGATTGAAACAAATGAATTGGTAGATAGACAGTCAGATAGCAGAGCGTGAGCCAATTAACAATAGATTCAGCTTCCCTTCCATCAGATTAATTGACTCTGCAATTTTCTGTTACAAATGGTGTGTTTCATTTATTTTCCACATCTTTATGTTGCTTTAATTTATGACTTACAGAGAGCTTTTTATTGCCTACACTGTTTTTATAGAAGTGTCTTCAGCCACTAGAGACTGTGATAGCAATTGATCTGTAACCCTTGGTCCCCAGCTGTTAAATAAGTTGTGGGGTACTCTCAGCTATATAATACTTTTATACTATCCCTCTATTTTGTGTTCATGCATATGCATGGTAAAGGTTACCTTCAAGGGTGTTTCTCCTCTCACTTCATATTGGAATCGGCAGTCTGTTCTTTTCAGGATGTTAATAGTGGAACCACTTACATGAATTCTTAAAGCTAAAAAAAAACACCCCAAAACCAACAGATAATGAAAGCTCAATCTGGAAACGTACCACATAGTCATATTAAGTACATGTGAAAACTGGTGCTAAGGAAAAGCTTCTTCTATTATTATTAACATAAATTCTAAGAGTCAAATTAAATGAGAATCAATTACACTGCTGTATGAAAAATTTGACTTCAGTACATAGCATTGTATCTAGGGAGGAATAGCTGGTACAGCCATTGATCTGAAATACAGGTGACCATAGTTTTTAGATGCCAAAAGGGAAAAGAATAATTGGGAGCGACCTATATAGA
Organism: Athene cunicularia; assembly: GCF_003259725.1. Lineage (NCBI taxonomy): Eukaryota > Metazoa > Chordata > Aves > Strigiformes > Strigidae > Athene > Athene cunicularia. Next base: position 4,005,964 of record NW_020799092.1, on the reverse strand, counting down.
GAATGGTCATGTGAAGACACGGGGCAGAAGGAAGACAAACTGGCTCTTGGCACTGTTCCCTAATGGTGACGTTGAAGAAATAATTGCTTCAACTTAAAATACACAGTCAGCATATTTACACAACAAAGTTGTAGTACAATTCTAAGTTGAACTAAAATCTACAATTCATAGAGTAAAATTAAATTCCAGACACATAAGTATCATATCTTCCAGAGGAACTCAGCCAGTGATCCAGCCTATATACTCCCTGTTACCAGCACTGAAGCATGAACAAGGAACAACCCTTCATTGCCCAGGAAGACAGTGAAATAATTGGTAATCAAAACAAATAGGGGTTATTCATCTTTAAAACTTCTTCAAGCTGATAATAAATTGTTCTCAGCTGAAAACAGACACTTTGGTCACAAACTAACTAATGGCCTTTGGTTCTGTTACACTGACAGCTAAAACTACATCCTTACGCAAGCCCGAGGATTCCATCCGAGAAGCTGTGTTCACCGTATCTCCAAACAAACAGTAACGAGGCATTTTTATTCCAACCACACCAGCTGCACATGGACCTACAAATGGGATGTAGAGAATGAAAAAAGGCAGATCAAGAGACTATTCCTTTGGATGGTATCTCACTGTTGCAGAGCAGTGCAATGCCTGCTGGAGCTCTGCGTTCCTCACCAGTGGCAATATCCGTACCTCACTTCCCAAAGTATCTAGTGGTCTCCCCTTCCACTCCAAACCAAGCCTAGCTCTGTTAGTCTTGCATAGTCCAATAAGAGCATAAAAAGGACACAGCTGCACAGTGTTAATTGTGTTTAAACACAATTTCTGTGCAGAAAAATGTAGAGTTACTAACTGTCAGTTATGGAAGCAAGAGAAAAAGAGAATAAACTTCATTATGGTGGGATGCATTGTGGTACCTCGAGCAGTTTCCCAGTGCCTCAGTCACTTTCACTGATATGTTCCTCCCCTGGCAGCTGGTGTTCAGGTGGTTGTTGAAATAGGCAGAAATAAAAAGATAAAATTTCTCAAAGTACTTGGGATTGTTGAGCTATCTGCAGTTCTCCTTTGATAAAAAGTACTTTTATGGATAAATTAAAACATTAATTCCCACATAGGCTTGACAGAACTTTTGACACCAAAAGCATAAAACACAGGACTGCATTTTTTGGCTAAACAAGTACAGCTGGCCATGGCTGATCTTCACTTTGATCAGGGAGGAGCAATCTGCAAACTCTTATTTGATACAACTGACTTAATAATACCAGGAACAATGGCGGTTGCTCTACCTGGCTACTGACTTAAGCTGTGAATGAATGGGAATGGGCTGTTTCAATACAAGGAAGAAAACCAGTGGTTTATTCACTTCTGTTGCTCTTCCTCCAGCTACATTGTTTTCAACCTGGTTCTTCATGAGAAGAGCAGCTGCATATGATGTACTACCAGATCTTCTGTGGATGTCTACTCTGTTCAAAAACAAGGTACCAACACTGTCAATGTTGATCTAGCATTACTGCATACCAGAGTGAATTCCAATGCGAATCCAAACAGGCAGATCCGGCAGATGTCTCAGCTCAAAAGATCCCATGAAGCTGAGAATGTCCAGAGCCATCATGGAGATGTCTACTGCATGCCGGTTGCCATTCCTCTTTGGTAAACCACTCACCACCATGTAAGCATCACCAATGGTCTCCACCTGTGGAAACAAAAGTAGAACTCACTATCTGCAGACATAGCAAATTACATATTTAGTTAAAAGCAGAAAGGTTTTATCTGATTCCCTTGTTCATGATTAAACATTTCTTCCCTGGACAGCAGGATTGATTAGTTTAAGGTAGCTGACACCTTTTTGATATTTGAGTGTTTATAACTGTACCCAGCATTCCAGTTAATGAATCTGTGACCACCGAGTATAGAAAATTTGGTATAAGTAGGCACACTGAAATCATATTGAAATGAGGTAATCTTGACCTGGTTTTCTCTCTTTTGTCTTTGCCTAGAAGGCAGATTCCCAAATCCTCCACATCACCACATTTGATTTGTATGTCCCCTGGTTGTTAACTAAGCAAAAGTGTGGAGCTAATCACCTTGTAAACATCATGATGGTCAAGAATGTGGTCAAAGTTCTTGTAGATATCATTCAGCATATCTACCACCTCCATAGGAGTGCTGTATTTGCAGAGAGTGGTGAAGCCAACAATGTCACTGAAGTAGATAGTGACTTCTTCAAATAGCTCTGGCTCTACCAGGCCAGTCTCCTTCAAAGACTTTACTACTGGCCTGTGGAAATAGAGAAGGCAGGAAGACAGATCAGCAGTGTTTATTATTAAAGGTATTTTTTCATGCAACCCAACCACATCATTGCTTTCTGTGTAGGAAACATCAAATAGTTTGCTGAAAACTGCCACCGTCGTCACATTTTAGATGCCCATAATGCCTTTCAGGCAGAAACCTCAAAGCACTTACTAATGATAATTAATGTGCTACAGCCTTACAAAATCCAAGTGTATTAATAGCCATGAGGCACAGGCAACTGAGCTTCTTGGCTAGTGTCAGAAATAGGGATATTGAGTCAAATTTAAAGCTGAAATTCTGAAATTTCTGACATGGAGATCTACATTCTACCCACAGAATAAGTAAGAACAGACATATTTTTCTGTTTCCCTATGCAGAAGTAATTTCATCCTGATAATTCCATCACCTCATCCTGATTTCAGATATCATAGTCTGATAATTTTATGGAATAAAAATTCAATACCACGATAGTCCATATCTATTCAGAGGGACCTTCATTTTCTTGCATTTCTAAATCCAGGAATGTATCTGTTCCTAGTGTAGATATTACAAGAAAATAAAAAAGACCCAGAAAATTATAGGTGTTGCACAATGCTGTGCTCCATGTACAGTAAGGCAGTAATAGAGTGGTAGGAACAAGATGGAGTGGAAGGAAACATGTATTCCTTGTCTCACAGTCTGCACAGCCAGATCATTTCAAATTTCCCCCAAACTGGATTGAACAGACTTTTTTTTTTTTTTTTAAGATGAGTCATAAAATGACTACTTAAATACCCTTGAAACTAGTAATGACATATCAGAATAGTTTTACTATTCCAGATGTATGCAATACCTAAATTACTGGTATTACCAGTATTATAATATCAACAATACTTGTCCTATACCATACTCTGAAATATCTATCTAGCCCAGTCTGGCCCAGTATAGTTCAGCCTACCTCAGCCCCTCTGTTACATTGCTAAACCCCAGCCTGAAGTTGGACTTCGCTCCTGCTCTCCAGTCAGAGACACTCCTTCTACATAGCAAGGTGCTGGAGCAGAGTAGAGCTCTGTCATGTGGAACCACTATAGATCTATGTGTTCCCAGTAAGGCAGTGAAAAAGAGGTTTGTGCTGGAAAGGGGGATCCTTTGTGTGAAGAGAGGTTGAGGAAGATAATGGGTCCCAGTACCATCCTGGCATGAAATTCCACCATAGGGTGGAGACCTCAGGGACAGCTGCTTCTTCTTTCCTCCCTAGCAGGATCAGCTTAGAGGGGAAGGAAATAGAAGATTAATACTAAACCCAACCCCCACTCTCTAAGAATCAGGTGATATATGTAAATAAAATGCCCATGAAAGTCCTCCTGGCCAGTTACCTTGGAAGTAACATGAAATTAAGTCTGTCTGCTCTGTCTCGCTCTGCTTTGTACAGCTCTGTTCTTTCCTCCACCAGGTGCTCCAGGTTCCGGGAATACAGCTGTAGTCGCCGGATCAGGGTATCCATGTAGCTTTCATTGGTCTGGCCATGGTAGTTACTGCAAATAACAGAAATATACAGGAGCCAGCAGGAAAGGTTGATGGAAGCCCATTGTTGAGAGAGGCAAAAAAGAGGTAAAAAAGGAGCAATGGAAAACTTCTCCAGTGTTTGACTTCCATGTAGTTAGAATGCAGTGTCTCAAGTGCATCATCCTTTTTCTTGCTTGTAGGGCTTATGTATATGAATTGAAAGTCTGTGATCCATGCTTGTCACTTGGAGCTTTTAATTCTTAAAGCACCCCTAAATCACCTAGCCCTGCTAGTATTGTCATCTCCAGGTACCTTGGGTAATCCATGAACATTTATTTGTAAAAGGTAACTGACAAGCTGCAATACTGAGAGGAAGCTAGAGGTAGTAGGTAGAAAATTGCATTTAGCATTCAGGTAGAGACTTAAACCAGAGGATTAAGACAATTTGGGGCTGCCTGTGTAGAAGACAGAACAATTCAATGGAACAGTCAGCAGCCTCTGGACTAGTTTTGCCCACAAGATCCTGCAGACTCCAGAATTATGGTAGCTCAAGCCATTCATAACTCCTGTTAGTCTGGGCGGCCTGTGCTCACCAAAGCAGTCTGAAAGTAGATGGGGCCAGACTGACTGGGAGGGTTGGACTAGTATTATACCCAACTGGACTTTAAAACCACTCTAGCTTTAAACAAATTTTTATGTCAGAGATGAACCATCTTAGAAGCCTCATGAGGAGAACACTGTGCTGCATGTGGCAAGAGGCAGCCTCTTTGCTTTTGTAGGATGGAGGCTTAGGAGCTGAACCAGGATGTCTTTCTATTCAGCTGCAGTAACATTATTCAACTGATGCATTCAGTTATGCATAATGCAGTTGTCCTTCTGCACGTGTGAAGTGTAAAATGTGAGTACTGTTGGGGTTTGTTGATGGGCTTTAAAAACTGGGAAGCAATTTCCCAAGAGAAGTGATTAAAAGCTCACTGTTTGGACATGGAAATAATTAACTCAGAACAAACTCTGTAGGAGCAATGCAGCGCTGGCCAGGTGAAAGGCCTGTATAACCGCACAGGGTTTATCCAGCTATGGCCCTTATTATCCCAGAACTTTATACCAACAAAACCCTGTAATTAATTCTTCTGGTGAGTTACAACCCAACACTTCTAGTCAGCTTAATTCAGGACCATACAAACTCATTTATAGCACAACCCAGCTCATCCAAACTTTCTAATCATCCTCCAAACATTTATGTGAATTCATTTCCTGAAACTTAGATGACATGAGTCACTATTCAACTCCTGACTAGAGACAGGGGGTGAATTACTTGAATGGTTTAAATCTCTAATTATCCAGCTTGCTACTTTCACAATGTACCAATTTGAGGTATGGTGATCATCTTTCTTACACTCATTCAGCTAATACATGCATAGATGCTCATGTACACACATGCACATATACGTGCTTGCCTACTTTTCTGTCAAAGAATAATAGAGGATCTAAGTGAAGACACTCCATTCTTCCACTGAATCATAATCACATCATCTTACACATTTAAAATGTAAGCTTTCTAACACTTAGGAGGAGTTTGGAGCATCTTAAAAATTGAGCTCCTGATTGAGGAGCATCTTAAAAAGCTTGGAGTTTCTTAAAAAGTTTGGAGCATCTTAAAAATTGAGCTCACCTGAATATTTTAGCCAGAGTACTCTCAATTTTCTTAAAGTCAGGCCTTTTCTCTGGATCTTCCTCCCAGCAGCTCTTCACTAGTGTATACACCTTCAAACAAAAATTTAAGGAAAGTCCACCTGAGTAATGGATATGGAAGGATAATGGTGCTGAACAGCACTAGTTCATTAGGGAATATCCGGTTACGCTTGACCGGCAACATATTAAAACGTGTGACTAACTGGTTTGGGTCTATGGTTAGGACACTCACTGCAGACATCTCAAACTTAACTCTGTGGTGACTTGTGACATGATCTTAACTTGAATTTGCAGTACATAAAGGAAAAGCAAGAAAATTGATCCAATCTTGCAGCTGGTGCCAGATACACTTATTGACATGGAGATAAATGCTCTGGTAATTATATATACAATATCCTAAGTTTGGGATTTTTCTAAAACTGGAGATTTAGCCAAAAAGATTCGGGTTCATTACTAAATATGTGGATGTCTACAATACAGACCTTTTCACCTGAGCAAGAAGCCTTAGGTGCTATATAATCAGTGGAGAGAGGTATATTTGAGGTGTGATTCTTAAAAATATCTAAAATAGGTCAGAAGAGTGGCACCATATAAGCATCCATTTCTTTTCAGTGAAATAGTTTTCATGAGCTGTATTTCATTTCACTGGTAGCAATTATAGAATACCATTTTTTCCCATGAGGTTAGGGCATTTGGCATAAAATGTGAATAATTTTCATCCTCCCATGATCATGAGATCTAGTCTGGCCAGGAATTCCTCCCTTCACCCAGAAAATGCCTTGGTTAATTATTAGCTTACTTCCACATGTCTTTCTCCCACTGTTTCCAAGGACAGGTCTGGTCGGAAAGGCTTCACTCCTTTGCCACTCTCCACTCTGTAGAGTTTCTCTAACACAGGAAAAAGATGCAAAGTTTTAAACAAAAAAAAACCATAAGAAGAACATTCCTTGTGGATAGCATCCTATGATGTTATGAGTTACTGTACAAACAGAAGTCTTGAAGACAGTTCCCTCATTTTTATGTGAATTTCAACTTTGAAGCTTTTCTAAACATATTGCACAAGATCAAAACTGGCTGGCTTGAAGGCCCCTGAAAGCAAAATGAATAGGAATGTACACGAGTATTTATTGGTCACGGTAGACATAGTTATGGCATCTTCCCAAATGAACACTAGGCATTATTAGTGTGCCTCGCAGCATGAAGTATAGCTATAGTAAAAAACAATGTGAAAAGCCCATTGTGACTTGATCAAAAGTGTGGAGACATACAACTCTCATCAGAGCAGTTCAAACCATCCTGCAGATGCTCAGCTTCCTTAAAACTAGGCTATTAATGTATATGGTTTAAAAACACTGCATTTGCTAGCTCATTTGTACTCTTATTAATGAAATCCATTCTATGAAATGTATTTGGATTCTGAACTCATCAGAATGCAGGATGCTTTTGCACAACTCAATTTAAGCACAGTAAGAGAGAGCTAAAGTAAAATCTCTTTGTCCTTCCCCTCCAGACCTCAAGAGGGAGGGAGTTAAAAAAGAGAAGCAATTTTTTACCGCTGGGGAAGAGAAAGAGAAACAGAAAGGATCCGTGAACAGGCATAAAACACATTTATTGATAATGTCTGATTATATTTGGGAGACAATTTTAATGAAGGACCCATATAACAAGATGAGGAAGATTTGTAATCGTGATGGTATGTGTAAGTGTAGGGCACCTAGGGATGCCTAAGCATGCCAAGTTTACATGATCTTCTAAAAAGATGCAGTAGCTTCCAGCTTTGTGGTATAGAAATTACAGACTAGAGAAGGAGCAGGAGACTTGAATTTCCCAAATGCCATGTAGTGGAGAGACTGCTAAGAGGTCTTCTGTGGACTAAGAGACAGAAGAACCTGTGTAAAACTTGTGTGCAACAGGAATGTGTTGGATTTTCATGCTGTGCGCACACCTGAGAGTGGAAGTAAGAGCAACTATTAGCAACACTGCGACTAGCCAGTGGCAGAAAGTAGTGGAACAAGGAGGCAGCTTGAACTGAGCTTTGGTATGTGACAAGATTTCAGTCCTGAGTAGTGAGAGTGGAGCAACGAGCTGGCCTAACAGCTGTCTCACAGAGAAGTCAGTGAAGAGGACTACGACCTAGTTACTTCTGTGCATTAGTAATCAAGTTCTGTATGCCTGTCATATTTGTGAGACTTTTTTCTGTCATTACTAGCAATATTATTGTATGTTGAGTTGATTGATAGATATTTGCAAGTTGAGAAAATTGGATGAATACCAGGAAGTTGAGTTTAATTTTCGTAAATTAGTGGATGGGGGCTAGGTACAGGGTTTTTTAAACAACTCTTAAAATCTGAACACAGTCCTTGCTGTTGCCAATGAAGTCCTGGAGAAGCAGTTGTATCAGTTGTCCTGAAATATTACTATCATGTCTTCTAACTTGCAGAGATTAACTTTTGATAGCCTAGCCATTGAAAAACTTTCTTCAGTAGACTTAAAAAACAAATGAATCTAACATGCAAGAGGGACATTTCTTTGCCCATTGTAATTGACTCTAATTCAGTATTCTTTTCCCTCTTTTTATCTTAGATATTTATAAATTAATGGTCACCACAAGTTTGACTACTCTCTTCCAAAGTTAGATGATGCCACAAACAAAACTCAAAGGTGTTTGAGTAAGTATGGCCCACCCTCTTGGGCCTCATCTTGGCTAATGGAAGGAATCCAGACATTTAAATGAGGAGCCACTTCAGCAATATATAATAACACTCATTCCTTTCTGTTACATGATGAACTGCTGAAACTAGGCTGAACACATTTATTCAAATTGCATAATCAAAAATCAAGAATAATACCAAAAGCCATTAGAACAGCAATATATATCTTAGACAGCTACTAATGCTTTTTAAGGAAAAAGCATTGGGGAGAAAACAATCTCCTCACTGAATGAAAAACATTTCAACTGAAGTTAACAAAGCAGATTTTTTTAAAAGTTGTATTGAATCCAGACTTGCCAAACAGGCTTCAGTCCCAGAAAGTTTATTGCTGTCTTACTAAACATGCTGATACGTGTGACCATCTCCAGCAACAGCACCTAGAGGTGCTAAAAATTCCTTCAGTTGAATGGATTAGCCTAATGCTATTTGAATGTACGGGTTTTTTTTAAATGCAACAATGCAGTGTGAAGAAACAGGTCAAAGTTAAAACAAGGAACCATATTGTGACCAGAGTCAAACAAAGAGCAGTGGGGATGCCACCACATCTCAGAAGAGCCCGGAAACACTGTGTCTGAGGCTAACTTAATACCTATTAACATTACACAGAAAGACTGCAGCTGCTCAACAAACAGTTAAAAGAATGTAGTTTGCTATGGATTTGCTTTGCAAGTCAAAATGAGCAAGGAAGAGAATTGGTCTTTCCTTTCTCCATTTATTTTGGTGATATTTGTAAAATCCTTGCATTCATGAGGATTGTGCTTGCTTCTTCCCAAGAAAAAGGAATAGAAAAACAATTTTTTCTACCTTATCTTAACCATGAAGTCCTGAAGAGTTTGCTTGAAGGGGAATAGGCATTTCTAATCCCTTTTAGGTCTACATTTATGTTAAAGAGTTGGTCATGTGAAATACTGTGTTTCCTCAAATATGAACACAGATTTGCAATAATGTATGATAATGGACATGCTCCAGAAGTTATTCTCAAATGTAACTCAGGAAAAGAGCGATTAGGTTGTCCAGCTGCTGCTCTAGATGTTTTAACAAATGTGAGGCGGATCTATCAGAATGACTCAGAGGTAAAGGCAACATCTAAACTTGTTGTTGGTAACTGTTACTAGGAAAATCCCAAACCCATACATGCTTTTATGTCAGTTCTAATATATAGTAATGCCTGGATTCTGGGAAATGGCATTGACTGGGCTGTTAGCCAGTCAGAAACAATGTCACAAAATGCACAAAATGGGGTTTAATAGATGCACTACAGGAGGAGATTCTTTTTCTGACAGAAGTTAAATGATGAAAGTTAATTTTGACAGGCTTGTATGAAGTCTGAATTGCAAGTTTTTAAATGCCAACTGTTCTTGTGTCATGCTGCTGAGATTTTGTTGTTCTGTGTTGATGCTGCTGATTTACAATGCCTAATTTGAGTGAATTATTATATGTTGTGCACAACTCATAATAGAATATCCTTTGTGACCTTTAAATATTACAGTAAGTCTGGGCAGCATTGTATAATGTTAACTTCTGTAATGCTGTAGCCAAGGTGAGGAGGGAGGAGAGAGGGCAAGAAAACTCAGTGCAAACTTTATTTACAAAAACAATAAGGATACTTGCCCCCACCCCCACAGTGAGATCCTTCAAATAGGCTCTTCATTCATCACACAGTGAAAGAAGCAGCAGTTCAAGCAGCTATCAGAGACAGTGCCTTTCACAAAGTGTGGAAAATGGGCCCGTTACAGCTATACCATCCCAGAAGGCTGCAATGGAGAAGTTTGTGGATTTACCTTTGCTGTCCTGGCAGTGTCCAGTGTAGAAGGTCTCCCTACGCAGGATGATTTCTTGGGCAATGATCCCATAGCTGTACACGTCACCCTTCTGAGATACATCAGCATGACGGAGATGCTCAGGAGCTGTCCACAGGTCTGAAGATCCAGATAACAACAGGGGATGAGATAAAGGGGTAAGGGAGAGAATTCACAGAAAAATTGTGCTTCTCACGGCATCCATTTGCTGTAGTGATATTTCCTTTTACTCTTTCCATATTAAACCCAGAGCCCACTGGTACCATCTATTTCCTACTTTAGCATTTTTCTTGAGAAGCTGACAGTACAGGTTAGATAAACCTCTTATGTGGTAGTTTTCAATTATCTGGGATTTGCTGACCCTACTATTTCCACTGTAGATGCAGACCCTCAAAACTCTCAGAAAATTATGGTTATTAGCAATGAACTTGATTTTATTAGCTTCTTTTCATGTGCTTCTTAGAAATAGCCTATGCATCTGTGTAAGACCAAGGAATGATGAAGCTATAAAAAAAAACCCCACTGAGACATAAATTATTGAGCTAGATGCATGGAGTTCGTTAGACAAGATGTCAGACAAGATGTCATATTTCCCAGCAGCCTTGATACCACGAATCTATTTAAATCATTCTCGAGTGCTTTTGAGCCTGACGTAGTATTACCTGCTCATAACCACTTTCTTGCGACAAAAATTATTAATCTGTATTTCCAATGCAACAAGCACTGTTGTACCTCAAAAACAGAACACTGCCATGGTATGACAATTTGTTATGACATGCTGGTGATGTATCATAAGTGACCTGAACACAGTGACCCTGAAGACTGTTACAATACCAGACTGCAACATCCAGCCACAACGAATCTGCAGAACTCTTGTGAAACAGTAAGTTTTCTTCAAAGAAGGAAATCTAGTAACCAGAAATTTTGAGGCTGCTTATGAGCAATGAAAAAAGACAAATACATTACGATGTAATAATAATTTAAATTTAAATATAAAATTTGTAAAAGGAAGAATGAATAGATCATTTACATTCAGTGCACTTTTCTTACTCTTTTTTTATGGTCTCATTGCTACTCTTGAGCATGTTTGTGTCTGAATGTAAAAATTTTCTTTCAACCCAGTTGCAACCAGTTTCTTCTCATATCATATACTGCAGTTATGGCACAGTACTGTGCTTATTATACCACAAGCTCTACTATACAGATTCAGATGACCTGTCTTTTCACTTAAGATCAAGTAAGAAAGAAAAGATGAGTAGAAAGGAGTGCTCTATTTTACAGAAATGTCCTATGAATAGAAAATGTAAAGAAAAATGTTAAAATTATTCCAGTCTGATAGAACACATAGTACTAGATTCCTACCTAAGGAATGAAAAACATTAAGGTTATCATTGCATATCATTACAAAATTTTTTAAAGGATGATCAGAATCACAGGTGTTAATGTCTAAATTGAATCACAAAACACTGTGATAAAATGTGCATCTGATCAGTTACAAGATCGTGTGGTAGTTAACTCCTTTTTTCCTTCACACAAATTCAGCATTACTGCTGAAGAGAGCTGTTTGCATGAAGGTCTTGGATGCTGAAAATATTTCTTGCATCTCAGCCTCATGTGAAATCTCTGTTTTCTAAACTATAAGCTGAAAATTCATCTTTCCCTTCCTTCTCACCTACACTGCCTAATTTCTTTCTCTACCTGCTAATAATTCTCTTTCTTTGTGTTATTTAGGATAAGACAGTGTTTTCAGGTATGATTTGTTTGATGACTGCTACATGAAACAAAATCATTTGTATGTTTTGTGCTGTGTACAAGATGTAATTAGGCCCTACTGGATGAATATCCCCACCTATGAATATAAGAAAATTCTATTGGGTTGGAAATCATGAAGGACAGTCCAGTTGGGTACTAGTTTTACCTTTCCTTGGAGGCAGAATTGAATTACATCCAAAATCAGTGATCTTCACTACCATGCGATTGTCTACTACACAATTTGTTGATTTGAGTCGACCATGGACTTCAGTTTTACTTGAGTGCAGATAAGACATCCCCTGTGGTTGATAATAAAAGACAAAGTAAGCAAGACTATGTGTGAGACACTCAGTTGTTACCAGACTCAACAAAAATCTGATGTATTACTGTAGTATCTGTCCAAATAGTTAAATGGCCTTCATCAGCAAAGAATATGCATAAATCAGAATTTGCTGTCACAGAGGGAAACAAAAATTATTTACAGAGAAGACTTTCTAAGACGACAAGAACAGTCAATAGTAAGAAATGAAGAGGTAGATCATTAGAAAGATGATGTCATGGAAGACCATCCTTCCTCTTATTTAACAAAAGTCGGACATAGTATCTTAGGCTTTGATAAGATTAGAACACAATTAAACAACTATGAACATTTATTTCCTCCCACAGAAGTTTTTATTTCACTTGCAATAAATGCTTTTTTTGGTAAATTTAGTACAGATTTGTTGGAATGTCACACACACACAAAAAATGCTTCCAATTACATGTTCATCCATTGGACACCATAAGTGTGAGAGAAATTAATCTTTATGTCTGTATCATCTTTGAAGATTACCAGAGACCAGAGACTTCATTCAGAAATCTTGCAGCAGATCCTCTTCTGCAAAGCAGAGGGCTAAAGAGGGGTTAATGCACAGGGTGTCAAATAATGCACAAAGGCTTATATAAGGCAGGGGATCAGATTAAACAATCACAAAGGTCTCTTCTGACGTGACTGATTATGGTTCTGTCTGTACTAATCAATACATATCAGCTATCCATGAGCTAAACTCGGAAGTGGGCACCATGAGTATCAGCCAATACAGTTTCAGTTGAAGTCTGAGATTCAGGCTCTTGACTCACAAAACACACAGGTGTACAAAGGTGCGTAGTTTGTCCCTTTTTACTCATCACTTCTGAATTTATCTTATTTAGTCTAAGATGCTCAAATACATTGCAATACATGAGAAGGGGGCAGCACTGAGGCATAGCAGGAAAAGAACATTAGTAAGTGGGCGTAAACAGAAGAATGCTAATTTGCACCCTCTTGCTATTATTTATTCTGTTTCATCTCTCTCTTCTGAGCTACTTAAGCTCACACCTACTTGTAACATACTGCTGATTGTTTTTCTTTCTATAGCCCTCTTTCCTGTAGCTCAATATATGAAGCATAATCTATATTCTGTGGAGGCCAGAACAGGTATGTCATATCTGTTTAGTTTCTTCTCTGAATGGTCTTCCACTTATACTACTACATGTATAGCTCATCCTCTTGTATGATAACTGGTAGATAGACCTTAATAAGGATTGCATAGCTCATGTGGTCATGACATGCTGGGTTTTCTCTCTGAATACTAGGTACCTGTAATTGGGAACAGATCAGCAAATGCTACAAGAAATCACTGAGACATGAGCTGAATTTTGGGCACAGTAGATGTATGTCTGAGACACAAGCAGTCTACAAGGATGCAACCCCTGGAGAATGTTGTTGGACTGGTTATCCTGGACCTATTTAGACCATGGCAAATTTAGAGAGACTGTGCAGGCTATATCCAAGGAACACATTTCTTGATTAAGCAGCTTTTATCATGCAGCCCTGATGAAGATATCCAGGATGTTTTGCCTGCTTTAGGTCCTATTTCCTCCAGCTGCACCTTCTTCTAGCTCCTACTTTCATCAACCAGGAAATATACCCATTGCCACAGCAGAATTCCCAATCAGTTTTGGCACCAAATAGCAGGCAAAGGTAATTTTGATTTCCTTATACCAGGGCTTGCTTGTTAACAATTTCTGGAGGCAGAAGTCTTATAGATGTGCTGATAAATTTTTTCTCTTTTCTTTCAACTATCCTATGAACCTACCTGAGAACACAGAACCTATTAAGAACCGACAATGTGACTTTCAAAATTTATAATGACTTCCAGTGCAGTACTCCTAAATCCTTGAGGCATTCTTGTAAGCTTTGTTCTGGATCTCTGAAGCTTTTGTTCTCACCGAGAACCCTTTTCCTGACACAATGCAAGAATATTACAGTCCCTTGCACAATATCCCGCAACAGCCCCTCATTTAATGATAGTGTTGCAACAACTGTATGCACTAAGAACTGCAAGGCTTGATTACTGCAATTCTTTCTTAGCAGACATTTCATTAGGGCTCTTTGGTCACATGTAGCCAAATCCATGTAGCTACAGGTGGTACAATCAGACCTAAAGACAGCAAAGATAGCAAAACAAAAGGGAAAAAAAGGATATGGAGCAGATTTAGGGCTTCCCTTTGCTTACCCCACCTCCTCTGAGGACTAGGGGCTGCTCTAGGAATAGTGACTACTTGGCTAGCTGTACTAGTGAATAGAAACGATCCAACATCTATTCAGAAACACTGATGCAGAAGCTTCTGTGCCAGGTGAAGAGTAGGCGAAATAAGAGGACTGTTTGGGCAATGGTAAAAGCAAGGTGTAGGAAAGTGGTGGTGTGGGAAGGGAGAAGCGTATCAAAAGGAAGGCAAGGGAACTGCAGGAGCTGGTCATAGGGATTTTAATGGCCTGGAGAGCTGGGGCTGGACTTTAAAAGGGCAGATACTAAGATAAGAGGAACAAGAGCTGGAGCCATAAAGTGAATCATATAAAGCAAGAAACTGCTGAAGTGAAAATAGACAGGGTGCCTGGAGGTTTGGAGGCAAGCAAGTTTGGGAAAAGCAATATAAGAATTTCATGGAAATGTCTAGGTCCCAGAGGCTTCATCACAGTATCAGGTCAAGGAATAAGAGAGTCTGGAAGATCATCCAAATGATGGTAATTTTCCTGATATTCCTAGGTACATACAAGTTTTCAGGAAGATTTTGTGAACCATCTCTACTAACATGGCTAATAATGCTCAGGAGCCATCCCACAGAACAGATGCAGTGGCCACCCACCCCTCCTCAGACACCATTACTAATGGTGCAGTGAATGACTGGTCTTGAATCCCTGTCCCAGTGCAGTCACTGGGAATTTTGTTACTCCCTTCAGAGGGACTGGGATTTTTCTCTCCTTCATGTGAACAGAGCCAGTACTAGTCCCTGTTTGCTAAGGTAACATCTGAAGGTGAACCGCAAAGAGTTAAAAAATACCCTGGTTTTTCATATGCTGTAAGGAGGAAAGGAAACTCCGCTGCTGCTATTTAAAATGAAACTTAATGCTGAACATTAACTGAACTTGAAAGTCATTAACAAGGCCAACAAACTGTGACAATTTGGATTAAGGGGACTTTAATAAAGAACAAGATTTTCAATATCTCTTTAGAACAGACACAGTGAAGTCATTCATCGTGGAGACCAAATCTGAATTGATGCATGTAGGGAAATGAGAGAACTGTCCAACTGCAAACAAGCAACAGGAAGAGCAGAGCAGTTGAGCACTACCAAAAAGGCAGATGTAATTCTTTACATTACCTGCAGAGGTATAATGAATTATTATACTTGTGAATTATAAAGGCTCCTTAACTACCAGCTAAACAGATACAAGTGTCTAATGTACAACAGAATTTTCTTTACTGTGCATATTGATTCTTCCTACCACAAGTATCTAAAAGGCAAAATCTGTTGAAAGCTATTGAAAAACAATCTTGGTTTTTGTACAAGATTAATTTCTTCCCTCTCACACTGCCTGAGATGGATAGCTCTAGTGAGAAACTACAGTTTTTCACTCTAGTGAGTGAGAAAATCAGGATGTAAAATAGACAGTTTGTTTAGAAAAAGTTGATCTGGATACAAATTAGAATAATACCATCATTTGAAAAAACAGTTCTCCTTTGTATGCCTTACCTGAAAGCAGTGTGTTTTACAGGTCTTGTGACTGCACAAGCCGTAATAATCAGAGCCACTGGTCAACAGATTGCAACCCTCTGATCTTTGGGTCACATTTATTTGGGACATACTTTATTTGTTTATTTATAAATAATCCAAAACCTGCTCTGGCCCATATCTCTTCCTTCAGTTTCAGAGCCACTGGCTCCTCCTACCTCATATACCTGTACCCAGAGGAGGAAAGTGTGGAAGGGCATACAACTTTATCAAGGAAAGAACACCTTGAAAGCTGCCCTTCTCCAGAGGTTCAGTTTTGCAAGACAGGACAGGTTGATTAACACTGCACTGTCAGCAGCCTGCTTACCTTGGCAATATCGTACATGACGGAGATTTTAAATTCCCAGTCCATGAATGTGCCATCAGGGTAGGAGATTTTATCATTTAAAACATCCTGTGAAGAGAAGAAAAGAATGGTTCTAATCTACACCAGGGAAAATGCAGAAGTTATGAGTACCTAAATCGCACAGCCTTTCAACCAGCATCTGGAAGAGGTAGCCCTTCATTTTTTATAGGGACTACATGCACTAAGGAAAGAATTGACTGAGAAAACAGGGAATATGAAATTTATTTTAGGTTTACAGAGAACTAGAAAAGTGGAGACTCCAGGAAAGAGATTTTTGTGTAATTGTAATTAATTGTAATTGTAAAGGTAAATTGTGAATTTGCTCTTAAAGCTGAGCCTTTAATAAAGCAAAATAACTGTGACAGAAATGGGTAGGTGTGCAAGAGGAAGGGAGAGGAATTTCTGTGTTTTATGCCCACAGTCCATTTCCTACCAATTTACTCATGGCCTGGTAAGTTCAAAGCAGACTGTTTCTTTATCTTATAGTGCCAGTCATTTGCTGTTCTTCCAGCCACTATGATTTCTGTTGCTGAAAGTAAAACCCCAAGAGTATGCCAGTATAAAGAACTAGAAATAGGACAGTTATTTTGCTGCCTTGCTGTGAATTTGTTCAAGAGACCACTGATACTGATGAAAGTCTTTGTATGAACTCAGAAGCAGAGACAATGTGTGCCTGCAGAAGAGCTGATGTCATGATTACTTCATGATTAACACTGAAATAATATTGGTAGTAATAAAGCATAAGTCTTTCACTATTTTTTGCCAGGCATCAATTTACCATTTCTTTTTATAAACAAAAATTAAGGGCTATTGTCTCTTAAAGCACAGGATTTGCCATATTCCAGCCTCATACTGTTTGTCCCTTATTAATATGGAATATATTATCTTCTCTATCCTTTCACACTGTGGCCACAGTGGGGCCCACAAGGGCATCAGCAGAGACAGCATCTACAGCTTGGAGAACAAAGAAAAGGTTATATCCTATTTGCCCCAAATAGGGGACAAATACAAATATTGCCTGTTGCTGTTGCCTGGGCAGAGCTCTGCCTGTACCTCACATGAGGTGCGGAGCCCTGCTTGTGCCTCACATCATCCTCTGACTGGTGAGAACCATCAAACTGATGGCAGCCACAGCAGCTCCCAGGGAAGGCTGAAGAGAACCAAGCAAGGGAAAGGAAACTTGGAGCCAGAAACCTGCCACCACTTCCTCAGTCCATGGCTGCTGCATGAGGGGCAGAGACATAGAGATAGGGATTTTTTTCTTATTTTGAAATTTGATAATTTTGGGATGGAAGGAGACCTGCAAAATTCTTTACCCGCAGAGAACCTCTTTCACAGTACTCAATCACGCCAAAGATCATGGTGTCTATCTTCACAGTGCCATAAAACTTGGTCAGGTTGTAATAATCAATCTGTAGGAGCTAGAGCAGAAACATTGCATCTATTGTTAAAAGCAATAGTCAGTACAGAAACACAGGTCAAGGATACTTGTATGACGTGGTTTTTTATCTCAGGCCCTGATAAAATGTATGAGTTTCCTTTAAACCAGTGTGTACTAAGACACTGAGTGAAGTACTTGGAGACATTTGTCATTCCAGAGCCTTCTGGATTAGGGAGATAAGAGTGGCTGCCATTGGATACTACAAGTTAATTCCAGAGCCCACTAGTCTCCATAATTGCCTCCTTATTCAAACCTCCCAGTTGACCAGAATAGCCATTATGAGTGACAGAATGTTGCAAATCCATCAGCAAATGAGCAAGTAATAAAAATTTAATGACACTGCATGGTATTACAGACTTGCCCATTTATATAGACAACTGTAGTTTAGTTTGAGGTATTTTTAGAGCTTATTGAATTCACAGTATAGCTGTGCTGTGTAAAAAGGAAAACTATTCCAAAAAGATGCAGTACTGCAGCCAAATTCATCTCATGTTGGAAGAGTTTCTATGCACAAGTCAGCAGAAGAGTTAAAAGCTGCACTTGGCATTCAATAATAAGATTTAACTACAACATTCTGCTACTAATGAATTAGCATGAAAATAGTGCATTGCCTTTTAGCATCAGCTATAAAAATGTATTTAGCAAGGCCATATGA
This sequence comes from Athene cunicularia, assembly GCF_003259725.1. Taxonomy (NCBI): domain Eukaryota; kingdom Metazoa; phylum Chordata; class Aves; order Strigiformes; family Strigidae; genus Athene; species Athene cunicularia. Next base: position 3,987,699 of record NW_020799092.1, on the reverse strand, counting down.
CAGAGTATGAATTCCTTCATTCATCCTCAGATTCCCTGGCCTACAATTCAGACTCTGAACTGGTTATAAGATCACACACACAAAGAGAAAGTTCATCAAGTAATATCCTTTGAGGAATTCATTACCCATCCACCTCACAAACATGCACAAGCATATGGCTGTTGGAGCTGACAGTGGGAAGCAATGACTTCATTCATAGGCTCCATCCCACCCTGCAGTGTCCAGTTGCTACATGCAATCATTACCTTGTTCAGTTCTATTTTTTGCTTCTCTGAGAAATTACCATCGCTGTTTTTGAGATCCTTTAGGATCACCACCTGAAGAAAAAATGCCAGTGGGAAAAAAATCACAGGTTTAGTACAACAGCAATTCATCCTTCTTTTCCAAGAAATGTCCATACAAAGAAAAACTTCAGAAACACCTGCCTACTGTTTCACTGTTGGAGTTTCAGTTAATCAACTAATAAGTATCAGAGTTATATTTCCTTCAAAAATAGATAGAAAATATTTAGAACTGTCAATGATGTAGATTTTAACTCAACATGAATATATCTCAGGCAGGCAGATAGCTCTACTTAATGTACAAGAATTGCCATGTAAATGGCCTGTCCTCCATTAATCTATTTATCTCCCCAGTACCATATGTATTCTATTTCTGATCCCTCTGTTTCTGCTTCTGCACTTCTGGACTCAGCTAAGGTTCATGGGTCTAATATTTTGTGTCCCATCAGTAAGAAAAATGCAAAGAACCTGATAGGGAATAAATGGCTTATTCCTTCCATAAGATCAAGCCATTTTGCAAGGTTGGGGGAAGTGGAATTGTCTCTGGAAAGGAACGACCTCCTCACAGAAAGAGCCCTCCTAAGCCAAGGAAGTGAGCGTGAACACATCAGTCAGGTTACCTTCTTGTCATATTTGCCTTGGCGAAGTCTCTGGGTGGTGTCACGTCTTTTATCTTCATCAATCTGAGAACAAAGAAGATTAATTAACTTGCAATTATCACCTACTCCTCTCTTGGCAGGTCCAGAGAGATAAGTAATGATAGTGTGTGCCACACAGAAAAGCATAAGCCTCTCTCTCTAGGGAGGGCCACTATATGCCACAGAAAGTGTGGGACATAAACACCACTCCCACAGCTGCCAGGGCTTCCACCTGCTGCTTTCATGCTCTTGGGCATTACAGAGGCATAACAAAGTACAGGGAAATTATTTGTATCAAGAAGAGACTGGAAATCAATACCCAGCCCATTTGCCCATCACAAAATGAGTTTTAAATCTGGTGAATACATATATTCTATTAGGGAGTGGTAGATGGAGAATAATCTCTTTTTTCTTCAATACAGCAAGTGAGGGTTATGAAAACTTTTTAGAAAATTAATTTTAACAGACCTAGTTCTCTCAGAGCCGTAGCCTGCATTGTAGTTAGAATATGCCAATACCCCAGCATCAGTGGTCTTTAGAAGACAAAATCCAAGACCCAGCTTTGGGCATTGTGCTTTTCTTACCTTCAAACTAACATGACTTGTCTCACCAGTCTCCAGAGGCAAAATTTCCTCAGGCGGTATATGGGACCATTTCTTCCACCGGCGCTTATTATCTCTCCTGTACTTCCTGCAAAACGAGCGAAGTCATTCACAATATCCTCCCAGTGAACCGAAACTCACAACAGGAGGTTAGGACACAGAAGCTTCTAGTGTCAGGATGACACAAGGATGGGGTGTCAGGTTGGCAAGGCTTGAGCACAAGCTCTGTGGCTTTTCCAGTTTGAGCCTGTTCGAACTCCCCTAGCTTTGGGAAAGCCTAAATGCTCATTCAATTCCATAGACATAGCAGAAGAACAGAACAGATTTAGCAGAACAACTGCTAGGCAATTGCCAGAGTCTCAAGGGATGTCAGAACAATTTAAAGCACAAGGGAGCGTCTGGATTTTATATAGTTTTCTCCTCCATGTTATTGAACCTATTCTGAAGGGAGGTCCCACAAACAAATGTAAGCCAAAGGAAGCCCTGCCATCAACACTGGATGATAAGAACTGGTGTGAATACAATGCTAGGAGAGGAGGTAACAACAGTGTTGAGATGAGATGCCTTTTTGTGGGTGTCCCTTGTATTCTGCACATTTTGTGAAAATGAGAGAAAAGCCCTTGGAATGGGGAAAAGGAAACTGCTGTCTCCCTTGAAGAACTTCAGACACTGTCTTCTCTTAGAGAAAAGCTGCAAGATGACTACTACTCATCAGATTACCTGTTTATTTGTGCAAGTCCTTCCTCGTTTAAAAAAAAAACCCACAGGACTGACTAGAGAGACTGCAGGAGAATCCTAACACACTGATGACTGCTGGCAAATACTCCAAATGGGAAAACCCATGCTATTGGCTAAGAACATAAATGTTCCTTTTCCAATATATTTTAACATACATATGTATAAGGAAGACCAATAATTGCTGTAAGAACAGTTTTTCTCAGTTCAGTCTCGTCAGCTGTGCTGTATCACCAGGGTGTATTGCAATTCAAACTGGTATCAGCTGGTGATTAAGTACATATCAAACTGAATTAAAATATACTAGATCTAATATTTATTCATGTGTTTTTCAGGACTTCGCCTTTTTACTTTCACAGTCAGAACTACACAGGGAGTTGTGGGATAGTTCAAGTGTCCTAGACACTTGGGAAATAAAAGGGAATGATGAGTCATCTTGTTAATTTTCATAGTGAGTCTCTCTTCTCCTTTGCTTGTTAGGAGACAATCTTTGGTTGAAATTATAGTTGAGAATTTTGCTATTATTTTGACACTAAAAGGGTAAGCTTTATTCTAAAAAAATCCTCAGGAATCTTCTATATTTGATGTTTAGGAATATTACAATGATATGTATACAATAATAACCTAATAATCTAAACAGAATCTTTAGATTTTGTGCATCTGCAAATACGGAAGAGTACAGAACTTTTTATAAGCAGTCGATACTGTCTCCAGAAAAATTTTTATCAATTTTCATAGCAATTACAAACTTTACCTGTCTGTTCATATGTTACTGCTTATATGTGATAATGATTAGCTCTTCCATTTCTTGAGTACAACCCAAGTACTCTTACACAACTGGGTGTGTAAGAGTTGTATATCTTCATCTTTGATTTTTCTCTTGTGAAAAGCTTTAGTTAGCAAGGCACACTGGTCCACTCAAAATAAGAGACCCTGGGTATTACCTGTTTCTAATCAAGTTTTTTAAGACTTGATTTTCTCACTTTTTCTGAAGTTCTCTGAGATATAGCAAAGAGGGATGCTGAGCTACTGAAAACAGATGCACAGGTAAGACAATTTTTTAAATATGAAAGAAAACCATATACTTTGTAAATGCGGTGGCATTTCTTCCAGCAAAGGGAGACATCATTGATTTCTGTTACTGTTTTTTTCCATTGTAATAAAGCTGAACTGTAGTATACTTATTAAACTCCAGCTGTTAGTCAACATGCAAGGAATTGGACTGAGTTGGAAGAAACTGAAAGACAGGATGGATCCATGATATGAAAACACCAAAACCTCATGGTGTTTTGACTCCAACAGTGACTCAAGACAAATACCTCCTTCTAGACTGATTTTTTTGTGTTACTAATAGGTTAAAGAAACATAAGTGAATCCCAAGTAAACTAAAGATGGGCAGTAAAGTGGAAGAAGTCTGATCAGTCTGAAACATATGTATCTGTATATGTATAGAAATTAGAGTTTGTTAGCAGATACAAAAACTCTGAGCCTTGCTGCATATTCTCCTATGATTATTAACCTGACATAACAATGCTATAGTTGCAAACACTACTTGGCATATACTAAAGAGTTCACACTGAGGTCAACCACCCAAGTATGTAAGGTAACCTAATGAATGGCTCTTCAAGGAGAGATCAAAGGCATTGCCCTAGAAGGAAAACTGTTCAAGGACAAACAGAAGGCCAAAGGTGTTGGTACCTTAGAATCAGCAAAGAGATGATGAGAACCAGAATCACAATTCCTGTGAGTGTAAAGACAGCAATTGTCAAGATGTGTGGGCCTGCAGAAAAGAAAAATTGAAAAATAAACAACTTGACAGAGGACACTGAAACACAATATTATATTTAAGAAATTACCCTCACCCACACATGTCAAGTCACAGTAGCTGAGCAGGGGTATTCTTCGGTCACATCCAAATTGAGAGGCTTTGGTAAAGTCCAGCACTGCCTAGAGATGACACGTGCCTGCCCCTTTCACTGTGGAATGAAGCATAACCCAGAGCAGTGCAGTCTTACATCCCCACCTGAGGCATGGACACGCAGGTGAGAAGTAAATTTAACAACACCAAATCTCACATCAGCTCAGCAGCAGTTTCCAGGTGTTCTCTTTAAAAACAAACCAGGATAGTCCAGGAATAAAAGGTGGCTTTTCTTAGTAACCACATTCTTAAAAATGAAGCAGCCAGACTTCTCCTTGTAATAACTCCATAAGAGAGGATGGTGGAGGCAAACCTTGGGTACAAGTCTCTGTGGGATAGGGATGTAGATGGGGTAAGCAGTTGACAATTTGAGATCAGAGTCACTAGAAGGGAGGAAACATTGTTTTCCCTCAGCATACCCATTGCTGAATGCAAAATGGGCTCCTCATTGACTCCTTTGGATGAGGCTTTCTCTGAAATGGAGAACAAGGGTTTGATCCCTACTGGTTTTATCATTAAATGCAATACTCAGTGATGACTTTCTGGTTGAGGCTCTATAATGTATGTCCTTTTCTTTCCAGTCCTTCAGGGTACCCACCCAGTGTGAAAGACATATGTCCCTTTAGAGTGAATTTTCCACAATGACCCATACCTTCTTCAACCAAAGTCTTTGCTGATATAATTTGCTTCAGGATGGGATACACCTAAAGCTTCCACCCAGAATTTCAGCTGATAATAGAGTACAGCCACTAGTGGATTTGAAAGGCATTTCTCACAAAAACTTGTTACCCAAGAAGAGGTCAGGATGAAAATCATGGTACATATTTTACATTTTACATTTTAACATAAGCAGACTTTTCAACATGTTGCACCTGGGTTTTCCCTTTATTGGCCCAGTTGTTTAAAGTCTTTCTGTAGTTGCTGTAGACAGAGCTTTGGAGACTGTGGAATCATTTCTGAACACTACTGTAGACACTGCGTTGGGACAAGTGCTACTGAGTGGACTGTACTCTTCAATAGGAAATTCATATGCTATAGAGGGAAAATAATCTGGTGGCACCACAAAGCTAGTAAAGTGTCCTTGAGAGCTCTCAGGTGCCAAACAATTTGAAAATCAGGCTGTTCAGGCATCTGAGGACTTAGACCCAGAACTGCACAGCACAGAAGAGTCCTAATCCTGAGCAGGCAGACAGGGCAGCCAAGGCTGGGAACTATTTGAGGTTGCAATTTTGATTGTCTTAATGTGGAAAAGCAAACTGAAGCCTGTCTTGGGTCAGTTCTTGAAGCTCAGAAGTACTGAGAATGAAAGTTACAGCCATCAACTTCCTTTGAAAAGAAACAGGCCATCAGCGCAGAGCTTCATCTGATGGCCACACTTCTAGAGTGTACCTACTCTACTGAGCGAGTCTCTCAGGCAAGGAAGGCAGAGGAGAATCTAGATTTGCAAATTGCCATGTTGGTTATGGATAGTAAAAGAGCTCAACTACTCAGACTTACTGGGACTAATGCATTTTTGCTTGTGCCCAGAAACAAAAATAAAGGCACACAGAAAACTGATAAAGTGTAAAAAATAATAAATAAATAAAAAGCAACATGACACACACTAGATGCCTTAAGAATCAGGCAGCAACTGAGCAGGGATTTTCAACACACCGATGTAAGCATCTGCATCTGACATAGAATTCAGTTTAGGAACAACTCTGGATTTTGGACCCAGCTTTCCAGCTTTGATTTTTCTTGTCCTGTATATCACTTCTCCCAACCTTCTTTCTGTGTGTTCATCCCAGTATCAGTCTCAAGGCCTCCTAGTTAACTTAATATTAGTCTGATGCTCTCCATTGAAAACTGTCAGTACTACTGTTTCCATCTGCCAAGAAAGGACATTAAGTCATCACTATAAAACGACAGATACATGAGAATGTGCAAAGCCATTTGGTATGAAGTCTCTAAAACTTAACGTTTGTGAATAGTGGCTTGCAGCTCAACAGTCGGCAGATTGAAATTCCCATGGAAGAGATATCGGACCACAATTTCCCGTTCCTGAGTGTCTACTACCACCTCCTGGCTCTTAGTATTACAACACACAAAGGGAGAACGCATCGCAAATTAACTGTTTTCAGGTCCTCAGGAACCAGAAGTATTTGTGTATTGAAGACTAACCTTATCCATGTTTAGAGCGAAGGTTAAAACTTCCTGAATAATGGGAAAATGTGGATGAAGCCCCTTTTTTTACGGAATGCCAGGAGGAAGGAGGTTAGCAGAACTAGGTCGTCTGTTCTCAATTAGACCTTAGGAAGGAGTAGAGCTCTGGTTGCTGTGTCTGTTCACCTCCCTGGAGAAAAAACGTATTTCTGGTTGGAAAGTTTTGACTGGCCTTGGCAAGGCATGGTGATCGCTTAAACTTTGGCCCTAAAAAGTTGCCCTTTGGGGGAATATATTTATTTAGAATCACACTGAAGGAAGGTTTATTTAAAAAAAAAAAAAAAAAAAATTTTAAAAAAAAAAAAAAAAAAAATCAAGTGCCTGTGGAAGGTGGTTTTACTTTGGTTTAGTATACTTTGGCTACAGTCAGGCCTTCATTAAGTGCTGAATGTTAAGCTACTGGTTTGTAGACACTGGCATTCTGCAGTTCCCATTTTTCTTTTGCACTTCTGCAGCAGCTTCAAACAAGGACATACTCAAGGGAATGTTTTAAAGAAATTAAGTTCCACTGACAACACAGTATGTTGTGGGGCCCAAGGGATGGATGAGAATGGGACTGGAGCCACACCAAGAAGACTGGTGCCAGGCAGTACACAGCTCAGGGAGCTGGTGCAAGGAGACCCTGTGGCTGACATGTGCGGCGTTGCTGTCTCTGCACAAGCAGGACTCGTGATGATACCAAGGGATATCAGAGATTTGACCAGAGTTGAGAAATGAAAGCTCCACTGAACTCTCTCTGCTCTTCCCAGAACTGTCTAAATGGAGTCTTGTCAGTGCTGCTGCCTCCTCCTGACAGTTCCCATGGGTCCCTGGCAATGAACAACTACCCCTGCTTCTCTTAGGAGAGGTAAACACTAATTTGAAGCCATCTGATTTACTTTACTGAGGAATAAAAACATCTGAATTCATGTACCACCTTACTGGGAATGGGCTCTTATTTAGCAGAAGGTGTTTGTTTCTCCAGTTACTGCTTTACCTATTCCCTAATGTTAGGGAAGCTGTATGGCAGACTAATGGAGGCCTTTAGCAGAGACCTTTAACAGTGGCACCTTTGGACATTCACTGATGGGAATGACTCAGTTGAACACTAACCCACTGTGTACTAACCCTTGCAACCATTACCACTGCAATAATTTTTATCCTGCATATCATACCCTAAAGCATATGCCTTTCCATTGCCAATCACCATGTGGCAGCAGTCTAAATGGGGAAACAATCACAATCTGATCTGACTGACAAGGCTACTACTCTGCTATGCTGATGAACAAGGGAGTTCATATGTTCTGTCTAGGAGTCACCAAAAACTCAAAAGAAAAGGAGGTGATGATTTCTGGGATTTCAGATTTAAACTTTGGGTATAGACAGAGCAATAACCTATTTTCCTATTGTCTTTCTGCAAAGAGCCAGCTCTTCAAAGAAACCCCTCCAGAGAAGCACCCTCAGTCTGCACAGTGCTGTGTCCTCTCCCCAGCTTCCTACAAAAAGAATAAAGGGGCAAGTAGAAGCCCTGTGCTGCATCAGCAATACAGAAACGTAGAGTCAGATAACTTATCATAACCTTAACTCTGCTGCCTTTCCTGAACAGTCTTTCGAGCAATTCACACCACCACTATCTTCTAGTGAAGGTTATATGTTCAGGGGTGACCTCTTCCATAACACACCATGGTATTACACACAACCACTGGTACAGTATGGAGTCTACAAGAGACTTAGTAGCGCCTAAACAGAAATGCAGGTTTAGAACTAGGCTGGATGCAGAGAACATGGGCAGCTGGGGCAAGGAAAGGAAAGATGCTGTTCTGCCCTCAGCTCCTGGTGCCACTGGCTGGGGGCAGTGTGAAGGTGGCATGCTGGATTGCACAGCAGATGCATTTTAAAACTGTGTGACTTGTCTTTGAAGAAGAGGTAGGTTTAATGGGTGTCTCACCAGTGCCTGGAGTATCACTGGGCAGCCTGTGGTTCTTCCAGACAAAATCCGGACTGGCAGTCACCATGCGTGTCTCATTCTTCTGAGTGTTGAAATACAGAAGGGTACTGAACTATGGGTGTAGGAGGGAAGAAATGCAGTCAGCAGCTGTGCTCTCCCTCTTCTGTCCCTTGCTTTAAACTACCCTTAACAAATGTATTGCCCAAACTCAAACTATTCTTGCTCTTTCTGCTACAGTGGTGCATTCCTCAGCTTAGCTATATGTTTGGCTGCCATATTCTTCCTCATTCCTCCCCTCTCTCTGAAAAGAAATGTATCAGTCCCACAAAATACCAACTGCACTTTACTTACTGAATCACCAGACTACATCAATCCTGTCAGTCTCCAGAACTCCTCTCATGACCCCCTCCTAGATGTACAGCATGCCTTGGCATGCCACCACGTCTTCTGTATCTAGTTTCATCATTCTTATGCAATAGTACAGGGTATTTTGTTTTTCCTTTCATGTATAAGGTTGAACAGTTCCTCCCTGCACATACATACATGAGTTGCAGTCTGTGATGTATACAGCAGGGTCAAATTGGTATCAATGTCTCCAAATTCATCTAGAGTCACAGGACCCAATACACCTGCAGACACAAGGAATTAGTTAGAAGACTTGCATTCTCAGAAACACAAATATATGGCAGGAAGGATGGGATATATAAAAGGATTTCTCATGCTCTGGATATTTTTTTTTCTTCATGTACATGCTAGAATACATATCAGCTTAGTGTGGGGCTACTTCTCCCTTAATAACATGCTGCATTTTCTCTACAAAATCAATAAAAGACGTTGAATTGACTGCACTGCTATAGAAAAATATATTTGTCAGGATTTTTTCAGAATACCAAGAATGTCAGAGTAACCTCCGCTGAAGGGACCGTTTTAGAAGTGTGAAGGGAAATTGCCTGTTTCCATCTACAGTTTGAATCTATTAGCAAGAAAGGAAATATAAGGATGCTTTCATTCCTCTTACTCTTTTGAGAGCTACCTGCTTGGCGCCAATAATATTATTTTAACCAGGATCTTTTTCCCTTTAACCTCCTGCCTCTCTATGTCAGCAAATGTGCAGACTGAGAAATCGCCTATGTAGCACATTGCTATGATTTTAAGGTGGAACTTCCTAAATACCTCAGTGTGGCTTGACTTTGCTCTCATTAAATCAGTCACTTCAACAAAATCACAAGCTTAGCCAATGCCCACCACTTCTGAAAGTCTCACCATTTTTTCCCTTCTTTTTTTCAGGAGAGTCTTTTTGATCAACTTCAGCTTGCTCTTTTGCTGCTTTTGCTGGTGACTTATTTTATTTTTCCTAAAGCTCAGCATTATCATTTTAGTTGGGAACTACCTTCTCCCTTCCCACCTCAAAAACTGATGTTAAATTTTTCATGGTCCACCTTCTTAATACCAAAATAAATATTGTATGAACAATATTTATACTCTATCAGCCTCCAGCACAAGGAAGAATTAAAGTGGTTCAACATCTTTCACTTTTTTAAAAACTAGACCTATTGCTAATGTGGAGCATTAGAGTGCAAGATTTATTTTGCGTAAGTAAAAAATTTTGTGCAACTTACCTTTCAAATTTAGAGTGAAACTGAAGAGATAAGTTTACTGATATTCAAAAAAGGATGCTGTCTCCAGGAGGAATTCTAAACTATATTTTGCTAGGTTTGGAATACCATGGTTAGTTCAAAGATAAGCCTAAAACCTGCTAGGCCATATTAGGAAAATCTGGGAAACTTCTACACACGTACTCACTGAGAGTAGATGGGACATAAACACAAAGCTTTGAGTCGTCATTTTGGTACAGATCTCTAATGTAAAGTGACAGCTGGGACTTTGCTTCCAGAGAGGTAGAGTTGTCACTTCTTTGTCTAAGTATCGCCTCTGTCTTTTCCTAATGATTGAATTCTGTGATTTGAAGCCCATAGTACTAGACAACCTGTGAGAGGAACAAGTGGACTAAGAAGGGCCAACCAATTGCCATATGGCTTACACTCACATTGTCAGGCACCCAGGCCTACGATGGCTTTGTAAACTGGAAAATGGCTGGAACTACTTCAATTAAAGCTTACCTAAAAGGACTTCAGAGTAATTTTGAACATCAATCATATTTCATATGTACTGGCCTTAAGTCAAGACTAGACCTCTGGGGGAAAGCTTAGAAATGCCACTGTTGTGAATTAACAACCTGAATGCCAGGTTGCCTCTGGAGGAAGTATGAACTCTGAAACCCACCTATATGCTTCACTCTTCCAGCTTCTTTCGCATTCTCCAAATAGTCTCCCTAAAGAGAGTTCCTCTCTTTGTCAAAAGAATGACACCAGCTTCACATCCTAATCCCTGTCTTACATTTCTAATGTCTGGGAAGCTCTGCCTCTCCTCCTTCCCCCCTCCTTAGGCAGCAATATTCTTTAAATGTGCTTTGCACTTCAAAGCAGCAGGAAAGATGAAACAGCCCAGAAAGGGATCTGGTCCTCAAACAGTCTTTTGCTAATTGCAGTGTTTCAAATTATCATCATTTTTATTTTCTATCTCTTCTGTGTTGCATGTACTAAGGTGATTCTGAATGACTGCTATGCAGTGCTTCTGCTAATACTGAAGATAACATCCTTTGGAAAAATAATTAAAAAGAAAAAGAAGTGAGAATAAAACTCATTGAAGGGCTTGGGCTTGTTTAGTGTAGAAGTGACTTATCCTAAGAGGGTTTAAAAACAATTTTCTTTCCCCTCATCAATTTAGTGAACCCTGCACAGGACTCTACATTTTTACCTTCAAAGGTGGTATTTCGGGATTCATTGATGAAACTGAGAGGTGACACTGGACTCTGGGAAAAGATAAATTTCTTCAGAATATGTCCAAACAGCAAGACTGCATTAAAATAGCCAACAAGAAAGTCATCTTCCATCTAGAACAGGAGAAAAAGAAAAACAGCAATTTGAGAGTTCATGCTTCTGCCTTAAAGCTACAATATTTTTAGTGGTCTCCATTTGGCAAAACCTCCAGCATGGAAGACCAGAATATGCTAAACACTGAGTGAGTAGATGGGCAATGCCACATCAGTATTCTGTCTTGGAAAAATAAAGGTAAACAAAATATATTTCTGGTGTATGAAGACAGGGAAGTGGTGAAGACTTGTAAGAAACCACGGTAGAGCTCTGGCATGATGATCTTGGTGCAAAAGATTCAAGAAATCCTATACTGTAGGTTCTAGGCAGGTCTGCTCAGTGGCACAAAAAGCCCCTGGCTTTAGATTAGACTTTCTGTACAGATAATCCAGTGTGCTGCCAGCGAATCTGGGGTTCCAGATGGCCACAGCTCAGGGGCAAGGAGCTGTGCCAGAATTTCCATCAGCCTGCCATAGAGCTGGCACACAAAAAGTGTTGAGCTCAGGCTGGGAGATATAGAATCCCTGTAAATCTAGCCAGAAGCTTCAGGCTGCCTGCTGAAGAGCTGTAACTCAAAGCCACAAATCCTGGGAGGAAATCTACATGTAGAGTCTGGTTCTCAGACAGACAGCAGGAGTATCAGTTTCCGTAAGCAGATATAGGGTTTGCATAGATTCTGCTTTTCAGGAAATTAAAAAAATACATATTTCCTTCTTGTTTTTGAAGTTTAACTGGAAATTCCCTGGACAGAAACAGCAATGGTTGCCTCCATTTATACATATCTGCACACAAAAATCAGTCAACAACTATTAGTTCTGAACTTTCCATGCGCACATCTCAATTACACCTATAGATCTTCCTTAAGTGATCCATTGCAGCTACATAGAAGATTGTCAGTCACTCAGAAGTGGAGTCAGAAGGCCATGTACCTAATAAGTCTCTCTCACACCCTGTGAACATGAGACTTGCAGACCAAATTAAAAATGAGTTGAACTTCACAAAGCAGAAATATGAGACCCTGCATGTTTGCTTATGATACTATATTTTTACATCATCACAGAATCATTCAGATTGGAAAAGACCCTTGGGATCATTGAGTCCAAACATCAGCCCTACTCTACAAATTTCTCCTCTACACCATATGCCCCAGCATCTCATCTAAAAGACCCTTAAACACATCCAGGGATGGTGACAACACCACCTCCCTGGGCAGCCTATTCCACTGTCTGACCACTCTTTCGGTGAAAAATTTTTTCCTAATGTCCAGTCTGAACCTCCCCTGTTGCAATTTAAAGCCATTCCCCCTTGCTCTGTCACCAGTCACCTCTGAGAAGAGACCAGCACCAACCTCTCTACAATGTCATTTCCTATAAAGCCATAGAGAGTGATGAGGTCTCCCCTCAGCCTTCTCTTCCTCAGTCAAAGCTCCTTCAATCGCTCCTCACAGGATTTATTCTCCTGGCCCTTCACCAGCTTCGTTGCCCTCCTCTGCACTTGCTCTAGCACCTCAATATCCCTCTCATATTGAGGTGCCCAAAAATGGACACAATATTCAAGGTGTGGCCTCACCATTGCAGAGCACAGGGGCACTATCACCTCCCTACTTCTGCTTGTCACACTATTTCTAATACAAGCCAGGATGCCGTTGGCTTTCTTGGCCACCTGGGCACACTGCTGGCTCATGTTCAGCTGCTTGTCAGTTAGAACCCCGAGATCCTTTTATTCCAGACAGCTCTCCAGCCACACCTCCCCAAGCCTGTAGCCATGCAGGGGGTTGTTGTGGCCCAAGTGCAGGACCTGGCACTTGGCCTTGTTGAAGCTCATCCCATTAAAGTTGGCCCACCGATCCAATCTATCCAAGTCTCTCTGCAGAGCCTCTCTATCCTCATGCAGATCGACACTCCCACTTAACTTGGTGTCATCTGCAAATTTACTGATGATACACTCTATGACCTTATCACGATCATCAGTAAAGATGTTAAACAGAAATGGTCCCAACACCGAGCCCTGAGGAACACCACTTGTGACCGGCCATCAGATGGATTTAGTTCCACTGACCACTGCTCTCTGGGACCGTCCATCCAGCCAGTGCTTGATTCAGCAGACTGCACGCTCATCCAGGCCATGAGCAGCCAGTTTTTCTGAGAATTCTATGGGGAACTGTGTCAAATACTTTTCAAAAATCCAGGTAGACAATATCCACAGCTTTTCCCTTATCCAATAAGCAGGTCGCCCTGTCATAGAAGGAGATCAGGTTTGTCAAGCAGGACCTGCCTTTCATAAACCCCTGCTGACTGGGCCTGATCCCCTGGTTGTCCATTATATGACTTTTCATGGCACTCGAGATGACCTGCTCCATGACCTTCCCTGGCTCCGAGGTCAGACTGACAGGTCTATAGCTTCCTGGATCCTCCTTCCTGCATTTCTTGTAGATGCGTGTCACATTTGCCACCATCCAGTCCAAAGGGACCTCCCCAGTCAGCCATGACTTCAGGTAAATCATGGAAAGCACCTTGGCGAGCACATCTGCCAACTCTTTCAGCACCCTTGGGTGTAACCCATCCGGTCCCACAGACTTGTGTGCATCTAAGCAGTGCAGCAGGTCTCTGACCACTTCCTCTTTAGTTGTGCTGACCTCAATCTGCTTCCCCTCCCCATGTCCCAGCTCAGGAGGCTGGGTGTCCAGGGAACAGTCAGTTCCTCTGCTAAAGACTGAGGCAAAGTAGGCACTGAGCACCTCAGCCTTTTCCTCATCCTTAGTTACCATGTTTCCCTCTGCATCCAGTAAAGGACAGAGATTTTCCCTAATCCTCCTTTTGCTATCAACAAATTTATAGAAACATCTTTTATTATCTTTAACAGCTGTAGCCAAGTTGAGCTCTAGCTGTGCTTTGGCTCTCTTGATGTTCTCCCTGCATAACTTCACTACATCTTTACAGTCTTCATGAGAGACCTGCCCCCTCTTCCAAAGGTCATAGATTCTCCTTCTGTTCTTGAGATCCAGCCAAAGGTCCCTGTTTAGACAGGCCAGACTCCTTCCCTGCCTGCTTGTTTTTCAGCACACAGGAACAGCCTGCTCCTGTGCCTTTAAGACTTCGCTCTTGAAGTATGTCCAGCCTTCCTGGACTCCCATACCCTTCAGGGCAGCCTCCCAAGGGATTCTGTTCATCAGTCTTTTGAACAGGTTGAAGTTTTCCCTCCGGAAGTCTAAGGTGGCAGTTCTACTAACCCCTCTCTTTGTTCCTCCAAGGATCAAAACTCCATCATCTCATGATCACTGCACCCTAGACGGCCTCCAACCGTTACCTCCCCCACAAGCTCTTCCCTGTTCACAAGCAGCAGGTCCAGGAGGCACCTTCCCTGGTCAGCTCACTCACCAGCTGTGTGAGGAAGTTATCC
>NW_020799092.1:3969188-3973014 GCF_003259725.1 Athene cunicularia | reverse complement strand
CAGCTTCTCAAAAGCTTTGGTTTTCAGGTGTCTTTATAAACACACACCATCTCTCCTCCACTGCCGCTCCTCCCATTCCAAAATAAATGTGTGTAACAGCAGGATTTCATTTGGGGAAGAACAGAAAAGCAATTTCAAATAAAATGTATCTTTAAAACACTTCTCAGATCTGATTGTCAAGCCTCTGGCAACCAGCACAGTTGTCTAGGGCTCTGATATTAGGCCATAAATTGCCTAGCCAAGAGCACCACAAGCAGAGAGAGTGACAGAAAAATAGTATTAAAAAAACAAATGAGAAAATAAAAGCAGTTGTCTTCCTCCACCATTAAAATGTCAGAGTAGCAAAGTTACAGAGTGACATTACAGTGGGGTTTTCCAAGAGGACAGATGTGAAATTGTGTTACAGATCCAAGTATTTCTGAGTCATCAGTTCTGTTCCAGTTCAGATCAGTGGTCTATAATACATAACTTCTAAGCGGTATTGGAAATCTCAGACCAGTTCTCATGAAAACAGCACGCTCATTGGAAATGTACTGAGGCGCGGAATCAAACTCTACAACTCACTAAGAGTTATAAAGTAGTATGTTTATTGCGCCGTCGGGCACACGGGGGATCGCTCCGCCACAAACGTGTGCTCCAGGAGCCAAAAAGCCAGCTCCTTTTATTGTTTGAAATGTTACATATGCATAAGGATTCCGAAGATAAGGAGGGAATATTACAGTTAGTTCCGAGAAATTCCCCTCTTGCCCCCCCCCCCATGTCCTTCTTTGCGCCTGCACAGTGCCTCCTGGTGAGGGTGGGCCGGGGTCTTCAAGGGTCCTCAGGATGAAGTAAGACTCCTTCCTCTTCATGAACTTTTCAACTTTGCTTCCTGCGCATGCTCTCTGGACCTTTGGCTCCTCTCCAGGTTGTAGAGTCAGTTTTACCTGTTTGTTTAGTTAATTGTCTATCAAGATGTTCCAGGAAGTAAATCCTTGGTGTTATCAGGAACTGGTCATCCTTTAGCTGGTATGGTTCCCCCTTTACCTCAAAGACAGGGATTAGTTTACTATCCATCCTGTTTTCTGTAAGAATGTCATCTAGCTAACATTGCCTGAGGGCTAGCATTGTTTAAGGGGCCACACAACTTTGTTGATATTTCTTTGCCTTTTTTTTTTTGCTTTCCTCAGATCAGTACCACCTCATATTGTAAGGATGAGAGAAAAACCAGCAGAATTCCAAATAAAAAGTTGCATTTTCTTATCACTAATTTTGATGTTTTTAAAGGCTTTTAAAAACCATTTGTGGAAACTGCTAGACTAGCATAACTGTCTTTACATACTAAATGCAGTGGCCAAATCAGGGATTATAATCATGCTAGCTTGTTTCAATCTGTCCAAGAGGGAGTATATTTAGAAACAAGGACAAAGTTCATTTTCATCTGGATGCAGAGATTAGGTCTGTTGAGAAATGTTATCTTCCATTCAATTAATATCTAACCTTATTAATTTTCAAGATAGATCCAAACATAAATTAAAACTAAATTGTAGTTTTTTTAAAATTCAGAAATAATTTCAGTATAGAAGTATTCTATATCAATCATTTTAAAATAACAGCTTCAGATTTCAGTGTTTTTCATGTACACTAGCTTAAAAAACCCTGTCATTTTAAACCAAAATCTCTAACTTCCACACTTTAAAATACTGATTGGAGGGGGGGGGCACGGCGGGGGGGGACCCCTTAACTTTTTTTAAAGCTTCAGCCTATTGGAATCCACTGTCTTCCATTATTTCATTCAGGTATGAGAAACTGATATCTTCCAGTGACAAACTTTCTGGCCAAAGAAAAAAACAAAAACAAAACAAAACAAAACAAAAAAAAAAAAAAAAACACCCAAAAAACCAAAACAAAACACTAATATCTCCACACAGAATTATCATTTTTTTATTACCCACCAGAAATAAACTAAGACCCTATTTTATAGAAACACCAAAGCAACCATTGCTTAATAATCAAAAGTTGGTTTTCAACTTCTGTGGAAGATTTTGTAGTGTATAGTCATAAAGGCACCTTTTAAGAGTTTACAAAGCATATAGTACTACTGGAAAGATCTGATGTTTTACTTCCTTTCATCTCTCATTTTCTCAGAGTTAATTTTTAATTTGAATGACAGCAATTCAGAACAACATCAAAGTTATTGTGACCCAGCCAATACAGTTATTAAAAGTATAAAACCCTGAAAGTAGCCTTGCTTGAGGTAAATGCAACTATGTTTTTAAGGAGTTTATTTACATATAAGTTGAGACGCTTTAGGAAAAAAAAAAAAAAAAAAAAGATTTGTTTACTGCGGGGGTTTGGAGGGGTCTTGGTTTTGCTTTTAAGAATCCCACCACATTTCCCGTGAATTTTTAAGGGTGGCAATACTAAGCAAGATCAACAGATGGCAGCATTGGTAAAGCGTCTCGCTCATTTTTCCGTACCGGACCAGACTTGTTCAATACATTATTTCACTGGTGCTAAAAGCCCAGTCTCAAAAAAATGTTCTGATTAAGCATTGCCTGAATTGCTGTTGGTTTGAAGATCTTGTTTATGTGTGGTACAAATGTGGACTGGCAAAATAGTATTAGAAAAAAGGGAGTAACTACTCTTCTTACTGGAACACCAGCCAGCTCTCAGAGGCTAGAACTGCTGGGCACATTACTGTTACAATTAAGATTGGTAATTGTTTGCCTAACGGTAGGCCCCCAATGTTCCAATCAGAACTATATCTAATTGTAGCGTTGCTGCAAAAGCATATATTAAAAGGCAGTTCCTGACAAAGAAATTAGGACACACAGAATGAAAACCCACTAAATCACTGAAAATGAGAACAGGAGTGCAAAGATAACACAGAAAAAATCATTCTACATATGATAGTCCACCCTCGTACATATGACTTGTAGCAACATGAAGATATACAGTTTTAAAAAAAAAAAATCATGTTTTATAAAAAAAATACCTCTAGTTATCGCTTCGGTGTGCCCAACATTTTTAAAAATCTAGCCATCTGAGTCCTTATTCAGATCCAGGAAAACAGTTGCACAGTGCAAGCTGGTCTTTTCATTTTGGTAGGACTTCAGCCCACCTTTAAGTATAAACATTTGGTTGGCCTTAGAAGATGATCTGAGGTTCAATCTGAAAGATTTACAATGAATGATAGTCACAGAATCACAGAATCATCTAGGTTGGAAAAGACTTTGAAGACCATCTAGTCCAACCATTAACCTCACACTGACAGTTCCCAACTACACCAGATCCCTCAGCGCGATGTCAGTGAGACTCTTAAACACCTCCAGGGATGAGGACTCCATCACCTCCCTGGGCGGCACATTCTAACACCCAATAACCTGTTCTGTAAAGAAATGCTTCCTCATATCCAGGCTAAACCTTCCCTGGTGCAAGTTGAGGCCATTCCCTCTTGTCCTATCGCTTGTTACTTGGTTAAAGAGGCTCATCCCCAGCTCTCTGCAACCTCCTTTCAGGGAGCTGTAGAGGGCGATGAGGTCTCCCCTCAGCCTCCTCTTCTCCAGACTAAACACCCCCAGTTCCCTCAGCCGCTCCTCCTACAACCTGTGCTCCAGACCCTGCACCAGCTTCGTTGCCCTTCTCTGGACACGCTCGAGTCATTCAATGTCCTTTTTGGAGTGAGGGGCCCAAAACTGAACACAGCCATCGAGGGGCGGCCTCACCAGTGCCAAGGACAGGCGTCAGATCCCTTCCCTGTCCCTGCTGGCCACGCTATTGCTGACACAAGCCAGGATGCCATTGGCCTTCTTGGCCACCTGGGCACACTGCTGGCTCCTGTTCA
>NW_020799092.1:3945498-3969138 GCF_003259725.1 Athene cunicularia | reverse complement strand
ACCTGCCCCCTCTTCCAAAGGTCATAGATTCTCCTTCTGTTCTTGAGATCCAGCCAAAGGTCCCTGTTTAGACAGGCCAGACTCCTTCCCTGCCTGCTTGTTTTTCAGCACACAGGAACAGCCTGCTCCTGTGCCTTTAAGACTTCGCTCTTGAAGTATGTCCAGCCTTCCTGGACTCCCATACCCTTCAGGGCAGCCTCCCAAGGGATTCTGTTCATCAGTCTTTTGAACAGGTTGAAGTTTTCCCTCCGGAAGTCTAAGGTGGCAGTTCTACTAACCCCTCTCTTTGTTCCTCCAAGGATCAAAACTCCATCATCTCATGATCACTGCACCCTAGACGGCCTCCAACCGTTACCTCCCCCACAAGCTCTTCCCTGTTCACAAGCAGCAGGTCCAGGAGGCACCTTCCCTGGTCAGCTCACTCACCAGCTGTGTGAGGAAGTTATCCTCCACACATTCCAGGAACCGCCTGGACTGTTCCCTCTCTGCTGTGTTGTGATCCCAGCAGATACCCAGGAGGTTTAAGTCCCCCACAAGAACAACAGCAAGTGACTGTGAGATTTCTCCCAACTGTTCATAGAAAGCTTCATCACTTGACTGCTTTGGTTGGGGCGTCTATAGCAGACTCCCACAGCAAGATCTGCTTGATTGAACTTTAACCTAATCCAAACACTCTCAACCCCGTTATCACTATACTTGATTTCTGAGCTTTCATAGTATTCTCTTACATACAGGGCCACTCCACTGCCTCTCATTCCCTGTCTATCCCTCCCTCCTGAAGAGCTTGTAGCCATCAATTGCAGCACTCCAGTTGTGTGAGGCATCCCACCACGCTTCTGTTAAACCTACTATGTCATAGTTCTCGTGCTGCATTATGGCTTCAAGCTCCCTGTTTGTTGCTCATACTGCGTGCATTGGTATAGATGCACTTGAGATGAGCTAACAAATCCAACACCTTTTTGTGAGCATGGGCCAAGTTCCCTACCAGTCCCTTCTCAGGTGCTTCCACAGTTTCTAAACATCTTTCCCTTCTTTCAAATTAAGTGGCAAAGGGGGAGCCCTCACCAGTCCACCATCCTTCAAGCCTTGGCATGCTTCCCTTGAGCTTGTTCCTAACAGGCCCAGTTATCTCCCCATCCCCCTTCATATCTAGTGTAAATCATCACAGCAGGACAAAATGTCATCCTGCGATAATGTAATAAAATATCAGCATAGAAGCATGATAGAGGATGATTACAGCTGCATTTTTAGTTTTCATTTCCTAGTTCATGAAGATTAATTGAATGCAATAATCAGATATAAAATAGTGTGGTTACCAGGATGGTGTCCTCAGTCTTTATGGTATTCAAGTCATAATTAGCTGGTGGCAGAGTCAGGACAAGTACATTCTGCATGTAACAGGCTGAGCTGTTGTTCCTGAAGTACATGTTACTGCAAAAGCAAAGCACAAGAACCCCACAAACAATCAGCAACAGAGGCAATGGTAACCATGACAGAATCACTCTCCTCTCCCCAGCAGCACTGTTATTTAACAGGTTAAAAATTAGTTCTAAACATAAAATTTCATCATAGACAAAAGTCTCTTAAGTTCTTCATTCCTTGATGCCAGTTTCTATGCTTAACTACATGAAAAGGTAATATCAAAGAGATCTGGCAATCTGAAAATCAAAGGTTGCACTGAATTATTGTTATTATTGTTATTATTGTAACTGGTTTCTGTCCTGTTTATTTCCTATTCTTTCAAGGAGGAATTTATATTTATTAAAACTGAGTCTCTTCTTGGAATCCACAGTACCATGATCTGTAGTTTCTTTGTGTTATTGTGCATGTTTCTGGCTTCTTCTGCACTCTTCTGCATGTTCCTCTTAATTTTGATATTCCCTGCTAGAATTGATCACAGAAGGATTTGCACTAAAAGCATTTAACAAGAAGGCATAAAAAATCAGATTGAGACGTGCAGAGAGCAGCTTATTGATTTATTTGTTGAACTCAGTGAGTTAGGAAAGTCAGAGGAAACTATGTGAACTTGAAAACTATGAAAAGGTTATAGCTTTCAAGTACCTTTGGTTTCATCCCCCTGACAGGCCATCTGGAAGTGTTTCACAGAGCAGCAATCACTGGATTCACATGTTACAGAGGAATTTAGCAATAGATATTAGAGTCAAGTGGCAGCAACTATCATTGCTATAGCTAGATTGATTAAAAAATAATTATATGAGCCTTTTCTCATTATTCATGTTTGATGGTCCTTTTATTTTTTTCAGTTAGTACTGTATTAAGAATTTTTAAAGACTACAGTCTCTGCTCCACGGTCATCAGATTGGATCCTGACACCAGAGCCCTGTCCCTCCCTTTCCCTGAACCTTCTGACTTTTACACTGCACTTTTCACCTGGACAAATTTCAAAATGCTTTTCATTCAGGATTGGACTGAATTAGCCAGGTGAAAAAGAAACTTCCTTAGACTCAACCAGACTGGATAATCCTACAGCATCCCATCTGACCTGAGGGAGGCTGAAACACCATGTGTCCTGGCTGCTGGCAGTCTCAGAGCGGAACAAAATTTAAATCCATCACTTTGTCTGAGGGACCTGACTCCTGGAGAAGGTTGGGACCTTGCCTACCTACTGTCTTCTTCTACAACTTGAGTTTAGATCTAATATGTGTCTGTATTTTGTTTCTGTTTTAAGAAGAACATAATTTGAGATATTCAGCAAAACCAGGGGTATGTAGCAAGTTTAAAGAGGGCAGCATATAAAATGGGATGAGGCAGTTGTGTATATCAGAAGGATGCATATCACAGCAGAGAAGCTCCTAATCACCCTCACCTGTCATGTGGCAACAATTATACATGCAAGACCAGTAAGTAAAAGCACTCACGTTTACAAAGAAACAGGAATTGTTGCCAGTTGCCTCAAGAAAAGCAGCTGGGAATTCCTAGTGCCTGGATAAAAGTGGCGGAAAGTCTAAAGCTCTTAGAGGCACTTCTGCAAAATATATATGGTGAACTTGGAAGTGTACAGGACAGAGAAGATCCTATTAGAACTTGAACCACAGGTTCCAGTTTGGATCCAAAGGATAAATGACTAAGTCATGAATCCAGAGTGCCTCAGCCCTGCCCTGTCGAGGTCAGCTTTTGACACAAGGTCCCACAGGTCCTGGAAGTCATGGATTCTTTTGCTACATCCCCAGTGAAATAAGTAAGGTTGATACATGGACACATACATTTGCCCTGTGATCATCCATATCATTAAGCTGCCAGCACTGTTCCAGGCATGGTTTTGTTCTAGGCCAGCTAGCTTTCTCTGAGAGTGTGACTCTCTATAGTGACTGGAGCCCTACCCAAAAAGCAGTTTGGACATCTACATTTAGCCATATGATGTGAGCTGTGCTGTGTCACTTAGGCTTACAGCCAGAGTTCATCTCTAAGTCTTCATATGCAGACAAAGCTTCTGAGGCTACCATTGATAAGGCCAGTTTGTATCAGTGCTCATCTATAAAGATGAAATTGAACAACAGAAAATTTAGGTTGTATACTAAGAAATATCTCTGAAAAGTTAGATGTATGTAGTTACAAATATGTCAAAGAGATGGTTATAAAGTAGAAGGGTTATAAAGTAAGAGATAGTTGTACCACTCTTGAATCACTTAATAATTGAATAAGTAGAGCCTAGAAAAACATACTATAAGCCACATTTACATAATGGTCTGGTTGGGTGGAGTGTATGAAAAATGTACAATATCTCATATGAACAACTCATGACCATTCTGACTTTGGACTCTGTGGTTTTCTCATGGCTTCCTGCACTAAGGAGTCTACATACCTGCTCTTCACTGCCTTAGAAAAATAATAAGTGAACTAAAGGGGATGTTGTAGAGGATGTTGTAGTGAATGTGCCACAAATTAAACACTAGGCAACTTAGATAAATGTTAAGACAAGAGGAAAGATAGCAACGGAAAACATTTTTTCAGAGAGCATTTCTTCAACAAAACAGTTCCACTCAGGTTATTTCCATCATCTCTATCCTTCAGCAAACTGCAGAGAAAAGAGGAAAAGCAAGGTGATACTTTACTTGAAGAGATCTATCAGGATGATAACAATGTCCTTATCCACTTCCCCTGTCCCCAGGTCTGTGCTCACGTCAGCTGGAGAGCCACACATGATGATCACTACAGATTGGGCAAAAATGGAGACAGATTTGTGAATGGTACAGACAAGAAGAGAGCATTTGCCTGTTCCTCCATGCTTGAGTAGCAGGCAGTAGAACATTGCTGGGCTAAAGCACATTACCTGCACTCTGCTGAGAGCCAGGCACAGAACTACAGCCTCTCTACCCTAAGACTGGGGTATTTGAGGGAAAGTGGTAAAAGGTGCCTCAATGCCTGCACCATTTTTCTGTCTGATTGCACCAGACCACTATCATTATCTCACTCAAATAAGCAGTAGCAGTTCCAATGCAATACAGGCTACTGAATATGAACATTTCTAATTTAAATGGCATTCAAGTAATAATTTTATTGGATTACTTATTACTATCTCAGTCGCTTGTTCTGCTGATGTCAGGTGCTTAGTCTTAAGAGAAGATGAGGTGTTTACTCATCCTCTTTTCTAGTTTAGATGGATCACTTCCAGAGTGCCACTTGTTGGCACCAGTGAGGCCTATATATGTACCAAGGCTGCAAACACTGGTAGAGAGCTAAACATTCTTGTAGTATCTAAGGCCCTTCTTATGAGGAGTTGCGATTCCTGGATTTCTGAATCTTTCACAAAACAAAGCTTGTGCCTAGATGGGATAATTCACCCCAAAAGCTCTCTGAAACCAGGTTATTCCACCATATTTTATGGGGATGGAGAGAGAAATTTATGAATTTTTGTGCCATTTTATGTTTGCATCCATGTGAAATGGTATATCTGCATTTTTCCATGGAAAGACTATCCTTAAAACATAACTAAGGGGTAGGTCTGATTTCCTGGGAAGAACAACTTCCCTGAAGGGGAGAATGAACCTGCAGCCCCCCCTTACCATTGCTTTTCCGGTTTGGGTCTGTCACAGTATTTTTAAGCTGCTCCGGAGTCCTTAAAATCTCCTTGAACTTCAGTTTTTCGGAGAAGTGTGTGATCCCAGCTTCTAGCGCATTCATGTACCTGACACAAGGGAGCACAGATATTGTCAGAAAATTGCTAACAACTCCTCACATTCTCCTAAGTAAGCCAAAATGTGAGATAGGATGTTTACAGCACACAAGAGTGTTTGTAAGGCAGTATGGAACACTTTTTTCTGCAGCAATAGAAGAGAGAAAATCAATACAGGACATGAAAGACTTAGAAGTGGTTTTGGAAAGTCACCCAGAGGTATTTGAGTCTGGTTGTACAAAGGATGGGTTTGGAGAATACAATGATGTAATAAGACATTAACAATTAAGAAAATATATCAGGGATATGAGGAAATTACACTAAGTAAGACTAACTGGGAGGCAGAGCCAGGAAGCTCTAAGACATCAATGGTAATCTTAAAAGACAAATGTCAAAGTTCAAATGAGTAAATGAGAGCTGCAGAAAGAACTGAGATAAAAACCACACATATATACCCTGACTGTGAGAGAAGCAAAGGAAGGAAAGTAGCAACAAAAAAGTTCCCATACTGAGTCAGTTAAAACTTGAAGGGGAAAAATGAGTACAGCAAAAACAACCCAACTGAGTAAAAGCTAGCCAAAAGATTAAGTAAAACCAGCCAACTTCTAAATCCTGTTCTTGCCTCAACTTGTGTCTGAGAAGAGACATTCTGTCTGAAAGTTAACACAGAGGGAAAATCAGAATAATCCTTATTGTTTTCAAACTGCTTAACTTCTGATCTAGCAACACGGAGATCCCATACCTATAAACTACTAAATATCTTTTGCTTCCCATTTTTTTCAGGAACAGAATCATTAACGATTAATTTACAGGAACATATACATAGTTGAGACGTAACCTGATTTTGCTCTCACTGTGGGTATTCACTTATTTTCATACATATATGGGGGAAAAAATATAGCCCATTTAGTATAACTTGTGCTTTAGCAAAAACGGATTTTTAAAAATAGTTCAAAAACCTTCAAGCTGACAGTTTGCATTAAAGCAGAATGAGAAGCATTTTTACAACTATATTAGGGTGAAAAATGGGCAGAGATACAAAATTTAAAATTTGTTGATTCAACAATAAAGAAAAGAAGCTGGAACAATTCTGAAGTCATAAAAAAGGTCTTGAAAGTATTAATAAAGGTAAGAAGCATTTCCACTGACTTCCCTGAAAGGTATGAAACCTGCAGAATTAAAGGGATTTAGCTAAAGTGTGCATAGTGCATTGGCAATTATAGCTGCAGATGTGGAGAAACAAGGATTGTAGTAAGAGAGAAGGAAAGTGCAGTGATGTTTCAAAGCATCAGAGAGGTAATCATAGCAATTAAATCATGTGATCAAGTTGCTATCTATACTAAAATAGAAGGAGGAAACAACAACAGTCCCTAAATATTTACAAAACAGTGAATAGGAGATCAGGTTTTAGACCCCTTAATTCAGAAAAGAAAATTAAATTCTATATACAAAATATTCTCTAAGTCCATGCTTCTATCACCCTGAAGCTAACACAGTCATAAATTTTGCTTAAAATTCTGTAAGTTTCTCAGGTTATTAATTGGAAAGATAAATAGTAGTCATTTTCATTAATTGTTGGCCTCCTCTGAGCTACATTTATAAAATTGGTAGGAGAAATTAGATGATTTTTTTTCATTTATCAACATTTTATGTCCCAACATTGGAAAAGAAATTCAAAGGAGCATGGAAACACTCACATGAGCTGACAATTGAATAAGAGTCAATAATATAAGAGTAATTATAAATATCAGGATATTAAAGAGCCTATTGACTAAAACCAGCCTTTTATTTTAGGCAAGGAGAAAATCCAGCATTCTTGAGAATCAAGTATAGGCTAATGTTTCAGGTCACAAAGTGAAAACTGTCTCCTTTGCTCCAAATTGGTGAGAGCACAGCTTAAGCTCTGCAATCAATGGGGTCATTTTGTTCAAAGAAAGATACAGTTTGAACTTTGGAAATGTTTTGGAGTAACAACAGTGATCACAGACTGAAGCCATTAATGTGGAGAAGCTTTACAAGAGCTTGAAAAGACCCCTGACCTAAAAAAGCATCTTTGCAGAGCCCAATGGAGGAGCCTCTCATATCACAGTACTTACATCAAGGATGCAGTAAAGGACAGCATGTGAGCTATGCTGTCCACAGGAAAAGCCAAGGCTTGAGAAAACTTCAAAGTAGACTAAAACATTCAGATATGCAGTACAGCTAAAGAGTATAATTCATCTTTTCCTTCTCTCATTCTTTGGTAGCTGTAAGGCACCTCCCAAAATGTAGGACTTGTAGGATAGCTTGCAAGAACCATGTCTGAAGATGGAGATGGAGTTTATCAACAGCCGGGTCAGAGGTGGATCCGGATCTTACCAGAGGCATGCCTCCGAGTTTTCATTCCTCTTGTAAATGTAGGCAGATTCCCAGATTGTGGTTTTGAATGGTAGCTGAGATTCTTTCCAAAAATGATAGAAGAAATCATTCACTTTCCTGGCTGGAGTCAGAAGGCGGGTTAGGTTTACTTTGTAATCACAGGACAGTCCAAAACTCCCTACAGAGATCAGAGGCAGGCTCAGTATTGTTTCAACTCTGAAGGGAGAGACAAGAGGACAAGTCTGAATGGATTGCTGTCACACCAAAGCAGCTACCACATGATTTCCATCCTCAGCTCCCTCTCTTCTTGTGCCCAGAATTATTTTAACAGCAATCTGAACCTGAAACAGAAGGCTCCTCAAGAACAGAAGCAGATTTCAAGTCAGTATTAGCACTGAAAAGACCTGTCAAACTGGTCCAGGCAGCTCCTCTCTCTGCCCCATTTCCCCTAGCCCTTTTGGGTACCATGTGTCATTTCAGCCCAAGAGCTGTGACAAGAATACAAAGACTCAAGGACCCATCTGAATCTGCTCCCTGTCTGCCATTAACATGGGATGGGTTTGATCTCTATTGGGGCAGTGCCAGAGGCTGACAGCTTTTTGTCATCAAAAGAGCTTTACTCTTACAACTTGAAGGAGAAGTCTGAGTTTCACTATGGCATATTTTAGGTGCCGTAAAACAGCAGCAGTCAGGGAGAAAAACTAAGGCAAACCCCTACTGGCAGGGAATTTGTAAACCAAACATAGTTTTTTATCCACAGAGACAGTAAGTTTTTCAGAATGAAAGTATTTTCCTAGATGCTGCCATCTTATCAGACAAGACTCAAAATATTTTAGTTCTTTTATGGTAAGTGGCTTTTTATGACAGGGAATTTTCCCAGAAAAAAAAAAAAAAAAAAAACCAAACACCACAAAAACATGGCCATTAGAATTGTTTGCATTATTGTGACAAAATTATTTTCCAGTAAAGCCCACTTACCAAATTACAGGGTTTATACTTGTTGAAACAGAAACAGACACAGATGATGTAATAAGTAATGCCAAGGAGATTATTTCACTAATGAAACAGACATTTTTCAGAATAGACTAGACTAGATCTCCATTGGAAGGGACCTACAATGATCATCTAGACAAACTGCCTGACCACTTCAGGGCTGACCAAAACCTAAAGCATGTTATTAAGGGCATTGTCCAAATGCCTCTTAAATCGTTACAGGCTTGGGGCATTGACTACCTCTCTAGGAAGCCTCTTCCAGTGTTTGACCCCACTCTCAGTACAGAAATGCTTCCTAATGTCCAGACTAAACCTCTCCTGATACAGCTTTGCACCATTACCATGGATCCTATCACTGGGTACCGGAGAGAAGAGATCAGCACCTCCCTCTCCACTTCCCTTCCTCAGGAAGCTGTAGAGAACAATGAGGTTGTCCCTCAGCCTCCTTTTCTCTAAACTAGACAAACCCAAAGTCCTTATTCACTCCTCACACGACATTCCTTCCAGCCCTTTCACCAGCTTTGTGCCCTCCTCTGGACACACTGAAGGACCTTCACATCCTTCTGAAACTGTGGAGCCCAGAACTGCACACAGTAGTGAGGTGATGCCACAACAATGCTGAATACAGCAAGATAATTACTGGTTTTGACCATGTGGTTATGCTGTGTTGGATGCACCCCAGGCTGCAGTTTGCCTTCTGAGCTGCCAGGGCACACTGCTGACTCATGTTGAGCCTGCTGTCGACCAGCACCCGCAGACCCCTTTCTATAGGGCTGCTCTCCAGCCACTACTCTCCCAGTTTATATTTGTGTCCAGTGTTATGCTATCCTAGATGCAAAGACTGGCATTTAGACTCGTTAAATTTCATCCCATTAATCATTGCCCAATAGTCTCCTGAATTAGAGAAGGTGCAGAAGTTGGAGGTAGACAGTCAGGCTAATCCCAGACCATGCTTGTTACTTCCACTGTTCTGT
Organism: Athene cunicularia; assembly: GCF_003259725.1. Lineage (NCBI taxonomy): Eukaryota > Metazoa > Chordata > Aves > Strigiformes > Strigidae > Athene > Athene cunicularia. Next base: position 3,959,679 of record NW_020799092.1, on the reverse strand, counting down.
CACAACATCCCAGAAGCTTATAGAGCTTATAGCGTTTATCAAGCTCTAGCAGTTAACACTCAGTGTCACTTAATGTCCATCTGATAAGCCCAAGATGAAACCCAGAGAGCAGCAGCCAAGTGCAGGCACCAGCTGGGCCACCACAAGCCCTGCACATTCCTGCCCGCTGCCCATGGAGCACCCTCCCCACACTTAAAGTTCTGTAAAGTAAGGCACTTGGTTCTGATTTGCAAAGCTGTTGCATCATGCAAAACCCAGCTGCCTGTTTGTTAGTGTTATTGCTTTGCATAAACTTCCGCTATTCATACTTTTTAATGGTTTAACTGTGTCACAGTCCGAGGAAAAGACTTTGGCATCATTCTGGGCAGCTCCATATCCAGCAGATAGAAAAGCAAACAAAGTTAGGAGGCACAATTAATAAAATTACATATATTGCATAATTTACTTATACATATGTAAGACTTATTTTTTTGATTTTTCCACAAATCAATGACGTGTTCACTGGTAACATTGTATTCACTTCTGGTCATGCCACTCAAAGAAAAGTATAGAGCTAAAAACAAATAAATCTTAAGGTAAAAGTGTGTTAATCTTCCCAGTATCTCTGAGTGAAGCCAAAAGGCTACCGAAGTTTAAAGAGGGAAGTGACTCACATGGGTAACAATATGGCTTTGTATGTCATGACTGATGGGGTTTTTTTAATTGATTTATGCCAGTAGTCTGCAGATTCATCTTACACTTTTCCTAATATCTGAGAATGAACATATTAATATATAATATATATTGAATAGAATTATACATGTTCATGTATAATATGACAGTAGAAAGATTCATTCTTCAGAAATTCTTCCTCGGGCAGAAGAGTTAGGGTGAAACTGGCTGCTCCCTATATAAACGCTCTTTTACTGAAGATGGTTAGGGGATTTGGATCTTCGCTTGACACATTTAATTCAGGCCCCTCTTAATGACTGAACACCCACCCAGCAGAACCCCTGTTGCTGCAATACTGCAATGTCTACATGCCTCAAGCCATCATCTCTTTTCTGCTGCTGTTGCTGAAGAATTAAGTGTTTTGAGCCTTTAATCAATCAACCAACTTATTGTCAGCAATTAAACAGTTTCTGTGCTAGCAATGGCATTTCATCGAAGTGCTTTGGAAGGGGATTTTCTTCTCCCTACCAAACATAGTGGCTGTGCATAGGAGTCTTACTTCCTTGACGACCTTGAGGTTCCTGATGTATCCTAAACACCAATGTCTCTGCTGGTTTGTTGTACACAAAACAACTTTGTTCAGCGGTTGATATCTTTAACATCACAGTATTAGGAAGAAGAGGTGATACTCACGAGACCATTTGGTAGGTAGCATAAGTGCAAGCAGGTCCTATGACAACGCAGCCAAGTGCACCAGTATCCTGCAATGGATCAGAAAGAGTCAGTAGTGGGGACAGTGCAGGGGACTGACAGAGAGAAGAGAACAGGAGAATAAAGAAAACTTTAGGATTTGAGAAGGAATCACAGAATTTACCCAGCAAAAGCAAGAACAAGATAGCAAAGGAGCTAGAGAAAGGTCAAAAGAACAAACCTAGACTGAAGGAGGGAAGAATCACAGAAAGCTAAGAGAAGGCAGAGGACAGAATAATGCCTGTGAGTATAACCTTCTTTAAGAGACTGACAGCAAGTTAGGATTAAAATGTTGCAGTTGTTGCAATTGAACACTCAAAATTACACAGCTCGGCAATGCTTCCATTTGCAGGAGACAGAGGGGTGTACCGTGTATCAGCAAAACGATCAGTTATGTCTATATGAGGCTTTTATGAAAAAAATCCTTTCAGGACCACCAAATGAAGCCTGACCAGTAGCTCTGTGTGTCATGAGGACTTGTCTTAAAGACTACAGCATGTGCTCATACATTGGTAGATTTGAGAATTTACATTGGATTGACAAAATTTCACTTAGAGGTGACAGTTACTAGACATGAGAAAACTCATCCAAACATGGCTTCTTGTAAGGCACCAATTCTAACTGAAGCTTTTCCCCACATTAGGGTATTCACATAGTTTCTCCCATGTGACTTCTGTGATTTCCAGTGAGAAGTAGCACTTCATCTTTGCCCTCTGGGCATAGTTCCATACATTTCTGTGCTATCAGTGCCAGCCTAACAATCTCTTTCCCATCCTGGCACAGCTCTCTCCTTTGTGTATTTGTGTAAACTGATGGCAACTAGATCAGGGTCTGTTCCAGTGTTCCAGCCGGAAACTGACCTTTTTTGTTTTGTTTGGGCCATTTGAGTGTTTGAGTTTGGGGTTTTTCTTCTGTTTTGGTGGTGGTGGGTGTTAATGGGTTGCTTGGCTATGTGGCCACACAAAGAACCATGCAGATAATAAAAAAGAGGGCAATTTAAGCATAGAAAAAGGAGCCTGAAGCGAAAGGCTGCTTTAGCTGACACTGCCACCAAAAGTCTAATGACAGACTCCAGGAAGCATTCATAGAATCTCTCTCCAGTATTTGGCTGCTTGTCTTCACAAAACCTACAGGAACATCTTCTCTTGGAAAATGTCATTTCCCTGTCAAGCATTGTTTGAACTGAACAACAGGATCAAAAGTTAATAAGGAAAGACAGAGACACATGCGCAGACACATACAGAAAGAAAAAAGTCTTGTCTTTTTAGGAAATCAACTTAAAGAAGCCTGCTACTCACATAAATTTCCTTGATGAGCTCCACACCTTCACAGGTGCTGGTACGACAGCCTTGTGAGACATACAGTGATGAGGTAAAGCTGTGGAAGGTGGCATTGACTGTAACGTTTTCTGCTGTAACTCAAACATAAAAATAAACAGCATCATGACTTGCAGATAACCTCTAATACACTGTATCCCTCTTCTTCTGACACAGGTCTGAGCAGTCTTATGCTAGGATGTCTCCCACCAAAAAGCCACCTACCACCTAACCCCCACTACTTAGGATGAGACTGTAAAATTTGCTCCAGTGTGGACTGCTGAATTCTGCTGAGTGTTAGTACTTTCAGTACAAAGTACTTCTCGTGTTGGCCGTTATTAGAGACATTTTTAAGGCTCTGTAGGAAGTAACTGAGAGACCACTTTCCAATAAAATCTCAATAAGACCTCTTCAACTAGAGGGCAGATAGGGAACAGGTATAATTTCGTTGCAACCTCTTTTTTCCATGATATTTTAGAGAGTTACAGTAGATTGGTGATATGGAAAGGAGAGGTAAGATATCAAAATAAATAAAAGCATCATCTGCAGTAACTCTACATGAGGAAAAAACATATGGACTGCAGATTCTTCACACTTCAACCCATAATGTTGTGATCAACAGAGGGAGTTGAGGAAAATTATTTTCAGAAAGTAGAGGCTAATCCAGCCAGGAGAGGAAGCAAGGGCATCCCAGTTACTGCACTAGATGGATCTCTGGTCTTGTCTGATCCAGTTCAGCAATTCCCATGTTCCCAATCCCAAGTAAACATCTCCAGAACATCATGAAAGAAGAGCCTTCACAAACAAAACAGCATGAAAGTAAATATGGTTCCACCCATCTGTAGAGCACTTCTGGTTTTTACAGAGGGAGATCATTATTTCTATAAGATCTTCATAAGACCAATGGACAGGCAAGGAGCCTGTCTGAGGAGCAGTTTGGTGAAGGTCAGATGAGTAGAAAGCTATGGCACAAAGTCTGACAAGAAACCACATCGGGAGTGGGATAATCAACACCCATTGACTTACCTGTCATCTGGAATTCATTTTGTACCCTTTTCAAGGCTTGCTTCACAGCTAATTTCAAATTATCAGTAGTTGATGGGAAGTCCGAGTAATTCATGAGCATCACATTGATCACATAACTGTTGTTGTTACACTCATTTGAACAAACTTGCTGCAGCAGCTGAAGTGAGAAAAACAAAGGCCAAAGTGCCAGACACAATATCCGTTGCTTCATTATTGCTCAGTTTAGACCCATTGTGTGTGCTCTCTCTCTTTTATTTTTGTCTTCCAACCCTCTTTCTTTCAGATACTCTCCATTGGTTTTGTTCCTGGATAGGTCAAAAGAGCTCTTCACCCTGCAGATTCAAAGGCAGCTTGTATGATCCTTCTCTTCAGCACTTCCCTATCCCACTCCCTGCCTTCACCTCTGCCCGTCACTCCAGCGTACTAGGTGGCACTTCTGTTTGTGAAAAACTAGCAATAGCAAAACTCAGGAAAGGAGAGAGGCTAAAGGTCGCTGTGAATGTTTGCTCACAGAAAAGCTAAGGCTATAAAACTGAAGCATTACCTGAAACCTTGCCTGATAAAAGCAATAACTCTTCATTGCAGGGATGAATTGAGAGAAGGAAGGGGAGGGACAAATGGACTGCAAAGACAACCCTTTAAAATGGTAATAAAATACAAGGTCCATTAAAGCCTAGAGGAAAACAGATGGTGATTTCATGTTTGCATTGCCCTACATCTCTGGTTACATGGCCACACGACCTCTGCTGGCTGGGCTCATAAATCAAGGGTATAGTTTCTTCTGTGATAAGTTGCCAATTTAATTCCTTTAGCTTTTACAATCGAAGCACTTTTTGTGTTGGTAAAAAAGTCTGACTTGCAGTCCTCCAGACCAAAGCCTTAATTTCTATTTACAGATCAGAGTCAGCACAAAACTTGTCGGCTTGTACTCTTTCAGCATTGTGCACCAAAGTGCCCCAGGTCTGCCCCAGACTCATTGCTTCCAAGCAGCACAGGTCTCATTGACCATTTCCACCTTGTCAGATGGCTCCTCAAATGGAGGCTAAACATATTCATACCGTATGCGATGCAAACTCTGGCATCAGATAAGGATTAGGAAAGTTGAAGGACAAATCTGAGACCTGTGGCATCAAAGCTAAATTTTAAATGGCATCAGTAAAAGGCATGCAATATTGGACATCTGGTATTGTTCCTGGATAGGGCTCTTGGGCTTTGCCGAGTATTTTTATTGAGGATGGTCTCAGGGAAGGCAGGTAGAATGAAGAGAAGACAATAAAACCCACAAGCCTTATGGATAAGTCTGGGCACAAAGGAGAACTGCAAGAGAAAAGGAATCAACAGGCAAATTTAAATAAAGTACTGAGTGCACACCTACAGCAGCTTCTGGCTTTCTACTGAAACCTGGACTGCAGCTGTCGGATAATTCAGTTTACTTTTATTACCATCCTGAAATAATTTTAAGACAAACAACAATCAACAACAGTGTAAGTATTAGTGCTTTTGGTATAAAACAGAACTACAATTCCATGGTTTCTTTCAAAGCCGATATTTAAAATGTGTTGAATACACTTCAAATATATTTGCACAGACTTTTTACAAGATCTATTTTAATACCAAATATTATTGCTTGGATCTTTTTTATACTCAACAACTAAGGAGACCACGAGCCAGCATTTAAAATCAGACCTTGAACACTTCAGCATATTTAATCTAGCACTTGTAATTAGTAAAACAGTAATTCTAAATTAGCAGTCTGTGTACGTAAATATCTGGACTAGTAGGACTGTCCAGAGCCACAGACTGAGAACAGAATATAGCTTTTCATGCTGACATCATCTGCTCATCACTGCCCTGTTTTATAGGTATTTATAAAGTCCCTGAAACTTATCCCATGTAAGTCAATAACAGATTTGTCATTAACTCCAGCAGAGCAAAATTTGCATTTTTATACTCTTCTTGGCCTATCTGAGAGAAACAGTTAGCCAGCATGGATAATGCAAATAGAACTGAATATTTGCTGACTGTTGATCACACCAGGAGTATGTAATGGCACTGAGGTGACCCTGGTTTTGTATCTATTAATGTATTTATTTGGTTTTCCTAGCTACTTTAAAATGTCCTTTAAAAACAAAAAGTAAAATCAACTATAGCCAGAACATGCTATAAATAATTTATTAACCTATCACCTTTTTAATTGCCCCATGTGTGTAGCCTCTCAGTGTCAAGTCCCATGATGAGAGCATGCCTTGAGCTTCAGGTGACATGGAGCAGGAGGGAGTACAGCAGGAGGTTGCAGCTGGGGTGAAGCAAGCACTACCTGTAACCACTTTTCCTTATATCCCAGGGTTTTGCACTTCAGACACAGTTGCCTGGCAGGCAGATCAATAATATCTGCTTCATGGCATAAGAGAGACAAAGAAAAACTGTGTCATCATGCTGTAAACATGAGAGTTACTGATACTATAGATCATGAGGGTGGAGAGAAGAAAAAGTCAACAAGTGAGTCATATGTGTAAAGCACAAAATTTGATGAGCCTGCCACAAGCAAAAGCAAAAACGTCTGTATATTTGTGTTTGTTGCTGCCTGTGACTGAGGGATCTTTAGTCCCAGGGGAGTAGAGGAGGTGAAACACCAATGTCAATACATTCATAGTGCCCTGGCTGCAGAATGAAGCTAAGCTCCCAAGGATCCCATCCAATTTAATCTAATTCTTTTGTAATGTCCCATCTAGCAGTTTATAAAACCAAGAGGTTACCAGTGACACAAACCAGCCCGCTACCCAAAAAAACTCTTCCGTATCTCTTCAGGGCACTGCCCCTGCTACCTCAGTAACTGTTCTCCAACCACAAGCCAGCTCTCACACTTCAAAGATTAGTCAGGGAGGGATACAGTTCAGAAACCTAGAAGACAAATTATGTGTCAGAGGAAAGAAAAAAAAAAAGCTTTTTTCACTCTACATGTGACTTCAGTTTTAATTTGAAATACTGTTTTACAACAGAACTACAAGTAATGGGAGCATCCTGAAGGCAATGCAAATGACTCTGCCTTCCTCTGAAAGAACGTGAGGACATGGAGAAGCAAAGCAAGAGCCTCAAACACCAGGAATATCCTGCCTAAGGTAACCTCTCCTGACATCCCCAGGATAAGACACAAAATTTATCCCAAAAACATCTTTAATGCACATCTTCTAGAGCTATTTATTCTCTCTTAAAAGAGTCGAGGTTTAATCACCTAAGGAACAAGGTGCTATGAAACTGCATCTGATGTCCCCAGTGCATTTTTCCTAGCTGTGGCTTCTCGACATCAGCTACTGTTGTCATCTTGTCAGAAAGGTAAAAAAGATCTCAGCATTAAATGCCTTCACTATGTGAATGTATCTACCCAAAAAGTCAGCTCTTAGGTGTACATCCATTTGAGTGCCACACCTGTGTAATCCTAGCATTATTAACTGCTGATGGAGGTCTCCCCTTGAATTGCTGAATACAAACTCTGTAGTTTATCACTTATTCCACCTTCAGAAGCACAGGGATAATTACGATTCAGATAGGCAGGCCCTGTATTTATTTGTCTGATAACAAAATTCAGTCCCTCGCCAACAACAATACCTGTGCATATATTACATAGCTACAAAACACCATAATAGGTCTCTGTTGGTGTTCCTATAATATGTGTTAGATTAGAAATACCAACTCAAAGTAACTCCCTGGAGAACTGTGTCTTTGGCTTTAGTGAAAAATTACTTCTAATGCCTGATTCTACTATTTGTTTGTTCTGCCCTGTTTCATTGGATAATAAACAACCAGATATTATAGGGTGTATTTGGAATATAATCGCTACTGACTTCCTGATCTAAAACTACTCTGAAAGGTACTTTCTTCTTCTGGAATATTAAAAGACACTCAAACGAAGAAACCAGAAGAGGAAAACAACCCAGAATTGTTCCTCTAAGTCTCTCAGCCTATGTAAGATTATGCTCTGCAGAACCTTTTCCAGTCCTTTTTTTAATGGTCCATGTGGCAGGGTCATTTCAATGGCTTCTTTTCTGTAGAGTCTGAGAGTCCTGGAAAAATTGAATGATAGGCCAACCTGGGCATCACAGATTCTCTTTGCCTATCCAGCTCTTATTGCAAAAGTGCACTTGTATTCAGAACGAGGCTCTGTGTATCTCCAATACCTTTACCGTATTAATTTTTAGGATTTTTTCACTGGCATTCACTAATTTCCTTTTTTCCTATTGAAGATTGCATAACTCCACTATTTTCCTAATAAGTCATTATTCCACTTGACTACTCAGAGAGGAGAAAATAGGGAGAAGATATAAAATTAAAATTTCAGAAAGCTCAGAAGAGCCAAAGAGTTACGTGAAAGTATCAGCTGCCTCCAGCCAGTCAAACTACTAATGTGGAAGATGGCATTAAAAAGTCCTAGTAAGTCCAGAGACAATGTAGATGTATTGTGAGCTCATCTTCAATTTTTTTGGTACCAAAGACAACCAATGTAGCATTTTTCAAACAACTATTCTGTAAAGAAACATGCATTCTGATACAATTGTTTTATTTTGCAGAATAAAATATTTTGACAGTGTCCTTTATAATTGAATTATTTTCTATATATTTGCTACAATTATTTATTCTATGAATGACTTTTAGTTCTGATTTGCTATGATCCCAGAGCTGGGAAATTTGATAGTACACAAGAATTTGAGGTTCCATTAAAATAAAAGAGATGCCACAAGTCTCCAGCATTGCAGAATTGGGAAATGTGAAGAAAGGAATAAAAAAAAATCTGAAAAGATATGTCAATAAAAAGAAGAGCAGATACATTTATGTAGTTAATTCTCACTTACTTAAAAAACAAATTTCCTTTGTTTCAGTGGCCATGACTATGTTTTTGAATAAATGAGGTTGTCAATAATGTTGCCATAAAATACAGAATTTTTAATATGCAATTTGCAAAAGACATTATATGTCATAGTAGTTGATCATATTTAGCCAACAGGATAAATGTAGAAAAACTACAATATTTGGTTTGAGTTCTACCCACTATTACTGATTCCAAATTACTTTGATTGTCTGGGGCTTTAGCAGCTTTTACCGTGTCTTTAAAAAGATTTAGAAAATCACATTGAAGAAAAAGAAAATATAATGTTTCAATTTCCTTTTTTTCCCAGTTTTGTTAGAGGTTGAAATCACATCTGTGATTACAGAGAGAAAAGATTATAGTAGTGTAATGTCTGTGTTTATTTAATGTCAGTAACTTACAGGTCTAGACTGTATAGTATAAAGATGTCTTCTTTAACTTTCAATATTCCAGAGAAGACTAAGGACACTAAATTTTTTTTTTTCTGTCTTTTAAATTATTTTTACAATAATTCTACTATGTAGATTTAGAAGACAGTAATGTAAATGATGACAAATATAGCTGTATAGTATACATATATAGCAGCTGTATACATGTATATAGTATATGTATGTATATAGTATACATGTATATCAGATGCATAGCAGCTATGTTGACTTTTCAGAACTGATTTTTTTTTCTCTCATTTACTACACAAGAAAAGAAAAACTTTATAAACATTATTAAGAGTGAAACTATCTACTGATAAAAAACAAGCCTGTAAAACAGCATGCAACCATGTGGGTCATGCATTTCATGATTCTGATTGGACAGCATAACCCTGATCCAGTACAGATCCTGATAAAGTAGAAGTCCTAATTATATTGCCATTCCCATGGGTTATCAAAAGTTTAGGTCTGTTCTTGGAATTCACAGTTGCTGCCAGAGATTAGAGTGGAATTACACTGCAAAGCACTGACTGTTCTCATCAGAAATAACCAATCTATTAAGAGACAATCTACAGAAAAGTTGTAATTGGAATTGCATCATACTAGCAGCAGCTTGGCTGGTGGCCCCATCTTCCCATAGATTTATGTTGCCACATACCAGAAGTTGAAGCTAAGCTAAATATGTGATGTATCATAAATATCTAGCTCAATTAAGAAAGTCTTCTTCCTTTTAACCCTTTACCAACACATACACACTTTGGAAGTGAATATTAAATAGTGATAAGGTTTTTCTAATAACTGCTTCCTTTTCTCTAAAGGAATTTGTTTCCAGAGTGACAGGACATATTCTTCTTTTCAGTGAAAGGATACAGCTCTGTCAAGTGACGAATGTCAGCTATCTGTAATGTGCAAACATCTGTTCTGTTTTTCCTTATGAAGGTAAATGGCTCGAGTGTGTAATAATTTATATCCTGGACACATACTTCAGTTTCCTTAAAATCTTTTTATTAAACATTATACACATCTATACAATGTGACTCGATGGAGTTATGAGATCTTCAATCTAGTGCACACTTGCTCCTGTAAATCCATATGGCAGTGAAATATGTACAGATACAACAACACACATCCTGGACCAGTACAGCTGCATTCTCTAGGCCTTGAAATGAAATCACTTGAAATGATGTGGCTTTCTGGGCTCTGTAAGTTTGTGTGGATCCAGCTAATCATGCATTGCATTTTCAGTTCTGACACTGACTTGTGCTGGATCAGCAGACTGCCTCGTCTCCCCTCCCTTGGTTCTACATACATAAACTTTCAAAAACTTACCTAAATGTGATGCTGAAATCCAATACAAGGAAAGTTTTTAAGTTACTTTTATTAACTTGGCTGAATCTTGATGACAGGTCGGGTGCTGGAAGTATCAGGAAAATTCTGAAGGTGCAGTTCCTGCAAACCTATACAATGACAGACATAAATGTAAGTGAAAACTAAAGAAAGGGGTTCCACTACGAAAATAAAGATATTTTTTGTTTTACCATTTGCAGGTCTTTAATTGATGTGACTGTTTAAACGCCATTAAACGCCAGGGAGTTGGTGCTTTGTTCTGCGCTTTGGGTTGCTGTTAAACCCTATAGAGTTCTTTGTTATGCATTTTGGGTTGCCATTAAGCCCTAGAAAGTTGTTCTGTTCTCCTCTCACAGACATTCGAATGTATAATTTACAGAGAGCTAGTTAACTGTGTTAATAATAACTTTTTTTTTAATTTTGGTGTTTGGCTGTTTATTTGAGAGCCTTTGTAACTATGGCTCACCTGTTGAGTTGTGCAATTTATCATTAGCAACCCTTCTGATGGCAAATTTTATGGTTTTGATTCATTACAATCACAACCAAAGTCACCAACTTGTCCTTTAATACTGCTGTAGACCCCATCTATGAGGGAATGATCTGACAGGCAGAGTCACAGCTTTGCCTGCTGAGAATGTGCCAGAACTCCATTTGAGTCATTCTGAAGCAGCTAAGAAGGATCCTTGCTATTAAATGTAACCTATAGGTCTACTTTACGTGTAATGTATCTTCAGTTCTGTAATTGGAAGCCAGATCATTATGTCGAGTTAGAATAAATTTTTACTTTCTATTCTGGCAGGTGAGTTGAAGCTCAGGTGAAGCTAACCCTTATGGAACACATTATGTTTTTGGAGGCAATTAAATTACACATAAAGAGGGGTGGGTGGGTGTGTATGTGTGTGTGTGTGTGTGTGTGTGTGTGTGTGTGTATACAGGCGATGCTTAGGGGACTTGCCCCCAAAACATAGCTAAAGTTAGAAGATGTTCCCCTTGACAGGCAGAGAGTTGTCAGCAGAGAGACATGTCATGCTTCTGAGCAGTCCCCACTACACATGATCATAAAACTTTTGGTCAAGAAAATACCACTCCCCAATGCAGATTGATGCTGGAATCCCACTGGTCCCTGCAAAACACTGTAAATCAAAAGGAACTGCTTTGCCTGCTATTATTTTTTATCTCATTTGACACTGTCCTTGTACCCACAGCTAACACATTGGCACTGCACATCTGTTAGCTCTCACACATTCCCCAGGTTTGGACCCTCCATGGAAAAATTCAGGAAGCCACTGGGAAATGGAAGAAACCAGTGGATCAGCTGAGAGCTTTCTTCCATTTTAGTCAATATTTTAGCTGTATTTAGTATGTTGATTATTAGAATGGGAGGATCTTGTGAAAGATCTGTATTAAAAAATGGAAGAAAGCAATGTAGAAAATCATATTTTCAGTTACTTTTTTTTTGAAAAATGAGAATCTTGCCTAATTGTACTGTCTGCCTGCTTGCATTTCAGTCAAAAACACAACACCTTCATCAGTGGCACCTTCTGCTCCTTCTGTTTCTTCTCCTTTACCGAGTTTACATTGGCATCTCTATAGTAAAAAAAACTTCAAACCAAAATCTTCAGGTTTTCTAGCTTACTGTACAGAGCCAGAATATTCTGTGACAGCACTGGAAATTACTGCAAGGTATTGACAACAATCATTATTTTCTTTCAGTTTAAAATTAAGTACTTCTGAGGCATTGTTTAAGATCCAAAAGGAAAAAGTCATCTTACAATATCCCTGTCAAGCTAGATGTTTTTCTTGATTTCACAGGGTTCTAGAAGATAGACTCTCAAGCATTCTAGCCTGCTGATTTTTTTTTTTCTGTTAGATAATAGACAACTGACAAGTTCACATATATCTGTATTGTATTAATTAGTCTTGACAACATAACCACTTAAAATCAAATCTCTGAAAAGGCAAATAATTTCAGAATTCTTTATGGAAAATTAATTTTCTCCTGACAGAAATAATACCTTACTTAATAGAGAAGAGCTATAAAAGGAGACCAAATCACTGGCATACATTCTTTATCACTTTGACCTACTAACTCAAACTTAATTTCTTGCAGAGAAATCCTCTGTGGAAGGGTGTCTTATTTGCCTTCCTTCTTTATGGCCTGTGGTATGAAAGCACATTCATCATAAGCAAGGGACACCGTCATGGTGCTGTTGTGTTTCTGTGGTCCCTGGTTGCAGAGTAACCTCTTGGAGACAGTTGCAAGCTGGGTGTATCATTCCTGGAGCAGGCCATGTTGAAGTGATTGGGAGAAGGTGAAGGTGGAACCCATGCTCTGAAGCAGCAGCATGCAGTTCTTATCTGTAATATGGTCCAGCAGTAGATTGCAGTGTGACAGCATATATTTATTCATACCAAAAAAAACCCTTTTTTTTTTTTTTCTGATAGAGTGCAAAATAATTTTCTTCTCAAAGAAAAAAAAATGGTAGAAATACAGATACCTTATTAGTACTGTCCATGGACATGTGTATTTTGGCTAGCTGAGCTGTCAGCAATAGTATAATGTATTGGTCCTCTGCACTGGAATTGCTAATGGTGCAATTCAAGCAATATAAAAATGAAAGTTTGGGGAATTCCAAATGAAAGTTAGGTGTTCCTTTGTAACACAGAGAGATCTGTTTTATTCACAGCAAACTGCAATGTCAGAAATGCTACCAGAAACAAGCTGTGCTTGAAAGTTAACCAGAGTTTGCTGGAAAGATCAGATACTGTGTGCAGTTAAAATGTATGCAACCCACATACCTAACATTTCATATGATGCTCTCAGTCTTTATAATTATAGAAATACATATGGAATGGCTATGTTTACCAGGAAAGTATAAATATCTGTGGGATTCCCTTCCATTGGGCTGTCACAGGCGGGTGATCAAGCCATCAGGATCAATGGGAGAAGCTCTCTGGTCAATGGAAGAAGGTTTCTGGATCACCTCACAGGCTGAGGGAGGTTGTTCACTCCAAGCATATGAGACTCATTATGACATGCCAGGGAAGAGCATTTTGGGATTGGACAAGACTTATTACGGGCTGTTTTGGACCAAAGGTGGGAAAAGCAAGAGATCAAGGGGGTTTGGGAAGGAACCAGAATGGTGTTGTCTGAAAAGAAGATTGATTGCTTGTGTGCAATAGGTCAATAATCACACACTCAGGAGAGACATTGCTTATTTTAGGGTTGTGCAAGCCTAGGTGCTCCTTGGCTTCCCACAGATTGACAGCCGGCTGAACAGGAGCCAGCAGTGTGCCCAGGGGGCCAAGAAGGCCAATGGCATCCTGGCTTGTGTCAGCAGTAGCGTGGCCAGCAGGGACAGGGAAGGGATCTTGCCCCTGTACTCGGCACTGGTGAGGCCGCACCTCGATTCCTGCGTTCAGTTTTGGGCCCCTCACTACAAAAAGGACATTGAATTACTTTCTTGAGCTAAGCATAATATTGCCACATTGTTCTAAAAGTTTCACATTCAACAATGAGACACAGGGCAAGGGGATAAACGGGGCTGGTGACGCGCAAGCTAGTTGCTCATCTGTACGTTTCTCTGGCTGTGCCCTGCACTTGAGCAGGGCAGCGCCTCGTCTTCCTCTCAAACCCCATTTCGAACTGTTTTCCTGGGTGAGGGACTCAGCCTGGTTGTGGACGTGGGTGTGTGCACGGAGGCGTCGGCGCCAGCAGCTGGCACAGACCACAAGCCATAGGCCCTGTGCGTCCGGGGTGCCACAACTGGACAGACGGACTGGGGGCCCGACCGCCCGTCCC
>NW_020799092.1:3943740-3945448 GCF_003259725.1 Athene cunicularia | reverse complement strand
TGTGTGTGTGTGTGTGTGTGTGTGTGTATACAGGCGATGCTTAGGGGACTTGCCCCCAAAACATAGCTAAAGTTAGAAGATGTTCCCCTTGACAGGCAGAGAGTGCAATTAAATTACACATAAAGAGGGGTGGGTGGGTGTGTATATGTGTGTGTGTGTGTGTGTGTGTGTGTATACAGGCGATGCTTAGGGGACTTGCCCCCAAAACATAGCTAAAGTTAGAAGATGTTCCCCTTGACAGGCAGAGAGTTGTCAGCAGAGAGACATGTCATGCTTCTGAGCAGTCCCCACTACACATGATCATAAAACTTTTGGTCAAGAAAATACCACTCCCCAATGCAGATTGATGCTGGAATCCCACTGGTCCCTGCAAAACACTGTAAATCAAAAGGAACTGCTTTGCCTGCTATTATTTTTTATCTCATTTGACACTGTCCTTGTACCCACAGCTAACACATTGGCACTGCACATCTGTTAGCTCTCACACATTCCCCAGGTTTGGACCCTCCATGGAAAAATTCAGGAAGCCACTGGGAAATGGAAGAAACCAGTGGATCAGCTGAGAGCTTTCTTCCATTTTAGTCAATATTTTAGCTGTATTTAGTATGTTGATTATTAGAATGGGAGGATCTTGTGAAAGATCTGTATTAAAAAATGGAAGAAAGCAATGTAGAAAATCATATTTTCAGTTACTTTTTTTTTGAAAAATGAGAATCTTGCCTAATTGTACTGTCTGCCTGCTTGCATTTCAGTCAAAAACACAACACCTTCATCAGTGGCACCTTCTGCTCCTTCTGTTTCTTCTCCTTTACCGAGTTTACATTGGCATCTCTATAGTAAAAAAAACTTCAAACCAAAATCTTCAGGTTTTCTAGCTTACTGTACAGAGCCAGAATATTCTGTGACAGCACTGGAAATTACTGCAAGGTATTGACAACAATCATTATTTTCTTTCAGTTTAAAATTAAGTACTTCTGAGGCATTGTTTAAGATCCAAAAGGAAAAAGTCATCTTACAATATCCCTGTCAAGCTAGATGTTTTTCTTGATTTCACAGGGTTCTAGAAGATAGACTCTCAAGCATTCTAGCCTGCTGATTTTTTTTTTTCTGTTAGATAATAGACAACTGACAAGTTCACATATATCTGTATTGTATTAATTAGTCTTGACAACATAACCACTTAAAATCAAATCTCTGAAAAGGCAAATAATTTCAGAATTCTTTATGGAAAATTAATTTTCTCCTGACAGAAATAATACCTTACTTAATAGAGAAGAGCTATAAAAGGAGACCAAATCACTGGCATACATTCTTTATCACTTTGACCTACTAACTCAAACTTAATTTCTTGCAGAGAAATCCTCTGTGGAAGGGTGTCTTATTTGCCTTCCTTCTTTATGGCCTGTGGTATGAAAGCACATTCATCATAAGCAAGGGACACCGTCATGGTGCTGTTGTGTTTCTGTGGTCCCTGGTTGCAGAGTAACCTCTTGGAGACAGTTGCAAGCTGGGTGTATCATTCCTGGAGCAGGCCATGTTGAAGTGATTGGGAGAAGGTGAAGGTGGAACCCATGCTCTGAAGCAGCAGCATGCAGTTCTTATCTGTAATATGGTCCAGCAGTAGATTGCAGTGTGACAGCATATATTTATTCATACCAAAAAAAACCCTTTTTTTTTTTTTTCTGATAGAGTGCAAAATAATTTTCTT
>NW_020799092.1:3873596-3943690 GCF_003259725.1 Athene cunicularia | reverse complement strand
CGTCACCGCCAGGGCTGCGCCCGACCCGGCCGGGGCGGCGGGGGGCTCTTCCCCTGCCTTGTGTCCCCCTCGCCTCCTCCCGCACCCCTTAGGCCCATTTGCGGCAGCTTCGCCCCTCGCGTCGCAGAGCTGGGGTTGGCATGGGAGGGTTGCCTGCCGCTTCCCTCAGAAACGTGAGAGCAGCCCCACCACAGTGGCATCCCCAGCTGCCAAACCACCCCTGATATAAGATGGCCCAGTATCGTTTTGATTATCTGAGGGGCTTTACAAATTGTGTGGCAGCTGACAAAATACGTACATCCTTCTCTATGAAGTTTAAACGGCACGTGGGTGAGCAGGAGGAGGATGCAGACCTTTGGATTGGATACTCTGCCTTTCATTTGGGTGACTACAAGAGAGCACTGGAGGTAAGGTGGGAAAATCCTTCTCTCCAGAGTTGGAAATCAGAATGTTGTGATAAAGCGATGACAATGGGAGGAAGATGTTCTGTATCAGGGAGCAGTTCTGCCAGCCAGTTAAAGTACGAATATATAGTAGTAAAGCAGATGCTATGGAAAGCAGTTTGAATTGGGAAAAAAAGGTATTTGCATATGAAAATAGACATTTTAAAATGTTATCTATTGTCTGATTTATTACTAGGCTCAGTAACCTCATTTGCCCTTTTAAATGTCATCGTTCATGTCCTATATTTTCCATTCCCTTTTTGCAGCTAGCTTTCCACAGTTTTGTTTTTAAGATTTAGTTATGTTTTTGTCTTCGTTGTGTAGTTTGTCTGTAATACATATGCTTTTAAAATTCTTTCTTTAGAGGTTGATGCCCCATGCCATTTAATGTACTTTGTTCTTTATGTTTTCTTGTATTAGGTAATTCAATGAAATGAGACATTCATATTCTCCATAAGAGACATGTTGATTATTCAAATACACATACATTTTTAATATTTGCACCATACAGTGGTGTTGTATCTCCTTCAATGTATGAGTCCATATGCAATTCTTGTGCTCATTTATGTCTCCAGTGAAACTTAATTTATTGCCATTGTCCCTGGGATTCCTTTATCTTCTCAGTTGTGCTAGCTTATTTCTCTGTGGAAGTTAAGACTTCTACAGAGTGTGCAAACCAGAATAGGAAGCATTGTGGAGTGGTGTGGTGATACCCACAAAGCTGTGTTTAAGCTAGTAAAGATTTGAAAACAACTCAATCTGCCTGAATACTGTTTGTCTCCTTGCTGTATTCCCACAGATGTGAACTGCTGGGTCCATACAAGGCTGTATTGCACTGTCGAAGGCTTATGGTTTTGGTCAATGTCAGCTAAGGGAGATCTCCACCACAATGCACTGTGAAGCATAACTGAAATATATCTGGTTTTGCAGTCTTTTAACTTGCTTTCCCTGAAAGAAATATTAAAACCAGATGTTAAAGGATTAACAAAAGAAAATAATCATGGATAAATGGATTACAGAACAATTATGATCTTTTCTCAGATAAAATTAGGTGTTTTAACTTAATAAAAGCTAAAATTAGGTTTAACTATAGTAATACCTTGTCATGTGCACAGGATTCATGTGAGGTGGAAATAGAATGTCTAAAGCTTCTGAGTAAATTTGCAAGCCACTTTCCCCCTTAAAAATTGAAGAGGAAACATCTATTGGAGATTAGAAATGCTCAATGAATCAAATTGAGAAATTGACAGTATAGAATGTAGAATAGTAATACAGGACATAGTGGTAACTTAATATTCATGTTTAGAGTTGTAGAATTTAAAGATTGTGAATGTGATAATCAGTTGCTGTAGTTAATTTATACCTAGAGAGTGGAAGTTTAAAAGACGAAAAATGTTTGTATACAAGTGAAAAATAGCTTGCAATCGCTTTGAAATAAATTTTGCTATTTGGAAGACCCCGTAGGTGCTTTTATAGGCAGAGAAGATTTTAAATGTTTCCTTCAACGAAAAAATATCAGATTGATTGATTGATTGATTGAAGATTAGGTTTTGTATGTGGTGTTTGGTTCACCACTAGGTGATGCTGTTGATTCAGACTTTGAAAAACTGCAACGTAGTCGTCTTTTTCCCGTTTTTCTGCTTGAGTAGGGACAATAAAAGATTTGTGTGCATGGTTTGTGGTTGGTTTGGGATTTTTTTTTTTTGTATGTGTGTGTGTGTGTGTTTTAAGTGAGAGATCACAGGGCCTATCTTTCCAGATTTGAGACTGATTTTTGGCACAGTGATGAGTCCTGATAATGTCTTCGTTTTATGGTGGCAAGTGAAAGATGAGCCTGTGCATCTCAACCTAGTTTTTTTTGGAACAGAACACCATAGTTGTAATTCCCAAGCCTGTAGTAATCAAGGGAAACGGTGCTGACTGTGGAGGCTGAATTGCCTTTCAGTTATCAGCTTCGAGATCTAGTGTAACGCGTACCTTCTCTGCTATATTACAGAGGCATTGTTGCTGTATTTCTAAGGACAAATTCCATGATCATCTATACTCTCGAGATCTTGGAGCACTCTTTAGGGAGTGCCAAGAGCATTGTTAATAAAATACTCTGGGTAGAAGATTTTGCAGAATTCTCCAACATGGTATCACACACAATCTAAATGATTCATGTTCCTAAGTGCCTGCAAAAGTGACAATGCAGAGTCTGTGTCACTATATTCCTGGTTCCTGGTTTTTATTCTATATACCTGAGGAGAGTCTTCAGAAATTATGCTGCTTGATAATCCTTTTATTTGTAATTACTCTTTCATAGCGAGCCAGGCATAGCAAGCCAGGTGTATGGCAACTTTTGGGGAGGCTTGGGAATTGGGTGAGGTGGCCATCATCCACTACTGGGAGAAGCAGAGAAAAAATGAAAAACACGCAGACCTCCAGGTCCAAGAATATCTTCAAAGAGAATGACAGCAGAATATCTGGCACATTCACATAAGAGAATTCGCATTCTCTTATAGGCACACCAACAGTCATGTATTCTCCAGGTAGAGCTCTAACCTCAGCTTTACTAGGGTCACACTTTCCCCTTCTTAGTAGGTAGATGACTTTCTCAAAGGGTATGCCACCAACACTGGTCTGATGGGATCATCTCTACTACTGTACACCAGTTTACAAATGGTACTTGCACTGGACTTGACTCAGAGCAATCATGGTAGCAGTCCCTCCCTGGGGACTCTCTAGCTTCCTTCACTGACAAATTGATTTTTACTAGTCCTCCTGGCATCATATGGCAGACAGAACTTCCCTAGTAGATGGCAGCATTTAATTAGTTTTCTGGAGTCTTCCACATCTACTATCCCTAATGGGGAAAAATCCACCTTTCTGCCGTAAATTGTTCATAGCATTGATCTTAAACCTTTCCTGAAAATTTTCCCAGTTTCACCCAAGAACCAGATTCAGAGCATCAGTCATGATCAGAGCATGATTCAGTTTCTGAGCTGCCTGATCTTATAAATTGAAGCAGCCAGGGCCTAAGAAAGGGACGGTTATAAGACATATTTGAGGTATTGACAGTTGAAGAGACAAATTGACAATGACAGGTGCACTGCTAGGTTGGATTCAGGAACAGGTTTCACATTTGCACTGTGCACCTCTTACTGGGCTTAGGCACAAAGGATGCAGGCGTGATATGGCTGCCAGACATGATAATGCCATTCTGGCCCATCACTTGCACATGTGAGAGCAAAGCAGATCCCCAGGCTAGAGCCTTCAATGCATTGTTTCTGTCAAAATCTCACAAACTACAGCCAGCAATTCCAACAGCCTCTTCTATCTGCTGCCTCCCTCCTAGCAAAGTATCAGGAGCCATTCCACCTCTTCACTGGGTGGGACCTCCTGCCTACCCTGACTTTGATCAGCATAATTTCAGTCAAATAGTAAGTCATGAACAGGGCTATACTAGGGTAATGGTTCATCCATGAGCAGTATCTGGTCTTGCTTGCGTACTTCTGCGGGAAGTGTGAGAATACAGGCACACTCAAGTTCCTGACAGCTGAACCTAGAAAGTAAAAGATGGATTTTTGGCTTGGGAAAGTTCTCTAGGCTTCTCTGTCATGACTGTAGCCAGGTTAAGCATCTCCACACCTCCTTCGAGCACTTGTGGGGCAGTCTTATAGGTTGGCCTGTTTATTGGCTCTTTAGGATCTGTGTTTACAGGCTTGAAGAATCCACACAAGTAATATGGGTACTAAGCAGAATCTCACTGGCCTCAGCATTGTCATAGTTGTAGGCAATCAATCTGGCAGCCTGCTTTTGAGGAAAAGAGCATGTGTCTTGTGATAGGGACAAGAGGTGAAGGAGGGTGAAATAGCAAGAAGTTGTTATGCTCCTGGTTGGCAAAAATATGCCACAGGTCAACTGTTGGGAAAGCTTTTGGAATATTTAGTTAGTTTGTTTTTTTGGAGAGGAGGGGGGGAAAGCTCTTGTGAAGTAGTCTTTGAGAAACTTATGTGAAATGCCTTTTATTGAGGAAAGGGGCAACAGCACATGCTCTGGGCTTGTGGCCCAGAACTACAGGGTAAGGAGCACTACTAGTCCTCATTTTTATTTACTGTGTTTCCATAGATTCACACTGGTACTGCTAGAACACTCTTTATTTATTGCTTGCTTTGAATGGCCAAGCCAGAACATGACTTGTGTTTATGCACTTTGTCTTTTCTAATTAATCTGCCTGAAGCCATAGCTGAAAGAGACCTTTGGGTGCATTTAATCAGAATGGATTTTGAAAGATTCCAGATGGTCCCAATAAACAGCAGTGGCCTGACTCTCAGAGCTCCATGACAGGCCTATGTTAAGATTGAACTAGCCTCAGTAGGAAAGGTTGGCCTCTATGTAAATGTTTGGGGGGTTTATTTATTTATTTTAAATCTTCTTGAAGGACAGCTAGTCCCTAAAGTACTAGCAAGACTGAGCTGGCTTTTAAGGGCATGCCTTACCAATATCTTCTCTGTTTGGGACTGCAGTTTATTTTCACTTGGCAACAGAAAAAACAGAATTCGTTATGCTTGCAAACTGTAAACTTTATTGCTGTCAGTATGTTTCTATTCTTGGGATTCACTGTCCTTTGGGCATGGCTTATTTTATCTAGTGCTGTATATACATCTGTGCCTTTCCCTCAAAGGTAAGAAGTCTTCCATCCATAGTGGCACAATCTGGGAAACTCTCCCTAGGCAGAGGGAAATTCCAGTTCATATGTTTGGAAGATGAGTACAGAGTCAACAAGGGGTAGTGTTGCTGGAAGGCATGAGAGGTGTGCAGTGATTGGGAGTATGTGGATGGCACTCTTTCAGAAGGTCTTGTGAGAACCTTGCATGACCCTGCCTGCTTTGCCTTACGCTGCTTGTTGCACATGGCTGGATGGAGAACAGGAGCACGAGCAGGAGGCGCTTTAGCTGGGATCCTTCTTAGTAATTTAACAGAAACCTGAAAGAGGAAAAAAAAGGCATTGAGAGGTCTACCTGCCTCTGTTTTTAGTACCTATTGTTACACAGAGCAAAGATGTTTATCTTCAGGAATATTACTGTTCAGTAGCTGCAAAGTTTTTTTCATTAGAAAAAGTATAATGAAAGACTTCCCTGTTAATTTTTTACCATTTCACAATTAACAAGACATTAAGTAGTTTATGTGGCAGTATTAATGGATATGTAATGAATGTGGATGTGTAAGAAATATCAGAATATGGTATCTGGTGATTTTCTGTAGCTGTTGGCTGTAAATCTTAAAATGGGCAATGGTGAAGTTAGGCACAGTTTAGTAATATTTACTATAATTATATCTTTATCTATTAGGAAATCTCGAATTTGCCCAATACCAACTTCTAGGCTTTTATTTTAATGCAGTGGTCTCCAGTCAATTTTGATCATGCACCCCTATCAGTAAAAAACTTTGGAGCATGCACCCCCAATATACACAGATGCATATATTTATTTATAAATTATATACATGCACTACTGTACTAAAATGTATTATAAATCATACACAAAAATAAAATTTAAAAAGAAATAAAGATTAAAAAATCACTATTTTAAAAATAATTATTTTAGTTATTAATGGTACCAAAGAATTTTTCTTCTTGCACCTGATGGTATTGTCTTGCACAACTGCTGGAGTGCACACACCCCACTTTGGAGACCACCGTTTTAATCTGTACTGAGACATTACCTGCAGGTTTCTGAAAGCATGTTTAACACTTGCTTCAGTAAGTATTCACAGGGAGATTTTGTTTGTGGCTCCCAGGCTTTGACTGGAGAAGTCAGGAAAACGTTAGAGAAGACCGAGGAAAAGTTGGTTGTTTTGATGCCTTTAACTTTATAATTATAAAATATTATTATGTTAATAATTTATTTACTTTTATAATATGTAAATATATAATAATATAAATGTTTTTAATATATTTATAACTTCAGTAATGACAGAATTGATGCTACTACAGTAAAAATTTGTAGCACTGCTTGTTCCTGTTGTCTGTTCTATTGCTGTAAACAAAAAAGATCTAGGGATGTATCTTAGGCTAAAATGTAACAGTTTCGTTGTAAGAACTGCAATGAACTCAAGAATAAGTTGTGTGATCTCAGTAATTTGATGATGAATTGTAAAATGGTGGAAGAAAAATGATATTCAAGTCTATTGCATCTTTTATCTATATAATATGTATAAAATATATTATTATATAATATATAATGATATTTAATTCAAGTCTATTATGCATTTTTTTAAAAATCAGCCCCCTCTTTTATTACAGGAATATGAGGCCCTAACCAAACAACCAGCTTGCAATCCAGATGTTTGGGTGAACCTTGCCTGTACGTACTTCTTTCTGGGGATGTATATGCAAGCTGAGCAAGCAGCCTTGAAAGGTGAGATGTCTCTGACGGAAAGGACTACTACTTGTTGATTTGAATACTTCAAGTGATTTCTAGAGAAAGTATTCAATTTCTTTTTTCATAGGAATAAAGGATATTTTTGAACAAAGATTTTGGGGTTGGGGTTTTTGTGTTGGATTTCTTTTCATTTAACAGGTGACTTGTAATGCAGTTTGCTTCCTAAAAATACTTTGGGCAGGTAGAGCAGCTGGAACTGAAGCAAGCATCTGCAAAATAACTTCTCTTATTAATTTCTAAATATAAAACCCAGCATATGCTGACCAGCAACAGAAAGTTACTTTTCTTTTGACTGATTCCATGTCTCTGAGCCAGTGCAGATAAAACTAATTAGGCTGGTGACATTTTCGAAAAATAAGCATCTGAGAGAGTTCAGCATTGCCCCTCATGTGTACAAGAACTCTGTTTACATAGTTTCAGTGACTTAATAAGTGGTCTTCTTGCCTTCTAAGTCAGATATTAGGCATGTGATTCTTCAAGACGTGGAGTTCACTGCAGTCACACTGTTACAGTTCTACTTTAATCTGAACACGCATAGAATAATTTAAAGAAGAGGAATGGAAATTAGATTCCAAGGCAGTTTTTACTGCCTAAAAATGTTTCTGAAATTTAATTTTGTTACCCATCACTTTCTGTTTATCTTAGTGATTTATATTGTTTCCCATAACGATAGTATCTCAGTGCTTTCTAAGTAGAATAGTAGTGATGTTCTCAGTCAGCTTTTGACTCTTGCCTTTTTAGGATAAAAGTGTTATTGAAGTATGGGTTTTCTCCTGTCTTTAGTCTTCTAGTCTTGAGCTGAAAATAGGGTAGGGAGAAAATAATGGTGTACTTTCTCATACTGTGGAGCAGTGCCTTCAAAATGGACAGTTTTGTAGTATTTTTTAGAAATAATTAGATTCTTGTATCCCTTTAAAATCTTCTGAAATATCATGATGAGCTTGAATCCCACAACTGGAAATGTTTTCTTTCTAACTGTAAAAAGTTTCATGCAGAACTTTGTGATCTGTATTGTTGAAGAGATGCATAAATTTCTAATATTCAGAGATAATAATTTAATCTTCAATGTATCACAAATTTGAGCTTTGGAGATTACAGTCTAGGACTTGAACTGGAATCTAAAAATATTGGGCAATAGAGCCTGAGGTGTCACTTTGACCTAAACCATAGAGGAAGCAAGCAAGCAAGCTGCATCCTGTACCAGTTGGAGTCATTGACATCAGCTTCACATCATGCGAATTGCAATAATCCATTCTACAGATGACAGATACACAGCTGGGCATGCACCTTTATTAATGAACTGGAAGTGAGGGAAGGTTAATTTTTCATGCCCTGTCAGATTAGTTCGTAGTTGCATGGTGAGTGGCAGGGTTAGTGGTACTTAGGTGCTGGAGGAAAGGACAGGAATATTAACACAGGAGTGCAAGACATAGGCAGTGTAGCTGGGGGAGGGAACAGAGAATAACTGAGTGCTCTCGCTAGCAGTATCAGTTGCTGATTTTATGTAGTTGTTTAAGGACAGCATTCCAGTTTTTGCAGTGAGATGATAAACCTTTTTTGTGAGTACTGTAATACTGATGATTTCTGGCTACTTAAGTTTGGTGGGAAGGCAGCAACAGCTGAAGATTTGTAACACTTCTCTCCACTGAAGACTTTCAAGTGTTGTATATTCCCTTTTCCACTCCCATCACTTCTGTCTTTCTTACATTGAGATTTAACCATTTTATGTTCGCTCAAGACAGATCCTCTTTTAGGTATTTTTAACATTTTAGGATAGCATCAGTGATGGCTGTTCACAATACATTATTGACAGCTGAGGCCATGACATCTTGTGATCTCTTCCGTGGTTTGTAAAGATCCTGAAGAAGCAAAATATTTCATTGGATATAGACACAACAGGTGAAGTCTCTAGAAGAATACCATTTATCCTGTAATGCCTTGAATACTGCTGAAAAAATGATAGATAGTGTTGGGCTGCTTACCACTGCTACTTTGGGGTTATTTTGCCTGAATTCTTGCATACTGCTTGCTGTTTATTGTTGCAGTTATGCTAAGCCCCTGAAAGCAGCATAGTACTAAAACAAATGAGGGAGAAATAAATTATTTTCAGCTATAATTTTAAATTTTTACAGTGATGGAATCACTGTGTGAAAGGGAACATAAATGTCAGCTAGCTTTCTGGAATAGATTTCCCACACAAACATGTAAATATCTAGAAATCAAATAGAAATTCTTTCTTGCTGTTGCTTTAGAAAATTCCTGTCTGAGGAAAAATATGCAGGATACTTAAAAATTAGGAAATTAGCATTAAAAGCCATGAGGTAATTATTGCATTTCATACAAGATACATAGTCCACAATCTCTTATGGAGCAAGGTTTTATGTTTCTTTTTTAATACATGTGAAGTGTTCTCTTAGTTTATTGTTACTGAATTAAAATTTCATGTTACATTCTCTCAGGAGAGAATAAATCTGTATATCAAAAGTCATATAAACCAGAATTACTACAAAAATAACCTAAGAAGTAGAACAAAAAGGCAATAGAGAAAAATCCTTCTTTGAAGGTTTTTCATTACAGTTGTACTTTATCTCCTCTAGGCTTTCTTCCCAATTCCTCTCAGATATTTCTGGCATCTCCTTTTTCCCTGCTGTTCCCTTACATTACAGTTACTAATATTCCTGGATCTGAGGTGAAGGTAGTTACTTCAGGTCAGCTACTGTAGTTTCATAGTCATCCCATAGTGAAGCTGCCAAGTGATGCTGCTTTGTTTACTTGTTTTGCATCTGTGCTCTCATACATTGGCTGAAAATGTTTTCCGTGCTGAATGCTAACCCCTCCAGTCTTGGGAAAATGAGGCTGAACATCTTCATCTTGATTTAATAAATAATAATAATAATACGTTACTATTTTTTAATTATAAAACCAAATAATCTTACGTTGCATTCCCAGTTCCTGTGCCTTGCAAAGGACAAGGACCAGAAACTTCGTCAGGCACACTTGCATGGTGATCCTAGTGTTTAGAAGCCTGCATAATGCTCTCAGAAGCTGTTGGCTAGCACTGCGTTAAGAAATACACAAGAACTAACTGTCCTTTTAAACCACAAAATGTGCACATAAGTGGGACTGTAGTTAAATCTGTTACGAAAATTAGTCTTTTTAGGATAAACAGAATTTTGCAATTAAATTTAAGATTCATGCACAGACAGCGTTGTGTTGCTGAACCAGTCGATAAAGTTCTTTTTTTTTTTTTTTTTTTCCCCCTCCCTTCTAATTTTTGATGGGCAAAGCTTTGTAGTTACTTTACTTCTTCAGAACTCCACATGTGTCAGATCTAAATGTGGTTTAACTGAACAGAGATACTTCTCATTTCGCAGCCTATACTGGAAGGAGCAGTATCGTACAAAAGCAGAATAGAGATAGCTTAGTAAGAATGATGACATTTTCCCAAACCAGTTTTGCTTATGCATGTACTAATGTTTGCCAGGTGTCAGATAGTTGTCACCAGTGAAAATGTGCAGTTACAAGTGGTCATGGAAAGGTTGTAGGGTTTTCTTTTTCTTTACACTGCATGTTCACCTACATGAAAAATTATCTGCTTTCTGCCTGTACTATATTTCTTGAGAACAGTAGTGCATTAGTTCAGTTTCATGTTAGCTGTGGTTTTGAACCAGCAGACTCTGATATATGGAACTTTCAAAGTGCACAAGTGAAAATATTAATTAATACATATTTAAACTTTTAAAACTACTAACCTTATTTTCTTGTTTTACTTTTTAAAGTATGATGGAAGCTACGCAACATGAATAATTTTATACTTCAGTTATATTTAACTTACTCTGCTTAGGCATGAATGAAAAGAAATGTTTATATATTGCAAGTAACTGAACATAGTTGAAACGCCTTTTAAGTATTTTGGTAATGAGAAAATTTCAGTGAGTGTCCCCTGTAAATTTCATTGAAGAAAATTATGAACAGTTGAGCTATTCAGGTGTGTGCAAGCATGAACCTCACTGTTGGACCATGGTTTTTTCCAAACATTTTTCCCATACCCTTGCGTTTTCCCTCCACCAGTGAGACTGTGGTTCTGAGGCACAGAGAGCTTCATTCAGCTACTGTACTCAAGTGAGCAGGACGTTGTTTTGCAGGGACAGGAGAATAAAGTTTCCTGTGGTCATATTTTCTGTGCTGTCAGGCTGGAGACATGTCAACACTGTTCCATTCCTACCAGCTCCTGCTGTGTACGTTTAAGATGTGTTCTACATCTGTTAATGTGTGAAGTGCCGTTATAGCATATGCATTGTATCTGCTAGGTAGGATTTGTTAATGCAGGATGCATAACTAGCATTGCCTTGTACGCTTACAAGAGTGCACAGATGCCAGACTGTCCATGACTATATTTCATCATCTCCTTACTGCCTGTGGCAGCAATTTCTAGTGCCATTTCTAGTGAGCTTTTTGCTTAATAATTAGTGAAGATAATTGTCCTCACTCTTTGTGACTGTTTATTATATTTTAGCAAATACTTCACTAAGTGCCTGTTCAGTGTCAGCACATAAAAATACACAGAACACTTCTAAGGTCAATATCAACTATGACTTTAGCGCCTGGAACATCAGTCCTGATCATGACAAAAATTCTAGCTTAGGAATATTGGTGCGTTTCCTATCTGGAAAGAGATAGCACATCCAGCTACATCATTAATGCCTTCAGCACAAGGGCAATACTAGACCTGGAGTAGGGTCCAGTTTGTTGCCATGCAGTATTGTTATCATGTTTGTTATGATCCCTAGATTACTTAGTACTGATTAAAAAAATAATAAAATGTACAGTCATCTTCTTGAAAAAGTAGTACAGAAAAAGAAGATTTGTGCTTCCTTATGGCGTTAATAGATCAGTAACAATGAAATTTGGTAGCAGCAGAGAGTAATAAAAGAACAAGACTAATGTCCTTTAAAAATCACTATCTCTGAGGCAGTTGTATCACTTCCAGCTCCAGTGATTGACAACAGCTTTATCCAAAATTCATAATAAAACTATTTCTGGAAAATAATCTGACCTTCATATATTTCCTTGTCTTCCTCAAAAAATACATTTTGCACTGGGAGAAAAGAAACTGCTGATATTGAATGTTTCTATGGTTCTGCTTACTATACCAACAGGACTACATTTTTTTGGTGTTTACCTCTCTCCTCCTCTGGCTGATGTTAAGTGTCTTATTTTAAAGAATATCAGATGGTTAGTCTCATATAATATCTTACAAAGCAGGACATTTTTTCTCCCTCCATATCTCCGTGCACAACACAAAACTCAGGTTTCATCTTTTGCCTGTTTTTAGGTGTAAAATAACATGGACTAACCCTCCAGCTTTTGCCAAGAAGTAAATAATGATTTTGATGTCAGATCGGATGCCAGGTTTGCGAGGGCAGCATTGCAGTCATTGGTTGACCAGGGAAACAAGAATTCCTTGGTTTATATTCTTGAGGCAGTACTGCTTGCAAGTGATGATTTTCACAGTGAAACTAATGCTAAAACCCACTCAAAAAAAAAAAAAAAAAAAAAAAAAAAAAGGCAAAACCTACTCAGAAAAGGAACTTCAGTGTCTTTACCCATAGTGCTGTGATCATACAGTATGTTATTTTCAGTGTAAATCCCACAATCTGTCCTGCTTGTATTTTTGGAGTATTTGATGACTGAATGTTTTGAATTGTGAAGGGTGATTGTGGTTGTCTTAAGTTTCACACAAAAGCACATGTGGGGTCCATGTGCAACCCTTCTAAACTTTGATATTAAAATGTATCGGTTAATGCTGGGGCACATGTGGAGTTACTGCAGTATCATTGCTGACAACATTTTGAAGAACATGCATTTAAATTAAAGTACTCTTCACTTTCTAAGTCAATGGATGAAATAATTTCTAGAATATGTTACCCTGTCAGTTATACTACTGCTGCTTATACAATATGGATTGTAGATCAGAAACACTTTCTGTTCTTTAATAATTAAGCTAATGAGAATTCCCACATATATCCTAAACTGAAGACCATTTAGCTTCTTAACAACTTGATGCTCTGTTAGTAATACCTTTCAAGATGTTGTGGTTTTGTGAGTATGCTCTCATACTGCCTTTGCCTTTTGGGACTCCTCTGTTCTAGCAGTTCTTTAAAGATATATTCACTGTCCTCTTTTTCTAGGAACATGGTTAAATAACACAGCTTGAGAAGGAGGAAAGGGGAGAAATAATTGTTGTACCTATCAGAAGTAGGTGGGCAGCCTTACGCTGCCAACCTGATGAGAATGGCCTGGATTTTGGCATTGTCCGCTGTGTTACAAAGTTTTCCTACTATGTGGAGAAAGAGTAATAAGTCTGGAAATCTCTCCCTAAATTGCTTTTAAAAAAAATAAAAATGTAACTTATTACTAGAAAATTCCATCTGGGGCAGGGGGGGGAGAGGGAAGAGGTTTCGGTGGTTTGAACCCTCTTTCATGATTTAGGATGTCAGAAGAATTATAGCCTTGTATTACAGGCCATTGCTTGCTAACTCTGCACTTTTGTGGCCTCATAAACACAGTAAGTAATTCTGTTTTGTAAAGATTCCATGTACGTCCTTTCTGTGGAACATAGGTTGCCAGCTGGTTGGTCTGAGCAAGAATGAGAGTGCTCATTAACAGAGTAGGCTAAAGAAAATACAGGAAACAAGGGAAGTCTTTTTGAAAGATTGCTTGCAGAAGAAATTAATAGCTCTGTTGGACGAGGACCTTTGTCACTCTCAGTGAAGCACAAGGCTCTCTCTAGTGACTTAAAGCTCTACAGTTAACAATTTGTGTCATATGGAGTGAGTTAAATGGAATTCATTAATCCTGCTAGAGCAAGAAATTTAATGAACTTCAGCGGCTCTAGAAAGGAGATGTCTCCCTTAAATCTCTCACCATATCTTAGTTTGAATCTTACCTGCTCTGACTGAAGGACTTTTTCATGCGCCTTTTGTTCCTAAGGACAGAAGAAATATTAGAACTAAGTATAATATAATGTGCATACATAACAAAATGGTAGCAGCAATGGGTTCTTCAATACACTGGAAGTTGACAAGATTCCTAGAATTATAAATCACAACTTACTTCAAATATGACACATCATAGAAGAAGCCTTGACTATGAATTTATCTGTTGCTGCATTTTGTTTTGTAAAAGATGCTGTGCTGTGTGTCACAAAAACCCAGAGGATTATCCAGAAGGCTCAGCAGAGAAATGATGGCACCATTCATAAAAGTTTTAAAGCTTGTGAAAGACAAAGGCCAGTAAAAAGTTATTTTCATTAGGGATTTCAAAATAAATGATCAGGGAATGAAGATAGGAAGCGGGAAGGCCTTTAAACTGCTGTAAAATGGGTAGAATGTGCCCCAGGGCATGTCCTGCAAAGGCTATGTCAGTACTGGGGCTAGTTAATGAAAGAATATGGGTGCATCCATGTCTGTTGAGAAAAAGAGGTAAAAATAAAAAAGAAGCACTCTGAGTTGTTCTTTGCAGCAATATTTACTGAATTTTCCTTTCAGCACCTAAGAGTCGTCTCCAGAACCGTTTACTCTTTCACCTGGCACATAAGGTATTACGTCTTCACTCACGCTTTGTTTTCTTTTCAGTTTGGTAATGTGTAATTTATGCTGGCAACCTATCAGAATAATTAAAATGTCTGTGATGGCAGGAGAACAAACGTTTTCCATAACTACCCCACTGTATTAAAATATGGAGGAGAAAGTAAGTGTGAAAACATGATCTCAGAATAGATGCCCGCAGCATGTATCTAAGGAAAGTCTTACCAATGCATTTCACATAAGTCATACAACAGGAACCTTATGGTATTTTGATCATGAGGAACCTGGAACTTGAATAGAATCAGAAATGTATAAGACACTATTTTTCTTTCAAGTGTACCAAGTTTTTCTAACTTGCAGCTGTCTTATACTTGGCAATTTGACCAAAATGGTCTATATGCTATTACTGATCCTCTTAAGTCATTCAGTATCCAATAAATAATACTGTTTATAGCATGAAATTGACTTTAATGTCAAAAATTAAATGCTTATTTCACCACACATAACTATCGTCCCTTAAATTTGGTTTTGTACCATCTTGTGTTACACTTAACAAGTATTATGCTACTGAGAAGATTGAGATGAATCCTGAATGTTAGCTTTGATATCAGATTCTCTTTACTTAAACCTCTGTTAAATTTAAGAAAGAAATCTTTAAACAGTTTTGTAGTAGCACGAGCACTTACAGATGTTTGTGATAGAGAAGCTGAATAATTCCTAGTTGATCTAGTTAGTCTTTGGATATTAGGGGGTTTATGTTATTGTAAAGCCCATTGCCTTTAGTTCTGTTAAGCAACTTCTCTTGCCTTTGTACTGGAGTATCATTTTGTGACTGGCTTAAAGAGAAAGGAAAATTATTTGAAGAAAACCAAGCAAATAGATGAAAAACAAATACATAAGATAGAATTTTGTGTAAATAGAATTCAGAATTACTGTTAAATCAGCAGAACCAGCAAAGAGAACCACTGGGATAAGTGATTTGAGTAGACTAATTAGATGAATAGCCTCAGCTTTACTGATGTCATACAAATATAACAGGTATGTTTAACTCTGTTCCTTGTTTTTATCCTTGTGTGTGTGTTATGTGCTATGCAGCAATGCTTTTAAAAATAAACCATTTAGTTAAAGAAACTGGAATTTTAAGGGGCTAATGAAAGAGAATTTGTTAGTGCTGTAAAGAAATCTTCTGGAAATTAGTGCTAATGTGTTAGCAAGTCTTGCATTTTTGTGCTATCTGTAAGAAATAAGATTTGGATCTACAAACAGCAAAATTTCTGCTGGCTCGAGTAGTAACAGTCAAATCATGTGTTGCAAAACTCTGAAATAATTAATTAATCTCTTCCCTTCTTATCCATCAAGACATGTGACATGTAATTATGTCAAAATCACACCTTAAAGGAAAACATGTTCTTAGTTTTAGCCTCACATTTATCCAGTTTCAACTGGTCTCCCTCTTTAATGTTTGGCTTTCTCCACTGGTCAAATTATCTTTAAAGTAACAGAGGTTTTCCATATGTTTAATATGAATCACCTGCTGTTTGCCAGCAAGGACAAAACTAATCCAGTCAATTAAAACATTTTTCTCATTGAAGTCTTCTGAGAATGTGTCACACTTTTTAGTTCAGTGATGAGAAGAAACTGATGAGCTCTCACCAGAATCTGCAAGACATTACAGAAGACCAGCTTAGCTTGGCATCTATCCACTACATGCGGTCCCACTACCAAGAAGCTATTGATATCTACAAACGCATTCTTCTTGATAATCGGTGGGCATTCTCTATTCTAAACCTTATTGTAGTGTCTCTGATACTGTTGGTATTTTAATTAATTTTAGTTGCTTGGTTTCTAAAAGTAGGAATTATCCCCAATTACTATGTCCCTTTCCCGCCACAAAATGTGCACAAGTTGCAGCCCCCTCAATTTTGTCTACTGCAAAACATTATTGAAAAATGCATGTTTAAAAAGAAGTCTGCACTCTGTTGCTTTCTTTTAGTGATGTTTTAGTATAATTCATTCTGTGATCTTTTTTAATTTTGTTATTTAATTCTGAAATGATATATGGTCTGCTTAGAAAAGACTGCTTAGTCTTTTTCTTTTTTCCCCCTCTGATGGCCAGTCTGGTGACCCTTGCTTGTGGTTACTGACTTCTTCATCTCTTAGCCTTTCTAAGTAGGGTTCAGTTCTTAGGTTTTATGTAGAGACTTCCTTGTATTCCTTTAAGTCTGAAATTCTTTCCATTTCTATTTATCCTGCTATGACACTTGGTAGTTTTTCCTGCATATTCTGCAAGTCCTTAGTTCAGAATTTAACAAGGAATAAATTGAATTCTTAAGTGGCTGGAAGTATTGTTTAATCAAATAGAAACTGCTGTCCCAGAATACATAGCAATCTTTTAGCACCTTCTGAATGCTTCAGAGAAGTCCATCATAATGTATGTAAGTATGTCATGTAATGCTTGGGGAAAAGATTTTAACTTCCAAGTCCTGTAGAAGCAATCACTCAAAGTGACCTTTGTAACAATTATCCTTCTACTTAGTGTTTCCACAAATGCCTGTCTTATTTCTGTGTCTAGTTCTTCTGGCTTGATAGCTTGTAATAGCAAGGATTTTTTTTTAATAATTGTACTTAGTATAAGATAATAAGATCCATTAAAATATTTTCAAAGGTTTCTGCGCATATTAAATGTCTTTGCATGTATTGTGTACAAAGTCCTATTCTGCCAGGCCAAATACAGTGCTCATGTTCTGTGCATTTCCTTAGTGTGAAGTTGCTACCATTCCCCAGATTTGCAAACCAGAAGTTTTGTAGGTGATTCTTTAAAGCTGCAGTACCTGCCATTGAAAAAACTAATGCAAATCTGCATCTCTGCATTCTTAGTTAACAGCCTAGAGCTCTAAAAGCTCTAAGCATTTCTCAGAAACCCCAATTTTGATGTGCTTGTAAAAGATGTATAGACATGTGAAAGCTTTATCACTGATTTTAATGTTCAATAGTATAACTATCTGGTGAGATTTAAATGTTCTCTTTAACTCTTTCCTGCAGGGAATACCTGGCTTTGAATGTCTATGTGGCCCTGTGCTATTACAAACTGGATTACTATGATGTATCACAGGAAGTGCTAGCTGTGTATCTTCAGCAAGTTCCTGACAGCACCATTGCTCTTAACCTTAAGGCTTGTAACCATTTCCGACTTTACAATGGGAAGGCTGCTGAGGTATCTATTGCACAGCCCTTTGGTTCACCTTTATTTTATTTCAAGATTCTGTAGAGGTTTCTTTTCCTTATTACCTGTCTTAATTAGTAATGTTGATAATGGCCTTTATCTTGTCATAGTGTCCTTCTCTGAGGAATGTCACCTATTTCAGTTTCCCTGGTATTAAGCCATCTGTCTACAAGCGTGCACAGCGGTCTTACAGTTTTCCCAGTCCACTTTTGATCTTTTGTCTATATGTATTATCCAATTGCTAAAAGCATCACATAGAAGTCGAAGGCAGAAATCTTCCAGTTACCCAACACTGATGGAGGTATCTTTATGTCAGCTTTGGGGCTCATATGAAGCTCCATTTAGGCTTGTGTGCTTTTTAATGTAGTGTTAAACTTTTGGAATGTATTTAATTCCAGACAGAGCTCAAGAACTTGACGGACAGTGCCTCGTCGTCTTTTGAGTTTGGCAAGGAGCTCATTAAGCACAATCTGGTGAGTAATGTATTTTTTGCATTTAATAGGAACTGCACTCATTTCTAGCTCTTTTCTTGATGATTCATAAAATGAAATGTTTTTGGAATGGCAGACCCAATAGAATGTCTGCTGCCATAGATGTCCCATTTCAGAAATCCTACCTGTATAATCAATGTGCCATCAACTGTATTTTTTTCCCTGGAATTTTTCCCTGTCAGTTGTGACAAGAAAATAATAATGCTGTTGCTTTTATACCCGAAGACATATTAAAATAATTTATGTCCTGTAAGACTACCTTTGCAAGATATTTTGTGGAGCCCAGCCAATAAGGACACCTGCCTGGTTATCCAGGCAGGTAACGATGAGGTGGTAGAGAGAAGTCTTAAGTCATTCAAAAAAGACTTCAAGACACTGGGGTGGCTAATTGAAGGCTCAGGAGCTCAGGTCGTGTTTTCATCAATCGCTCAGGTGGAAAGGAAAACTACTGAAAGAGGGTGGAAACCATCTGATTAACACGTGGCTCAGAGACTGGTGCCGCCATCGGAATTTTGGGTTCTTGGATCATGGCGAGGTTTATAAGGCACCTGGTTTGCTGGCAACAAATGGGACAGATGGGATGCAGCTGTCCCAGAAGGGAAAAAGGATTCTGGTGCAGGAGTTACCAGGGCTTAATGACAGGGCTATAAACTGAATATGAGGGGGGATGGGGAGATAACTGGGCCTGTTAGGAACAAGCTCAAGGGAAGCATGCCAAGGCTTGAAGGATGGTGGACTGGTGAGGGCTCTCCCTCTGCCACTTAATTTGAAAGAAGGTAAAGATGTTTAGAAACTGTGGAAGCACCTGAGAAGGGACTGGTAGGGAACTTGGCCCATGCTCACAAAAAGGTGTTGGATTTGTTAGCTCATCTCAAGTGCATCTATACTAATGCACGCAGTATGAGCAACAAACAAGGGGAGCTTGAGGCCATAATGCAGCACGAGAACTATGACATAGTAGGTATAACAGAAGCGTGGTGGGATGCCTCACACAACTGGAGTGCTGCAATTGATGGCTACAAGCTCTTCAGGAGGGAGGGATAGACAGGGAATGAGAGGCAGTGGAGTGGCCCTATATGTAAGAGAATGCTATGAAAGCTCAGAAATCAAGTATAGTGATAACGGGGTTGAGAGTGTTTGGATTAGGTTAAAGTTCAGTCGAGCAGATCTTGCTGTGGGAGTCTGCTATAGACGCCCCAACCAAAGCAGTCAAGCGATGAATCTTTCTATGAACAGTTGAGAGAAATCTCAGAGTCACTTGCCGTTGTTCTTGTGGGGGACTTAAACCTCCTGGGTATCTGCTGGGATCACAACACAGCAGAGAGGGAACAGTCCAGGCGGTTCCTGGAATGTGTGGAGGATAACTTCCTCACACAGCTGGTGAGTGAGCCGACCAGGGAAGGTGCCTCCTGGACCTGCTGCTTGTGAACAGGGAAGAGCTTGTGGGGGAGGTAACGGTTGGAGGCCGTCTAGGGTGCAGTGATCATGAGATGATGGAGTTTTGATCCTTGGAGGAACAAAGAGAGGGGTTAGTAGAACTGCCACCTTAGACTTCCGGAGGGAAAACTTCAACGTGTTCAAAAGACTGATGAACAGAATCCCTTGGGAGGCTGCCCTGAAGGATATGGGAGTCCAGGAAGGCTGGACATACTTCAAGAGCGAAGTCTTAAAGGCACAGGAGCAGGCTGTTCCTGTGTGCTGAAAAACAAGCAGGCAGGGAAGGAGTCTGGCCTGTCTAAACAGGGACCTTTGGCTGGATCTCAAGAACAGAAGGAGAATCTATGACCTTTGGAAGAGGGTGCAGGTCTCTCATGAAGACTGTAAAGATGTAGTGAAGTTATGCAGGGAGAACATCAGGAGAGCCAAAGCACAGCTAGAGCTCAACTTGGCTACAGCTGTTAAAGATAATAAAAGATGTTTCTATAAATTTGTTAATAGCAAAAGGAGGATTAGGGAAAATCTCCCTCCTTTACTGGATGCAGAGGGAAACATGATAACTAAGGATGAGGAAAAGGCTGAGGTGCTCAGTGCCTACTTTGCCTCAGTCTTTAGCAGAGGAACTGGCTGTTCCCTAGACACCCAGCCTCCTGAGCTGGGACATGGGGAGGGGAAGCAGATTGAGTTCAGCACAGTTGAAGAGGAGGTGGTCAGAGACCTGCTACACCCCTTGGATGGACACAGGTCTGTGGGACCGGATGGGTTACACCCAAGGGTGCTGAAAGAGTTGGCAGATGTGCTCGCCAAGGTGCTTTCCATGATTTACCTGAAGTCATAGCTAACTGGGGAGATCCCACTGGAATTGAGAGTGGCAAATGTAACACACATGTACAAGTAAGTGTGCAGGTTTAAGCTCTGCCAGGACCGGAGAGCACGTTGCTGTTGCCCCTCCCCCACCCGCAGCCGGTCAGGCTGGAAGTTAAGCACAGACCCCGGGCTAAAATAAGAAGAAATTTAATACAACAGAGTGATAAAACAATTTGAACAACAACAGTAGCAATGATATACAACAATAAACAGCAATAACAATGAACAAGACAAACAATATACAGAGAAATACCGCTAACTGGTCACGGAAACGGGTTCCCGCCACCGAGCCCACCAAAGAGCAAGGTAAAAAGGTTCCGCCCCTGGACCTGACATCAGCATGGTATGAATAACCCGGCTGGAGATCCCTTCCCTCTCTCTCTCTGCTGGGGAAACTTAACCCTATCCTAGCTGAACCAAGACATAATCCACCCCTTTATTCTATACCATCTGCGTCATGTCCAGCTGCCATTTAGCAGTTAACAATAACAAAGTAATAATTTACAAAGGCACAGCATAATTTATGGCATGTTCTCACCCAGAATCAAGTCCCCCTGTGGTACACATCAGATCTCTCCATTGTCCTGCATCACCCACCAGGTGCACTCATGTCCTTGGGCAAAAGCAATCCCGTGGATGGGTTTGCCTTTACCTTTGCCTGGCACAGGACTAAACCAGACCATTTTTCCCAATATATTCCTCATGCTCACCACAGGGACTTTATCCCCATCTACAGCACGTGGAGGTTTCGACTGAGCCGGCCCAGCTCGACTGGCAGATCCTCTTGTGTTGACTAGCCAGGTGGCCTTTGCTAGATGCGTGTCCTAGTCTTTGAGGGTCCCACCTCCCAGTGCTTTCAGTGTGGTTTTTAACAGTCCATTGTAGCGCTCGATCTTCCCAGAGGCTGGTGCATGGTAGGGGATATGGTAGACCCACTCGATGCCGTGTTCTTCTGCCCAGGCATTTATGAGGTTGTTTCAGAAGTGGGTCCCATTGTCTGACAATTCTCTCTGGGGTGCAGTATCGCCACAGGACTTGGGTCTCAAGGCCCAGGATGGTGTTCCGGGCGGTGGCGTGGTGTGCTGGGTAGGCTTCCAGCCACCCAGGGGTTACTTCCACCATTGTGAGCACATGGCGCTTCCTGTGGCGGGTCTGTGGCAGTGTGATGTAGTCGATCTGCCAGGCCTCTCCATATCTATATTTCAGCCATAGCTCTCCATTTCGCTGGGGCTTCACCCGCTTGGCATGTTTGATTGTAGCACGTCTTACATCTTTGGATGATCTCTGCAGTGGTGTCAATGGTGATGTCCACCCCTCGATCTCGAGCCCACCTGTATGTTGCATCCCTCCCTTGGTGGCCCAAGGTCTCATGGGCCCACCGGGCTATGAACAGTTCACCTTTGCGCTGCCAGTCCAAGTCCACCTGAGCCACTCTAATCTTAGCAGCTTGGTCTGCCTGCTGGTTGTGTCGATGTTCATCGGTGGCTCAACTCATGGGTACATGGGCATCCACATGGCGCACCTTCACAACAAGGTTTTCCACACGGGCTGCAATGTCCTGCCATACTTCAGCAGCCCAGACGGTTTTACCCTTACGTTGCCAGTTGCAAGGTAAAAAGGTTCTTCCCCTGGACCTGACGCCAGCATGTTATGAATAACCCAGCTGGAGATCCCTTCTCCCTCTCTTTCTGCTGGGGAAACGTAACCCTATCCCAGCTGAACCAGGAGAGAAAGGCAGAAAGGAGGATCCAGGAAACTATAGACCTGTCAGTCTGACCTCGGTACCAGGGAAGGTCATGGAGCAGGTCATCTCGAGTGCCATGAAAAGTCATATAATGGACAACCAGGGGATCAGGCCCATTCAGCATGGGTTTATGAAAGGCAGGTCCTGCTTGACAAACCTGATCTCCTTCTACGACAAGATGACCTAACTATTGGACGAGAGAAAAGCTGTGGATATTGTCTACCTGGATTTTTGAAAAGCATTTGACACAGTTCCCCATAGAATTCTCAGAAAAACTGGCTGCTCATGGCCTGGATGACCGTGCAGTCTGCTGAATCAAGCACTGGATGGATGGACGGACCCAGAGAGCGGTGGTCAGTGGAGCAAAATCCATCTGATGGCCGGTCACAAGTGGTGTTCCTCAGGGCTCGGTGTTGGGACCATTTCTGTTTAACATCTTTACTGATGATCGTGATAAGGTCATAGAGTGTATCATCAGTAAATTTGCAGATGACACCAAGTTAAGTGGGAGTGTCGATCTGCATGAGGATAGAGAGGCTCTGCAGAGAGACTTGGATAGATTGGATCGGTGGGCCAACGTTAATGGGATGAGCTTCAACAAGGCCAAGTGCCAGGTCCTGCACTTGCGCCACGACAACCCCCTGAACGGCTACAGGCTTGGGGAGGTGTGGCTGGAGAGCTGTCTGGAATAAAAGGATCTCGGGGTTCTAACTGACAAGCAGCTGAACATGAGCCAGCAGTGTGCCCAGGTGGCCAAGAAAGCCAACAGCATCCTGGCTTGTATTAGAAATAGTGTGACCAGCAGAAGTAGGGAGGTGATAGTGCCCCTGTACTCTGCACTGGTGAGGCCACACCTTGAATATTGTGTCCATTTTTGGGCACCTCAATATGAGAGGGATATTGAGGTGCTGGAGCAAGTGCAGAGGAGGGCAACAAAGCTGGTGAAGGGCCTGGAGAATAAATCCTGTGAGGAGCGATTGAAGGAGCTTTGACTGAGGAAGAGAAGGCTGACCCTGAACTCTTATTTAGTGCAACAATATGAGCAGAATTAATATAACTTGGGAAAATAATCTTCATCCAAAATGTACTTAACAAGGAGCTTGTAGGGAAAAGATGCTGATAAAGGCCAAAATACTTGTGTGTCCTGCAGTAAGAGAGTTACTAATCACCTGTTAATTTTCCCTGCAGTATTACTACTTTGATGCACAACCGGTAACAGTAGATTGCTCTTTCTTAATGATATGCAGTTACTTGTTTTGTTGTTTTTCAAGAGCAGTTACAACACGCTAATGCTTTTTTTCCCCCAAGAGTTAAAACTGCTTTCAAACTGGACTTCTTTAGGTTAACATTATCTATTTTGAACTTGGTCTTTTTGCCAGTGGTTTGTTGAATTGTTGGAGTAACTGTCATGTGAAATTGAATTATAAAGACTTGACTGCTCCTGATCATTTTTGGCTCTTGTGGCATTCTAAATAAATGTAGGGTTGTTAGCCTAATTTTTGCATATGAGTACATCATAAGCAAATTGTAATTCAATATGTGTTCCCCTTACTCTTGTCTCAGA
Organism: Athene cunicularia; assembly: GCF_003259725.1. Taxonomy (NCBI): domain Eukaryota; kingdom Metazoa; phylum Chordata; class Aves; order Strigiformes; family Strigidae; genus Athene; species Athene cunicularia. Next base: position 3,919,907 of record NW_020799092.1, on the reverse strand, counting down.
CCGTATTATTCTTTAAAATCTTTGATATATATTGTATCACTGCTTTGAGATGCTAAAAGCTGAAATAAATTAATCTTTACTGATGGATTAAATACTTTATATTCGTCAGAATATAGATAAGTAGATAATATCGATAATATAGAAAAGACTGTCATGTGTTGTAATTCTATAGTTATATTAAAGCAGGGATTATGCTAATGCCAGTACCACTGACCTTTTCCTACTGTTAATTAGGAATTTAAGGATTGATTTCCTTGAATTAAGAGATCCTAGACAAGATTTTGATACAGTTATCAATATGCTGCTTTTTTCTGTAGGTGGTGTTCCGAGGAGGAGAAGGGGCTTTGCAGGTCCTGCCTCCTCTGGTTGATGTTATTCCTGAGGCAAGACTGAATCTTGTGATTTACTACCTCCGGCAAGGTAAATACACACCTTCCTCTGGCTGTTTCATACTGTTACCCGAAAAGTGGATTCGTGCCCGCCGTGCAATAACCCAATCTTAACACACTCAGGAGAGATACAGTATTTACTCAGGCCTGGCTGCTTGATTGACTTTTCCGCAAATCAAGCACACCAACAGCAGGTTTTCATGCTCCTTTTGTACACAGAAATCAGAAGTTAGTACTTTAACACACCTGTCACCATACTTATCAACACCAATGTGATGTAGATGAGCAGACACTTCTTTATTAACGGCCGGGTCCGCAGGGGAGTTGTCTCACCAATAGCACACACCTAACTCATGTAGCATGCCGATTGTATAGGATACAGTAACAGATAATAAACAAGTTCTCATACATAAACATGATAATTCCTGTAACTCATTTTCTTAATCCCACCCCTTTCCGGTCATATGCACTTTGTCTTTAGATTGAGTTGAAGAGCTGCTTTTACGACCACTACAGACCACTGACTCAAAAGAAAGACCCTTCAATATCCTTGTCTCAAGGACTTTGGCTCACATTACAGTTTTAACATGCTTCAAGGTCCCTTCACAACGTATCCCTTAGAACATCCTGGTCGACAGGGCAATAAATCGTCCTTACCAAACAGCCTAACAATAGTACCTGGTCAGGAATCTTATTCCTTGGATAGAAATCTGGTTAATGATTATTACCAGCCTACGAGGCCTTAGCCTGGGGCTTTTCAAAAGATTTGTAGCAGCATGACTAGTTGTATGGTTATTGTAAACATGGCACTTCACCCTTATTTAAACTAAATACTATATTTCTATGGCTACTTAAAATACAACTATCTTTTTCTATTATAAAACCAATACTCTTGTAAAATTCCATTTAGTTGATTAGGCCTAATTATTCCTTATTTAAACTAAATCACCAAAAATCATTATAATCAGCTCTGATTAATAACAAATCACTAACACACCTATTAGATACTGATTAGTTAGTGATTATCATACAACTATAATCCCAGTCAGAGAGGGACCTGGGAGTGTTGATTGACAGCTGGCTGAATATGAGCCAGCAGCATGCTCAGGTGACCAAGAAGGCCAATGGCATCCTGGCTTGTATCAGGATTAGCGTGGCCAGCAGGGACAGGGAAGGGATCTTGCCCCTGTACTTGGCACTGGTGAGGCTGCACCTCGAATACTGTGTTCAGTTTTGGGCCCCTCATTACAAAAAGGACATTGAATGACTCGAGCGTGTCCAGAGAAGGGAAACAAAGCTGGTTAAGGGTCTGTAACACATGTCCTATGAGGAGCGGCTGAGGGAACTGGGATTGTTTAATCTGGAGAAGAGGAGGCTGAGGGGAGACCTTATCACCCTCTACAGCTACCTGAAAGGAAGTTGCAGAGAGCTGGGGATGAGCCTCTTTAGCCTAGTAGAAAGTGACAGGACAAGAGGGAATGGACTCAAGTAGTACCAGGGAAAGTTCAGACTAGATATTAGGAAGCATTTCTTTACAGAACGGGTTGTTAGGCATTGGAATGGGCTGCCCATGGAGGTGGTGGAGTCCCCATCCATGGAGGTGTTAAAGAGTAGGGTCGATTTGGAGCTTAAGGATATGTTGTAGGTGGGAACTGTGCTAGGTGAACGGTTGGACTAGATGATCTCCAGGGTCCTTTCCAACCTAGATGATTCTGTGATTCTGTGAATACGACTTACCTAGTGCTTCTAATACTGTGTATGCTCAGGGGAAGTGTCTTAACCTGGGCAGGGATCTTTTTGACCTAGGGGCGTGGTTTTTAGTATTATAATGAAAGCTGTTCACTTTAAGGACACTCAAATGTTAGTTTCATTGACAAGTTAAGTAAGCTAATAGCCACTTTGCCAAGTTGTCAAATACTTCATCCTCAAAACAATCCTAGACATTGTCTTTATGATCCAGGATGTTCTACCTATTTTTTGAGATCTGGAGATCGAAGCTTGTTCTTCTTGCTTGACCTGGCAATTGTTGCCATATGGTAACTATAGCTACTAGCATAATTATTAACCATGGCTACTAGCAAATGTGAAGTGTACTGTATCAATACCTTCAGGGATGACATTCATTCACCTGATCTCAACTGACTATTCATTGAAATGGTTTCTTTTCTTTGCAGTAAAATGTAGTTTATTTTATTTTCTGTTCCTCTGGAAAATAGTAATGTACGAGTTCACATGGATTGCAGACAAGAGCTTTAATTGTGTGCAGTCAAATGAATCCGCTTCAGCAGAGTGTTAGAGGTTCTTGGGTTATGGGAGATGACTTTGGGGATGGTGGTGTTTATATGTTTATAGTGAGAGGACCTCTCTCCTGCCTGAGTATGTGAGAATGGTAGGCATATGTCCTGTGAAGGCAAGGATGACTATTTCTGTAAATACAGCACAAACAGAATGTGAGCCAAAATGACAGTGACAAGGCTACAGTTTGGGAACAAGACATTTCATTCCAGATCTACTTTACAGCTCTTAAAGAATGCATGTAGGTAGCCAGAATCAGTGGGAAGGATTTTCTACTTTTTTCTCTCTGTAGTTGACCAACTCCTTTTAATTTTACCTGAGTTTAGTTTCAAAGCCATTCCTATTCTCCCATTGTGTTCCTTTATTCAACAGTAGGTTGACTGTCTGAGTGATGAGTAGCTGTTAATTGCAGTCATCTAATATAAGGTGATGAGATGATTGCTTTTCCATCCAGTGCTTTCTTGTAAGCCTTGTATTTTTTCACTTTTTAAAGGTGACAAAATATGTTTAGATGGCCAGAGAATCTGAAAGCAGAAAAATGCCTTTTCTTACTTTTTAAATAAAGTTCATGACTGCAATTTTTTTTCCAAAATGTTGAAAAGTTACCAGGAAAAAGGGAGATATATTCTGCTGACAGAAGTAAGTCATACCAACTTTATATTCTTTGGATCTCAGTGAGTTCATCAGAGAATCTGAGCACCCGTAAACACAGTACATTAAAAAAGCTTTGTGAGCTTTTTATAGTGTGATTGACTTGGAGTTCAGATACTGATACTGAGTAACATCTTTATGATTTATAATGAACAAGACTGGTGAGATTTAATCTTTGTTGCTCAGTTTTATCCAGGACTGCTTCTTTTGTCTGCATGTACAATTGAAACACAGCCCCATCTTTTCAGTTCAACTCAGACTGTGACAAATTTTGGTATATCTCACTACTGATGACCATTAGTGGTTATAGAAATTCTTATTGTGTCTGATACCATGCAATAAAATCTCATTAATCTGATTTTGTTAATCTGCAAAGATCAGTCTTCACAAAATACGTCAATTCTATCCCTATTTTATATTATTTGATACTAGAGAATGACAGTAAGGTTATTTACATTTCATATGAGATTATTTACATTTCATCATGGTTGCAAAATAGGTATACATTCTCAAGTAAATTCAAAGGGTCACAATTGTATATTATTAAATGTATATTATTGCTTGCCTTATATTGCATAAATTTATAGAGTTTTAGGTAAATAACAGAATCACATTATTACTGAGAAGGGATATCTGGAGACCTCAACACAACATTTTATTCATTTTATTAACATTTATTAATTGATTATATTTTTATTTATTTATTAATATTTTATTCATTTTATTAACATCTATTAGTTTTATTAACATTTTATTCAAGGCAGGTCGAATTAGATCAGGTTGCTTAGAGCCATCTCCTGGTGGGCATCTAGTCAGAACTTCCTCTCTTCCACCTTATGTCCACTGCTTTTCATCTCACCCTATGGAATCTGTCTCCATCTTCTCTGTACCCTCCCATTAGTTAGTTGTAAACAATGGTAAGATCTCCCTTGGGCCTTCCTCTCTGAAAGGTAAGCAAATACAGTTCTCTCAATCTCTTCTCAGCTCCCTGCCTGCCTTGGGAGCCCTCAGATGGGGCTCACTCCAGTATTTCGATGTCTGTTTTGATCAAAGGATCCCCACACTGGACACAAGACTCCAGGTGCAATCTCACAAGTGCCAAATAGAGAAGATACCCTTGCCCTGATGGCTACATTCCTGTTGATATGATCCGGTGTGCAGTTGGCATCCTTTGATGCAAGGGTGCACTGTCTGTCGGGACCCCCAGGTTGCCTTTTAGCAAGTCAGCCCCCACCATCTTGTTGCTTAGGGTTGTTTCAAACCAAGCAAGATGCAGGACTTGCATTTTGCCTCCACTGAATTTCATGAGATTTCTTTCAGCCTTCAGCTGATTTTTTAATTTTATTTTTTTTTAGCCTGTTGAGCTGCTTAATAGCTGGGAGCTTTCTCCCCAGTCTTTTATCGTCTGCAAACTTGCAGACAGTACTCCCTATCCTATCATCTGGGTCATTAATATAAGACCTTCAACAGTATCAGTCCTTGGGAGATTCAACTAGTAATGAACCACCAGTTGGATTTTGTACAACTGATCACTGTCCTTTGGTCATACCATCCCCTTATCATCTTACTTATCCAGTCCTATGTCTCAAGTTTGGCTATGGAAGATGTAAGAGACCATGTCAAAGATCTTGCTAAAGTCAAGGTATACAGCATCCACTACTATCCCCTTATCCATATAACCAGTCATACATTGAGTTACTCAGTACAATTTGGCACTGGTAAATAAATCTATGCCTGCTGTTCTCAGCCACCTTTCTGCCTAGTATTATTGTTGCCAATATGATTATAGGGAATACGGTACTATTACCAATTGTATTGGCAACTAATATTGTTAATATATATTTTGAATTAAGTTCTGCTTACACAGAAACAAAGTACATCTCCTGCATCACTTAAAAATCAGTCTTGTTTACTCATTTGATGTCAACTTTGCAGTAATTTTTATTAGTTAGGTTCTGTTCTTCACTATGATATGCAAATGAGTTGCATACTGATAAAGGAGGCTGAGGGGAATTAAGATTAAAATCTCTTTCCTGGTTAGGCTAAATTTCCATTTTAAAGTCTTGCTAGTGTAGCAGCATCCGTTAAGAATGTGAGAAATCATTACTTCAAATGGTAACAGCTTTCTCCAAAATTTACAAGGTCTCCAGTAAACATAGACTTGTGTTAAAACAGGCTCTGAACTGGAGTGACTGAAGCACAAATATGCATCCCAATTTTCCAGCTCTTAAGTTAGTAACTTCTAGCAGGGTTAGGGTTTGGGGCCAGGTATCCGGTCATAATCTGCTCCAGTGAGATTTGCTAGAGGCTTCTGTTGGAGTCTGAAGAGCATAGTTCTGTGTTGATGGTCTACAGTGATGAAAATAAGAGCTGCTATCATTTTTGTGGTGGCGATCAGATCTCATCAAAAATTACAAAACCCATTTAAAAAAAAAAAAAAAAAGTTACGACTTTTGGATAGTCTAGTTCCTTATGCTGATTTACTACATGACTGGTCAAGGGAATGGGTGGGAGAATGGAGGGGTTAGACAGGAGCCTGGCAGTTCCAATGCATATTGCCTTAAGTCACCGTGGAGTACTGTCCCCACAGTGTATGTATGGTATGTACTAGCAACAAAAAAGTTTTGTTTGATAAGGCTTGTTCTTGTGAGCAGCTGGTATAATGCTGTTTACTTTTGCCAGTAAAAAGGGCATCTTCACTAGGCTGGTGTATGAAGCTGACCATAATGCCAATGTCTTATTTTGACTTAGGTAAAGTTTAGGATCTCTTCACATTTCTTATTTCTTGCATAGATAGGAAGTTGTTTATTGAATTTAAACTCTGCATTTAAGCTTCTATACTAGTAGTGCTTTTTGCTTGTTAGAATTGGGATCAGGTAAGAGCTGCTGGACAGATTTTGAAATATTGATAAGGAAAAGATGAAGTTTCTCTTCAGAATCATGTTACCCTATCCTCTTTGAGGGGTAAATAAGTATAAGAGAAAAAGACGGGAAAATGATGGATTTATTATGTTGACCTTGTACTTTGAGAAGGCAGCCACTGGATTATGAACAGGGGCCAAGTCATCTACTAGGAAAACTGTAGTAATAAAGAAGCTATTACTCACTCCATGTTTGTTATTTGAGTTCTAGAAAACCATCACCATTGTAATATAAATTCACAATGATTTATAGTTACCTTTCTCCTCCTGTCTAGATGCTTTATTTCTTAGTCTATGGCTATTGGGAAATGTTGTAGAGGATGAGTGACTTGTTATAATACAGCCTGCTATGCTATGAGTTGTCATGCATTCTAATGTCTGGTATTTCAGGTGATGTGCAGGAGGCTTATAACCTGATTAAAGACCTGGAACCTACAGCTCCACAGGTAATTGGAAACTGATGTCATGGTACATAAAAGCAGAGGTTATAAACTAATGTGAAATCTGCCGCATACAAAACTGGTATCCTGAAGACAGCTTGTCGCATTCCCACTCTTAAAACTGGTGTTTTCTATCCTTTTATCAACAAGACTTAATGTGCATGCATAAATTATGATATATGTGCATATATGAGTATTTAGCATGTTTATTACTGTACCACCTGGGGTCAAATAAGAATGCAGCTCTGTTGTATGCAGACTTGATTCTGTGGAGCTGACCATTAGTGTGTAGATAAAAGCCCTCTTCAAACACCTACATGTCACTTCTGCCCTGGTGATGGTTACCATCCATCAGATCTGCTAGTCCACATGCTCATGTGGTTTGTACTGAAGCCATTTCAATAAAAATGAGCTAGATTAGATTAATCAGTTTAAATAATAGGTCTTTTCTAATCCCGTCTCATTTTGGCTGCAGTGAGTGAAAACTGCAGTGTCCCTTGACTGCTACTGTAATTTTCTTTTGTGACTGTTCCAACATCTCTAGTCTCTGATTTATTCCTCTTTGCAGTTTATTTTCCAAAGGTCACATAGCTGGGCATGAAAGGGACCTTTCATGAGACTGTGTGAGGATTAGATGGAGAGAGGGAAAAGGAAAACCTCAAGAACATAGATCTGATGTTTCTGTGTTGAGGAGTGTCTTCTGCTGTTGTTTTTCTCTTCTCCTTGTGTTTTTCAGTATAACAAGACTTACTTGAACAGTTTCCTGCAGTATTGATCCTTTAGCCTCCATTTCCTCATATACATGCCTAATATAAATATCAGTATAATTTTTGATCACATTTTGAAATTAGAATCTTTGTGCTTTTTTTCTATTTTTCTCACACTTGGAAGGAACTCCCCACGAAGACTCACAAAGCTGCTTGTATATCCTCCTTCAGTTATTCTCCAATTTCTTTGTCGTGATGTCTATAGGATAATAATTTGGCATCTATAAGAGACTTTGTGTGCTGAAATGCTGGCTAGTGCACTCAGATTATTTCCTTACACTCCATTGTTGATCTGTGTAAATGTCTCTTTTTCTGTGTTAACATCTGTGACAGGGCTGCCCAGGTTTATTAGGAGTACATAGTAAAACAGGTTTATAGTTACAACTCTTAATTGTAAGATTTCAATAAGACAAATGAGTCTGTTGCATGCTGAGAAAATCTTTCTCAGAGAATAATTAAATTATAGTTGTGTCTCATAGTAGAGATTACAGGGTACTCTACTGCTGTTCCTAATTTCAGTAGAGTAAGATGACCACAGAGTGTAAACCTCTTGACATTTTTGCCTAGATGAGAAACACCATGCATTTTGGAGCAAGGATGTTAGTGGTTCTGGTTAACTGAAGTGCATACTTGAAATGGGATCTGTGCATTAATATAACAACATTGCACTTGATTATTGGTCATATGGTGGTGAAAAGGACAAGATAGTGTGATATGGTGTTCCTTCTAGTGCATTGTCTTTGAGCACAAGACTTACCAGAAAACACAGCACCCCTTTACAATGCACATATTTATCAGAAGTGACTACCTAGCAAGTAGAATGGATTTTTGGGGGTAACTTTGTACTACTGTGTTGAAGCACTATCATAATATCACAGTAACCAGCTACCTATTAAACTGAGTTGGGATAGAGTTGAATTTAGGAAGAAAATAATGTACTCGTAGGCTTTTACGTGTCTCCTGAAATCTTCACCTTGTCTTCTCTGATCCTTTTTGGTTTTTTTTCAGGAGTACATTCTTAAAGGAGTGGTAAATGCAGCACTTGGACAAGAAATGGGCTCGGTGAGTGAAGCCAGTGAGGTTCTCCAGGTTCTCCAACAGGAGAATGTGAACAGATCTGTAGGAATGGAGTGAAAGAGGCAGTCATTTCTCATTTAGACTGCATGATCTCTGAGTCTCTTAATCTTCTTCTGTACAGTACTCAGTCCAGAATGAGTGAAATGCAAGTCTCTGTTGCTAGTCCTGACAATAAATCAAGCTGAATTGGGCTTCTCTGTGCTGTTTCCAAAAAACCTGTTTGCTTTCTACAGTGTTCTTGTGTATCTAGGCACATAGTGGCACATTTACCTTTTCTGGTTTTAATTCAGCTCTGGTTTGTCTGTTCCTCAGAGCGTATATTCACCGTATAGTATAGCATCAACTCTGGAACTCATGTTGGATTTTATTTTTTTCCTCTCCCAGAGAGACCATCTGAAAATTGCTCAGCAATTCTTCCGGTTTGTGGGTGAATCAGCCAGTGAATGTGGTATGTTCAAAATGTTCTTTCTCCATTATATAATCCTTCTTTACAATATCCAAATACATACCATCATATCTTTCTCTAACTGCTGACTGTTAACATGACTCTTGACAGGCATTTTGTTGCTATAGTATGAGTAACAGAAAATCTAGTTTATAGTCTAAAACAAATTTGCAAGTTTAAATTAGAAGGCTCAATTGATTCCAAACCTTACTATATGAATTTGGCTGGAAAACAGGTTATACTGCAAACTGCTAGTCTTCACTGATAGATGCTGTGGCAGCTTGCCTTTAGCTAATAATCTCCATTATAGAAACAAAAGACAACAGCCTCATTAGATGAAATGTGTGGCTGAAACCTCACAGGTACAGGTCTAGGACTGCTAATGAAAGCCTGTTGAGTGTGTACAGTCCTAGCACCAAGTGTGTCCTGGAACTTAGGGTGTTAAAAATGTTGAGAGGAATTTGGCTACAAGAGAGAAATGGGAGTCTCTGGGACGAACTCATTGATTGAATCAAAAAACCCCAACATTATAAAACCCAACAAAAAAATCAATATATTTCTAATATTTGCTTTTACTTACTCAATAATAGACCAAAACAAGTCTTTGTCTTCCCCGTCAAAGTAAAACAAAAAATCCCAAATCAAAAAAGCCAGTAGCTGGAACACAGAAATTCAGCTGAAATGGGGCTTCCCAGTTTTCTTTGTAGGCATTTGTCACTAGAACTACTTTTTTCAGGTGGGTAACTTATGAATGTTTACAGTGAAGACAGTTCATGGTCCTCAGAGACAGAATGCTGTCTCCTGTGTCCACTGTGACTAAAGAGAAGGAGCTCAAGAGACAAGAGCAGCAGCACTGATGAAACTTTTAGAAATACTGTTGAGCCATTCTGTTGCCCTTGAAACCCTCATGATGTTGAAATTGTGCAGCAGAGAGCTTCACATTGGAAGGCTGGAAGTGATTCCATTGATGAGGTTTCCCTAACACATTCCTTTTGCATTGAGGCTATCCATTTGAAGTTGGAATCACAGCTAACAGAAAGAAGCAATGTGAACTGTAGTAGTGGAGGACACGGTTAGTGGGCATATAGTTAATTGGGTTTGTGATGTAAAGTGAAGTCACAGGGTGACTGGTGGTAGACTTCTTAATGCCCATAACAGTCATGCAGGTGTGATGAGTGACCATAGCACACATGGATAAAAATAATACAGAGATAATCAGAGAAAAGTTATCCTGAAATGATGTGTAGTGAAGATATAGCCCAAACCCAACATTTAAATTTTTAGGAAGTTAAAAGATTAATAAAGGGTTAATTGAAAAAAATGAGCCTCTGGAAAGGGTTGGTTCCAACTAAAGGTAAATGGAGACATTAGTACTGCAAGCACGTTACATTCTTGGTACTTCCATGTAAGACTGCTTTGTCATCTTTTTAAAAACTTGTGGGAGAAAGCTGATATACAGAAGAGCACACAGTTCAGGGTAACTCCTTTAAAGGTAAAATAGTGTGAGAGTTTTTTTGTATCCTCAAATGAAGGACAAGTAGAGGTCAACAAACTGTAGATAAGAAATAGAAGTGGTAAAGAGTTCAATTTAGATAGAACATAACAAAAAACAAACACATGGAGACCAAATATGTAAGTGTTTTTATACAAATATTAGATGATTTACAAGAAGATGAATAAAGTGGAACACCTGGTTTTAGAAGAGGAAGCTATAAGCCTAAACCATTTTTTAAAATGTGATAGGAGGAAGGTAACATGTAGGTTATTGTTCATATTTAATTTATAATGGGATAGTACTAAATAGGTGGTGCCAGTGGAGAAATGGTTCTAAACATTATAGAAACCTTCTCTCAAAAAATTATCTTTTCTCTATCAGCGAATAACATAAAATTGTTTTAAATTACATGCTCGGATAGGAGACTCATATCGAGGCTAAATTATTCACCAGCCAGCCTGGATGGGAACAGTGACTGGCATATTAAAGAGGTTAGAGTTTTTATATAGAAAGATAATGAAATAATAGTTGGAGAATTCTATTCTGCCCCTATTGACCTAGTAAATGGAATGACATGATATGATATAGAGAATGAATTTTTAAATGCTAAGTTTTCATCTTTCTTAGAACACATAAGTGAACAGTTGGCTCTAGACCAATAGAGAGATTACACAGAACCTCATTTGAAAGTTTATTATGAAAATCCAGTTTAGTTACAGTGATCCTCATGAGTGTGATCCAAGTATAATCAAATTCAAAATCCATGTGTTAGCAAATACCTCAAAAAAATTTTCCACAGTACTAATTTCAAGAAAAGAAGCTACACAATAACCTTTCTCATTTCTAACAGAAAATTTTCAGTGAAGTAGCAGTGAAAAGGATAAAATGCACCTGATTTGAACACTTGAAAGAACCTTTTGTTTCTTTAAAGAAAGGGCTTGTATTCATAATTAATGAGCTATAGGAGACAAATAATGGCATGACTAGGTTTGCCAATGTTACAAAATTACCCATAGTAGGAAAAATGAAAGCTTCCACAATGATGAAAGCTGTGGAAGAATATATGAGGCTGGGTAATAATATGCAAATTAAATTTAGCTTTGATAAATGCAAAGCAGTACATGGTTGACGGGGAAAACCCTTAAAATATATTTGCAAAATTATCAGAAAAGTTAGAGACAATCTTAGGAATTGATGAGGAAAGAACAAAATAAAAATAATGACTGGGTCATTGTATACAGATGTAGTTCCCTTTCTTGAATACTGTCTGGAGTTCTGGTTCTTACATTTAAAAAAAAAAATGTTAGAACAAGAAAGGGAACAATAAAGTCAGCACAGATGATCAGAGAAAGGGTATAGTTTCTCGAAAAAGGAGAGATTAAATGAAGGAGGATACATGGCCTGGAAAATGATGACTGAGTTTGGTTATGTTCCAATACATACAGAACATCATAAATGACAAGGAGAAGAGGAATAGAGAAGAATTAGTTACTGTACCATACAAAAAACCAAGGATCATTGACATAAGTCATCATAGAAGACAACTAAAACAAACAGCACAAATTACTTTTTCACATAACACAACTTATTTGATACAGAATCTTGCAAGAACCAGAAGGTATAAAGAAATCTGTAGAAGAACAGTCCATTGGCTGTTTAACACAAATTTTTCAGTGATGATTAGGAAGTCCTCAGTGCAGATTGTTGGAAGCTGTGAGAAACATCAAAGAAAGTGGCATTACATACTACAGCATGTCTTATATGTGAAATCAGAATATATTATTTCTATAGCTGTATATTCTTACTCAGCAAGCTTCTGAACCAGATGGACTTTGCATCCAATATGGTAATTTTTATGTTCTTACGTAACAGCATATTAGCCACAATGTTGTATATTTGTGGTCATTTTTGATCTGCTGCCTTTGTTTTGCTGGATCTAGAATGAAGAACAGAATTCTTGCTGTTTGTATACTTGGGCTTTTGCTAAGTAGCCAGCTGTGCTATTCAACCATGCAAGTCATGCTTCAAAACACTTCTCACTGGGCCAATCCATGCAAGGAGCTAGTACCACTAGATTGCCTGTTTAAGATCTTTATCAAGTTACTTAGCTGCTTTGCAAATTTGTACTGTGAAAGTAGGTTGTGTTTGCTAGAGTGAGAAAATTATATGCTGTGTTTTTGCTCACAATTGGGCCTACAAGGCTTCTGATTTTAATGTGGATTATCAAAAATGAATGGATTAAAATGAAGATGTAGAATATTTTTTCAAAACAAGATCCTGTCTTTCTGACTTGCTTGTTAACCGTAGAAATCCCATGACTGCATTAAGAAAAAAGCAGCAACAGGCAGTTTAGGGAGCATAGTGTTATATATTTGTAAAGTAATTTGGAGTCATCATTTAAGTCCTTTGGTATTTTTAATTAGATCTCTGATTGGAGGATCAAGGAACATAAAGCAAACAGAGTTAATGTGAAAGTCCTTTCCAATATATGTACACATTTCATCTCATGTCCCTAGTTTAAGAGGAGTAGAGACACCCAAAACAAAACAAAAAAAAACAAACAAACAAACAAACAAAAAAAGGAAGCACTTACAGTGTAGGAGTCAATATTCGCCCTCTAGCAGCAATAAATAACACTCAGAACAGCAGCTTGCTTTACTGGGTTTTTTTAAGTTTAATACAAACTCTTAATCCCAATGACATGAAATGGAACCAGCATTACAAAGGAGGGTATAACTAGATTTTTATAATTAATTCTCATGCTCTTCTCCCAGGATATCAGCTGAATGGAAAATTAAACAGATCAGATTTCTGAGATAAGTTAAGGAGGAAATGGGGCAAGAGGAACATTAGTAAAAGTAAATGAACATTAACATTTCCATTAAATGAAGTATTTAAAGTGTTTAACATAAATCTTACAAATTACCCTAAATCCTCTGCAACCATAATGGAGAAAAGCACCCCTTTCATTTTCAGTGGTCCTCTTTTAGGATCAAATCAGGCATATCTGATGTTGGGTGGGAAGAATAAAACATTTCTTCTGGATTTTGTGCAGTCTTTTTTTTGAAGTATACTTAGGTTACCCTAAGTAATTTTTCAAAATGAGAACTTTTTCCTCTTCCTGCATGAGTCACATGGGATGAATTAGAACTATAAAACTCTAGTTTTCCTGTCACTAGTAGTATTCATTGCTGAGTTGTATGAGATTTACAGATGTTTTGCTTGTTTGGGTTTTTAATGAAATCTTTCGCTAAAAGTATATGGAGGATGGTATGCTGGGATAACAAAATTTTCTGCCAAAATGCAAACTTAAGAATAAATACTGGAACGTAGAAACTCTCCAGTCATATATGAGAAGATTAAAGTGCGGTTCTAATATTTTGTTACTGTGATTAATTTTTACTGAAAATGTATTCTCAGTTTTAAGTCTTACTTGCTTTCTAAAAATTTTGTTTAAAATAAATTGCTGTGAGGTTTTGAACTTCAAAAATTCAATGTAGGAGAAAAGGAGCACTTCTGAGGTACCTGCATTCTCATTACAAAAGAAAAAAAAAAAAAAAGAGTGGAGAAAAACTATTTTTGTTATTGCCCTGTCAGGTCATAATATCTGTCATGATAAGTATGCCTAAATGTAAAAAAGGACAGATAAATACGCAGGCCAGTTTCTATTCAGAAATGAACACTTAATGAATAACCAAATAATTTTCTTAAGTTGGAGGACTGAATGATGTGGTTCAGACATAGATAAGGATGGATTGTTTCTATATGGAAATGACAGGACACCCAAGCTGAGTATCTCCTAGTGCTAAAAGATAAAAAATGAGATTATTCTGCTTTCCTTTGAAATATATTTTGAGATCTTATAGAGTACTTTCCAGGAATAATTACTACCCTACCTTATTTAAAGGAGAACTTACAATTTTCCAGTGGAGTGCTATATTTTGTGCAGTGGTATGGAATGAAAATATTTGTCTTCAGATACATTAAATTTCTGTATACAGAAAGTATATTTTCATTTCCTAGTGTGGTTGGATTGATGGTAACTAACCTACAGGAGCAGATTACTTCAGAGCTGTTGATAGCCTTAGGACATTATCTCTTGTCACTTTACCAAACTGCACAGAGTAGCATTTTCTCTAAAGATCTTTTGACTAGTGAAATAGAAGTGATTTGACATCACTTGCATTTATGCCTTCCTGGCTGCTACATGGGTTCATCCATCTCTCACCAATCTCTGCTGGCTGGGTCTAACAAAAAATACTCTTAGTAAACTTACTTCAGAGTCTCTAAAAAAGCTTTGAAATAGTTTTTCAGTAATATAGCTTGCAATTTCAGAGTGGATGACAGCATAGTATGATGGCAGCAAAAGATTATGATGACATAGATAGCAGAAAAGTTTATTGAAACTCATTTGAACTGCTATGCCTAACATATTTATGACTTTACTGCTTGTGAGCAATGTGGTAATCCCAAAGGCGTGGAAACTAATTTTCATATTGTATTTTATCACTGAGTATTTTTTCTGTGCGTGTATTAATTTTATTTTAATAACAATATTTTCAGTGTATCAAGTTTACTCTCTACTGGAACTAAAATGAAATATGTAGAGCTTGTTTGTCCAGGATAACTGAAAAGCATACTTTTAAAGAAAAAAGGCTAATGAGTTTAAAATAACAAACTCAGGTTTTGCATCAAGTGTTGTTTCCTAAGAATAAGAATAATTCATGGTGCTACATAAATTGTGTCATGATAAAGGCCTGTTACTTAAAGAATTTGTAGAATTTGCTTTTTAATACAGTCTTGCAATAGTTATTGTATGCTGTAAAGAAAGTTGACAAGATGATCTAATAGTTTTTCTAACCTCTAGTATGGTCCTTTGCCTGAAAAGGCAAGTTACACTATTCTTAGAAGTTAGCTTCATAGTTGCCAGCAATCTTGGCAGTGATTTCTGTTACCATGTGATTTTCTAAATGGTAATTTCTACAAATCTGCATTTATCTTTTTAATTTTAGATACCATTCCAGGGAGACAATGCATGTCCTCCTGCTTCTTTCTTCTTAGACAGTTTGGTAATGTCCTGATTTACCTCAACTCAATCAAGGTTAGTATTTATTTACTATTGGTAGTACTCTAATACATGGAATCACTACTTACAGTATTAGACTATACCATGTGAGACACTATGTAAACATAAAAAAATTGAGAAACACAACAGTAACAACAAAACACAGAAACAACAGTAGACATAAGTGGTCAGTACAGCAGATAGATCTAAATGTAAAGAAGCAGTTTATAAGATAGCATTGTGCAGCGCGGTGGGCATGGTGGTCTCATCACACTTACAATTTAACCAGTATCAGGCTTTCTGGTGGTGTCACAGAAGATGAAGAAAATTAAAGGAAGACAATGAAAAAATTTGGGGATATTTATGGGGTGAGCAATATGGAGGAAAAACCCCAAATATTTTCTTAAGATGATGGAGATTATTGCCATTGGTTAATACTTGGGGACAACATTTTCATGAACAAGAGTGTGTAAGGAAGATAGGACATGAAGGACTCTAGAAGTACTAATGCTTATATTTTACAAGGAAATCAGTCATTCAAGAGCTAAGATAGGGCAGTATTACCAAAGCAGTAAACTGAGAATATTATTTTTGCAGAAATACTCTAAATGGTACCCTGAAGGTAGTGTTGCATTTTTCAAAGAGAAGGAGTTTGCAGCTATCATAATGCAGCATTATCAGATCACCAGTGTTCAATGTATAGAATGGGTATAACTTAAAGATATCCAGTTATAAATCAGATGTAAGGAAAAAGAGAGATTATAGAGTTGGGTGATTACAGTCTTGTTCCAGTGATTTGAAACTAGAGCTGTAAGAACTCTGTATTTGATAGGAAGAAGAATGAGAATCTAAAAAGAAATTGTTAGGGAGATACACAAAATGAGCATAATTACAATGTTCTAAGGAGGATGAGATCTAAAGACCAATGTGGTTGTAATGGTGCCAAAAGCAACTTTCGGGTGAAAAACGATGAAGGTGTAATGTTTCTAAACTTTGTCTGGGAAGAGGTTGTTGAGGAAACCCCAAGTGTCTGTAACCACTGGAATGACTCCATTATTGTGGAATGAAGAGACACCCCACCACCACCACCACCCCCCAATCTGGAGTGTGTGTGTAACTGAAGGAAAGGATAGCTGGAAACTAACAGTGAGATTTGTTTTGCCTAACCTGAGCCATCTAAAAGTCAGAGTTCTCGTTATGTTCATCTGGTGTTAGTCTATAGCTAACAGGGGCAGATAGTGATTTCCAGGGGAGAATTCATCCTATGTATTTCTTACTTATCTTGGAATGGAATAAGTCACCTGGCCGATCTTGGTCCAGCTGGGATCAGGGTGACACGCTGAATAATGACAAACTCACGCCAGTCTGTTGAAGGGGGGACATTGCCAAGAGCAAATGCTGCTGCACCGTGTGCAAGCTCCCAATTTATTACCACCTGTTTACATAGGTTCGTTTTTACATCCTACTGACCTTCAGGTTTTGCCTGTTTACTGCTCACACTCTCACCACACTCTGCATGTGGTGGTTTTTACTGCTGTTTTTCACACAACACAATGTTCCGTAATGTTGCCTCAGTTATCCACAATCGTTCTTCTAACCTCAAGGTCAGTTTACATTTTGCTAACTACCAATTCTTAACTCCAACATCACCCCATAGAAATGCCTGATCCTTTCCATTTCCTTTAAACAACTAGTTCTAACCTGAAAAGGTTCAAGCTAAATGCAGTTACTCGCCACTTCCAAGGTATATAGGAAAGCTTAGAAATGAGAGAGGAGTAGCATCTGGGTAGGCAAATTTTGTAGTTTTTGTAAAGGAAAGAGCCAGAAATGAAGATACTGCATAGAAATTAAGAGGGTGAAAGTGGGAAAGATGGTGCTCAGAGGATAGGTCAGAGTCATGAGACAAGAAAAGTGCCACAGGGAGGGGTTTAGGTGACATGGCTTTGCATCTGTGAGGGTATAAAGGGAAGTATTGTGGGAAGGGTTGGAAAGAAGATCTGAAGGGAAAAGAAGGAGCACAGAATACTCAGTGTTATTTTGTAAGATGTTAGTAAGAACCCATGCAGAGGAAAATACAGGTGAGGAATAGATCTAATGTTTAATAACTCTCAGGAGGGAAGCAGAAATAGTGACAGGTGTTTGCAAGCCTTCAATCCTGCTATGTTTATCAACTAGAAGAATGAGCATTCTTACCTTGTCAGATATGGGAGAAACTATTTTATTATGTGTGCATAGGAGAGGGAAAGGGTTATCTTGACTGCTTGTTTGGGTGTTGTATTTTGTTTTGTTTTAAAAACTTAGATGTTTTGCTGAAAGTATGTAGAAATACTGTCACAGATTATAACATATATATGTGGATGTCAGCTTGCAAGCTGGACTTGTCCACATATACGTTCCTTTGGCATCAGTAACCATATAACTGTTTTGATTTGACCCATATTTACACAAATATAATAAAATATAATAAATTTTTTAACAATATTCCTTCAGTTTTCACACAGTTGTAATGTGAATGTATTTATAAAAGTGAAACAAAATATTAAGCTAAATAAAGAAAATTTGGTATAAAAAAAAGATTTATGCCTTTCACTGCACAGTGGTATACTCTTATTTGAAATACTAGTCACTATCCCCTCAAATGCAGAAAGAAAGGTGATTCAGAGAATAATTAGAAATTCAAATATTATCTTAAGAGATTTAGAAGATAGATATTTTTTGCTATAGATAGAAGTTAAGAAAATAAAATTATACAAAATGAGAATTAGAGTAACAAGGTAGATCTGAAAACTCCATTTGTATTAGGAGAGGCTGAAAACAAGATACAGCTTGTGGGAATTGCAGCAGATTCACAATGTCTTTTCTAAGAAAATGTATTTTGTCTCTCTCAAAACAGTTTTTGGAACTCATTGTCATAGTTCAAGGTAGGGTTGAGGTTGCACGTTTGGAAGGTTTTATAGATTTTTATCTAGCAAGTTGCAAAATGATCAAGCTTAAGAAAATATTTATTAAATTGAAGGGAATCATAAGTGCTGGTAACTTGAGACATAATGCAGTTGATAAATAGCAAGGACTAAGAACAAAAGTTTTCTGCCTATTATCACTTCTCTTGCATGGACCCTTTGAAGTAGTTGATCATTCTCATAGTTTTTTAGCTGAGACTGGCCAATGCTCAGACTTACTTAGGTCATCCTCCTTCTCTTCAGGTCATAGGGATGCAAATAATTCTTCATGTACCATGTTACAGGCGAGGTTTAGGTGGCTTTACAGTCACCTTTGTGTTTCATTCACGGGAATAAATTTCATTAAAATCTCTGCAGCTTTTTAAGTGGAGCTGTGTACTCTGTGAAGATTGTTTGCATGATATTCTCTCAGGAAACACCGCCTTCATCCATGATTGATTAAAACTGCTTTAGGCATGAGAATGTCTCAAAGGACACCTTATTATAAGTGTATTGCCAGCTGCCCTGAGGGTAACGTTATAACACTGAGTATCATCTGAGAAGACAAGCTAATTCAGGCTCAGCTGAGTTCTGGCCACAACGAATGCTTCGTTGTTCAACTGAGTATCTGAGCACCTCATTGAAATGGACATCACTCTGAGTACAGTTTTATGAAAAAATTGAAGGCCACTGAAAAGACCACAGAAGAGTGAAGTACAGTAAAAGAAAGAAAGAAAGAAAGAAAGAAAGAAAGAAAGAAAGAAAGAAAGAAAGAAAGAAAGAAAGAAAGAAAGAAAGAAAGAAAGAAAGAAAGAGAGAAAGAAAGAGAGAAAGGAAGGAAGGAAGGAAGGAAGGAAGGAAGGAAGGAAGGAAGAAAGAAAGAGAAAGAAAGACAAAAACAAAACATCTGGCTGCTGTGAATGTGTTGTGCTATCAGCAGCAGTAGTTCATTTCTACTGGTTTTGTTTTTGCAGCAGGTCTGGTATGTAGCACTAATACAACCAGAATAAAATGACACAGTTTTTCAGTTTGGTTGCTGACAAGTTTATTTTCCATTTTATTTCAAAAATACCGTGCAGACTATTTGAACAGAAGAAACTATTAATGCAGAAAAACTAAGTATCCCGCTCACCGGTTTTGTTTAACCTGAGACTTCTGCTGATTCACACGAAACTATCACTGAGGAAGAATACAGTAAAGCGTTGTAATTCTCATATGGTAAAACCAGTTAGTTCACCCTAAGGGTACTGAAATGTTTTCACAAACTGAGCTTAAGGTTCACCCGATTGGTTCATCCTCATGCTTTCACATGGCTTGCTACATTTGCCAGCTTTTGGACCCTAACATGACAATTTGGGTGAAATCTTGACATCTGGCAAATGGTGGTAATCCCCCACCTCTCCTCTCAAGGCACTAGCTTGATGAATGTGGGTGGACTGGATTAGTACCCTTTGTTGACTGCCTGTGACAGGGAAGGGAAGAGGTTCATCAAGTGTACCTACATCATGAAAAAAGATAGCACTGGGAAAGGGTTTTGCCCCTTGCTTCCTGTATCTTTTGTACAATCCCAACTATGCTTTTTACCTCTTCCTCAATCTTTAATGAGGTTACAAAACAGAAGTTTGATCTTCCTACACATGTTCTGTTTCTTTCTTCCACACACCCTGCTGTTACTCACCCAGGAAGGCTTTTCTTACAGTAACTGTAGTGGATGAACCACCTTGCTTGTTTCCCGTGCTCTTTCATAAGCACTGCACCTCTCCTCAGCAGAGTTCATCAATCCTGTCCATACTTGTAGCTGTAGTATTATGTTCCACCTTACCTCTGCCAGGTCTACTGGTGCCACAGTGTGGGACAGTGCTTAATGTTGAACATACTCACCTGACTTGTGGTCATCTGAGTTATACTTTAATCTGGGCATCTGACCATGATCTAAGCTGTACGAGTTAAACCCAAACATCAGGCTAACCTGTACCTAGAGTTATATTTCCTGCTTTGGCCCATGCAGCTTTCCAGAAAAGATACAGCTAAATCAACTTGATCTGTCACTAACCAGGTATGTCCAGTCTCATATTATGAGAGAGAAAAACTTCAGATAGAGAGAAGGTTGCACTTCAGAGAGAGAGAAAGAGAGAGAGAGAGAGTGTTGCACTTCAGATTGAGAGAGAGAATGGTGCCTGTCAGCAAGGTTTAAGCTTAAGGAAGTCCTATTACATGGTGTGGTGCCTGGCTGCACCCCAGTACTGAGGTTCCATCTCTATCATGTGATCCAGTGTGTCAGACTAGCGTCTGTCACATAACCAGATCCACAGGATCTCTTGTTGAACCTTGAGAAGTCTTGGAAAAACAAACTGTTCATCTGCTTAAGCCATTAGGGAGTCAACTGCCTATTTACCATCCTAGTGGTGAAATAAGTGCTTGGGAAGTGAGAGACCCTGGCAGCACAGCATGTCTTCACATGCCCAAAGTGAAAATTATACCCACAAAAGCTGCCACTGCAATTTTGATCTTGGAGCATTCTCCAGATCTCTCATGGTTAATACTGTGGAATGTTCCAGCTGTGTTTGTAGTCATGAATGTAGGATGGAAAGCCAGTCCATAATTTTTTACCCACTGTTTATAAATGCCATATATTCATAATGTGGGTTTTTCTTTTTCCTTTCTATTGTCTTGATACAGTTTTACTCAGATTGAGGTGGAGGGAGATACTTTTAATGTTGTTATACCATGAGGGGTTTTATACCATGGGTTTTTTGTTGTATTTATTTGGAATTTGTGTGCGTCTCATTTTCCAGAGTTACTTCTACAACGATGACACTTTTAATTTCAACTATGCCCAAGCCAAAGCTGCCATGGGCAATTTTAGTGAGGCTGAAGAGGTATGTATTTACTTTCTTTAAAAAACAACAATGGAAACATTTCTCACATAGTGCCCTCTTTCCTTCCTTTTCTCCTTCCACATCTCCATGTTGGTTGAAAATAAGCAGATTGTGTGGAACATCATCTTCCCCTTAGAGGAACTGAAACTCTCAGCTAACACTATTCAGAAAAGATTATCTTGCTAATCTTGTAATGTGAGGTATATGGGGAGTCATGCTGCTTGTGGTGCATCACAAGAGTGCTTGCAGTTATCTCTAATTGATCAAAGAATGCCTTCTTAATCAGATTTCCTATGCTTTGTCTAGGATCCCAGGCTGTCTTATTGTTCAGACTGAGTAGGGCATGCTGAGTAAAAGGCACTGAATAGTTAAGAGCTTCTAGGTGTCCCTAGAAATCTGTGGTTAAAAATAAATAAATAAATAAGATTTCTTACTCTGGGAGATGTGGGAGGAAAAGAGGAAGTGCTCGCTATCATATTCAGCAGCATCCAGATGCAGCTGGAAGATATTAACTTCTACATGCAGCATTTTTCGTGCATTTGAAACTTAATTACAACTAAAATATGCAAAAGCAAATAGCTGCTATGAAGATGGAAGCAACATTTTCCACAAGACCACAAAGAAGACAAGCCAGAAAAAAAAAAAACAAAAAACAAACCACATAGTCTAAAGTGAATTATATAGGTTTGCTTGTTTGGTTTTTGGTTTTTTCCCTCTGTCTTTCTAACTTTTTAACTCTTCAGGTTTCTTGACAACAGAGCCCCTTGAGTTTTTTGGTTTGGTGTGGGATTCTGGGGTTGGGGGTTTGGTTTGGTTTGGTTTGTTGTTTTTTTTTTTCCCAGCACCCTTAATTTCTGTGACGTGAAACTGCATCTCTCTTTAAGAAAAATATCCAAGACTATCAGGCATAATGGATATATATTTCAATTCACCTACTTTAGCTAGCTTAATAAAAATGCAGGTATCTTTAAAAACTATGGTAGCAGGCTGTGCTGATTCCTGAGGCATAAAAATGATCACACTGTAAGTAAGCTTTAACTGCAACCAGGCAGAAACACAAAGATCTAAACTGCAGTTAATCCACATTTTTCCTCTTATGTTCTTACAAATTATTCTAGATAAACTTATGTAGCTGATGCATTTAAATAACAGAATTATGTCATTAAATTGATTAGTCTGGCCTAAAGTCTGATCTGTGATTGTGATGACACTTTCATATAAAGATCACATTTCCTCCGTGTCTCATAAACTTGTAAAATATCTCCACATATAGCACTTATTAAGTTATTTAAAAGCTTATCTCCCTGGACATAGTGAAATAAAAGGTATGATAAAGTGCTACTTACAGTGATAATGTTGCTTTTTTAAAATTTGTTCCCTCTTACCCCTTCCAGCCCCAAGGGATTGGCCATGTTTAACCAATAAAAGTTAGTAATTTGTGAACTTGCTGTTCCAGTACATATATCTGCTCCTATAAACATTTTTAGAGTTTTGCCAATAGCATCCTAGTATAGTTACAAATATACCTGCAGAGAGGCACAAATGGCTTTTTTTCTGTGAGCAAAGCCAGAGTACATTTTTAAATGTATAACATCCACCCGATGCATCCCTTTAGATGTAGAATGTAATAAACCTGTATTTGTACAGTAAGTTACAAAAGATTAACATTGTGCCTCAGAACCTTACTGAAACCAAAATGGTTAGAAATGGCTTATTGCTGACCTGGAATGATCTCTAACATGTATGGGGAGGAAAGGCTCCTATATATGTGAAACTTGTGTTATTTCAAGAAGATGCTAATGTAATTGCTTGCATTGCTTTCTAAGCAAACACATTCCAAATAGCTTTTTCCACAGGCCCAGTGTTCCTTTGTGCTGCTTGTGTTGCATGGCCACCCACTGGCACTTGTTCAGAGCAGGCTGCACCCTCTGCACAGCTTAATGTTTTGAAGCTGCAGAAGTCCCTTGATAGGCATGGCACTGTTTGAATCCTCCACCTACCTGACACAGAGAGATGCCCCTACACCTGCTTGCAATACCCTAATTATTCTTTCTTGTGTGTCTTAAGCTTAGCTGCATGTTGAAACAAGGCAGGTCTGCCTTCTGTTTGTTTAAAAGTACATGGATGTATAATCTTTATTTTTCCTTCTTCCTGCAGGTGTTCCTTTTGATCCAGAGCGAGAAGATAAAGAATGATTTTGTTTACCTTAGCTGGCTAGCTCGCTGCTGTGAGTCATTTAACTCTCCACATTGCAGAATACAGATCCTCCTCTATTGCATCAGTCTTGGCAATCCACTTTCCTAATTGAATTTAATGTTGTAGGTGGATTCAGGACTGTGAAAGTGAAAAGCTGATTGCACTAGTTATAGCGTGGGTGGTTATTGCACCTTTCGTACATCTGGCTTTAGTAAGCAATTACTCCTTCAGTGCAGTGCTGTTATAGTTCCATCAGTGCAGCTTTGTCCTAACCAGTGAACCTTTCTCTTTTCAATTGTCTACTCAGTTTCTTGGGTGAAGATTTTCTGTCTTAAAAGACTTGAGTTACAACTCTGAAATGTTCAGAATAAAACATAAAATAGAAACATCCATACTGGGTCAGGCCCAAAGGTCTGTCTACCTTTAAGAGTAGCCAATGTCAGATGTTTAAGGAAGAGAAGAATCAGGCAAGCATACACTGTATTTTTCCTCCTATCACCTTACTCTTTGTTTTGTCTAAATTCCTGTGCCTGAGGGATGTCCTTTATAATCTCCAGCGTGTTTTTTCTTCCAAAACTTTATTGTTCTTTCCTTGAACCCAGAAAACTTTTGCTATGTTTAATATCCTATTGCAAATTTTATTTAGTTTTTCTGAACCAGTTTTTAAAACATTGCAGAGTACACCTCATTACAGATAGAGCTACAGTGCCACATGCAATATATAGAGGTGTGCTTTTCCAGTGACTCAAGTCTGAGACTCCCTAGGCTAATTTGTTTTCCTTACAGTGCCTCAATACAAAAATTGTATTATCAAACAATTTTCAGCAGTTGTACTTGGAATGTAAATATGTATGTTTTGGGACATTATATCACAGATGTGATTAACATCTCTAATGTGATCTTTACAGACAGGCACATCACATCAGTGGATGCCTATCGATGACTCTATTTTAGAATTGTGCCAGTTTATTTCCTTTTTCATTAAGCTGCAGTATGTGGTTGTGTTTGAGTGTTTTATATGTGAATGTTTAATGTGATTTCTTTTTTGATGGGAGAGCTCCAATTGCAAAGGGAGTTCATGGTTGTTCAGTAGACAGTGTTGATCCCATTGATTCTGTGCTATACTAGTTCTTTGACATACATCTGGGGATGCCAAACTCTTTGAAGGTGATAGTTATTATACAAGAAGTAGAATTAACACATCAGTTAAAAATTTTCTAGCTCTTTCACAGGAGTTGCTATTTATTCTTGAGTGTGCCTTTTGCCATTCTGAATTCCTGCTGAAGTTTCAGTAGAGCTGCTGTATTCTTTTGTGTCTGTCTTAAAATTTTGATTTTTCCTTCCCAAAACAGCTGCTAGAATTCTTTGCAGAAACAACTGTTCAGTGATGAACATAGTTATCTTTTTGTGTCAAGTATGTAAATTACTATTAGATCCTTTGGATAAAAGCTGCTGTAGAAATTACAAAGTATTATAATACATTCATGTCAGAGTATGATTAGGTATTGAGTTGTAAACAACTCAATGCTGAAATATTTCCAAAGGCAAAAAGTACCAGAGATGCATCTTTTGGGGATGCTAGACAGTATTTTTTTGTTTAATTTTATTGTACTATTTATATCAAATTCTTCTTAGAGAAAGAAAAAAAAAAAGAACTAGCACAGTATTCCATTTCTGTAGATAGGTGGGTTGGTGTATGGAAGTTAAGACCTGGCTGTTTGCCACGGTGTATGGTATCTGGAGCAGATTAAAGAAAAGCCTGATTTGATGTCCTGCAGCTTCCTAAACGAGAAGTGTCTATAAATCCTGTGATTTGGTGTTATATATTTATTGTTGATGATTGCCACCCATTCTACCTGCAAAACATGTATTGGCACAGTGGGCACAGATATAATAACCTAGATAGAGTCCCTCTTTTGAAAGAGCATTATAGTGGTCCATGTGTGAACAGCCAGCTACTTAGTAGCTGGTAAGACTTGAAAAAGAAAGGAATACTTAATTTCATTTTGTTTTCTCCCAGTACTTGAATGAGTCTGGAATTACCAATATCAACCTCAGATTCAACAGAATGGGTTCTTATTTCCAGAAAATCAAGTTATAGAACTCTTTGTGTTCAGACATCCTTCTAGAATTTCCACTAGCTGAGATGGAACATTCAGATTCTTTTATTTCTAATTGTGTAGAGTTAAAGGCCAGTGAAAAAGTCTAGTCATATAGGCAAATTTAAAACCAGCACAAAATCTCAGGAATTTGGAAATAGTTTTCTAGTAGATGCATAATGACAAGGTTTTTTATGCTTGGAGGGGCTTCTCCCCCTCCTCCCCCGCTTTTGGTTTGTTATGAATCATGGGAATTGAATGTTTAGATTGAGGTGGGCACCAAGTATTAAAGACCTCAGTTAGGTGCCAATTAAAATTTTTCTGTGTGTAAGAACACATAATCCTAAATCTCACCATCTAAATGGATTGCTACAGTTCATTGTCCTGCATAAAATAACTTCTCTAATGCTTTCTATTTTGTTCCTTAATCACGTCTGAAATAATGAGAGTTGTGCTTACTGCTGTATCTGTGCAATATAAATTGAGTTGTAAACGCCACAGTTATTCCTCTTGACGTTGGTATTCTCTGATAAATTTGCTGTTATCACTAGTAAGGCAGAAGATAAGGACAGGTTTCCTTTCCCAACCTCGTGCTCACAGGGTGAGGCATGCATTTACATTAAGCAAAGAAATTGAACATTTATTCAACCTGCCATTTAGTACTGTGCATGGCGTATTCTTTTTGCAAACCCGGCTCTTTGTTGTTATTGCAGATATTATGAATAAGAAACCACAGCTGGCCTGGAAGATCTATCTGAAGATGGAAACCTCAGGGGAGTCCTTTAACCTATTGCAGCTCATTGCAAATGATTGCTACAAAGTGAGTCTTCTCTTTAGAACTTGGTGTATATCATGTTGATACAGTGATTGTACCAACAGCCATTTTTTTGATACTTTCAATCATTGTCATCACTAGCGAACTTTCTTTTATAACCATGGGATGTCTAATAATGTAGATGTGTTGGCAAGGATTAGTCAATATTTTAACCTACAGGCCTTCTTGGTAGACAACCCACTGATTAAAATGTTGGTAAATTACTGCATGCTTGAGCCATCGATAATGATAACAGTCTCTTCTCCTACTAGGGATTCAGTGTTGGTAGAAATGACAAGAAACTTTTAAGAAGAAAAAAATCTAGCATAGATTCAGCAAGGAACCACATGCTACATTTTTTTTCTTCTAGGACAACGTTATTTTTTCCTTAAAGCTTGTAATGGCAATGGGAGATACTCCCTTGTTAATCATAAAGAAATGGAAAGAGAATTCCCACAACTGCTATTCTATCTGCCCAAGCAGGGCAGAGAGACATGGGGAGGTGCAGTCATTAGGAATAAAACTACTAAGAAAAAACGGTGAACTTAACTGCCTACAGTGGGATCCCTGCTAACACATAATAGTTCTTCTTTTGAACATTTTCTAGAGGGGACTTTAAAAGAGATGAGGTTAGACTAAGGTGTCTAACATCTTTAAAAGTTGAGCTAGACAAGACAATGTCCACTTTAGTAGGGATGCTCTGGACAATTTAGAACAAGTTAAAATATATGCTATCTCACTTGTACTAAGCTTCTAGATTGTGTTTACTAGTTCTGATGCTCTGTGCTAATGCACTGCTGGCACACCTCCAAATTCTAGTTTATACAAAGCTATGTTAATAGTGAAGAGATTTTGGGAAGCTGATTACAATTCTGCCTAAATTCCTAACATCCAGTTATGCAGATGGTGTCTGTACACAGTGAGACTTAGCTTTGGTTCAAGTCTTTTTGCTGTTCTGCAAAGCATGTAAAGAAAACATGAAAGCTTGATCCACAGGATGGATGTAGAGGTATATAAAGAAAACTTGTTTGACAGGATTGTAAATGGTGCTATAGGATAAAGAAAAATTGGTTGTCCTGTGCAGAGTACTACTGTGCAAGATTTCAGTAGACAATAATAGGATGCTGCATCCAGCATCCTCTCTGCCCTTTACAAGGATGATTGCCCTGTTCTGGGACCTAGAGGAGGAACAGCTCAGTGATAGGAGAAAATGACATTATTTGGAAAAGTGTCATGATGAGACACAGGCCATCCACTTTTCAGAATTTATTGACTAGAGCCAGAAGGTGGACTGAAGTTATTTTAGATTAAAGACAGATTGTAATTTTGTGATTGTGAAAATATAGTAGTTCGCTTTTTTAAGAAGGCAGATATGGGAAGAGCAGAACACAGATAATAGGTGTAAAGTTCATGAAGCTGGTTTGGTGGAGCCTAGTGCAAGCGAATACACAAGGGCTAGCAGCTATTAGCATAGGCTTATGACAGTGACCAAACTTGCCATCATAGAGGAAAGCTAGTAAACTGAGTCCTATTGGAAAACCTCCCAATGACTCTCACTTCAGACTCTCCCAAGAGCAGCAATATCCACATACTACCTGTAACGTTCTTTTTAGCTTTTTTCCTTCATCTGACAAAGTAACATGTTCTCAAAAATCCTAACACGTAACTGAAAGTCAGAAAATCTGCATTGTGATCTCAAAAGCATTCTTCTAAAACTGAGCAAATTATCTCTTGCACATCTTTCAAGTATTCAGTCTGCACATCTTTCAAGTATTCAATCCACCATCTCACCCTTAAAGTCTTGTTGCTCAAGCAGGTGTCTATGCCTCTTCTGTTTCCTGTACCTGCAATTCGTGTAAGCAAGTTGACAATCAGACCTTGTGTAAAATCTCTCTCTAGACCATTTTAAGTCTCACTTGAATCAGTTGATGACTTTTACTAAATTGTTCTCAAAATCTTACTATATTCTACAGGAGAAGCAGCTCCACACTTTGGATTTATCTAGAGCTCTTAAAAACTGTTCTTACAGGACTAAATTTTTCAGCCTAATTATGTGTCTCCATATGGCCATAAATGACGGCTCCAAAAATGAAGGAATTTAATTTCAAAATTGATTACTGTAGTATTATAATTTGTCTTTCTACACTGCCAACTATTTGTACCTCTTCTGCTAAATGGCAAGGCCCATGTTGTTTGAGTTTATGTAGCATTTTCCAGTTGTTTCTGAAACATATTATATTGGAGGTCCACAGACAGCACCATAGCTGTAACTTAAGTAGGCAGTTGCACTAGACTTCATTCAACAAATGCTGAATGAACACGAATGGAGCAAGGCCAACAGAGTCCCGAGACTAGGTGTGGCTTGATGCCTCATTGCTATGCTGATAGAAGCTGATCAGCAAGGAAGTCAGGATGCAGGACTTCTGGCCAATATCTTGCTGCTTTTCATGCAATAGCCCATTTTACCCATGTAGGGAACAGCACATGACTTGAGGTGACGCATTTCCTGCTTTTATGTCAGGTAGAGGACATTAAACCTGTATCTGCTTAATGGAACTAGATCAGATGCCAGTTTGGAGAGATCAGTATTCAGTTTTTTCTTTTTAGCTGACACATCCGGTGCTGTTTGTACTATCTTTATTCCCATCCATTTAAATGGTTGCCAGCCACCTGTGGTTAAAATCACCATTTATGTGAAGAAAGGGGAATTATTACTCCTTCTGTAGTGCCTGTGTTTCTCTGACTAAGGTTTCCAAATGTAAC
This sequence comes from Athene cunicularia, assembly GCF_003259725.1. Classification (NCBI taxonomy): domain Eukaryota; kingdom Metazoa; phylum Chordata; class Aves; order Strigiformes; family Strigidae; genus Athene; species Athene cunicularia. The sequence continues at coordinate 3,890,672 of NW_020799092.1, read as the reverse complement.
TCCCACAGCCTGTCCTTTTTTCTCAGCAGATGCAGGCTTCCAGCCACCAAAGGATAGGAGGTTGTGCTCAGTCTACCTTCTGTGCTCTCTCAAGGGAAGATGCTAGCCACAAACATACTGCTGTTCAGGCTTGCCCAAATGAAGAACACTCACAGTCATAGACAAGGTCCACATGGGTTATGCTGACTTCAAAAGCCACAGTTACTGTGGTCACTCCTTTCACACTGGCTTGCCCATCAGCTTGCTTCTTGTTCCCATTTACAAGTAAAGAACCTAAAGCAGAAAAGATAGGCTACACAGTGGATTTTCCTATGCTGAGAAAAATTCTGGTCACAGAATCTTATTTCATACTGTACTGTAACAGTGAAGAAAAAAATACAGCTCTAAGTTAAACCCAAAAGACATCCAAATATGTCTCTGTTACCATCTCTACATGAGGAAAAGTGGTTTTGTTTTCAAATGTTTGGACCAGTTTGAAGTTGATATTCTATCAAGGACTTTGGTATAGTTGGTACGACACTAGATAGGGCACCTCATAAAAAAAATTTCTGTAAGCTAATGTTACCTGTATATGATCAAAACAACAGTGCTGATCATTGCCTACTGATAAAGTTCATGGTGCAGTTTGTCTATAATATCTTCAAAGACATAGAGCAGTAACATTCTAATACCACCTGTTTCCCTGTGTCGAATTGAAACGTGCCTGTTCTGTGTCACTTGCTGCCTGCAGAAAAACAGGGAAACACACATTGCTCCTACGACTCACTGGTTTCAGAAAACTGAGCTCAAAATTTTTAATCCCCTTTTGAAAGATGTCCATATAGTCAGGAATAATGTTTCACTTTCTGTGCAGATGCATCAATTTTACTATTCAGCCAAAGCGTTTGATGTTCTGGAGAAACTAGATAGTAATCCTGAATACTGGGAAGGCAAGAGAGGTGCTTGTGTGGGTGTCTTCCAAATGATCTTAGCTGGCCGAGAAGCAAAGTGAGTATTCTGTGTTGTATCTGAATTTATTTTGCGCTTTTCCTATTTCCAGTTAGCTGTAAGCCAAAATCATAATCTTAGCTTTAGGACTAGGTGTCCTCTTCCAATTTTTACTGACCTTTCAGAGAATAGACACTCTGACCAGTGGTTCTATATGCAGTGTTCAATTTGAAGAGTATCTTCCACACCAACAATTGAAGAATATATGTGGAGAATAACTTACCAGTGAATGCTATGAACTGTAGGAAACCAAACTACATTAGTCATTATACTAAGAAGAGCTAAGTTATAAATGTAGTATGTTCATGAACTGAAGGAAAAGAATCTCATTTCATGTTGATAGCGTAAGAATGGAAAAATGTCCCATAACATTTTAAGGTTCATAGAACTAAGGAAACATTTACTCAGCGCTGTAGGAAGGACATGATTTCTCTAAACAATGAGTAGATGCAACTGTGCTTTCACTAAAATTTGCTTTCTGAAGACACTGTCCATATCAGACAAATATAGTTACTTGATGAAAGCTTAAAGGAAATTATCTATGTTACTGATAATTTTGCTTTTCACCCATTTCACTGGATGGGAGAATGAGAGTGAGTAGTGAGGCTGTATTTAAGAACTGTTCCCTCGTGAATATTCTGCTGTGATGCCAGATGGCCATTATCCTCTGGCCAAAGTTGCTGTTTCGTGCATGACTGGATGGTGTGTATCTTGGCTTCTACACCTTCCTTGTATTCCCTTCTCTGCTGGAATAATAATCTCATTAACTGCTGCACCCTTCAAGTGTCCTTTTAGCAATTACTGTAATAAATGCAGTAAAATACACGTAGCTTGCTTGTTTTTCAATGTGCATACATGTTCTTGCTGTAAAGTAGCTGGCAAACTGCAGGTTCATATTGGTTTACCCTATTGGTAATCTTCATTTCAATGTTATTTGTATTTATATGTAAGATGCTTTGGCAGCATTAAGCTAGATGTTGCCATTCTGAAGACTAGCAAGTAGAATTAAAGAAAAAAAAAGTGCTTTGTTCTGGGAAACTATTTTGCAAGAGTAAGGATTTATTTATAAATACACATACTCTAAACTCCAAACTAATTACATTTTGCTGATTTTTTTACTTAAATTCTCTCCTTGTTGCAATTGTATACATGATGGGTTTTGTGTGTGTGTGTGTCCTGGGATCTCATCTACTGTGCATTTCTACCTATTCCTGCTCTGCAGATGAGTGGACCTCTCTGTCTAGGAACAATGTTTTTCAAAATAGTTTGGATGTGGGTACTTGGTTATTGTATCAGTTAAGTGTTACTCTCATTTAAATCTTTGCTTTTCACCTTTGTAGAGAGACTCTGCAGGAAGTACTGCATCTTCTGAAGAGCACTGGTAATTCTCAAGTAGAATACATTGTCCGCATCATGAAAAAGTGGGCCAAGGAGAACAGAGTCCCTGTTTAAGTTAGAGCCACAAAATGGAACGGTTTGGTTTGGTTACTACTCTGTGTGTGGCTGTAAGATGTGAGTCTTGGTTTCTCCTGTGCATTCTGGGTATCTCTTTCTGTGCAGGACTTTAGACAAGCAGGTTGATCCAGCTGAGCAACAGTGTAGTGCGGTGAGATTGCAAACCATACAGCAAGTTGGGGTTTTTTTTTGTTAAAGCTTTACTGGTACCTCTTCTGTTGCACCACTCTCCATTCCTCATTCAGTGTTTCAGTTTTTTAGTAAATACAACTGTCCACAAATCAAAATGCTCCTCAGATGTTCCCCAGATTTCTCACAAGAGTTACCGGACTGCTTTGTGGGGTTTTTTTCAGCAAGCATTCTGGCCTCTGGAGAAGAATCATTTGTTAAATGACTGAGACAAATCTACTTCAGCACGTGATGGAATGTGAGAAGTAGAGAGGATGATGGTGACAACCAAAAGCCATTACTAGGGTATCAGATAATACATGAAGACTTCTATATATTACCTGTCTGGGGTAAAATACAAACCGTATTCTGTACACTGTCCTTTTCTGGATAAATCTCAATACTAATACCTTCACTTCTTTTTTTTTTGGCTATAAGGATTGTTTTCTCTCATAATATTTTTTTCAGACCATGGAGATTTGACTGACTATTGTTCAATCTTGCTTCGAGGTTTGACATTCAAAACATTTATTCATGTTAATATAATTCATGTGAGTAATCCATTTAGTTTAGCAATCTGATGGATAAAAGAACTGGATATTTTGAATAATTTTCTTTAGCATTTACCACCCTCATTAGCAATACATTTATTATAGTTCTGGATTTATTATACTCTCCTGTTTTTTAAGGAGAACAATTCACGGAATACATAATTGTAAAAGAAGGCAACAGTTATAACATAGGAATATATATATATTTTAGTGAAAAACATTTGTATATTATTTGTAAAAGGAAAATTTACCTTTTGTAAATTTGTAAAATACTTACGAAGGATTTTTTTTATCGTTTGGGGAGGAAACTCAGAATATCGTGTTCTCTACTGTCCGTGCTTTCATTAAAGCTCCTAATTGAATCTCCATTTGAATGTCTTATTGGTCTGTGTTGCTTCATACTGCAGAAGTTGAAATAGTATATTCATTTTGCTGAGGAGGAGGCAGATTTGTGACTGGTCATTAAATGCATGTTCAGTAATCAGCCAAAGGCAAGCCAATGGCCTTGGTCCTGATTTTATGGTAGTTTGCTGAAAATAAGGAGGCTGGCTGTGTATGGAACATATACATCTTTCTGCCATATAACATGTCAGTGTTTTTACTGCTTTAAGCAAAAACTGTGGGTATCATTATTCAGGTACCTAGAAATACCTTGATAGTTGTGGCTACTTGTATTTACATCTAGAAAATTGATCCATCATACTAGCAACAATAACAGCCTTTTGGCAGGGGCAACTTTACACTCATTCAAAAAAAGCATGAAAGGAGCAGTATTTTCACTGAAAGCAGTTACAAAACATGTTTCACTTGTAAAAGGTATTTTTGTTTTCCCTCCCAGTTTAATTAACTTGGAAACAGATTGGGAATACAATTATGAGTGTTGGTACAGAGCTTCAAAAAAACACGGTGGTAGCTTTGTAGCAGATGCTGAATGCATCTTATTACTCCCTTTATTGAAGTTTAACCTACAGGATAGCTGAAGAGCACCCAAATCCATTGCAGACCATTTTGCATGTTGGTTGAATCTTCTGACATAAGTGTGATGGCATTGCAGCATAAGGGCTTGGGGAACTAATTTTAAATTCTCTGTCTCTGGCCAGCGAAGAAGTTTTTGAAAACCTCACCTTTACTCACTACAGTCACAAAGTCATATTTGATATGCTAAATAATGTGCGTTTTAGCACAGTGCATTTTATTGACTGGTAATAAAGCTTTTGTCATTTAAGACATAAAGAACAGGGGACTGCAGGGCTTTGCCTTGAGCAGTGATGAAATAAAAAATATATTACATATTGTCCTAGAGTTTAGGGTCTTGGTAATGGAACAGATATGTAGGTACTATTAAAACACAGAACAAGAAAAATGCTGAAATATTGGTGTTTATTTTGCCTTAGAGATACATTCTAAGAACATCTTCTGTTGTTTGATTTGAGATCATATTCAAAGAACAGAGGTGTGAATAGGAGTTGCCTTAGCTGTGACAGAAAGGGAAGTTAATAAAGAGTTTCTAAAGCTGTTTCTCCAGTAGAGTTAAGAAAATCTTATCCCCGTCCATTTCCATATTTCCTTTAACTGTGGAAATGTAAGGAGTCAAGGTACTCTAAGTAGGACAGATACGAGTAAAGGTAGATGTAGACAACAACAAAAAAAGTGACCTATACAGAACGAGCAGGCGGTGAAGAATGCATGTGCAGAGTCAGGGAAACAGGTAAGATTATTGTGTCAGAAGTGAATATAAAATTGAAACAGTTGCATTTCAGATAATGTAGTGGAGGAAGAGACTAAGGCAGAAAGAAATTGCTGCATCATTAGAATTTCAAGGAAGAGCATGGAAAATACATGCTTATTTCTTATACTCTGAATAAGCATCTGATTCTGGAAAATAAGCTACAGAGAATCACAGAAGGTACTGTGCTAGCAGTCATATCATAATACTGACTGGTAGACAAAACCAAACCCAAACCAGAATACAACTGGTTTTAGTTGGGTACTGACCCACTCCTGTTAGGTAAGGAGGATGACCCTTAACTAAACTTTGCAATACCTGAACAACATTTATGTCAATAATATCTAAGAGAATTACACCTGCAGGGGAGGCCGTTTATCTTGTCTGTTGCTGCAGGTGAGTTCCAGGATAACATCTGCTTTGACCAGCATCTGAAGTGATCCAATATAGCAGCTTGGATTCATTCTGGAATCCCACATATAACTTCTACATCTATGCAGCATGGATTAAAACAGCTGGAGCCAAGTAGCATACTAAACTGGAGGTGGCAAGTTCATTGTGAAGGAGAAGTCACATCATGTTCCAACTCTGTGGACTGTAGCAGGCATTTAGGTTTATGTGGTTCCCTCAGTTTGAAGATTGCTCATTGCTCTTCATAAGAGAGTTGTCTAAGGTTGCATAAGGAACTTGGCCATTAGCTTGGCCACAAAATAAACAACTACATATATATCTGTTGTTGCATGTAGTTTCACTGTATGGGACCTATACATCCATTGAGGAACACATCTGTGTTTTGCCCATTGGTTTACTCTTTAACTAAATCTTCCCTGTAGTATCTCCGGAAGTAATTTTCAGTCACTATTTTCTGAGTTTCATTTCCAGACTTCCCTCTCCCTGTTTCATCTATTCATATGATCACTGATTAAGTAGATAATTGCATGGAAGTGCCACCAGTAACCATGAAAATCAAGTCATTAATCACCTATTAGATAATCTAACTTGACCCGACATAGCGCAAAATGGTGGATTTCATTGGCTAATCTTTGTGTTGAATCCAATTGCTTACTTGGCTTTCCATAAAAATATTTGCCAGAAAAACTGAGAGTCTTAATTTGAAGGAGAATGAAAACTGCATAGTTTGCAATTTGTTCAAATGGTTAAATCACCAAGTGGTTAAATCAATAACTTTGTTCACGTGTTTAATTCTAAATTCAGCTTGTTTGGCCTTGTTTTCTAATATTTGATTCTTCCAATGTCCATCTATTCCGCTAGTCATTAAAGCTTAGCATTCTTTGGTTTGGTTTGGTTTTTTGGTGGGTGTTTTTTTTCTATCTTTAGGTATGCATAAACTGCAAGCAAGTAATTTTCTGTTTGTATTAAAGACCACATCCCTTTTAAGGATGTTTTTCAGGCTGGAAAACTGGTAATCGGTTTGTCAACAGATTTTTTTTTTTTTTTTTAAAAAAAAAGGGCCATGTAGCACTGGGCATAATTAATCACTGTATGTGACACTATGCTCCTCCATACTGCTACATACTATTCTTCTTCATGTGTGCTCAAAGACTGCATTCACCCTTTTTGCCATATTATCACAGGGGGAGTTTGCATTAAATTCCTTCTTGACTGTGACATGACTAGAGTTTTTCCAGAACTGGTATTTTCAAGGATACAGTCTACCCTTCAGAAGAGACAGCCTATCTTTAGTTCTACAAAAAATATATTTTGTTCGAATGGGCTCACTTTTCCAGCTTATGCAAATCACTCTGTGTGACTGTCTTATCCTCACTAATTACCAGTCTTTCTCTGCAGCCTTTTATTAGTGCTGTTTTACATCTATATCTGGATCATCAAGGGATATGTTGGATCCTCCATCCTTCCAGGACCCTAATAAAGTAAACCCCCAAAACTTTCTGTTGATGCATGGTGATTGATGGCTACTTTTCATTATTTGTTAATCTCAACTTATTTAACACATACCTTACAGATACTGTATTATGCTATTTTTTAAATTAGGTATATGACATTAAAAATGTATGTATTGTATTTGTATAACTGCAATATTGTTGTATTCAGCTAAACTTGTAAAAGACCCATGTCATGGGAGGTAATACTTTCCATTCGTTCTTTATTAGATGAACTTTACAGCATCCCAGAAAGATTGATGGAGTCCAGTTATTCAAGACTGCTTTCAAAATGTGATATTTTTTTTTTCCCTACAATCACATTTAGAAGCCACACACTAAAAGCTTGCTTTTGATTTTCTAGAGTTTTACTTTCATTTGGAACAAATAAAGCAGGCATTTCACATCTTTGGGCAAGGGACAATTCCTAAATTCCTCACAGGTCTTGTTTAACTGATTAATTACACTAGCATCTATTTATAGATTTAAAAGTAAAAATCTGTATTTAGCAAGAGCTGTGACTTTTGAGACGAAACAAATAAGTGAACTTCTGTCTCAGTTCACACGCATTGTATTGTGCTTAATTGTTCCACATTACATTACTCTTAGTAAATCCTTAAGATAATTTAAATAATGAATACAGTAAAATAACTGATGGTCTTTTGCAAGTAGATCTTCAAGAATCTGGGACTAAAGTTGTTTTGACAGGAAATATGCTATGGGATATTTGTAGCAATTCTCAGATACAGATAAATCTTAACTGAAAAGTGGGATGCTACCTATGCTGTTGTCTCTGGATTGCACTTCCATGGACCTAGGAATTGCATAGCTTTTTTTGAATCCTCAAACCACAGTTAAAGCTGGTCCTTAACTAGGGAAGAGTGATGAGCCTCAGACTCCACCATCTGTCCTTTGATCACTGTAAGCAACTTCCATGTGGTCAGTTCTGTGAAAAACCACACAGAACAATGCAGAATTATGTAACATACAATAATATATTTTAAGAATACATATAATAGTGTTGAGATGGCTTATGCCATGTAGAAAAGAACCACACTTCAGTTCTAACAGTTACATTGCAAATTTTAACAGCTACAATTTTCTTTGACAATTTTGCCCTTCCTAAGCATGATGGGATCATTATGCCCATCTACTCTAAAGCTACCGGTAATCTTTTTCTTGCCTCACATCAGTAAGTGGGGCCATTATATGGGTAGCTGTTATGTGACAAAACACAACATGTTACTTTGCAGAACTGGGGAATTAATTAATATCACATGAAGTAAATGTGTCTCTTGAATATCCATGTGGGATATGTGCATTTAAGAAAACTTTATAAAACTTAAATTACAAAAAAAAAAAAAGATAAACCAGGTTTTAAACTGCCTGATATATTCCCAGTACTGTCATAATATTGGTGTTCTACAAGTTCAGTCTTACTTTTGTCTGACTTATTCGTGATGCCACATGTGCTGAACTCAGTCATTACTTAGCAAACTGGGAAGTTATTTGTTTATATAAAACAATGGTGGTTTTCCCCACCATTTAAAGGCAGATTAGCTATTTTCAGGTCACAGCAAAGTAATTTCTGAGGCAAGCTTTACAAGACTTCCCACTCAGTTTAGCTAGTTATTCCCAAACAGGTTTTGTCGCTGAGTCCGCTTTTCATTTCTGCACATTCTCCTTCACTACTGAGTGTTTTCCTTTCCCATCTATCCACTAACGTGACTGGCCTTACAGGACTACCACAAAGTACTGCCAGAAGTACTGCTGTTTTCTACATATCTCTTCCTCCCCTTGCCCCACCTCTGAGCATTACTTGTCTTGCTCTGCTTCACAGGCATTCGAAGCAAGATTTGTTCAGATTTGTAAAATATGCTAAGTCCTATGGAGGAGTAGAAATCAGCATGACACTAAGAAATAATCTCTTAAAACAGCAAGGATGTATTCAGATAAGCACCCAGTATAAGTTAAATCTGACTGCAAAATTACTTATCAGTGTAAGGGGGAATTCTTTTAAGGCCAAGAAAATTACATTGGAAATAGAGCTGTCATATAGAAAATGTACCTTGTTTTCACAGGCATTTCTTATATGTAGCATCCACTTTATTCTTAAAAATTGTCACTGCTATTGCTTCTATTCTACACTTGTTTAAATATGCTCAGAAAGCTTTAAATTTAATATGTCTTCTTAAAATACAACTTGAGGTGGAAAGAAAACATAATAAAATTCCATTTGTCTATTTATATTATTTGGGTATGGAAAATCATTTTTTAGTAAGTAATTTTTCAGATGCTATTTTTAATGCTGTGGCAACTCAGAAGCAGCTTTGTGTTGAATCTGCAAGCCTGGTATGTAGTTAATTCTCAGTGATGAATATGTGCTTTGCTTTTTAAAGGTAATTTAGCTTGGAAATAAAATTATGGAAGTATGAAAATGCTGAACAGAACATGCAAAGTATGCTTCTGACTATTCTGATCATAAGCTTGTTGTTGTTAAAATGTTAAAAATGTGGTAATTTGTTCATGCAATCACCCTCATCACTTATTTAGATATAGAACTTTATATAAGTAAAACCCTATAAGTTTTTGGTAAAATGTGCGGTGGGTGTGCAAGCTTTGTGGTGAGGTCCCCTTGCACCCTGGCGCTGGAGTAAACATACCTGCTTTATAACTCTATTCGAGTTGTAGAGTCTTTTTTTTTTTTTCTGCGAATCAAGTCAAAAGCAGGAACCAGAGAAAAAATAAAGAACAGTTTTCCAAGGTCACAGCCAAATATTACATTGTATGTCTCCATGATTCCTAGAAGATTGCTTTGCAATCTACATATGTATTATATGTTAGTCTCCTTTTTAGGAGGGTGAACATTGCTTGACGGTTGATTCCTGAACAGTAACTATACTAATCTTTTATATATGACAGTATCTAATAAATTAAATACATTTCTGATGATTATTAAAATATTTGGATTTCACGAAAACCCAGAAAATATCACAGTGGTGAGTGATCAAGGCTAGTCTGGCCTGGCTCGGTTTTCATGGGCACTGAGAGTGTTTGTCTTGTCCTACCTAGGTCAGCACTTGCAAGAGAAACCCTCAGCAAGAGCAAATCTATGGCACATTAGCTTTTGTATTGCTGGAATTACTTCCAGACCCTTCTACCTCATTAAACAGCATTACTACTGTTTTTAGTCTAGAAATTGCCATTCAAGCTGAGAATTCCCTACACTGCCTATTCTTCTTCACGTTACAGGTGGGTGGGGTAGCTGCTTGAAATTGTGACTCATATATTCTTGTGTGTTTTTAATTGGAAAAATAAAACCAGCAGACAACAATACAGAGATAAGACAATAACCTGACTCCAAAATTTCAGACAGTCTGCTAATCTTCGACTGCCTCCAGGGTGCTGGCTTGATGGAACAGGCTTTTCATGTGAGATAAGCATCCCATACTCCAAGTACCTTTAAAGAAATGGTGCAAATGAGGAAGAAAAATGAGGGACAGCTCCCCAGAGCACATAATCCTTCTCAATCTCTGTAAATATCTAGGTGTTTTTACACTGTCAAATGAGTAGGTGTGAATCGTAAAAGACATACCATTAAGGAAATCTATTCTTCCCAAAGGCAGCTTCTCTTCAGTTTTAAACTTGGCTTAAGTATGGTCTAAGTGGCATTGTTAGTCACAGTCAACAGGTGACAGGCAGATGCTCCTCAGTTTAAATTGCTTCACCAGTGAAAAATCTGCTCCTTTCCTATACATTTGTATTTTTGATGAAAAAAGCTTTTTGTGTGTGTTACCTGGTACTCCTATACAAAATCTCTTATGTGTTTATTTCTGACGTACCCCTTCTTGCTGTTCTTTGTATCTACAAGAAAAATCCAGGATTTTTGCTGAGAGGCTATTTTATTGTTGGTAATTCGGTGGGTTTAGTATTCTTGTGACTGTTTAGAAGGTATCTAATTTTTTTTTTTTTGTCTCTATTTCCTCCTCCTTCTTAGAAAAGTAAAGGGTAGACATGCAAAGAGGAATTTTCAAGTGATTTTAGACCTCAAACTAATCTTCACTGCTTGGCAGAGGAAACCTCAGATGCTGACATCCCCAAATTAATTTCAGTTTAGACACAGAGTCCACACACCTCTTCACCTACAGTCATTACTCCTGAACAAGTTTAGAGTTTGTCAGCCATAGCTGAGTTCACCCTTAACATTAGGAAAACTTAAAGATGAATGTCGCATGCTTGCTCCAGCAAGAAAACTTGACATCAGAAGCAGAAATAATTATTAACAATTTGGTTAAAAATAAAATGTAACTAGAAAAGTGTTCTTATCTTGTTAGTTACAACTGATTTTGCTACAGTTATCTGAGGGAACAAATTACTTGCCTTTTGCTTGGTAAATGCACTCACTTAAGAGATGTTGTTTAACGTCTCAATATCTCACCTCCTCTCCAGGATCAAAAGCTGTTCCCAAGAGCAGCTTGTTCGAGCGGCTTGCTCTTCCTTGGCCACGATGTAGTTCTTCCTTCCATTTTCTCTCATCCCTTTCTCTTCCTAGCCTGTTATTCCATGTAAACTCAGCACTTGAGGCTTTGAATTTTCTCTGAGGTTTCTTTAATTTAACAATCATACTCTATTTATTAGCTTAAAGAATGTTACAATGTTCTTGATACAAAGAAATGATTACTTGTTTTGAGATTTATTTACTTATTTACTTACGGAAAACTGCTTAGCAACTTACTTATAGCAAGTTATAGTATTACTTATGGTATTTTTAAAATATTGCTAAGAATCCTACTTGCCTAGACTGCTCTGTGGAATTTTACCAAGGACTACTGCGTTCATAAAACAAAGCAGTTCCCTGTGAAAATCTACCAAGAACTATAATGTTCAGCAAAATACTGTAGTTTTGTCCTTGGGGAACAGGTGTGCTCTAATTAGTTGGAATCTTGGTAGTGAGTAAAGATAGCCATATACGGATGGTAGAAGTTCTATTGGTTCTCTTAGATAAGATAGAATGAGTAAACCAGCTGAAAAACACTCTTGTTAATCAATAAATTGGCCAAGAGAATCTGCACATGCTCTGGGGAAAAACCAAGGTGAGAAAGACTACGAGCCTTCCTTCCAAAGACCCCTGAACACACCCACCAGGAGGCAATGCGCAGGTGCAAAGAGAACATAAACTGCTGACACCAGCCTTTCGAACTAACCCAGCCTTGGTCATGTGTATGTATGTTTGTGTTATGTAATCCAATGAATATGTAGATTCACACTCTATAAGTTTTTGGTAAAATGTGCAGTGTGTGTGCAAGCTTTGTGGAGAAATCCCCTTGCACTCTGGCTGGAGTAATCATACCTGCTTTATAACTCTATTCAAGTTGTAGAGTCTTTTTTCTGTGAATCATTCTGTAGAGTGTAAAAGTCACCAGACATACAGAAGTTGTGTCAGTTTTGAAGTTCTCACTAAGAAACTGCATGTGAACAGCACAGATGATAGATAACACACCCACCTTTCATTAAGGAACTCACATTGCTATGACACACTCCTGTAAATGCCTTCACTTTTTTAGCATGAAGATTTGCCCCAGTTTCTAGCTTATTGTTAATATGAGATAAAAGCCAACATTCTGTTTTTGTCAGCTACCCACCAGATACCTAGTAGTACCATTTATGTTGTCCTGGAACTCAACATAGTATTGGATGACCATTCCTTATTTCAGGAAGTGAACAAAAGATGTACCTAAATCCACTTCTAAAGGTAAAAAGTATTTCTAGTTCAGCAACAGTAACTACCTTTCGCATAAAAATTGTTGCTACCCTTAAAACTTATTGTTACTGAAACCTTGAACTTTTGTACAGGTTTGTTCAAAGCTTTCCTTGAAGTCTTGAAAGGCAGTCCAGTGTCTCATAGGCTCCAACTTTCATTCTCCAAGAAGTAAGATTTGACCAGTTCACAGAGACCAATATACCAGCGCATGGGATAAGGTTCACAGTCACGGTTCCTCTGCCTTGAAATTGGGATAAAAGAGAATAAATACTCTGTCCTGGTAAAGTATACCCTAATTACCTGAAGCTAATGCACACTTTCTAGTCCCAACATCTTGCATTTCTCCACCTGCCTACAGTCCTGAACCACTGTTTACTTCACTGAATAGAGTTCTTTGTACTTTTAAAGGATGTGACAGAGCAGCTGGTAACAACTCTAAGTACATGTGCCTGAGGAGAGAAAGCTAGAGGTATGTTCTGTAGGAAACAGTATGTTTAATTAAATGAATTAAAAAACATATATATATATATATATATATATATATATATATATGAATGAGAGGGAAGGATCCTGTAGATAGAAGAAATCACTTCTGCAAAGGTTTGCAGGGTATTGGTGCTTGGTTTTGGAAAGAGGGGGGGGTTTATTCCTCGAATTCTGGATCTGGCAGGAAACAACTTAGTAAAACTGTAGGATGGAAGACAAGTTCAATAAAAAGCATACTTGAATCCAGAGAGCCTCATTAAATAGAAACCCAGCAATGCCAGCCACATTTTTGGTGCAGTGGATTCTTGTGATGCAGCAGCAGTTCTAGTAAAAGCTACACAAACACCATCCTACCTGCAACTGTGTCACCCCCTGACACAGCAATGGAAGCTGCAGGGGCTGTGACAGAAGTTTCAGTGAAAGGACCATGAAGATCAACAAGATGCATGGTTGGACCACAAGAAACCAGGATACCAGGAGGATATAGTGAGGAAGCAACCCATGGAAAATTAGGATATTCTCACAAAAAAAACCCAAAGCCCAAACCTGGTAGAAGTATCTCTTTGAGACATTTGAGTGACTGATCTGACTGGCACAGGTATCAGCTGGCTACCAGTATAGCTCCGACCTCAATGTAGGTCCCAGTGCTCACCTTAAGCAAAGCAGAAGACAAACTGTCATCCTGTGCCAACTAAGCTTGAGTGGAGAAACTTGATATAAGCAAAACATGTTTTCTCCCACATTCCCATCCTAGGGCAACAGCCTCACAGCTTATGGAAGTAAAGTATTCAGCCTTTGAAACTGAAAGCAAGCTCTTTGGAGATAGACACAACTAATCATAAGGACAGTCTGCCTTCTGATGGGACCCTGGGCCTGCTGCTATGGGGTGTCTAGCCCAGAGGAAGCTTCCATTAGGTCCAGGACAGCAGCTAGCACTGGTCTGTAACGAAACAGGTACAGCTTAACACAACAAACATTACCGGCCCAAAAGGAAGAGAGACTGCTAGAGGTTTGTCTCTCTGATAGAGAAGCCATCCCAAGACAGAGCAGGAGGATCCCAGCTGCACCAGAGTAGAGGCCTCTGGTGGCTTACTGGTCTGTCTCCATTGTTTTCTGTATTTAAAACAGTCAGGTCAAGAAACTTCCTCTCACTGATGTGGCTGTAGCATGCCTAATTCTGAGCATCCACTTTGTATGATTTGCTCATACTGGCTTTCACCAATGAAATAAAAAGTTTCAAAATCACCTCAAAATTACTCTCTTTCTGCAGTTGTTAGATTTTCTTTAAACTCCTAATGTGCCTCTTTCAAGAGACACTTTCATTATTAAGTGTCCTTCATGTAACATACAAAAAGAAAAAAATCTATATTCTATATTGAACTATTTTAGCATGGTCATATCCTCTGAGAGAACACAAAATAATTGGTAAAACATATCTAATTACTTTTTTTTTCTTTTTTATATTGTGCTCCACCGACAAGTGCAGCACATTATACTATGTACAAACGATACCTGAGACAGAACTTAACATCAAAGAACAAAACAGGTAGCAGTACAGAAAAACAATCATGAAAAAAATACAAATCTAACTCCTCTTGAAAATGTTTGATATGGCACAAGCCTGGAACTCTTTTGGTGCCTTCTAAACTAAATCCCTGGGGAATTTAATATCTAGTGGATTTGGGTTGTTTCTTGGGAGTGTTTCCTGAGTGCTTCCAGTCTCTTAGATCAAATGTAATAATAACATATTATGGTAACTGCTATGCTTGGATCTGCTGCCAATTTTCTTTCTTATTTAGTTCAGATACTCAGTTCCAGAGCAAGCTGTCTTTAGTAATTTCACTTTAAATTCAAAGATCCAGAACTTAGTTTGTCTAGTTGCACAAACATTGAGCCTCATTAAAAAAGATGGTGTGCTCCAAGATGCTCAGAGGTTAGGTAACATATAAATACAAGGGTTTATTTGTCTAATTAAACTCCCAGAAGAAAGAGATGGAGAGGGTATATAAACAAATCAGTAAATATCTACAAAAAGTCTTAGATGTGAAAGACTGCTTCTACTATCAAAGTCTGCAATCTCATAACTTAGAACAAATGACTACCTGAAACTATTTCCAAGAACTACTTCTGGTTTTCTCTGTAACCCTGTCATAGGTCAGATGAGTTATTACTATCCAGCTTATTTTTTTCCTATTTAAAAAGCATGTTAAAAATCTGACCAGGAGGTGCTTCCATGTGTATCTACACTACAACCAAGATAATTTAAAATACCAAATACAGATACTTGCAAAACTTGTTTTTTTGTGGAGTACCTGTCCTAAATTCATTCCTTCTGAATATGTATCTTAGGGGACTGAAAGACAGAACTGAGTTTTAGGTTGGATACTTAAAATGCACAGCTTATCTTCATCCCTTTCTATGGATATGTCTAAGTATTACCTGTGAACAAAAATTGTTGTATTCCTGTTATTTTAATATCTAGTCTCCCATCTGATAATGGAAAACAAGTATTTGGCAGAGCTGCAGAAGAGTCCATGGCTTCCACATAAGGCTTTGTGTTTGCTAAGGAATAATTTTCTCATTTGCTGAGAAAAGCCCCCTTTCTACCATCACACGGTTTAATGGCATAGACTATATAGAAACTTTGATGAGAATTAGAATCTTCCTGGCAGGATCTGTAGGTCTGGAGCATATTGATACTCAGAAATACATTGCTTATTATGTGCATGACAAGACAGCTGTATGAAATTCTCAACAGTAGAACAAGTGGGATTTCCAAATAATTTTATTATGATGCTGAAATGTAAAAACATATTTGAGGAATACCTCTACCGAGCTTGCTAGTCATACTAGAACATGCAAGGTTTTAAGATAAAACGAACCCCTTTGACTATAAAGCTCAACAGAGCTCCTTTCAAGCTTCAAAAGGAGACAGCCTATGTTTCTCAGATCAGGTCAGTCATTCCACCAACTTCCTCCTGCTAGCAGTATTCTGGAACATCCTCCACTCCCTGTTAGTGAAATCATAGCTTTCAATAACGCTAGTGTCGCAAATCTTCTCTGGAGTCTAGATGAAAGTAAGCAGTCAAATCTAGACTTCGTATGCAACGAGAGGAAAACATCAAGCACTGTGATGAATGGTGTGCAAAGTGGAGTAAAGTGCTGCACAGAATGGCCCGCTACAATCATGCAAAATAATGCACATATGCAAATTATATTTGCATTTTTACAATTTTTAAAAGAGAACTTTTCTAAAAAAGAGAACAAAACCCCTTCTACCTAGTATTTTTAAGGCTAAAAAGGAGCAAAGAAACGGTCTTTCTCTCTGCTCCAATGAAGCTGGAGAATACAATGCACATGAAGATGTTCGTAGCTTCCCGAAACTTAGCAGTGCCTTGGTGGCACACCTCCATCTGGAAATACCAGCCATCAGCCTGTCAAAGTAGGTGGTGACAGACTGAAGAAACACTTGCACTCTTTGCAGGCAGCTCTTGCTCATGAAGGAAGTGTCGCTGCTGCTCGTACCCTGCCTTCCTTGCGTTGTCCCCTGTCTCGAGGACAACTCTTCCTCACCAGTCCACAGCTGCTCCCTGCAACCAGAACTGGTGCCCCTGCGAACCAGGCATGGCCGCAGAACCAGCAGCCTCTCCTCAGACGACAGCCGGGTGGCCAGGGCAGCGGCTGCTGTTCTGCGGCAGCAGGATGGGCTCAATCCGTCACGGAGCAGTTCTGTCAAACCCTGATCTTCTCAGCCGGTCCCGCAGCGCTTCAGACAGGGCGCGTGTTGATGCCCCTGGGACAAGATGCGTTCATACTGTCGCCCTTGCAGCCTGGAAGTGGTCAGTCTCCCCCGCAACCGAACTCTCGTTTAGGATTTAGGGGTGGGTTGTTTTTTTTTTTTTCTGCTGACTGATCTACAGCTGCTGAATTCAAGAGGCCTCAGAGCACCTTCCTCTAAGCAGGCCCGCGGCCCCGACAGCCATCCCACGCCGCCCCGAGAGTACGAGCGCTGCATGGCCCCACCAACGCCCGCTGTGGGCG
>NW_020799092.1:3820548-3873546 GCF_003259725.1 Athene cunicularia | reverse complement strand
GCTCGGGGGTGGTCCCGGGGCGGCGGGGCGGCGCCCTGGAGGGAAGTCCGGCGGCGTCGCCGTCGCTCCGGGCTCCTCCTGGTGCTGAGCCTGCGCCTGTGCTCATGGGGGGAAGGAGAGGCTTCGCACTTCACGGCCCTGAGCCGGCTGAAGGCTCCCGGGTGGCTTTTCCGGGAGCTCCTGGCGTTTGCTGCGAGCAGAGGCGGCTGAGCGCCAGTGCCTTGTGCCCTGTTTACCCCACCTGCCCTCCCTCCCTTTGCCTGCCCGGGCAGCGGTAGCGTTGCATCCTCCCTTCGTGGGAGCTTTTTCCCGCAGCTGAACGAAACTGTTACCGTGCCGGTCTGTTTTCCGGATTGTCTGTAGGATGTGTACGGGTAAATCGACGACTTATGGGCCCGGCTCTGCTACAAGCCTTGAAGCAGTGAAGTGAGCGTTAGCAGACTCATTAGAGATGAGTTTCAGCAGTCTTGGTGGGGCAGGGATGAATGAGAGTTGATGATGTGGAAACTATAACCTCACCTGTAACTGTTAAGAACTTCATTCAAGAAAAAAAAAGCATTTATTCCTCCCAAACAGAAAATATTTGGTACTCCAGCTGTTTTGTTTTTTAAGGAGAAAAAGTTCTCTGCATAAGCTTAAGAAGCAAGCGGCGTTAGCCAATCAACAGGACCCACTGTTCAAGTAGGAGGGAGAGACGCATATCCTTAAGCTGATCACACTTAAGCTACTCAGTGAATTGAGGATACCAGCGAAGTTGCACTTGATTTAAATAGTTGTGGCTCTTCTTAATTCTGATACACAGACAATTGTAGAGGAGGTTTAGGAAGTAACTACTGCAGACGAGGTTGTGGTAGCTCTGGCAATGAAAGCAAATCTCACGTACCTGTACTGATAACACCATTGGATTTTTCATCCAGCACAAACTCGAGATTGGTTAAAACTGGTTTTACAAACCGAACCGTCTCTAGGTGATAATGATGCTATAACTATACTTGGCAGCCTGCTCACTTCTTGTTCTATAGTAGGAGGGATGTACACACTGGGTTGTGTTCAAATGTGGAAGACAAATCAATGACTGACTGTAATCCCTCTGAGATTTTTCTCATGCAAGTTAAAAGGTTCCTTCTGTTCATCCTGTCCTACAACTGTTGTGGGCAAACAGTGCCAGTTAATGACTCCTCTGAGTTGGTGTAGCATAAGCACACTGCTCTGTGAAGTGCCATCTTTCTAAGCAGTTCGTGTATGAAGGCGAAAACTGTGTTAGTAGTGGTTTAGAAGTGACTTAAGTATGTGGAGGTTGACTTTTCCCTTTGGCAGTTCCCAGTTCCATAGCTGCCCTTTTTTTTTCTGTAGGTTGGTAATATGTTAATTGCATAATTGGGGAAAAAATGGCGTTTTATGTAGTTCTGATGCAAATTCCATGTCTTCTGGGGGTAGCAGTGATTTAGGGGGTTTTTGATACAGTTGGGATCGGACTTTTTAAGGTAGAAATAGTGGTAGAAATACTTCAGAAGAAATTGTCTATGTTTTTCAGCTCTGTAGAGTCCCTATTATCATGGATGGATCCTAATGGCCTGTCTATTGCTGGACTGTGAACAATCAGCTGATTATATAAGAGTGTCATAAATTGTGATCCTTTTTAAGTGATTCTGGACTTTTGTTTAAAAACTGTTGTGTACTTGGCCCTGTCTTTGCTTGCTATATGGTAGAAGCTGGAAAAGCTACTCTTGTAGGGAGAACTTAAAATCTTCTATTAATTGACATGAAAAGAGAGGGGAAACGCATTTTATCCAGCGACAAAATTAGTGCATGCTGGTTCCTTCACAGTTAAAGCAAATACAAGAGGAGAATTTGCTCTTCACAGTGCAGGAGGCTTAGGATGACAGAAGTCTGTTTTTTACCCTGGTATGTAACCTGTTCAGAGTCCTACAATAAAAAAAAAGTGGTGAAAGGAAAACTGATCCTGCTTGTAGAGTAGAATAGCTATGGTGATTTATATCAGTTAATGCAGCAGAGAAAACTACCTTGTTAAAATGAAGCTTGACCAAGAAATGCCTGGCCCTCTACCACTTTTGTGGAGAATCTTAGATTTGCTCTAATTAGGTAGTATCTAGTTAGCAGTTGATGCTATGGTTTTAAGTGGAGTTTCAGAATTCCAAATTTGTTGTTTTAGTAATGATTCAGTTTTAAATGAACAGTTCTTATGAACTTAGCTATGCAAACTCTTTTTGTAGGATGAAGATTGATTGGGTTTTCTGGAAGCTGTTGTTGACTCCTTATCCCTTATAAGTAGTTCAAGTTCCTTATAACTCTTCCCATTAAAATTCAACATTACAAAATTAGGAGCCTGTCCTGTAGAGTTGCTTGGAACTGGAGCAACTAGGAAAGGTTCTCCAGTGGCAGGCTGTTCTGAGGAAGGCAAGGACTAGTGCACAGGAATAACTTCAAACATTGCTTTAATAGGTCTCTTAATGAAATGGTAGAGAATGCCAAAATGTATTTGACAGTATGAGTGCAACTTCTTTTTTTTTTTTATTGCAAATTTGGGTTCCTAGCCTGAATCGGGAGCTAGTGGAAGGAAATGTTAGAAATTTGTCCTGTCCCTGTCCTGCTCTTTTTGCCTTGACAAAGAACATCTTTTGATAAGGTTGTTGGTAGAGTTAATCTTTTGGAAGGAATTATTTATATAAGGTTTTTGAATGGGACTAATAAGAGTGTGGCTGAAGAGTTTATTTGGGTCTTAAAAACTGGCAGCAGTGAAAGCTTTTCTGTTGGTGCAATTGAAGTTTGGTGCATAAAACTGAACTCAGAACAGATGAGACAGAAGCCCAAGCTGGCTTCTGTCAAGCAGGCTGTAAAGGTGCTGAAGTAGAAATGGCTTAAAGTTACTGCAAAGTCTGAGAGTTGTTTATCAGAGCCCTCACAAACCATCTAGAACTTGTTTGAATTCAAGATTTCAATAGTGCTTAACTGATCAAAGTGATAGTGAGCTACAGCTTTGAGGATTTGGTGAAGAGAGGCCAATTAATGCTTAAGTACTAAATTTTCCTTGACCTCTGGCCTCAACCTTGTCTCGTTTCACAATTGAAACTCACATTCACCTAGCAGATGATGCAGAATAGGTTTTCCCAGCTAAAAGTGGAAAAAATGGCATTGCATGAACTGAACAGTATTTTATATTATGCCTACAGGAAATTTTTATGTAACTTAAATTTATGTTTTAGGATTAACTATAACCTCTATTAATTTTTTCTCTAAATACTCAGTTTAGATAATGTAAGATAATTGTGATGTTTGCAGTTTTGCTCAGCTTACCTTCATTATGCTGGTCTTGATACTGTTGAGCTAGTCTGTTGTTACTTGGTCACCATTTAGCCAATATATTGGCTTTTCATACTGTGGAGGAAGGATCTTGCTTTTCTGAATATAGTGTTGTGTTTTTGTTCTTAGTCTACCATAAATCTTCATTTATTCATTGATGAGTGTTCCATGTGCAGTGAAGTTAGTTGCCATTCATAAAATTCTGTAAAATAGAACCTCATTCTTCCATATTTTAGCATCCTAGTACCTTCCCCCGCTTCCAACAATTACTGTATTTTATGTGAACTCTAATTTGAAGAAGTTAGCCCTGTTTTTCTGTCATACCTTATTTTCAGAAGAAAAGCACTGTGTATACCCTTGATTACTTCTCAATGCCTTTGTGTCAGTGAAATCCTCTTTCTCAAGAAAGGGGGGGGTACTTCCTGCTTATTTGCACAGCTGGGATATTAAATCTCTGTTGTCCTTGTGGCTGCCATAGTGGCAATCTTGTGGACTTCATGCTATGATTACTGAAATTATCTGAAGAAAAAAATAACAGTACAGGAGTTAAAGGAGTTACATTAGTTATGGTTGTAACTTACTGAGCTTTTTACTGTCTGCCTCCCTACTCATTAGCGTACCAGGTACATCTAGAAGCATCACAGCACCAATAAGAGGCACCAGTGGAAGTAGGAATGAAAACGAGTTGTATTTAGAGAGTGTTCTTTCTCTTTGAACCTCAAATGGCCATAGCTCGCTTATGCTTTCAGTTGAGGTTGTAGTGGAATGCTTGGGAAAATATAAATCTCAGTGTCTGGGTTCTCATTAACTTTTCTGTTTGTACTCTCAGTAGAGGAAAAGTAACAATGATAATTGAACAGGTAAAACTAATTTTTAGAGAATAAGGTACTTGGACTCAGCATAAATTGAGTGCTTAGTCATCAAAGCATTGTTTATCAACATTTAATAGGTTTTTATTAGATGCACTCTGTGTGTTTCTTATGGAATGAATATTTAACTTCTGCATTTTTCAGAAGAAATCGGTTCACTCAGAAGATCCATTTAATGATGAACAACATGAGCGGCATGAAGTAGAAATGCTAGCCAAGAAGTTCGAGGCAAAATATGTGAGTTACTGTATATGTATTAAAATATACAAATATTTAATAGTGATGCTGCAGAGATGTTAACATCAGGTATTTTCCTGAATAGAGTTGCTAATGTAGTGTCAGATGACTTCTGTACATTTCAGAGCTGACTCTATCATTGTATTTCATTTAAGCAGCTTGAAGCTGCTGTGGGCTTATTAGACAAGTCTGCTAAATAGATTTGTCTATAGGATAATATAGCATGTGAAGCTCTTCTTGGAAAAGTTTTCTTTATAAATACAACTGAGTAATAGATGCAGGTCAATATTAATGATAAATACTGTGCCAGAGGAAAGAACTTTTATGTAATTCTGTGGTGTGCTACTGAACAGCTTTTCTGTTTGGGCTAAATACTGATGAATCTTGATGAATTTCTGACTGGTTTGGAATGCTTCCATAGGAAGTTATTGTTGAATAGTAAGTCATTGCTTGATGAGTTTATCTTGTAGCTGCCAGCTGCCTAAAGTTACTAAAGTGTAGTGTGAATGACTTGAACAACACTAGGTAGTAACAAAAAGGCTTTCACTAATAAATGAAGGTAGAAATTGGAAAATGTTGACTAAAACCACACCCAAACAGGTCTCTAAGAATTCATATGGGGTAGGGTTGGATGATTAATTCTGAGCTGGCTATCAAAACCCATCATCATGCTTAGGCATGTTGATATTCTGGATTACAAATGAAGCACCTCAGTAATAAAGAAGGGAAATGAGCAGTCATTTGTATTGTTTACTATTAATATACATATTAAAATCTTTCTTGTCTGACTTATTTGGGGTTTTTAGTGGCAAAGGCAGATTTTTCTGAGTAGCCAGTCTATACATTCTGTAGAAGTAAACACTATTTCAGGCCATGTTTGTTGTGATACACAACAAAAGAAACCCTTAAACTGAACAGAATCATTTTCATCTTTTGGAGAGATTGGGGGAACCCAGTGAATGGGGAAGGCAGTTCCAGAATACTGTTTGCTTTTCAGTTGAATGATAAATTTTTTTTTTGACCATGAGAGAAAAATGTTTCAACTGTACTTTTCTAGAAGAAAACTCATTTCCATAACACAAGTTAAGGATTTTATAATGTCCTGGAACAAGTTGCTTAACTGCAGCAGATGAAAGTCAGTGTAGAGCATGAAAGCAATATATGTAGGAGGGAGTGGTAGTGGAAGCAATCTAATTTTACATATACATTTAAGCATACATCAAAGCTAAACATGTACATTTATGGACAAAACATGGTGTTATTAGACTTAAGAAAACTTGAGTTCAGTGCTCAGTAGTCATAAAAAGGGGTAAATAGATACTTTTAACTGTTAGAAAGCAGCAGGTAACAAACATAATTTTACAACAGTTTAAACTCATGGCACACTTGTATCTTGATTACTATTTTCACTTCTGATTTCTTGCCTTTCATTCTCTGTCATACCTTATGTCCTTCAGCCTACAAAATTCCTGTAATGGCAATGTCTTCTATATAAAGAATAACTTATTAGGTTAGGGCCACTAAGCATGGAGAGCAGCAAGGGATTAATACTTCTTGTGTTAGATACTCCCTGTCCTTTCTCTCTTCCAGTGAGAACCATCAGTCTCTACTTACCATCCATGCTCAGAGGAATTGCATCTCTGTACAGTGACTCAGTACAATTGCTCGTGTTCTGACAACATCCAGCCATTTTCTGATTCTTGTAGTGAGATGTTTGCTCCTTAGTTTAAATTAGAACAGGGACCCCCATGAAGCAGATACCCATTCTCTTCTCTTCTCTTTAACAGTGGTTTGTAGCAGCATAAAAGTTAATCATTGGTGGTATGAGAAAGTAGTAGAGGGTTTTTTCAAATTTGCAGAAAGTAATATATAGTTAGATACTACTTATCTATATCCATTTTAAATGGAGTCGAACAATCTTTTTAATCATAGCATGTATGACAGTACTTCTCAAAAATTTGGTGCATGAAGAACAGTCTTCATTGAAGACTTCCTCCTCCTTTTCAGATAAATTCCTGTACTTGTAATCAAATCAGTACAATACTGGATGTATCTTGCAGATACTAAGAAAAAGCCTATGAATAAATACATTTTCATAAAACAAGATGCATAAAGTTAATGTACCATTTGTTTACTTGATTATTCAGAAGTTTTTTGCAATTGCTTCACGTTTTAAACACCAGCATAAAAATCTGTTCCAAATGGCTCCCATTTTCATTCTTTTGATTACTGTTATTCTCTAGACAAAATCAAACACTGTGTTGTAAAAACATGATATTAAATCTGTGATAATATTGTACATAATGTAAGAATTTTTACTGGAACAAAACAAAGGTCCATCTAATGGATGGTAGCATAGTCCTCTGACACTAGTGGAATGTCACTCATACTTGAAAGTATAACATAGTAAGTGTTCACTAGTATTACTTCACTGTGTCTGTTTAGCGATTTGGCTTAATTTCTCCCAAAGCCAAAGGCTGCATGTTTTAACTGCCCTTTGCGTAGCTTTCTGCTGTAAATTTGCCAGATCATTTTGAGTTCACTGAATTTCCCATTGTGTTCATGGCACTGAGTACCATGATGCTGTTGTATGAAAACATACTTTGTGTTTAAACCTGATGAGTTCACTTGTGCTCTGTAGTTTCTATATTGTAAAAAACAGTGAAGTATTTCCTGTTCTGCATGCTGCATGTGATTCTGATGCTAACATCTAAATTCAGCCTTTTCGCTCCCCAGGTGAAGTGTCTTAACATTCTGTTATTGCACAGAAACAGTGGTTTTTACCTTTAAACATCCTTGTTGGCTTACCATTCAATTTTTTTGTTCTAATTTCTTTTTTTAAATGAAAGGATATTAATGGTAGGGTGCCCTAATTTATCAGTGACATAATGATGACTTCTGGTTTTGTTCTCTGTTCCTTTTTTCGTAAGTCCCAATTCTTTTCCTTTTTGACAACTCTTGGTTGTTGAGTAAATGTCATAGAACTGTGTGTAACAACGCCAGTAACAACTTCCTGAGCAGCATAACAAATTGGGAACACACTGTATTTTTTCTCAATTTGATTGCACTTCCATTATGTGGATTACCTTGCTTTTATTGATACTGAATTCAATTGATGATTTATCATACGAAGTTCAGAGTAACTGTGAGGTCTTTCAGTGATTCTTCAGTTGTCTTTTTATTTACTATCCTCAGTAATTTGCCATATCACACCCCCACCACTGTTAGCCCTCTCTGTTGCTTCTAAAGACAAATGAATACACATTCCTTGGTGATTTCACTGCTCACTTTCTTTGACAGATTTAAATATTTATTCCTATCCTTTCTTTCCTAGCCTTAACCTAGACATTCATTTGAGTAGACCTTCCCTCTTATCCCATGATAGTTTCTTGTCTTTAAAGATCTTTGGACCTTTTTTAAAGCATTTGAAGTACTGCTTCCTTTTACCAAAATTCTTTCCTGCTCTGGAATGTGTTTTCTTGTGCCTATTGGTTCTGTTCTATATAACTTCTATTAACTTGCCCAATACAGAGGTCAGGTTTACTGGTTTATAGACTCTTCTGTGGCCCTTGAAAAATTCTTCAAAATTGGCATTGCATTTGCCACCTAGTCCTGTTGGGCAAAGGTTCTTTAAACCTTAGGTTACATGCCACAGTTAATTTATGGAAATCATATTTGAGTTCTCCGAATACTTGCACGGGTACTATTTGCAGCCTCAGGAACTAGACATCTTAATTGTTGTCGTATCATGACTGCTTATGTTCTGGGACAGAGGTTGGAGGAACTCTCTTGGGAAAGGTGAAAAGCTTCAGTAAACACTAGTGCAAATAATCCCTTCTATCTTTCTGCTGTGGCCTTGCATCCTCAAGAAAGATCTTGGTCACGCAGAAACCAGGTGGCTAGTGAATACCTTTCAGGGATGATTCTGGTGAGGCTATAGTAAAGCATGTTTGTCAGAACTCATTCCTGTGTGAAAATTTTCATTAGTCATCTAGACCATCTTCAAGGAAGCACCCAAGAAAGTAAAACTGGTAATTCCTTGAATAACCATCATCCCTCCAATGCCTTATGTTTTGTAGGCTTTAGTATATTGGTTACCCATTTCCCAAATGATATGACACTTGCTTTGTTTTCAGGGTGGAAAGCCCCACAAACATCGGAAGGATCGCCTGCAGGATCTAATTGATATAGGTTATGGTTATGATGAAACAGACCCTTTCATTGATAATTCTGAAGCGGTAAGTCCCACCAAAGCAGCAAGAAGAAATAAGAATATCCTTTTTTTTTTTTTTTTTGGTTGAAGAAGAAAGGTAAGGTAAAATACTTTGTGCCCATGTATAATTGGTATAGAGCTGAAGGGCATACTATGTTGGGAATCCCATGAATGATTGTATTTGTAATCTCATTCAGATATCATTATGCACTGCAAGAATTAAGAAAACTATTCCTGTATCGCATAATTTTCCAGCTTTAGAAATTAAATTATTTTTGTTTGTGTCCTTCATTTACTGTAGACTGAAATTACACCAGCTTTGTTTAGTTTCTTATACTAGCTATCTGGATTATTAGTAGATTACTGGTGTTAGATTTCCTGCATTATATCAGGAAGCTATTCTGCTCCTAAAAACCAGTAGGAATAGGATGGTTATTCCAAACATTCACTAAATGTGTCTGAAAAAATTGGAGATAAAACAGTTTGGTTAAACAGCAGGATATTACCGCTTGTTTTGACTGAATATTTTTCAGAAATGAAAACACATATTGAAGTAAAAGAAAAAGATATTAGTTGCAGGCAGTATCAGGAGGTTTATAAGAGGGCATTTGAAGATATTTTAGAGGGGTTATATGAAATTATGAGAATGAAGTGAGTGGTAAAAAAAAGCTTGGAGAGCTCCTATAGTTCTCCTTTATTAGATGTTAGTGATAAATAGGTGTCCTGTTTAGACAAGTAAAAATGAACAAAAAAACCCAACAAAAAACACCTTACACTTTAGCCAGTCTTCCTTCCACTGCTGAGTGACACTGGGTAAAGCAGCCATGATTGCTACTGTGAAGATGAGAGAGATAGAAGTCTGAGTGGGAGAGGAAAGATGATGAAAATGAATTGTGAGAGAAGCACGGAAGTGAAGTGCATTGCTTAGCATACATTATATCAAGCCTCCTTTTGAATGTGGTAGTAGACTTGGGAAATTATAAAACTTTCTAAAGAGTTTCTGTGAACGTTGAACTGTGAGGTTTCTCACATATAGATATTGCAGTGAATATTAAGACCTGTATGGGTGCACAGAAGGTGTACTGCAGAACTGACACCTTGAGCAAAAGAAGTTCAGCTGTTAACCACAGTGGATAGCAGGCTGAGCTCAACTGTGTATTGTAGGTCTGAAAGCATGTGAACAAGTTGCATGAAAAGTGAGTTTGCTGTAAATGCTTATTGTAACTTGTATCAATTTGTCCTTTTTATTGGTCTAGATTAAAATTTCAGTTGAACTTGCCAATATTAAACTATCCTATCATTATCCCTCTACTTTTGGTTGTGCTGCTGGAACAATATTGGGGCCTAAGCCTTGGTATGCCCTTTCCAAAGGTCAGTAAGAATGTGCTTCACTCCTGCTGAAAAACCACTTGACCCTATAGGCTTACCTAGTTTCTTACTGTTGTTTAAGCTAACCATCCTCCATTTTGAAATTTTACAATACAGAACCCAAGTTGTGTCTTGGGTTTTTTTTGATTTATTGTGACCTATTACAGATCAGATACGTGCTTTGGATGACTTTCAGTACTCCATAGTACAGGTCTCTGTGAAAGATGTATATGAGTCTAGCAGGGTTGAACACTCACTGGTGTGTTAGTACTTCTCATACTGTGCCTTCTTCCAGTGCTGTTCTTGTTACCAGCAGCAGATCTCTTAAGTTTGCAGGAGCATTTACTTCTGATACCTGATATCATATCTGATATGATAAGCCAGACTCCTTGCAAGAACATACAAAAGGCAGTTGTTAGAGGACCAGATGGTTGCATCATGTGGTAGCTGTGGAAGCTACTGGGGAGAATGGTGTATTTGCTAAAGATTGCTCTCCTGAACAAATCTTTATGCCTTGTGTCTGTGTTACAAATACAGACTAGTGAGAGGCCATCTCTGTTTTGCTTTTATCCTTGTTTCTGTATAGAAAAAAAAATGCACTGTGTGCCAGCTGCTGTCTAAGTTGCTGTTGCAGAGCTTAAGGGTCCTGTAATATAGGAGTTAAGTTCCCCAAAATCTCATTCCATCTCAGATGCAAATAGGAAGTGTTCAGAAAGAAAATCTGTGTCTGGCTTGCTCATCTTCTGTGTGGCCAGCTATTAAATCACCATGTACCCTGAAAAATGTCAGAACCAGGCCCAGCCTGGACTGACTTTCTTTTAGAAGATACAGTTTCTTACACATAAAGGTATAATATCCTGGACACAAACACTTGAAAAATGAGTGTGAGTGCCTCTTGAATTGCTCCAGGATTGGTGTCCTGTTGTCTTCCTCTGTAGCCGAGAAAAAAAATAAAAGCTTTCTTACAATTTTAGTCCATTTTCTTGTCACAGGTGTGAATGCATATATATGTGTACACATGCACATTAGCCTGGATTGGATGGACTGCTTGCTTTTGTGATGACCTCTGAATATTTGATTGGTTGAATTCCTGACGATGTAAACTTTATATAGATAACAGACTCCAGGGGAATACAGTGCGTTCTGAGCTTTCTGCTATGTAATATAGAACAGGGATCTGAAGTAATACATGGTGCTTAGTGAAAAAGTGGGCAGTTTTCTTATACTTGGAGGTAACAAGACTTGCACATCCAAAACAAAGACCAGCTAGCACCTTTCCCCATGTTGGGCAGATAAATGCTGAAGGAGAACCATCCACCTAGAAATCCGTAAGCAGTGAAAGCTGTCTTTTGAAGCAGTGATGGCAGGTAGCCACACTGACAGGAACTGAAGCAAAACATGAATGCTAAGAGCAATGAGAAGCATGCAGTTCAGTACTTCAGACACCCAGGGCTGTATGTCAATATTTAATCCAGTCAACATAATCATGGTTCCACAGCAGCCTTCTAAACACTGGTGTAAGAGTCCTGTGCTGCTGGGAAAAGAAAACTAGCCTACAAATGGTTTCATACACAGGAAGTTTCTCTAAAACAGTTGCTTCAACTTAAAGGAAAAACTTACTTTTCTTTAGCTACATCTTGCCTCAAGAGCTCAGACCTTCTTAAGACAGCCTTTCAATGGTTGTATGTTGATTCTAGTAATTCTAAACACAATGGTAAGAGCTGCTTTTTTTCTATCTGGGTTCCCTAGAATACTTTCTGTAATTTAAGGGCTTAGTCTTTGCAAAATTTTTGTCATGATACAGTTTTCATGATCAATTTGATTTACTTAATTTTGTAGTCTCCAACATTATTAAATATGTGTTAGATTTAATAGCCTCTCCTCTCCCACCCTGGCTTCCCCTCAAATGTCCTGCTGTTGTGATCTAAAACTTGAAGCTGTTGAGGCTGTAGTAACAGCATCTTGCTCAAGACCCTTGAGTATCTGGGATGCTTTTTTTCCAGTGAGAATGGTATCTATTTGGGGAATGGCAGAGCTCAGTGTGCTGATGGTAATTTTTACTTTTTTTGTGGGGTTCTGGGCCAGGTACTGTTTTAGACCAACGATGTTTTTCTTTCATCCTTCCTACTTAAAGGAGCTTGTTTTACACATAACTATGGAGACAGTGTTGTTGAAAGATAAATGTCTTTAAAAAAGCAAACCAAAAAAACCCTATCAACCTGCCAGTGTCTGAGGTGTATACAGAAAAATGCCACATAGGATCTATTATTGAACATACTTTTCATGTTGGATTGAGAGATAAATTTAACACTGCTGCATTTTTTCATGTGGAAAGAGCTAGCTTTGTAGACTTCTATCACAAACCTTATCCACACTGAATACATGAGGGTGCATTAAAGCTTCTTGTAAGAGATTAATTTACTAGCTGTTTCATTGGCTATGAATTTGTATGTTTATATTACTGGTCTGTTGTCTTTGTTTATGTCACTTTGCCCAGTCTTGGAAGTTCTGTGGCTGGGGAATAGTGCTCACTTCGCTGAGTGCTCCATGTCACCTTTAATAAAAGATGTTGCGCATGCTTCTCGGGTGTCTTCAGGGTAGATCTGGTTGGCACCTGACATGTCAGATGCATTTAAGTGAATACAAGGGCAAATTTCAGTTAGGATGTTCTTTCTTTGCTTTTTATCCCTCCTCACCTCAAGGTGAATAAATATAAATAAGTAAAGGAGTACCAAAACAAATAAAGAAGGTACTGTTCTGCTTAATGTAGAACAGACATGTTAAAACTATGTATTCAGCAGTCCTCAAGTACAACTACCATTGTTTAGATTAGCATACATCAAGAATGTAAGAGTAAGAAATAATTAAATAATAATGATAATAGTTACTTCTTGCTTTTTGATAAATTCATTTTTTTAAAGAGCACAATAACTTTACAAAGTAGTCTGAGCTACTGGATGGGTAGATTATGGCCTAGGATTAACTGTTCTTTCTGAGTAGTTGAATTTATTTAAGCAGCACAAGACACAAGTGTTTTCAAAAAAATATACAAACAATATGATTATTAATATAATACAAAAGGGGGGTTTATAACATGCCAAAATAACAGATCTTTGATAAGAGCATTTGCCTTAAATGTCATATATGGTAAGTCTGCTCTTCATCTTAAATGAATGGAAAAGGAAAGTGTAACACTTTTCTACAGAATCTCCTAGTGATTCTGTTACACGAAACCTGGAGAGGTTAAGGAATGCATTGCGTATTTATGTGTAATAAAAACACTGAACTATATTTTCAGTGTGGGTCTGAGCTCAATCTCTAAAAGAACTGAGTTGAACAGATAAAGGTGGTCACATGAGTGGTCATATATTTTATAACTTAAGCTGAAATATTTTCAAGGCACTGGTAGTGTTATGTCTTTTCACTGGAGTTTGCTTAAGCTAATAAATAGCCTGACTCTGGTGACTGGTGGAAGGGTATAAAAGGTGGTGGTTGTGATGAGAACAAAATAGGGCAATACATATATATGTCCTTTTCTCAAGGTGCTCTGGTAGGCTGATGGATAACAGTATACTGACTACCAAACTAGGATTCTCCTAGGAGACCATCCTATGCTAGTCTAGACTACCCTGAGTCAGGTGGTATATCTTTATTTAATAGTCTGTTATGCTTTTTTCTGCTGTATTTTGTCAGTAGCCCTTTGTCCCAAAACAAAACCAAAAAGTTGCCTGTGCATTTTGGAAGAGGAATCTTCTTTACCATCGGAAAGCACTTTTCTGCATGCTTTTTGATGTCGTTTTGGATTAGAAAAGCAATGTATTGTTCTCCCTTAACCTTGGTCAGGAGTTTGTTGTATATTCTCTTATGCTATTTTTTAGAAGGATAGTTCTGTTACTTTATTTGAAAACTTAAAGGAAGACAAAGCCAAAGAGTGCATTTCGGTTCTTTGTGTCTTTAAGAAGCATTGAGATTGATCAACTATGTTTGTGTGAAGTATCTTGAAGCATGTAGTGAACTGTAGAGATAGTCAGTCCATTTGACTGAAGCAACCATATTTTATATAACTTCAGTATCTTGACTTTATTCAGTGAGTTAATGATGTCAAATAGCTCCCCACACCTCCCAAGCTGGTTAGAGCTATCTCAAACATAAACTGAACAAGGAACAAAAATGATCCCTGCTTATCTTTTATCTAAATACCAGTTTGACAACAAATAATGTTCGGGATACGTTTCTTAAAACACTTAGACATATTTGCAGCAAATATCACTTCCAGAACTTAATACAGAAGTGTTAAAAAGTGTTTTCACATGTGTACTTTTATAGTATAGGTTGTTCTTTGGAAGGGAACTGAATGAGGGAAATCATGGTCAGAATATCTGAACACAAGAGTAGACAATGTAAGATAGTGCTATGTACTGTGGATCTGGATTTCAGAACTAAATTGGTAAAATCCATAAAATTTCACTGTTCTTGGTAGTATAATGAAGTTGAAACTGGTTAACTTATTTTTGAGACAACCTACATTATCTTTCACACCTAAACATTTAATTAACAGCACTAGAAGCACAGTAATGTAGCTCAGGGACAATAGTTGAAAATAATGATCTGCTTTTAGATCATCAGACAATATATCAGTCTTATTTTGTAAACTTCAGAATGATTCCATAATCTTCTGTGGGACAAATGCATGTTCATTGGAGTCAATCATACATGAAGTCCTGTCTGCTTGTACTTCTGAGAATTTTAATTCTCAATCTTGGAGTGTATAAGGAAGAGCAGCACACTGTAAAGGGCTTACTGTTTTCCTTAATAGGATAATTTCTGTGATTTCATATGCAGAAAAAGCTGGTGCAAAGCAAAAGTCTTGAAACCAATTTGTTAGAAGATTTAGAAGTTGCAAGAGCCATGTTCTCTTTAACTGAGAGTCCTGAAGACACTTTAAAATGAAGTTTAATTTAGCTGTTGCCAATATCTTATACAATCATATTCAAATTTTCTGTTCAATAGTAAGCTTGTCTTGAAGGGGGTACTAGGTACACTTGGTCTGCAGGCCCCAGTTTTAGGTAAGTTGAAAATGAAATGAACCATTGAGTTAGAAGTTAGACCTTGTTCAGTAGGCTAAGGATAAACTTAATTTTGGTAGGGAAAAGTAAACTCTCTCAAGGGTTAAGGAGAACTGAATGTCAACTAGGTTTTCTAATGTCTGACTAAATTCATGGTCCTCAGCAGAAGCTGTTGAAATCTCAACTGGTAAGTTGCACATTCACATCTTACTGATTTTGTTTGCCTGCCAACAGTTATGGGATAGTTCATTCATCTGTATATTGAACGAATTCTGTATTTCTTGTTGCCTTGTTCTTATGGATCTGTGCCATATAGCGTGTTGATCATTCTAATAATCTGTTGTGATTTATGGCTTCATCACTTGTGGACTGTCTTTAATCCCTACTTTTTTTTCTTATGTGTTCTCTAGGACTTCCTTTACTTCTCCTCAGCCAAGTCTTTACTGTGTTTCCTTTTACTTGTTCTTCCCTTCTTATGATGATGGTCTCAGGTTTGACTCTGTGCTTGCTTCTGTATTCATCTGTTTTGATCCTGTACTGCTCGAACTTCACCAATTCAGTTCGCACCCTGCTTGGTTTATTAAGCACTGTGAATAATAACTTATTTTCTTTCCCTTTGATCTTCCTTGTACATAATGAAGCTAGTTCTTAGAGCTGTGGAAAAACACCAGACTTCTGTGAAATTCTTACCCAGCCTGCACTCTCAAGTTTACTTTGCACCTCCTACTTTGTGTGATCTTCACGGTCTCTTAAGCTTAATGACAAGTCCAAAACTAAGCCACTTTGCTTTCATTTTGTCCAGTTAATAGGTTCTCCTGTGTTCTTGTGCTAGTCTCTGGTATGATCTTTCATAGTTCCTGTCAACACTTTCCCTTTCTACCTTTCTGTACTGCTTGTGAAGTCTTACATTCCAGGAAGATAAAAGGTAATGACCCATGGATACTTCTAACTAATTATTCAGATCAAATCCTCATAGTTCTCCAGTTCTGGCTGTTTCACCAGCTTCCTTGTTGAAGTATACATTCACTGTTTTGCTTTCCTGGATAACTTTTTTTCCTGTCTTAATGCTTTTGTTAGACCAGACTTTTTGGTTCTTAAACCATTTTATCTTAAGTGTATTTTGCATGACGTGCAGGGGGGAATGAAATAAGCTGGTAGCTGACTGTGTGTGTTCACATGTAGGTGATCTCAAGTCTTAAATGTTGTGGCAGTTAAAACTGCCTACTAATTTATCCAGCCTGTTGAATTCTGTCTTAATAGACCTGCAGTGGAAGGCTTGTTGGTTTAAACTTTGAAATAACAAACACATTGTTACCTTTCAAGTATCTTAATTCACAATGGTTTGGCTGTGCTACCAAACATTTAGTGCTTGCAGCTGTAACTCAAAATTGACTCTTGCTTCTGCCAGAGTGCATAGCTCTGAGGTGTGTCAAAATCCTACCCTTTCAGAAGAAGGGCAGAAATAGATTCTTAATCACTGCACTGTTACTGTCTTTCTGGTACTTTTCTAACACCTTTTAGGTCCTGTAAATGTTTTCTTCTTATCTTTGCTGGCAGGTATGTGTCTCAGGCTTTCAAGCAAACTAACTTCCAGGATTATATTTGTTACTTTTTAAGTGCACCATCTTGCAATTTTCAGTATGATATTTGGAGCAGTTAAGGACAACATTGTCTTTTTGTGTAGTGATAACACCATTGTCAAGGCAACCATCCCTCATTTCTTTTGCAAACACTTCCATGACCTGCTGCTTTGATACTTAGGCATAGAGTTAAAATGAATCTATTTATCCTCCCAGCCTTTTTGAGAGTTTGCTATTAACAAGATATTTCTAGAGATTAACAGCTTTCTGGTGATACCTGGGGAATAATGTCATTCCTGAGGAGGCTGCTGGTCATAAAATAGAATTACTGTCTTCCACTATACTTAATGTTGACCACTTCTATGTCTTTGTATTTCAATATTTTTGAGATACAACTTTGTAATTCTAACTTGGAAATTCCTTCATAAATACTAAATGCTTTGCAAAATAAAGTGCATATAAGTTTAAAACATTTTACATTTTATGGTTTTCAAAACACTCTAAACAGAATGTATCTGACTTTCAATGAATGTATCTGACTTTCAGTGAAACAAGTCTCCTGGATTGGTTGTATTTGTATAAGAGGCAGTGTGATATTCAACACTTAAAAATGGAAATAAGCTATAATAAACTAACGTGGCTAAGTTTGTTGTCTCTGGGATAGCATTTTTAACAAAAGAAAATATCAGAGAACTTAAAAGTAGGTTTTTTTGAGCAGGGCACTGTGATTGGAGTTGGTACTGAATGTGGCATGCGTTGGAAGGCCTGAACATGTCAGGTGCACCATAGAGGTATTAATGAAACAAAGCATATAACCTGAAAAGTTTCTCATTAATTTACAAAAACATCTCTACTGTCTTCAGTCCTGTTTCCTGGATATAACATCCAGTTCTGTAAAATTCTGGTATAGATTAGGCTTCTTCCACTACCATATAGTGAATGTTCAGATTGTCATCTTTTTTGAAAATATGAATGAAATAGGTTCTGGAAATAACTGTAGCTATCACTAACAGGTAGCTCTTAAAGGGCCTGTGATAAGTGTGTGCAACTAAGAGAAGGTTATTTGAACTACACATTGTCTCATAAAATTTAAGGGTATTCAGTACAAGTATGAAACTTAAAATTTAAAATTCATGGAGGAAGGATTTGTTGGTTTGGTGTGGGTGGTGGGTTTTTTTACAAAATGTTTTCCACCGGTGATGTTGCTGGTATGCCTGTAAGACTGTTGTAGATGAAACCAGTCACTATGTGCCTGCCTACTTCCTGGGCAAAAGCAACCAGGGAACAATCAAGTGTAGTTGCTCATAGGCAGGTTGGGGTATCATTGTTCATATGGCTTATGTATCTTGAGATTTAATGTCTAGCATAATGTAACATATGCTGAGACAGAATATTGCGGGGGAGAAATAGTTGAAAAGGCTTTGGGCCTTTTTTTCCTCAGGGGTAGGGGGGAAGCCTCTGTGCCCATCTTCATTTCCTTCAGAAAGCAGTACTTTGAATGCTGTAACCCTGTCTTTTCTTCTTCTAAAAAAAAGAAAAAGGCATTGTTTTGAAAGTAGAAAGGTCATTCTGTGATGTTCTGTGCCTTGACCAGTAAGTTTTCAACAGTATTACTATCCTGTTTCTATTCTAGCAAGCTGTGTACTTGTATATAATTTTTCATGTGTAAGGACTGGTAAATAAACTGCATACTCATTTCACTGAGAAACACTGATAAACTCCTCTTCTTTTTCCTGCCCAGTATGATGAATTGGTTCCTGCATCTCTGACAACCAAATATGGAGGGTTTTATATCAACACTGGTACACTGCAGTTCCGCCAGGCATCTGACACAGAGGATGAAGACTTTGCAGAAGACAAAAAGCATAGGCCACCTAAAGTGAGTGATCTTAATTACGATTTTTATACAGAACTCACAGTAATGTGGATGTTGAGAAACACTTTATACAATTAGAATGGCTCAGATGAAGAGGCTGAAAGCACAGTATTATTTCACTGCATTATCTGTTTTGTGGCTTGTGTACTAATATTCTTGAAATAGCTCGGGATGTCCACAGGCTGTCCAGTCTTGTAAAATTAACCATCTGTTTAGGCAAGCTAACAATATGTGTCTGTTTGTCATGAAGTCAAAGATGATTCTGTAACTTTATAAGAATTTTATTATGAGATGAGAACTTAAATTCTCCAACTCTGCTTTTATGATTTTGCACCAAGCTTGCATGATTTGAAATTGTTCCTAGTATTCAGAATAACGCTTAAAATATCTGTTAAATAAACTCAGCATGTAAGAATAGCTATATTAAAACCTATGTATACAGTCTTTCCCAAACAGTATGCTGTTCTGTGTACTTGGAAAAGTTATGATCAATGCAAACGTAATTGCTTGCATGTGATACTGACAAGTTCTATGCCATTCCAAGAACTACTTGCTTTCTGATGACATTTCCTGCTCTGTAATACTTTAAATTTTCACATAATTTTAAGGTTCTTGTATTGTATCTGACTGGGATGGAGTTAAATTTCTTCACAGCAGCCCTTATGGTGCTATAATTTGGATTTGTGACTAAAATAGTGTTGATAACACACCAAAGCTTTGTCTGCTGCTGAATAATGTTTGCACAGTGTGAAGGCTTTCTTTATCCCTGTGCTGCACCAGCAGATAAGCTAGGCATCAGCATGAACTTGGGAGGGAAGACAGCTGATCTGAATGGGCCAAAAAGATACTTCATACTATGTAACTTTATACTCAGCAATGAAACTGTGGTAGCGGAAGGAGGTAGTGGGATTCAGTCTTCCAAGGCAGCCATTGCTTATTCTGGCTGTACATCAGTCTGTGCCTTAAAGTATTTTTCTTGTGGAAAACTTTTAATTCAGTAACTGTTTAATGATTGAGACTTGTCAGTAACTGCAATTGCTGCTAGGAATCCAGTGGTACTGTTTGCCTTTATGCATATTGAGTTATTTCATTCTGGCTTTGATTTGGAAAATGTAAGGAAAACTAAATGTTCCTTGCTGTAGAAGTCTTTTAGGGTAAGAGAATCATTTTCCTTTATTTGATCTCTTCGTCTAGATAGCAAAGTTAAAAGAAAGTGAAGATCGTGGAATGAAGAAGCGCAAGAGGAAAGATGAAGGCACAGAAAAGGAGAAGAAGCCTCGGAAAATGAAAGTTCCTAAGCAGTTGGGGTAGGTTTTTTTCTTTAGATGAACCCTCAAAATGTATGTGAGGCTTGGTTTCAAGATTGTGTGCCATAGTAAGATTATCACAGCTGTTTAGAATGTTGTATCTTTAAACTATAATACAAATAGAATTGGGGTTTAGAATTTGTGAGGGATTTTGCATAAATAAATTCTACAAACTAATTTTTTTGTCCTCCAAAATTTCGAACAAGGAATAATAAGGAATGACAAATTACAGAAAGAAATTTTGATTCTGTGATGAATAGCATTATCCATCATTGTTCTACCTAGTCTTACATAGCACTAAGAATTACATCTTCTAATGAAAAATAATTTTCTTCCTATCACTTGGTTTCTCATCTGGAAAACTATAAGCATAGCTTAATTATTCTACGTGTTTCTTACTAACTTTGTGTGTGCTTTCTTGAGTTCTGAGTCTAGCATAGAAGGATTAAGGTGGCTTCTAGAAAACTGTCACTGGGTGAAAGTTGTGTTGTTATGAATATTTGAGTAGGTATTGAAAATATATTGATAGTATTTTTCATCCAGGTGATGAATTGGCAGAAAAATCCATGTAGATGTTGAGCCTGAATTCAAAATTCTTAGCAGTGAAGAGAATTTTTTTCATGTACACAGTGTGCTTAAACTTAAAACAACCTGCCACCATTCAGCACTCTGAAAGGCAAGATTTTTAGTAGCATAGACCAGCTATGAGTTTAACAACTGTGCTACCTTCTCCATAAATACATTGAGAAGTCAAATGTAAATAACCTTTGCCTTAATGTGTACAAAACTTAACATGGAGAGAATGAAGTCACATGAACAGCAAAGGTTTATGGTAGTTGATAGCATAGTCTGAAGATGGAAGCACAAACTACTTGCTTCTTCCCCCTGATAATTTTTTAATTGTACTAAACTCCTAGATTTTCCTTAAAGGTTACTAAGGCCTCAAAAGTCATATGCATTCTAATGAAGGATTTCTTTTCTCTACAGAGTAATGGCCTTAAATTCACACAAGTCTGAAAAAAAGAAAAAGAAATTGTATAAAGACTCACTCTCTCTGGCTGCCATGATCCGTAAATTTCAAAAGGAGAAGGAAGCCATGAGGAAGAAGGAATCTAGTCCAAAACCTCCAGTGACTGTTGCAACCTCTACCCCTAGTAAAATTCCTTCTTCCTCTCTCAGTGCAGGAAATGATATCTCTGACTTGAATCTTAGGATCAATGATCCTGTCCTCTCCATTTTTGGTAGCACAAATGAAGGTGAGCTCCTGCAAGAAGCTGAAAGTGCCCTGGAGATGCTGGGAGACATTGACTTTGACAAGTTGCTTGATGGCACTTCTGATGGCAGCCCGGTATCTGAGCTGTCAGGAGAAAATGGCAATGTCATTCAGGCAACCTACACCTCTCAGGTCATGACACCCAAGCAGGTGCCTGCCCTCCCAGAAGGTCTGCCTATGCTACTTGAAAAGCGCATTGGAGACCTTCGAACAGTAAGTATGAATTCACTGGTAAGGGATTGCATTCAAAAATCTGAGAGAATGAGGAAGAACAATTAAGGCCTAAGTTGTCATCCTTGAATTGCAGGCTGAAACTCTAAAAAAATGGTAGAATTGATGGTAGTATCAGTCTTAATGGCTGTATTGTACTCAGATGAAAATGGACACAGAGATGATGCGGGTCAGTTGTTAAAGCAGTGTTTGTGTCATGGTGGAGACAAGGTTTTCTAAATCTGCTGTGTACAATAACTTGTAGGGTTGGTTTGGTTTTTCCATAATGGAAATATTAGTGTTACTCTAAGTTGAATTATTAGTTCGTGAAATGGATGGGTGTGTTCTTACTTTGGAGGAGGAAACCTGAAATCTGACTGCAGCTTACAAATCAATGTCTTGAATTTTTGTCTTTAACATAAATGCTAACTTGCCAGTTTAAAAAAAAAAAAGCAACAAAAAAACCCCCACCAGAAACCAGCACCTAACTACAAAAGAAACCCCAAACACAAAACTGAATATTGTTATTTGGAAGGTTAGTATGGAGTCCAAACTCATCAAAAATATTAATGAAAAATTTTAAATCCACAGGTTACAAACATCAAAACAGCTTACTGAAAGGGATCAGAGCTACTAAGATGTTACATGCCCCTTGTTTCAGTTGTGGATGTTAACTTAAGCTGAGAATAAATTTATTTGGTTGTCCAGATTCTGATATTAAAGCTTTTCCTTACTTGAAATACAGTGCAACTTTTCTTTACTCAGAGTAAGTTTTGAAAAAGCAGTTCAAGTTGCTACCTTTTTGGAAAAAAACCTAATTAAATAGTAGCAGAGTTTGCTTTGCTACAGGTTAGGGTAATGATAAAACATGATGTTTATCTTACGTGCATGTAAATGTCTTAGTGTTCTTAGTGTTTTTTTAATATGCTAATCTAAATACAGCCAAGGGGTTAATATTTACTAAAGTGAGAGATACAGTTTTGTCTGCCTTTGAATATTCAGGTTAATTTTGCTATGAATCAATGCTTCTAGGAAAACTGCAGAATGACTACATTAGGCCAAAAATCAGGAAGTGTTAGTGTCCTGCCCCAAATTCATGCTGTTCCACTGTATAACAAGCCCCACCCAGCTGGAAGAAAGCTTTTAATTTAGTGGCTCTTGGAAAACCTAACTCTTCTATCTTCTGCTTTTGATGTTTTCTGGAAGTTTGATGCTGTCTGAGCAGAGCAAGTCTACCCATACACTTGGGGAAAGATAGACTGTGTGTTGACTTTGAAGACTGCAATTTCCTTGACTTCTGCAAATTGCAGTCAACTGATGCATTATCAGTGGGGAAAGCATCTTCTAAAAATAAGGAAAAAGAAATGGGTCTTGTCACATGCTTACCAGGCTCACAGCTTTAGTGCTCTTTAGTGCAAAGAACACTAAGAAATTTATAAAGCTGTAGGAAAAAGGCTATGTTCCATGAATGGAGTATGATATATCTAGATTAAAAAATATATATATTCAGAAAGCCATTGACTAAATACAATAAAAACTTCTTGAATTCCTTTTGTAGATTAATGTCTTCTAGTTCCTTAAGTGAGCAATTCTGTAGTACCATGACAGAAGACAATATTATGCCAAGTGGGAAAGTAATAAAAAGGCTTTTTTCTGTTGTGAAGGTGACTGTCAAGATAATCTATTGAAAAAAAGCCACACAGTTCAGTGATGGCAATGCAGTTTTTGAATCTGCCAATATTCTCTTTAAAAGCCAGCAACACTATACAATATGACAATATAATGCTGAAATATCCTTTTAAGGTCTACCAGGGTCCGAAATGTCAAAGCATGGCTTTCCTTCCACTTTATATAAGACAGAAGATGATGATAATCCTTGTGTTAATTATGCTTTCAGATAGTGGATTTAAGATTTTTAAATTTGTCTTTTTGGTATCCTATCACTTGTAAACATCTATAACCTTTCTAATTTTTTTTAGCAGGACAAATGCTTCAGTATTCTTGAACAGATAGTACCATCCCCTCAGCAGATGAATTTACAATAGAAGGTAGTGGGCAGAATGCAGCCCTTACAGGAACTTAAACTCTGGTATCAATGTTTGACTGAAGCGGTAGAGCATTCAGACAATGGGCTACCTTATGGTTTCTGATAGTATATCAGACTCCTATTTTTCTGTGCAGTGTAGAGCTTACAATTTCAGAAAATACTTTTCTTTCAAACTTAAATGGGTCAGTTACAAAGAGCAAGAACAGTAAGTATTTCATAGTAATAAACTTTATCAAGTTTACACTTGCATTTGAGCTACCTGGTCTAGTGGAAGGTGTCCCTGCCCATGGCAGAGGGGTTGGAACTAGATGTTCTTTAATATGATCACTTCCAACCCAAACCATCCTGTGATTCTCCATTGTTACAAGTACCTAAAAATTTTAAAAGGCAAAATTAGAGATTTTTCATTTATTTGAATATTCAGCCTTGTAGCATGTTGGCTGCCTCTGATGCTTGCCAGCCACTAAATGATACCACACTTGTCTACTTTTCTGCATGCATATCCTTTTTCTAGCTCCTTTAAGTATTTGCTGTGTGGTCCAAGTGACAGAACATAAGATGACAGTAGGCCTCTAAAAATTGTTTTTTTTTCCCTTGACTTCTGTAGATCTGCAGAGTGGATGAACATTAGGTCTTACTGATTTTTTTGTAGAATGGTGCAGGGAATTGGCTTTCTCCTGCAGGCTGACATTGTTTGTAAAAATAAGAAAGGGTAAAAAGGTAAAGTAAAAACTTAAAATGAAAGGGAAGTATGTATAAGAATAAGGCTGTCTTCCCCCCTCAACACTCAGGAGGAAACCAGCCTTAAATATTAATGATACAGTCTATGGTGAGAACATGAGACAACACCAGAAAAGAGGGATGAGGTACATAATCCCGTTGTAGAAATTGCAATGAAGAATTAAGATGGATTGAAGAAGGCTGGGAAGTTGTAACTGGGTGAGGCACGTAAGAGGTAGAAAAGGAGTCTTTCATAAATTGAGAGTAGAAATGTGTTGATGCTCTTGCCTGTTTGATTTGTCAGGCAGTGCATCTCTTTTTAAACCAAGCAGTTGTAGTAGACTTGCTGATGGCGAGGCAATGAAATGTCTCTACTATTTTCTTTCTTCATGGTTATTAAAAGATGAACGTGTTAATATCAGTGATCTAAGTAGATTCTAAATAGAATGATTGTTTGCCCTAGAGCAAGGACTTTTGGAGTTAAGTGAGAAGCCAATGCCTGAGCATTCGCATACCAGTCAAGGAGTTGCATGCATACCATCTGAGACTTTTAACTGCTAGGACTGGACTCCCTTTGCAGGGAGTTACTCCAGGGAGCTGATGGGTGCACCTTTTGATTCCTCTCACACTCACAGTTGGGTGGTACTTCCTCAGGCTCAACCCTTCCCCAAAGTAGAATCTCTAGTCAAGGCCTTCAGAATAAAAAGTGTAGCTTATTTTCTCTATGGTGTACTAATTTAGACAGCTCAGACTGGGTGCATCAGAGAGGGACCCCAGACACTAAAGTTCCTGGGCAATTACACCCTTAAAATCTAAGTTCGCATCCCTCACACCATAGTCTGGTCCAATAGTAATATTCAGATTTGGGGTCATCTCTTGCATTGTGTACTTTTTCTCCTCTCTAGGCAGGTTCTTTCTCTCTTCTGTTTTTTAGGCTAGTGGTTTTCTGGTTTTTAGGCTCAAAGGGGCTCTGGCTTTCTGAATCTTGTTATTCTTTCAATCACAGAATAAGTCAGCATTAAGCAAGCTATGAGTTCTGCTTTATCATGACTACTTTTAAGCAGCTAAACAAAGTCCTTAAAGCCTTTCAAAACATATTAACAGCCTCTATAACTTGTATACATTCCTGTGCTATTGTAGTTTCACAGTCCTACCCCATTATTGCCATGTGCTGTTTGTCTTGTTCAGATGTAGTCCACAGGCTCATATAGCTCAGCTTTGCCCCCTTCCATAGCAGAATATAGTAATAACAATCCTCACCCTTTTTTTTAACAGCTGAGTATAGTTTGGTTTTATTCCAAGTAATGCTGTTGTCTGGAAAATAAGCACGTGATACAACTGTAAAAGTAAAGATACAAAGGTTATTGGGATAAAATGCTTTATGAACTTTTGGATACTCTATTGCTGTATTTTCAGGCTGCCAAGAT
Source organism: Athene cunicularia (assembly GCF_003259725.1). Classification (NCBI taxonomy): domain Eukaryota; kingdom Metazoa; phylum Chordata; class Aves; order Strigiformes; family Strigidae; genus Athene; species Athene cunicularia. The sequence goes on along the minus strand of NW_020799092.1, from coordinate 3,848,032 downwards.
GTTTGATGAAGAAGGCAGGAAGAAGTTTTTCACACAAGACATGAATAATATTCTGCTGGAGTAAGTGCTTATCTGTACAACCTTCCCTTTTTGGAAAGGGGGTGAAAGGAAAAGTACAGAAGAGGAAATAATATTGAGGTTGTTCCAACAAAGCCCTTAAAAGTCAATGAAGGTAGATCAGTCTAAGCTAGTTATTAGCTAAAGAGATTTATATATGAATACAATTCTTGTCATGACTATGTCTGTCTTTATTCAGTGTAAAGTGTTTTGTAGTGCCCTGTGTCCTTGACTTCATGTGCAAAATTCAACAAAACTGCCATTATTTCTTCCTGTCTCCCGATTTCATAACTCAAAACACCTTCAGCTTTCATGAAGGAAAATGCCAGCGTCTTCTACTCTGTAATCCTTCAACTGAGAGTTTAATATAGAAGGTTCTATGTTTGTGTTCTAAGAAGCAAAAAGTAATCTCTAAAAGTCTGTAGTAGTCAAAATTGTATCAAGATTGATATGCAGTAGTGGGAGTAAATGAAATTTGAATGATCATGTTCAGCATTGCTGGAGAAGTATGTATATGAATGGTTTCATGCCATTGAGAAAGACTTCTTCCTTTTGTAAAAAAGCTTATCTGACCATGTCCCAAACTTCTGTTTTTAGCATGCTATTTTCTAGAATGTATTATGAATACGAAACTTCCTTAGGTTTTTGTTCAGTTGCCATCTTCATTTTAGAGTGCCTCACTGGTTGACTCTCTTGTTTATTTGTCAGTATTGAGCTACAGTTACAGGAGATAAATCCTGCCATCCGCAATGGAGTGTACTCTCACCTTGAGGCTTTTGTGCCATGCAATAAGGACACACTGATAAAGCGTCTGAAGAAGTTACACCTCAATGTTCAGGTAATGACAAGGGGATTAGCTCCAGCATGAGTCAATTATGTAACAGTGATGAGGACAGAATGCAGGAGAGTAGAGCAACAGACAGACAGTCTCCAATAAAGCAAAAGGTTTTGGATCAGTTGCTAGATCAGCTTAAAAGCTTTTTTCGCTGTGTACCTGCTATTGTCACTACTTTAGGAACAAATATTTTAAGTATTTCAGACCCTTTATTTGAGAATGAAGTGTTTTCATCTTGAAAGCTGGGTACAGGGTATGTCTTACAAATACTTTATATGTCACTTGCAGTTGCTTTATGTTTTCCTATTGAATATGTTTTCCTATTCAATAAAAAAAATTATCTGTCATCTGAAATATTTTGACCTGCTTCTTTTAGATGAAATCCAAGATTAAATATTGCAGAGAATCTGAGGATCATGAATGCAGAGATCTTGGCACTTGCTAAGAAAGCAAACACGTTCATATGCTATTGCTAAGCAGTAAGACATAGTAGCACATAATCTTTTAGTTCTTATTAAGCAGTTATGATGAAGAATGTAAAGTCAGAAGATGTAGGAAGAAAAAACATGTAGGGAAGGATATAGTATGTTCATGTTTGAAGTTCTTAATATTTGGAGATAAATACATAGCTCCTACCTTTTGAGGTACAGAACTTAATATGTAATTATCTAATACATATATTTTGTTTATTACCTAGGATGTTTTTGTACCACAGAGTTTTTGGAGGCTTGATTAATTTGAATACTTATTTCAAGTGTTAAGATACTCATTGGTCAAGTCATCTTGCTTTTTCCCTGAGGTTTTCTTCATTTCCCTATTTTGATTAAATAATGCTTTTGAATGAGATCATGACATAATGTTTTGGGATTTTCATTACATGTTTCATTGTGACTATCTTTCATTATTTCTGTTCTCAAGACCTACATGAGTTGTATGAGAAATTTCAAGTATATGCATTTCTAATGCTGTTGCACCTGACAGGATTCAAGTGCTATGTAGGAAATGACTGATGCAGTCAATAGTACTGAGATTACTGCCTCTGAGCAGGAAATAATTTTTGTGAAACTATCTGAAACACTTTTTACATTGCATCTAATAGGCCCGCTTCGGTGTTTCTTACTTCGCAGGATGATCGCTTGAGAGAACCACTGCAAAAGCTGAAACTGGCTGTCAGTAATGTCATGCCTGAACAGTTATGCAAGTATCAAGAGGACTGTCAGGCCCGCAATCAAGCCAAGAATGCTAAGTAGGTATTTGGAGTCTGTGCATGCCCATTCTAGAGTGCAGCTGGAAGTCTGTCTCCATGTTGTTCTTTCCCTCAGCTCAGCAAAATTACTCAGCTTCAGTTTATAGGTGTCTAAGTCTGGAATTGTACAAAGTACTTAGTTTTATGTAAGTGATGTTATCATCTGACTCTAGAAAGCAGTTCTGTTAATTGAATTAAATAGGTCTTGAGGGAAAGAAATCACAAACTGTGAAGGTACTGGAGATCCTCAAAATGCTAGATTAAGGGAGGAGGATGTTGTGTTCAGGTTATTTTTGTCCTTGTTCATTGTAATTGTTTCCTTAATAGTTAACTAATTTTAGACTTGGAGAAGCATTAATAGATTGATAAGCATCCTGCCATTTCCCAGTAGAGGTACTACATGAAGCTTATAGCCAGCATCCTTGATAGTATCCACACAGTGTGTCCTCTTCACTTGTCTCTGAGGACCATGAAGTGTTGGGGAGAGGAAGATGAAATATTTACTCTTTCAGGAAGCGTATAATGAGAATCTGAAGACAGGTCACTTTTTTTTTCCTAATACCTAAAATGACACTTCTTTCTTAAGGAAACATTTTTTCTGAGTTGTATACCTGTAAACAAAACAATCATTGTAACTGTAGGTCACAAGCAGAAGATGAACGAGAAAAAAATGGATCAGAGGAAGATGATGATGAGAAGCCTGGAAAGAGGGTTGTGGGACCCAGAAAGAAGTTTCATTGGGATGACACAGTGAGGTGAGGCAAAACTACCTTTTCCAACAAGAATTTTCTCTGACTTCATAAAGGAATCTCCGACAGAATGTTATTAGTTGATACTGTTTAATAAATAATCATTCTCGTAAAGACACCTCAGAATTTTTGGAGAGTGGGGTTACATAGGTAAGCTAAAATGCTGCAGTGGTAAAACACCTCTTTGCTGAAGTTTGAAAGACAAGATCATCCTATGTCCAACCCATTTTTCACTGCTTGTTTGTCTGCTCTATCCAAATACATGATGGTTTTCCTGGTCCTAGGACTTAGAGCTTCTGTAAGCAGAGAACAGAAGTGTAAGCAGAGTTATACCTGCTTCCCAGCATTCTAGGAATAGGTCACAAAGCACTGTCACCCAATGAGTGGTAAAGATTTCTGCCATGATAGGGCAAACCACCAAAATTGGTGATGCTGGCTTGGCAAGCCTCCCAGTCCTTGGGCAAGCCAGCATCTAGAATGTGTGAATCCTAACCCCTCCCATCCCCTTTGAACACAAATTCTGTTATCTCTCAAGAGCCACACAGATTCTTGTCTGAAATTATGAATTCTCACTGTTCTGCTTCCTAGAATAGATTTTACTGAAAAGTTACATTACTATTATTTAAATAATCTAGATAGGCTTTTAAGCAAGCAGATTTTTCTAAACTAGTAATTTTCCATGGAAGACCTAAGATAATTTTAGTACAAGTATACATATTAAAAAGTGTTGGTGGACTTCTCATGATGAGACCTTTTAGTATGTTAAGACAACAGGAAAGCAAGCTTTGTGGAGTATATACAACTAGTATAGCTTGGACTGACCTGGAGGGAGCCATACCTGAAGAAGATATATTTAAATCTGTTGGTTTTGTCATTCAAGAGGCTCTGAAAGTCCAGTGTTACTTAGCTGTGTGCACTTTATATTTTTAAGGACAGTAAAAGACAGCATATCCCTGTCAGAAAGAATCTTCTGTTGAAATATTTAGTGCAGAATGTATTTCACTTGCTTTCAGACATTCTCCATCTTAAATGAGATAGAGGTCACTGAGCAAAGTGAGAGTAGATGTTTCAGCTGTGATGAAATCACAAAGAAAATGTAAAGTGAATTACAAAATGATAGTAAGGATGAGAGACATACAGTCCATTGGAAATGGGGAAGTGACAGTGGCAGATTAGATCAGTTGTAGCAAACTTGTGCAGTGGCAAACTTCAAAAAAACACAGTTGAAACTGAGCTTTTTCCTGCAACTGGCAGTGGGCAGCAGCTGTATGGCATCAGTGCTTCCATTTCTCAGCGTTTTTCTGCTGAGCTTTTAAAGGGATTGTTTCTTTCAATATAGTTAATGTTTCTTTCTGCAGGTCTCTGTTGTGTAATCTTGTTAAGATCAAGCTGGGATGCTATGAGCTAGAGCCAAATAGAAGTCAGTCTGCTGAAGATTACCTCAAAACCTTTATGGAAACCGAAGTGAAACCACTTTGGCCTAAAGGCTGGATGCAGGCAAGGTAAGATACCTGCTTTATATATGTATTCATTTTGCTGTTAAGTATTTCTTGGATCTTATTTCTTGTCATACATTTGACTCAACCGTGTACTATTAATACTGGTTAAAACTTCAAAATATATCAGAACTGGAATATTTTAGAAAACTGCATGTTTCTCAGAAGTTAATTTTCTGTCTTGTTTGCAAGTCTGAGAGCTAAACCCCACTATGTTCCATGGAGAACTATGTGCTTTTGCTTGAATTAAAGTTCATAACACAGTGTGTGATGCTTCATTTGAGGGGGAAGTGTGAGGCAGGGGCTAACTGTTTGGGAAGTTTTCTGTAGTATAGAAAGTGGTAGTGATATAGAAAACAGTTTTGCTGATGTAAGCAGTCTGATAATGCAGTGTGATAGACTTTGAAAGCTGAAATTTCAGTGCTGGAGTTAGTGAAACACTAAGGCTTGAGCTCTTTATTTCCTGTATACAGTTGGGATGCTCTGTGATGCTGCAGTTAGAAATATACCAGTTTCTTAACGGAAACTTACACTTGCATCCTACTGATTTATTAAGTGGAAGCAACCACACAAAGGGGAAAAAATAAAATGAGAGCAGTAGTAATCATTGTGAAATACAAATTTGTCAAAGTTTTCAAACACTTTGAGGTGAAAGAAGAGAAGCAAATATAGATAACAGGAGTTCTTTCCTTCTGTAGCACTCATTCCAAAAGACAGTTTCCCATCAAATCTTGTCCTAACAGTAAATGCTGGATGACACAATAGTGCTTACCAATTTGCTTCATACCTTGATTGTAGATTAGTCAAATCTGTGTTGAGCTGTAAAAATACTGTACTGAGGTATTTCCTAGAATAGTCAGTGTAGAAAATGAGGGCATAATAAACTGCTTGTGAAATAGTACTGAAAGGAACAAATGAAATTTTACACTTCTTGGCATATAGCTGACTTATTTCTAGTCAGAAACTATGGATCTAGTTCTGTATAGTAAGTGTGCTGGTGAGTAAGATGTTATCTCTTACGAAGATTTAGCTGAAGCAAATAAGACAAGGAATACCAGTTTAGCTTAACAACAGATATGGAGATCACTGATAGCAGTGAAAGTCAACTAACTGGTAGTGTGAGGTCGTCCCAAAACACATAGAAGTGAAGCATGTTAAAACTTTGTATTTGAAAGCCATATAACATTTATGGTTATGTCCTTTCCATATAAGTGTGCTGAAAATTTCCATAAACTCTTAAGTTATTTGTAAAAGTGGTTTCAATGAAAAAAGACAACCCAAAGCCAAACGAAATACCAACCCCTCCCCCTCCAAAACCAAAAACCCCAAACCAAACAAACAAAACCCACCAACAAACCAAACAAACATCAGAAGCTGTCTGATCATGACTTCCTGTTGACCAGCAAGACTTCATTTATCAACTGGGCAGTTTTGGTACCATAATGATTTACAAGTTGTCTTGTATTTATGGGGAGGTGCTTTCCTGCTTTCTGTTTAGGAAGTGATGTATTGTAATTTGTAGGGAAACAGTTACGCATGGAAAGAGGAAAAGCAAGTATTTCCTGGAGTCGTGACAGTGGTAACTCCTAATATTGCATGCTGTTCATATGCAGGATGCTCATCTTGTTTGGATGTTAGGGTAGGGATTATCATGCTGAAGGCTTAAAATTATTTTTACCTTTGTATGTGGCCTCAAGAAGGAGCTATGTAAAACTGAAAAAAAAAAAAAAAAGGCATTTAATGTTAAAAATGACCTACTGACTGTTTTCATAAGGAATTCTTACTAAACAGAGTATGTCTGTGGTACCAGAACTTTGTGGGTTCAGCCCAGAGGAAAAAATTCTTGCTTTTTTACTTAACTACATTTAATATTCCTTATAGCTTAGTATGGAAGAATGAGGTAGGATGTCAGTCATAACTTCAAATTGCACCTCATTCATTTGTCCATGTGTATCACAACTACCTTTGTCACATTAATTTTCTGTGTGTGTAACTTCCATGTTCTGCATCAGGAAATTGCTTTATTAATATTCATGTATGTAGAAAAATACTTTTTGTCCTAAAGGATCCCAAAGCCATTTCAAATAATGTAATCCACTTTTTTGTAACTGTTGCATATTAATTCCATGTGTGTCTGAAAAAAGCATGCAACCTAAATATGTGTTTGTCAAAAAAGTGTAAAGAACAGGAAGTTAATTTCCTTTAATTCCAAGAGGTTCATAATCTTTGAAGGTGGTCATGCATGTAGGTTTGTGGCACATTTATTCTGCACAGGTCAAATAACATACTTGACTTGAAATCATGATCAGAGAGAAACAATCTCATACTGATCTCTCTCATCAACTTTCACATCTAAACATATATGCAACGGAGGGTTTGTTTTCCAAGCCCATTCTTGCTTTGGAACATCTAGTGCACTGTTCTTCCTTTGTACTAACTTCTGTTTCTATAGTAGTTAGGCTTTTGTCTTGAACCCTTAAGGATGATACTACAAATTATGACAAATTAGTACAAATTACTGGGGCCTGGGATTAATTTTGGATTTTCATTTCCATATGAAAAAGATTAAGGAATAGACAAAGCACCAGGAACGAGGTGGGAGGGAAATGTTCTGGAGAAACTGGGTAGGTCAAGAAGTGGCACAATGAACTTGCAATGAGGAACGTTCCTTTTGCTCTGTGATGTTATTTGTAGGCATTCAGTAGTCTCTGGGGAGCAATGTAATACTGATTTGGAGATTAGTATGGTGAAGAAAATGTGAAAATGGATCTGAGACGTCAGGTATTGGAACTGTAGCGAGAGAATGTCAACATTTTCCTACCAGATTACATGAGATTTGTGAATACTTGGATTTTTCATAACTGTTTCAGCTCTACAGGATGGGTTATCAGTGGTGAAAAGCGCTTGTTTAGACAGCTGTTCATGATGTGGCCAGCGTTGATGTGATGGAAGTGGTGTAGGAAAATCTTGTCCTAGTTTGCCTACCTGGAAACAGGGAAGGGGACCAAGTTTTCATTAATGGTCTGTTTGTAACTGTTAGGGTAGCAAGCTGTAGGATAGGTATAGGTCAGGAGTTGTTTTCACTTCCCATTTGTCAGCTCAGGGGTTGATAACATGGAAATAAAAAGCATGTGGAGTGTTGAGATTTGTCATACAAACTCTTTCCATTCATTCTCTGTAGTAAAAAGTATGTGCAAATCCAGTGTAATTGAAGTCACAGAAATGGTACACAATGGCCTATACAAACTACTGAAGAAAATCGGAAACAAACTCAGCTACTGTATTCTGATTTTTATTCTGTGCTTTTAAAAAAAAACCAACCAAACAGCAGACTAACCACAAAACCCAAACCTATGATCAATGTGTGGACATGTAGTGTGAAGAGTTTACAAAAATCCTTAATATTACAATATTTAAAATATGTTATTAGCCTTTGAGGAGAAGAGTATTCAAAAAGTGTTTCTTCTGTCCAGCTGAAGGAGGTAATGTTCCATTATGTTGACTTCTGCTTGGCCATTTACTGAGGTGTTTTGAATGTAAACTTGAAATGCAGTATTTTTTAGCATTCTACTGTTTATGGCTGCCTGAAACTGCATCATGATAGCAATACAGACAAACTATTTACTAGCTGCTTTGGGGACACATAATCAAAGGGTTCTTCTGAAAATTCAAAGTTACTTGTGTATTTGGTCATACACTGATTGCCCATGTAGAATCCCCTTTATGTTTCTTTTTTTGACACTTTTTAGGATGCTCTTTAAAGAAAGCCGGAGTGTTCACAATCACCTCACTTCTGCTCCGTGAGTATAATACTTGAAAACTTTATAGATTGTTTATAGCATCTTTTTCCACCTTCATGATACCTTTTTTGAACAGTGAGGAGAAAAGGGAGATATTTTGAGATTTATTTGAAGAGACTTGCAATGTTGGGGGTTTTTTATGCTTTAATTTAGACATATAATGTTCTTGTGGCATTGTATTTTAACTCAGTTACGAAGTGGCTAGATAACTCAAGTGGATATTCATTCTTGGATTAATGCCTCTTACTCAGTATTTCAAAGCACTATATGCTGCCTAAATTTTGCTGTGCAGCGTATTAAATTGAACTCTGAGACTGTAGTACTTCCTGCTCTTTTCTCTTTCTCATAAATATCTCTGTAACTACAGAGCTGTGTATCTTAGTGGAATTTTACCTTCTTGATTTGCAGACAATGTTGTGTCCCCCTTAGGAATTGCCTGTGTTCAGTGAGAATTCAAATAAACAATTATGATTTTGAATAACACCCAAATTGCAACTTTTGTGATAAATATGATTAACACAAGATATTTTTCTACATCATAGCAAAACTGAGGCATGGTCCACCTACAGCAAGGTCTTTTTTTTAACCAGGCATATTCCTAGTTGCTTAGGAAGGCATAATAAATAACCTGTAAGATGTAAATCTGTCGAACCTCTTGAAGTACAAATGAGCAGAGGTGTGAAATGCTTAACTTCTAAATTGAAGGTGGGGACTGATAATCCTCAATGCTGTCTTTGCTCACATAACTGCAGTTGGTGCTGCAAAAGAACCTGGAAGTTCTATTAAATGGTGTCCTGCAACAAACAGAAGTTGGATACAACTATTTTATATTTGATAAGCAACAAATTGCATGCTTTTTTTTTTTGGTGGGGGGAAGCAACTGTTTTTATGTGGTTTTAAATAAAATGAGAAAATAAAGTATATTCAGTGACAAAACCATCAACATAAAGTGAAATTATATATAACTTATATAACTATATAGGTGACCAGTTCAGATAAAGCTCTAAGTACACAAACTCTCAAGATTATAAGAGGCTGAAATGACTTGATGTTTTGAAGTTTCTCTAAATCAGAAAAGTAAAGAAATAGCTCTCCTGATATATATCAGGTTATATTAACAGTTCAGTGCATTTTGCATCTAACTTAGGTAGAGATACATGACAAGAAAATGGATGAAAATTGTGCTTGTTCTCTTCCCTCTTTATATTTTAACCCATTTACTATTTCAAGGATGTTCTATTATTAAAGCTGGGCTCCAGTAGTCTTCCTCCTAGTTTACTGGGATATAATCAAGGTAGTAGTCAAAACTAAAATTACTTGTCTCTTTTGTCTTCTGATGCATATGTATCTCTGTTTTAGGGCAAAGAAGAAGGTAATTCTGGCCCCTAAACCCAAAGTGAAGGTAAATGCCTATTTAGATACCTGAATTTTATGACCATTTGATACAACCTGTTTCCAGCCTCTGATCCAGAAAAATTCTGGCAGAAGGGTTCCATCATAAAATACTGTAAGAGCTTATTGACTTAGTGGTGTATTAATTGCTTTAGTAGAAAAGACTTAATGTGTAGCTTTGTAACTTTAAGATATACTATTTTTTTGAAAATTGACTACAAACAGGTACTAGTAAAGTTTCACTTTTTTTGTGTGTGCTTTGTGTTTGTTTTCAGCTTATATTAAATTTGGTGACACTGGAAAAATGTATGATTGGGAGGATAACATAGTTGATAGAGGTTCTTGTTAGTTCAGTAGCAATTTTACCTAATGATCTGATTAGCTATCCTGTTCTTCACAGCATTGATTATTCTTAACTGGGGCACTTCTATGTTGAGCAACAGCACTAGGCTTTTAACTAAAAATACTGAATTAGCACACAGGACTCAGAACACCTAGACATCATAGATATCTTAATATGAAAATTTCAACAGTAGATCTTCAGTTCATTTGAGTTTACAGAAAAATAATATTGCACTAAAGAAAACTTTTTATCTACTCCAGAAAGGCTATTAAACCTGTCTTTTCTTATCTCCCCATTCTCAGGACTCCAGTCCAAAGAAAGAACAGAAAACCTGTATGTCTTCAGTCAATTCAAATTGTGCTACTGTACTGAGTTCCAGCACACCTGTCTGCACCCCAGCCAGCTCTAGCTGCACACCAGCTCCAGAGACGATCTGCTTGGATGACTCACTGGATGAAGATCTCTCTTTCCACCCACCCTCACTGGACTCTATTTCTGATGCTCTGGCTGTTATCAATAATGGTGCCAAGGGATCACCTCTTGGGTCCACCATAGACACACCAACATCCAGACCTCGCCCAGGGCTGAGGGAAGAGAAACTAGCAAGCATTATGAGTAAGTTGCCCCTGGCAACTTCAAAGAAAGTAGAGCCTGCTCAAACACCCCATTCATCAAGTCTTATTGCTGGTCACACAGGGCCAGTACCAAAGAAACCCCAGGACCTAGTTCACACTGGTATCTCTTCAGGCCTTATTGCTGGATCTTCAATTCAAAATCCTAAGGTTTCCTTAGAGCCGTTGCCAGCCAAACTACTTCAGCAAGGACTACAGAGGTCAAGCCAGATACAAGCTGCTTCCTCTTCTTCGCAGACTCATGTTTCTTCCTCTAAGACCCAAGCAGCTATTTCCACCTCCTCTCAAAGAACCAAGGATGCTAATATCTTGGTATCATCTTCTGAGGCTCAGGGTGGTTCTTCCTCAACATCACAAGTGACAAAGGTGCACCAGCATTCAGCTGTACAGCAGAAATACGTTTCTCCCTTACAAGCAACTATTAGTAAATCACAGACCAATCCAGTGGTGAAATTGAGTAGTAATCCCAAACTGTCTTGCTCATCACCAGTCATCAAGGCTCAAGATAAGTCTGTAGTATATCGCCTGCCTTTGTCTAATCCTTCATCTGGAAGCAGCTCTCAAGTGTCTCACCCACTGGTTTCTCGGACAACATCCAGCACCTCTACCTCTAGTAACTATTTAGCCAAGGCTATGGTGTCACAAGTTTCTTCCCAGGGTTTCAAGCCTCCCTTCTCCATGGCTGCCTCTCCCAAACCTGCTGCCTCTCCCAAGCCCACTGCATCTAAGCCCTCTGTGACACCCAAGCCTAATGCATCACCTAAATTTTCATCTAAGTCCACCTCATCCCCCAGGCCTGCAACAACACCCAGTTCTTCCAGTTCAAGTGCACTAGTTTCCCAGAGTAGTCACTCCAGCAACAACCCCCTTCACAAACAGACCAGTGGTGTAAATATCAGTAGGCAGTCTCCCACAATGAATTTGCTGCCCTCTAATCGCACCTCAGGCCTTCAGCCTGCAAAGAACCCTCAGGCCTCTTCAAAATTGCCCAACTCTTCTCCTTCTGGAACTGTTGGTAAAAATAATTTGGGTGGAGTTGGAATGAATGTACCTGCCAGCAGAGGCAGTAACCTTAACTCAAGTGGAGCTAGTAGGACTAGTCTGTCTGGGGGAGCAGGAAGTGGAACACAGGGTGCTACTAAACAATTGTCAACTCCACACAGACCATCTTCTGCCTCAGGGTCTCCAGTTGTAGCAGCCAGTGTGCAGGTATGCATCTAATGAGTTTATGTTAAAACCTTACATTAATATTTATCACATTCATTTTGTAAACATTATTTCTGGCAATGTCTTGATTTGAAAATATCGTAAGCTTAATGTTTCTACTAAACATAAATGCTAATACTGATGAAACTTTTGCACTAGTGAATAGGTATTTCTAGCTGATGTGAAAGGCAAGGAACAGTGTGGAACAAATCCTCACTATAAAATGTTGGTTGGTCTATCCTGTGGAACAGAATTCACTTTCATTTCCTTCTTTTTTTAAGAGCACTAGAAGAGGTAAGCTTTGTGTGACCATATTTTGAGAGGATGTGGTATTCTCTTGCATTATTGGATTTATGCTTTCTTGCATAATTACTTATTTGTAATGATGGTGGTCATATGAAAGGATGTCGTGATACATTTGTTGTCAAGCTTCATGAAGAACTTTCAAAACTAGAGTTCAGTTGCTTGTGGTTAGAGTATAATGCAAGACTTGTATTTAAAATTAACACTTGCATGGGCTTTTCTTTAGTATTTGTGATTATGTATTTTATTTTGTAGGATCGAGTCAAACTGAGACCTTGTTAGTATAAAAGTATTCTAGAAATTGTTTGAGAGAGCACTTATGCAGAACTTTTATCACTGGAGATAAAACAAGTCATACAAGAAACATTTTGACAAGTATGTTGTTCTAAAACCCATGCAAACCTATTATTTACCCAGAAGACAACCTGCTTTCCCAAGCTGTGTGTTTGTTACTGAGAGATTTAATTGCTGAGATGATTTGAGGTCTTCCTCTCTATTGCTGTCTTTATCCTGAAGTCTTAAGTAGTTAAGTAAAGAAAAGCAATATTGCTGTAAATCAAAGTCTTGGTGTACAGTAAATGTAAAAGCTTTGTATTTTTATGAACAATATACATAGCTATTGCGTGGCAGTGATGTATACTCAGCTTTTAGCAATGAATGGTTTACAATCTTCTAGCTTGCTATCAAATTTTTCTTAATGGAATTGAATAACAAGGAAGATGGTTTTTACAAGACGTTTTTGTGGTACTTCATCCTACTGTATCTTAAGTCTAAGTCTGTTATAGTGAACAAGAAACGTTTGGCAAGCTCTGACACAGCCTTCTCATTATTTTGCATACTTTGAATGAAAAAAAACAACCAACCCATACGCTATGTAAGGGCCACTGAGGTACCACATAGGTCTTAGAGAAGAGCTGAGGCAGAGACAGTGCAGTTTTGGTACTCTGGAAGGTGCCTGCAGGAGACAAAAATGCTACAGTGAATAGACTGGGAACAGAGTTATTTCTTCCTGGTGCAGTCAGTAGCATCCAGTAGATGCAATTGCTGCAATATAGAAGAAAATGTTAAATGGGTATGGTAGTCCTTAAAGATGACAGATGAGGGAAGTAAGTAGTATTTTGTTGGACGATGAGATGGATTCTGGCAAACCTTCCTGTAGTTAAAGGCAAGTAATTTTTTTTTAGAAACACTGGTCATCTGGGGAGCAAAATAGATTTTGGCGGACAGTGGTGTTGAAGAGGACTGGAGTGGGGTGGGGGGGTGGATAATCAAGTAAAATGAGTACATACTGTAATACAGCAAAATAAGGTGTGTTGGTATATAGAAGGGCAGAAGTCAGCTAGAGGTACTGAGCAGCATATGGTATCACTACAATAATTACTGTGACTCTTCATGTGGGTTTTTGACACTTGACCTAGAAAAGGTTCAGAAGAATGGTGCAAGGAAGATAAACTGTGGAATAAGGCTGTTGCTACTCTGCAGGCTGAGGCTTAGTCAGTGGAGTACGTTCAAGGGAAGATTAGAATCATATTACCTCCCAGTCCAAGTACACTGAAGGGGAAGAGATTTGTGATGAGGGCTTTATTTAGCCTTAAAGATCTAATGGCTGGCTGCTGACATGAATCTGTTCTGGACTAGTTGTTAGGCACAATGTACTAAGGAGTTATTTAGCCCTTGTAAAACTTTGTGTAAGACTGAAAGGGAATCTCCTTTCCATTAGGGGTTTAGGGATTTAATTCCTGAGATGCTATTAATCGGTCAGAAGATGAGAAATGGTACCAGAGTTGCACATTAGTATATCCTGGTCTGCTTACATTGAAGATCAGGCTAGATGATTTCATGTGATGATAAAGATGTTCCTTACTAGGAAGTTTCCAAATAGTGTTTCCCTCTTTTCCCCTTTTTCTTTGACACAGTTATTTACCAGAATATAAGTTTATATCTGCTGTAGCTCCACAGAAATTTTACTCTGAAATACTCTAAGTTACATCTGAAGAACCCAAAGCTAAAGTAGTCTAAAATTCAGCAGTTATCACATGTGATTTCCTTAAATAGCTTTGCCTGCCTTGAGCAGAATCTGGCTTAGACTTTTAAGGATCTTAGTGACTCTGACTTACATGAGCAGGATGAACCCTTTTATGAAGTGCTATCATAGGTGAGATAAATAGAAACATCTGAAATGCAGTGCTCTTAGGGCATTCTCTATAACTCTTCCTATCATTGAACTTCTCCTTTTTGAGAGAGTAAGCAGGTGTTGCCAGAGCACATTACAAAGCTTCTTTCTGTTCTCAGGCATTTTACAAATCCACAATTGCAAGAGATTACTGTATGGCTTTTTTCCTGCATGGTAAAAGTTGCATAGCCAGTGAACATCTATCACTTTTTGTACATTGGCTTATTGTGAAATTATTCTCTTTTGCCTTTATAAGTACTAATCATGTATGTTGAAGTTTTAGTCTGTCTTTTTACTTGTGGTGTGGAGTATGTCTTAAAGTGTCAGTCCTAAAATGATGAATACAAGCACTTGCTGCAAATATCGCATCTGTAGTTGTTTACACTTACAGCATTATTGTTTTCAAATTTTGTGTTTTCTTGTAAGCAACAACTAGTCTTTCTTCAGCTGCTTTCATCGGAATGTCTTAAGACCAAAACTTGTAATAGAAACTTTATCCCTGCTAGGAGTTTTTATCAATTTGCTGTTTCTATAAATTGATGTTACAGAACTTAAGGAGCTTTAATTTTCATTTTAAGCTCATATGTTCATGAAAATGATTCTATGTTTTGGTTAAGACTTCCTTGTATAAATGCACAGGTTTGAAGTCCTCTTCAGCCTGAGTCTTGATCAAATATCTAAAATACCTGAGCCTGAGTCTGATTCAAAATGCTTTCTATACTAACTTTTTTGTAGTAGATCGTTAGAATATTGAATATTAGCATAGAAAATTACTATATGGATAGTGAAGGAAAGATTGTTGAACAAGAATGAGCTGTTCTAATGTTAGAGGAATTGCTGTAATTTGGGAACTGTTGTAGCTAGAATGTTCTGGCTAATCTTGCATTTTCATTTTTAAACTACAGTGTTTAACTGCACTGTGATATATATAGACTGGAGAGGTTGTTTTCCTTTGCCTTTTGTTTTGATATGTGCATACACACCTATACATACATATGTATGTCTACATCTTCACTCCAAGTGTGGGGATTGTTATTTATTAATCCTAATTTTCAAAAAATCATTGCTTCTGAGTAATCTCTATTTCTAAAGTTAGTGTTCAGTGAAGACTGTGATTTGGAGGGGGAGAGTAATATTGTGCTTTTAAAGAATTTTAGATCTAGGTCTGATAATTTCATATTATTAATCTAATAGAATAAGTTGCATTAGATTTTGACAGTAGATCCAGTGCATAATTAGAAAGGAGATAGAGGAAATTACCTGCAAGGCTGATGAGAAAAACATGAGATGAACCATACTGTCATGTCTAAATTTGAGATATAATTGTACTTGCTTAACAGATGAACAGTGGGAAGACTTCCTAGGTGGATAAGTGGATATTTATTAATAGTTTAATACACTTTCTTAAGAGGGCCACAGTTAACAGAAAATAGTTGATTCTTATCTCCTTAAATAATATCACTCAAAGTTTTAAAATCTTGAAGTGTACTCCTTTTCTTTATACAGTCAACAGCAGGAGCATCATTACTGGCTAACGCCTCACCTCTGACTCTCATGGCATCACCCCTGTCTGTAACCAGTCAGAACGTGACGTCTGCACCATTAACTCCTTTTGGGATGCTGGGTGGCCTTGTTCCTGTGACCGTGCCCTTCCAGTTTCCCTTGGAGCTGCTTGGCTTCGGGACGGACACAGCTGGAGTGACAACCACCTCGGGATCTACCTCAGCGGCTTTCCACCACAGCCTAACTCAGAGTGAGTGGTATTAGTTATCACACTGAAAATAGAAATTAGTAAGGGAAGCAATAAAGTTCTGAGAAACTCGGATTTGGTTCATGAAAACTCTTACAGGAGAGTAAATGTGATTTACTGGTAAAACTTTGTTTATATAATTATCCAAATGTTATGAATCACCTTTGATAAGATTGTTACATTCACAGTAAATACTTAGTTTCAAACATGCTTTTCGGGGTTAACTTGCAATGCCTTAGCTTTGAAAGGAGTATAGCTTAAAAGTCTCCAAATGTCACAACAAAACTAAGAGACTTAATGTGGTAATTCCTCAAAATGTCCTTAGCTCAGTAATCTCAGATATCAGAGTTCTCTTATGAGGAAGTATCAACCAAGATGCCATTTATTTTTTCCGATTGCTTAAAAAGAAATTCTTAAGGTTTTTAACCTATATCAATTTTTGATATTTCTATTGAAGAAAATGATACAAAGAGTTCATCCCAATAGTGAGGCATGGTCCTTGCTCAGACTTTTGGTTAATTATATCTGAATCAGTCTGATATATTCCAGCTATGAAAGTGCTATCAGACATTTATTTTTTGTTGTTGAGATGCATCTTCAGAAATCTGTGCAAATATTAGTATGCTGCTATAGCTACACTAAAAATAAAAAAACCCTTCCTGTTTCACAAAGGCTGCCTCTGTTCTTAAGATCTGTTTTTCATCTTTGTTGCTCTCCTTTTTGTCCCAGACTTACTGAAGGGTTTACAGCCAGGTGCTCAGCATGCAGCAACGCTGTCTCACTCACCTCTGCCTGCTCACTTGCAGCAAGCTTACACAGGTAAAGACATAAATTCAAAAATTTCAGTACTTTATTGCAGCAGTTCTAGAAACCAAAGTGTACAATTTCAGCTAGTGGGGGGAAAAAAAGGAATACTACTTACTGGATGCTAACATGATTGTTTACAAGCTTCATAAAGTCTGTATTGGCAAGATTGGGTTTTTTCGACTGAATTTCTCCTTTGGAGGAGAAACTGACCTTCCAGCTAGGAGCTGCTTCATGTTTCCTTTAAGAGTGTATGCATGTGTGAACAGTGTGATGGTTTCCTAATGGAAGGTCTGCCTTACCTGGGAATTTTATCCTTGGTAAGAGTTGCATATTTTGATCAAGAAGAGAACCTGGAAGTAGAACATCTCCTTTTTCTGTTTGTAAGGTGTAGAGCTGAAAACCTATCATAAGTCTTTAGAAGGTGCAGTTTAGAGTGTATTCCTTTCTTTGCCACCTGTATGTCTGGGTTTTTTTGCCAGGAGAAGTAACAGAAAGGGTGGCAGTGGCTTGGTGGGGGTGGTTCATCCTGTTTTCAGAGTCCAAAAAAACTGGGCAGTGTTGCTTTAAGAGGCTATGAAAACAACCCAATTGGCTATATTTGGTACAGCCTTAATTTTTATTCACAGTGAGTGTCATGGGTTGAATACTAAAATTTCTTTATTAAAACGTAAAGGCTTCTAAAGAAAGGGTTGATATTTAAATTTGTTTTCAGTATCCCAAGCGGCAACTTAATCTTTAGAAAGATGGTTTATTTTGATATGAAGCCTGATATCTCAGGTTTCAACAGTGTTATTTCTAATAAATGAAGAACAGAGAAGATGCAAAGTCTTCTACCCTATAAAGACAATGTACTACTTGGTGATGCTAAAGCCGAATGTGCCAAATTCCTGTCTCTCTTGCTGTAAGTTATAAAAATAAAAGCTCACTCATGCTTTTAATCTTCCTTTTCTTTTCCTGTCTCTAAACTACAGATGGAGGCCAAAGTAAAGGGGACACTAAGTTACAGCGGAAAAACCAGTGACTTCTGGACAAGCAAGGGAGCTGAAGCAGTTCTGGTTGGCTGACAGAATCTGCCCAGTTGGGAAAGTGCTTATTGTCACAGGGCTGCTGTTTCTGTCGATGTTTACATATTCTGATCCCAAGCACTGTGGTGAGAGGAAGAAGAAAAATAAAACAATACTTGATCAAAGAGAGAAGGAAAAGGAGGACTGGTCCTCCTGGTCATGCAGACTGGTCATAGTTTGATCTTGCCTAAAGAAACAAGCTTTTTTTATCTGTTCTGATTGGCTTTTAAAAGAAATTGATCGTCAAACCCACAGCAGCACAAACATTTTTTTTCTTTTTTCTGGGTGAAGTCCAATGAAGAGTTTAAAGCATGAGAGGAGCTAGAATAGGTTTCTCCATCCATTGTGTAAGGTGGAATAATCTACTTCATTAGTGCTCAAAGTGCCCAGTATAAGATAATGTGTAGGTCCTGAGTGTACTGTATGGTTGTGGACCAAAAGTTATGTAGAGTAGGGATGGTGCTGGGACACTTTGCGTTATAATTAAACCCTTACACAAATACAATTTCTGATATGGGCATTTCTCCAGCTTTACAAGGCTGTTTGGCTTTAGGGAGCCTACAGATGTCTGCAGTCTCATTAGAGTTGTCTTGAAAAACAGAGCTCCTGGTACATTGAGATGTGAGACACAGACTACTGGGAAATACCTTCCTCCTTTTTTTTTTTTTAATATAAAGATTCTTATTTAAGGGAGGAAGGAGATGGAAATTCCTTAATTTACATGAAAAAGAAACCCACACTTTATTGGTCAGACTAGCATTTCTTTCCCACATTTTTTTTTAAAGGCACACTAATTTTTTCAGTCCTCTGATTTGTTAAACTTTCTTTTCCTTTGCTTTGTGCTTATCTGCTACTGAAGCTAAGTAACGTTCTATTCATGTTTTCTATAAAATACAACCAGTTCTTTACTCATTCTAGATCTTCCTCATCTTTCATCTAACTCCTCCCAAAAGTCATATGTTATACTGATTTGCTAGTTAAAGAAAGCTGTTTGTGACCTGTTCCAGAGCCAGGTTAATACTACTTCAGGCATTAGCCAAAGAGGAGTCGTTCAAAAGCGACCAGAGGTGCCTTCTCTTCTGGGGGCTGAATGGGTTGTCTCCAGCATTTCCAGCCCCTGCTAGCCTGTGGAGTTCCTGACCTGAACTCTTCCTTACATGGTAGCACAAGACTGCGAAGCTGGCTTTTAATTTTTTTTTTTTTAGATAGCAATACATCGACTGATTCATTTGTAAGGTTAGGAAGTATCCAGCACGTGCTGCACTTTTGACACTAGGATGGAACTTTGCTGTTGAGTCCCTTGTACTGTCAGATAAAAAGTGAGAATGGCAGAAAGTGAAATAAGTAATAGGAGAAAGGAGCAAATAAAATAGTGTGGTGCCCTTCTTCGGCCCCTAAACATTCCTTTGATCAGAGATGCTGAAATTCCTAGTATCTAGTCTTTCCAGTAGTTTGATTTGGGATTGAACCAGTGACTACTGGTTATCTCACACCTTCCAGAGAGACTTTGACCCGTGGATAATGAATCTTCAATGTTTTTTGCTAGATTAACTTAAAGCTTTCAGGTTTCTTTTACATGTGATTTATTTTTCTTAGACCAGACAACAATTTCTTTTCTATTTAGAGCTCATTTTAATTTTATATAAATATATATACGTGAATTAAAATAATATATATTGTGTATTTAGTATAAAAATGTTGGGTTGAGCTCAGCAATAAATGTTTTTGCACAACACTTCTGTGAAAGACAGATTGAATTAAAATAAGATGCATTAGTTCATTAACTTCCCTTCACAGCATCTGCCAATTAAATGCTTTTTAGCTAGTGCTAATGTTTTGTATGTGGTGTGTTGATTAGATAAGCTTGCATCTCCATCAGCAAGGTTATTTAGGGTTGAAACATACAGCTATATAGACTCTGTCATTCTTAATACTGTGCAAATGCTGTCAAAATACCATAAACTATTTAGAATGCAAGCTTAATCTGATTTTTTTTTTCTCTTTCTCAAGGAAGGGTTGAAGGAAGACAACTTCTGTTTTTTGAGGCCTAACAGTTCTGGCAGGATGTTAATTCTCTGAACTGTGTCATACTTTTTAACAATGCATGTAGCTAAGGGAGTTGCAGCAGGGAGCCATCAGGCAGCAATATTAAAGACCCTATCCTAAGAGAGTTCTACCTCTTCTGTGTTATCCTCATCAAGGCATCTCATTCAAATTGCCATCTTTTGTCTTCATACTTAAAGAAATTTTAGATTGGGAGACTTGGAGCCCTTTATCTACAGCACAAATTTCCTTTCAGCATTCCTCTCTTCCTGGAAGTATGCCTCATCTTCATTCAAGGAGTATCTTCTCTAAATCTTAAGGAGGGTAGGAGTAGTCCTGTCTGTGTGGCCTATTGAGCTTCTCAGTCTTGAGAAACAAGTAAACTAATACTTATTGTGGAGATAGGTAGTAGGATGATGAGAATAAAGATGACCATACATTGTTCATGAAGCCAGTTCAGACAGCCCCCCAGAGGGTAACTGTTTTCAGTCATTACATTCCTGAGCTGCTTTGGAATCAGCAGCATAGCAATTATTCCCTTTTGACTATTCTCTGGTTAAACCTAGCAAGGCCAAATCAAAGGAAATAATAGTGTGGAAATAATTGTGTAGCTCCTGGAGACCTTTGCAGGTAGCATAAACTGAATGGGAAAGTGAAAGATTTCTGCAACGTCCAAATGCAAATTAGGTTAATGTTTTACTATTTTCTGCACAGCAGCTCTTCTAAAGATGTTCTCCCCTAAGTTTTTACTACTTTTTAAGGGCCTTTGTTAATAAATAAACTGTAGTTGTACATACTAAATAACCCTCAGTATTCACAAGCAATAAGAAAGCCAAGTAAAGCTGTCTTTTCCAGGCAGTAGGGCTGACCTTGGTTTGGGGACTGTATATGAGCTAACATGTAAAGCTCACTGAGAGCCCCAAACAAATGCAAGCAATAATTTCAAACATAGGTTTTAGATGTTAAAACCATCTGGGTAATATGTTCTGCTACATGATCCAAAGTCCCAAAGTTATGGTAGCTATTCTAAATCCTTGCAAGACACTTGCAAAGAGAGAAAGCAGGCTAGATTAAAAACAGGCTGCGAAGTTTCCTGGTACCTTGGACTATAACTGCAGTGTTCTCCCACTCCAAGATGCAAATGGCCAAATCACTTTGTCCAGCCTTCTCTGTTGATTTGGGATACATGATTAATACAGATAACTAAGTCACAAGTGTGGATGCTGTGGGTTTCACATCTGTTTTCTGCTAATCAGAAGTAACTTTTAATTACTTGGGTTCTGCTTCTTGTTTGAATCCGATCAAAGTTGTCTGATGCACAGATTTGGGGGTGGGACAGGTGCCAAGAGCCTGTTTCCTTCCTGCAGTCCCATCACCTGACCCTTCCTCCACACTCCTTCTCCACTTGGTGCAAGACCCTTGAGGACATGAAAACAGAGAAATCCTGCAACTCTCCCAAGCTGCCATCAGTTGTGTGAACCATTAACCCTCTGGGAGTCATCTTGGACTCCAGTTAACTTTATCACATTTGCTGCTACATTCATAAAATGAACTTTTGGCTGTATTTATTAGCAAATTTTAATCTAGTTTACAAATTTTTGTTTTCTTTTGAGTAGTTTTTGCCCACAGATGGTTTAGAAGTGTTGGGGTGTTTGGGTTGTGGGGGGTTTTTTTTTGGTTGTTGGGGTTTTTTTGAGTGAATTGGTGAAGGCACAGTGGTCCCTCTTCTGCTTTTGTTTCGGATTTTGAATATGGCATTGCAGGGGAAACCTGAAGCCAAGCCAAGCTGTGGAAGGCTTCCTCCCACACCTGACTTTCATCTTTTGCTGAATCAGGGGGGAAATCATTAAAGGGACACTTGCTTTTTGTTTGGATTTGGTGGGTTTTTTCCATAAAATGAACCAGAAGGTGAAAGCAGAGGTAAATGATTAATTAACACTTTATGCAACTTTAATTTTATAGAAATTAAAAAAAAGGTTGGTAGATTTTGATTGGTCCTAGCTCTGGTGAAATGGCTGTTACCCTCCATGACTTACTTGATTCAGGCCTTTGTCCTTTGTTTAAGTGCCTTTTTTTTTTTTTTTAAATTTTATTTCCCTACCCTCTTAAACTGTTCTCAGAGATCCTGAAGTGCTGGAAGGCATTTTGGAAGAAAATCTTAAGCTTGCCAAGATGGCTTTATGCTGTTAAACTATTTTTTCCCCCTTTTGTAAAGGAAAAAGTGTGTAACGTGTGTAACTTCATAGCTGCTGTACCATGGCGTTGGTTCTGTGTGCTTGTGCATTCTTTCTCTCTCACACTCACACACATACATATACAGCAATATTCCTGAGAAACCTCTTCATCCTTCTACATTTGGCTGGCTCTGTTAAACACTTAAAAGGTGAACATTTGTGCAAAGATGGCAGTACAATAAAAGAGTGTGTGTGTGTGAGCGTGCATAAATGTGTATGAGAGAAATGAAGTGGCTAGTGGGAATGAAACTTCTTGCATTTTTCTCTGAAGGTGTTAGATCTGGATATTAATTAGATTGAGTAAAACATTATGGGCCTTGTCTGACAACCTTATTAAATACTGGACCACTTTACACAGTTACTGAGTCTCAGGCAAAGATGTGTGGCTGACAACCCCAAGGAGGTGGGGGGAAAGAAGGTTAAAATAGCAGCTTGCAACAAGTTTGAGTTGAGATGAATTGCAAGGAAATTTGTGTGCAGCTAGTCACATCTGCTTGACACCAGTTATTGCAAGGATTCTCATTTACCAAAGCTGTCGTATTCTACCATGCATCCATCATACGCAAGAAGGAATTTGGTAAAACCTGCAAGAGTGCAGCTGCTAGTTGAAGTAAAACCTGGCTGCCTAAATCATTCACCATTAAGTACTTTCCTAGTTGTACTTTTTCTCAATTCATTGAGATTAATGGTTTGTTCTCTTAATATAAAACAAACAGTAAGTTCATGTGTTGTTAACTGCAAGTGAGCCACCATAATATGTCTGCTTGATTCCTTGTTATCTAGCAAAATTAGCAATCTGCAATAGATCATCTAATGATTTTTAACAATCTGTGCCTAGGATCTAACTTACTATAAACATGCATACCTGAAATTAGGAATTCACTTGTTGGCCAATTGTTAAACTTGAGGTAATGTATGTATGTGTCACTAGACTCTGCTAGTTCTGTGATGTGCTTCCCCTGGGAAAGATCTAATTTTGAGTTGCAATATGAAAAGGAAGCATTTACGTTCTAGAATGGGCATAAAATGGGAAGTCTTTCATAGGTGGAGAATCCATCTAGAGAGAAGAAAATAAGATATGAAATACAACATGTTCCCATGGTAGAGAACAGCCCAACTATTACAGTTCTTAGCTTGTCTTCACATGTTTGAGTGAACCTGTTTATGTAAACTAGGCCATAGGCGGATCTCTTCTACCAGTCTGATGGTGCCAGTTAAAGATAGGATTATTGCTGGTAGCTCAGCCAGATGGAGTGATAGTGAGGGTGCTTATTAATCTGCCTTAGGTGCATCAGTGGAGTTTGCCACAGTCAGCAGAACTGATTTGACTCTTCTGTTGCTGTTTAATTCATTTTGGGCACACATGCTCTTTATCCTAGGCTGATCTGTGAGATGGGGAATCTGCAGATGGTGATAATGGTTGACTGTTGCAGTCTTCTTTTTTTTTTTTTTTAACAAATTCAGCTGTTGTGAAAATCTGTCTCTGTCTACTCCTTAAGAAATCACTGCCAAAATAAGCAGCCAGAAGTATGCTTACTGGGCCACTGGAAAGATAACCATTGTGTAGGGAAATGCATTGTTTGTGGAAACTTCTGGTGTGGTTTCAT
The DNA here is from genome assembly GCF_003259725.1 of Athene cunicularia. Classification (NCBI taxonomy): domain Eukaryota; kingdom Metazoa; phylum Chordata; class Aves; order Strigiformes; family Strigidae; genus Athene; species Athene cunicularia. Next base: position 3,824,295 of record NW_020799092.1, on the reverse strand, counting down.
CCTTTTTTTCTACGACCTGGTGATCCCTTGCTGCTGTAATAGCCTTTTGGGGCCATAAAAAGCCCTGCTGCTGCTATGAGTTATGCTGAGAGATCAGCATGGCCTGGAACTGGCCCAAAACTGGGGAAGTACAAAGATTCCCTACAGCTGTTTTTGCACACTCATCGTAAATAAAACTGTGCTAATCTTGTCAGTAGTCAAGGATATAGGTCTGTATTTTGTAGCCATTTTTGACAGCTATAATTCTACAGAGCAAGTCTGGAAAAAAACCCATGTTTTATATCTAGAAGTGAATTTCAGTCTCTTCCCTTGCCATCATCTCCTGCTTAAATAATGACCATTAACTAGAAGTTTTTCTTTATAGTGAAGTAATCCAAAGCAAGCAGTGTATACTGTTTAACTCTTATCATGCTCAATACTAAGAGGTTTTGGGTTGCGGTTTGTTTTGGTTTTTTTTTCTGCCCAGCAGATGTATTTTATCAACAGATACTGTTTGTTACTGTCTAGTACCAAGAGAAGAAGGAAGGGAGATAATCAACCAAAACCAATCAGGAGATACTACCATCGTAGGCCAAACCAAGTAGCTGCTAAGGCAGCCAGAGTTTTTTTGAGACTTACCAGATTTCATGAGAGGAGCAGGGAATGGGGGAAGAAACTTTCTTGTGTTCTCAGCTTTTTCCAGATAAGGCCTTAGTTTAATTAGTAGTCACTAATATCAACTATGCAGATAAGTATTTGTGTTTCAGTGTTACATGCGTTCCTTCCCCCAGCTACCCCTCTTAACACATGTTGGAAGTTTTACCCAAAGAAAATGGAATATTTTTTGAATGTCTGTACTGCAGAAGTCTTTTTTGCTAATGTGAAGAAAGAAATTTGTATTTTAAAAAACCCCTTTCTCTGGTACAACACCTAGGGTCAAGTGTCATGAAGCTGCTTCAAGAGGGAAACTAAAACCACTTCTTGTGACAGGTTTTACTCAGTTTTTTAGAATACTCAGCTCTCAAAAATGGGTTAAGAAGTCGCAGCAATGTGGTTGTTTTTTTTTTTTTTAATGTACAGATTGGATTTGGGGAGAAACTAATGAGACATGCCAGGTTTCCTTCAAGTATCAGAAGTGAATTAAATCAATTTCTTGCTTAAATGAAGTTGCTTCTAAACAAGGGGAGTTATCAGCTACACAGTAGCTAGGTCTTTAAATAAAAGCTAAATTGTGATCCCCCGATATTTCTTGCTTATCTTTTAGTCTTGTTGTATGTAACTGCAAATGACAATTTAGCTCAGAGGTGAGAACTGTAGTGTGTGTTTTATTGCCGGTGATTCCATCATGTAGCAATTAGTACCATGTTCTTGCATAGTTCTCAAGATCCATACTGAAAATAGATGAAATTTTTATTTTTGGACTACTGCTTTAAAAATTACAAAATTAACTACTAGTTTTTACCCCAAAAGTCTACTGAGCAGCATTATATTTTAGCAGTTAAACTAGTACACTTGCTATGTGATTTGTTGCTTGTAGTCGTCTTTTACTGAGGGTTAGAAGCATTTCATAAGTAATCCTTAAAATCTCTATCTTAAAGTCAAATGCTTGTAATAAAAGGGCATCTGTGATAACTTCTGATGTTACAAAAGCACTATGTTCAGAATGTTTCCTTGGGGAAAATAACCAGGTGTGGGTGCAAGTCCCTTTAGTTCTGCCTGATAAGGAGTCTCAGTCAAGAGCAGAGCTTCCAAATACCTGCCTGCACAGCTAATGGTAGTGGGCATCATCCCCTCGACAGAAGTTTGGCCTCAGTATCCTTTGTTTGATGTCACTTTTAGTATATATACATATGTATTTTAGCAAGTTTGGATATAGCCAGCTTAACTGTACCTGACTTGCTGTGATCCCCAAGACAATAAAAGGCTGAGAAACAGTTGGACAAAGTGTTCTCCAGCCTTTCTCTAGGTAGCTCAGGACAAAGAGCTGGCTAAGTCTCCAGTTACAAATGCTAAGTCACAGCTAGAATTCTTTGCATTCCTCGGCTTCAAGCAAAGGAGTGCACAGTTACTACAAGATGGCAAACCTGTTTGAGTTGGTGATTCCTGTGATGCTTTTACTCAGTCCAGCATGAATTTATACAAGGTCACCTTCCTCTTTTTAATACTCACATATTTCAGATCATAGGGCTTAGTGATGGAGAGAGGATCCTAACAGCTGTGTGCTTACGTGATGAGCTCTCCAGAGAAACTTCCCTGTGAAATGCTTCCCTCTTGTGACAACAAGCCTGAGCAACCAAATGCAGCTACATTTGGGTGGTTAACACCACACTTTCATTTGAATTTTTAGGGAGGTATATTCCAATAACTTCAAGGGATACTGTGTTTTAAATGTGTGATTTCTTTCCTCTCTCCTTATAAAACTGGACCTGAACACAAGTTTTGAGTTGTTGGGTTTTTTGTAATAATCTCAGGACCTGAAAGATTGTAGCATTTAGTGTGTCTTAAAAATGATGTACTGTACCAGCCATGGATTTTGTAAATACACCTGTCTCCCTTTTTTGTATTTTAATTTTTTAAAAGTGTGTGAGGCTCTTTGCCAGAGGAACTGGTGCCTGCTTAATTTCCATCCTGAACTGAAGCAGGAAAAGGAAGAAGCTGCTGCCACAAAAGCCTGCATCAGTTCCAAATGTGTATATTGTTCTGGTCAGTTTAATGGCTGTTAGTCTTTTGTTAGCTGGGAAGCTGGTCTGTTCCCCTGCATGTTCCATTTGTGGCTAGCAGAGCCCTATCAGGGAGACTGGTTTTAACTCTCTTCTGTGTGACTACTTGATGTTTTCACTCCTTCCAGATACTCAGGTTTGCTATCCCTGAGAAGTCTGATGTTTCCAGAGGTCAGGACTATTTGCCCTCTGCAAGAATAGCTGGAGAGCATTTCTTGTTTTATCAGTGCTTTAGTCCAAACACAGTCATAGGATTTTTATCCTGTGAACCCTGCAGATAAAGCTGCCTCCACCTGTTCTGAGAGGGACTTGCCCTTTTTATTTTCTGCTTTCCTGAAAGGAGTGCAAAGATTTTTTTGGCAGCAGACTTTGCTCTGGGATTCAACCTTGCTGGCAGACCCCTGTTCTGCAGTAGGAGCCTTACTCAATTCGGTGTAGCTGTTCCCTGTCCCTAACTGTGACAGGGTTTTTCATGAGTGTACTTTTTTTTGTCATGTGTCTGTGCTGTATTAAATAAAGAGGAATGTACATATTAGCTCCATCTCTGTGATTTCTCACAAAAATAAAGATGCAAAAAGGTTTCAGTTGAAGGGTTGTTGCTTGGGGCTTTTTCTTTTTTTCGCTGTGTTTTGGGGGGTAGGGGTGGTAGAGTGCTGGCTTTCTTCAGTCAGGGTGACCATACAGGCAAAGGGTAATACTGTGAGCAAGGAGCAGCACTTCGCAACTATCAGAGGAGTAGCACAGAAGGGACCTTTTCCCTTTTGGAGTGCGTTAGTCCAAGGCCCAGTCTGGCGCCCCGACCCGCTGACCGAGGCGAGCGACACCCCGGCGCTTGCTCCCCCGCGCTCCCAGGGGGCTCCGCGCGGGGCGGCGCTTCCCGGGCCTTGGCCTCCGCGGGGCTCCGTGACAGGAAGGGGGCGGGACAGGAGACAAGTACCGACGCAGAAAGGGCTCTCTCGCGGCAGCCCCAGTGGCCTAATGGATAAGGCATTGGCCTCCTAAGCCAGGGATTGTGGGTTCGAGTCCCATCTGGGGTGGCGGTTTTTTT
>NW_020799092.1:3817284-3820498 GCF_003259725.1 Athene cunicularia | reverse complement strand
GCTGGGCTCTCCGCTGCGGACCTTGCGCGGGCTCCTGCGGGAGCTCCGCCACGCCAGCGGCCGGGCGGGCCGCACCTACCGCGACACGGCCGCCTACCAGCACATCGTTGCGGCCTTCCGCGCCCACCGGGTACGCGCGGGGTCCCCCTCCCCCGCCCCTCCCGCCTGACACCCCTTGGGGAGGTGAGGCGAGGCGGGGGCGCCCCTACCGCGGCCGGAGCCCGTGGCTTCGGCGGGAGGTGAAGTGTCCGGGGCTTGTTCCCTCCTCTCGGTAGGTCACCAGCGAGAAGCTGTGCCGGGCCCAGCAGGAGCTGCACTTCCAGGCCGCCACCTACCTCTGCCTGCTCCGCAGCGTCCGGGAGCACACGGCCCTTCATCAGGAGTATCATGGCAAGGGCGAGCGCTCGCCTGAGGAGGTCGCCGGCCTGGTGGGCTTCAGGCTGCCTCAGCAGCCGGGAGGGAAGGGTTAAGATAATTCTGCTGCGTTACCTATTCCTGAATAAACATCCTAGAATTATCGGAACGGGATGGGTTTTCTAGCTTGTGTTTTCTGTCAATTTGAGGTTGCCACTATGGTGTGAAAGCCATAACTGGGAATCCCTCTCAGTTTATCAAGCATACCAGACCCAGCCTGGACATGTGATATGACAGGCAGCCTCCACGGAGTGAGAAAAAGGCTGTTTGTAGTGGAAAAGCTTGATAGCCTTCACTGCTAAACTATCTTAACGAGTTGCAAGGGTTCTTGGTTTCCCCCCTCTAAGTCTGTAGGTAAGAGAATTTGCCCATTTAATGTAGAATTTTTCCAGCCACCTCCTGTATGTGGGGAATTTTCTGCTTCTCAAGAGCAAAGGCACTTTCTTTGGAACGTTCTGGCATGCACTGCAGTAGCACAAATCTCTTTTTAATATTGAAGGGTTTTTTTTTTTCTTTCCATGCAGTGAGCTAGTGGTAACAGCAGAGATGAATACTACTTAAGGAATTAATTACATGTTTCTCAGCATCTCTGAGCAGTTGACTCTCTGAATGTAGGCTTCCTGTGCTGTTCTTACACACTGTGAATGTGAGAAAAATTTAATTAGTGAACTGATTACTGCCAGTTACGTTAGATATACAAAGGGGGCTGCCATTTTCTTGCTTGTCTTGTAATCTGGAACAGCAAGCAAAGAAATACTAGCTTGAATTGTTGGTGCTGTCTTTTCAGAGATGCAAGATACATGAGAAAGCTGTAATAAGGATGACAACAGTAGCTAAAAATGTGAGGCTTGTTTACATGGAGGAGGAGCTTTAAGCAAGGCTAACAAAAGAGTACTTGTTTGGGTTGGTTTTCTAACAGGGAAAACAAAGTATTTTGTCAAAAAGGCACTTCAGATAGAATAATTTGTCTAAATTTATACATTTTCCTTCCCCTGTATTAAAGCTCAGGGATAGTTTAATCCCCGGAGTATAGTGGATAGGCACAATAGATCCGTAAAACTGGGGAGATTTGGGCTACTTAGGTAAATCAAGGAAATGTGAACTACAAGTTTTAAGATACGGTAGACCAAAAATCTGGTTTTCAATTCTTGAAGTGTCTCACTAGTTAAACTGGTGGGATTTTGGAAAAGTGTTGATATCACAGATGGGAAAATACCAACCTATTTGCAGCTCAGTAGATGAAGTTAAGGGAACTGACCATACCCTGAGAATGGCTGTGATGTATTTGTTGTTCTGAGTTATTTAGTCTAGCTGCTGTATTCTGCAGTTTACTTTCCAGATCAACTAGAGGTTGGCTCCATTCAAAGCCTGTAATATATTGCTCCAGAAGAAAAATAAATGGCTCACTGAAACCAGTTCTGGAAAAACTGAAATTTGGCCAGGAATAGATGGAAAAAGCAATCTTCGCTCTCTAGAGAGTGCCTAGAGCTAAAGGTTGTATTGGTGCAGGTACAAATAATAGCTAAAATGTTTCCGTAGAGAAAATTTTAATCTGTATCTGCCAGTTACTTCCCCTTCAACCCAGGGTAACATAATGACTAACAAAATGCTAAAGAAAAAGCAAAGCCAGGATGTGTTCTGAATGGCTGAGGATCACTGGGTAGGGTATCTTTTCCTGAACTTGTTAGAGAAGATTCCTGTCTGAGCATTGCATCTTCCCTTGTGAAATCCAGAAAATTGAGGGAGGTTGATGGTTTTATTTAAATGGCTTTTTACGTTGCCTTTTCTCTCTCCTATTAAGCTCACTTTAAAAGTTGAACATGATCCTAGTTGTGGACATCTAGAACTGATTCCTTTGACAGTCATTGACAGCTTTTGAGCACTAGATGGCAACACGATGGTTAAGAAAGGGATAGTCATAAAATGTAGGAGTTAGGATGGATAGAAAATTGTGGAAATATTTTTTCTGAGATTGGATCTTAGTGCTCTGTAAATTGAATTATCTGCAACACGTTAACAGTAACTTCAATTTTAAGGAAGGGTCTCTAAAAAGCGGGTATTACAGTAGCTTTTCTTACAAGTGCAACCATAACTCCACTCAACAGTTGATGAGAACGGAGCCATTAAAATGATGCTGAATGTCAGTTAGATAAAGGGAATTGTGTTTTAAGAAGTGTATTCTATCAGTGCTGGTTCGGACACACATATCCAGTCACACCTGCGCCCGCCTAGCCCTGATGTGTACATGCCTGCACGTGTTTAATAACCTGCTGCTGTCACTCAACAAGCATCCTAGCGAAGAGAAGTCGCTCCCTGACATCTCTTTGTCTCCCATGCCTGACCCGGGATTAAGTAAACGGAACCAGGCCGCTGGGCTGGGGGTAGCACATCCGTTACACGGCCCCGGTTGCCTTTCTGCTTTGTATTAATTTCAGCTCAGCCACGTGGTTTGGCACGTTAGAATTAACCGTCATGAAGCCGTTCCGGTTGGGTCTCCCCTCAGAGGCAAGAACCTAGGACGGACCCACTGGACCGGGTGCTGCCCGACTTCTTGCCGGGAGCGGGGCGGGACCCCCACAGTCCTGTCCCGCCCGGTGCCCTGCTGTCGCTGCTGGCGGGGGCGACCACTGCGGACCAGGCCGCGACGCCACCGCAGCTGACCCGGAGACCGAGACGTCACAGCGGCTACGCGGGGCCGCCCGGCCAATCAGCACGCCCCAGGGACCCAGCCCGGCGAAAGGCTGGACGGCCCAATCAGGGACCCCGCCGCGCCGTGCGTCACCGGCGGATACCGCACGCC
>NW_020799092.1:3809439-3817234 GCF_003259725.1 Athene cunicularia | reverse complement strand
GGGCGGGGGAGGGTAGGAGGGGGTGGAGCCGCCGAAGCCCCTGAGGTCACGTCGGTACCGGGCAGGCCGGCCAGCCGTTCACCGTGATTGGCAGGCCTGGGGCCCGCTCTTTGCGCGGGGTTGGGCCTGCCGAGGCTGTAGGGCAGCGGCAGGGTGGGGGCTTTCGGCGCTGCCGCCTCCGGGGCTCGGAGGAGCCGGGCTCCGCCTCCCCCCGCGGAGCTGCCAGCGCCAGCCGTTGTGCTGGTGGCGGGAGGCCGTGCTGCTGTTTCAGCTGCTGTTCAAGGGCTCGCAGCGCAACTACGCCGCTAAAGGCGCGCCCGCGGAGCCTTCCCGCGCGGATCACCACTGAGGGAGGCAGCGGTTGGCTAAGATTCAGGTCATGGAGGGGAACAAACGGAAAAATGCCCCCAAACCAACAGCGGCTTCAGTAGAGCAGGGATTTTTTTGTGTGCTATTACAGTTTTGTCTAAAGTCTGACCCAAACCATCATTTCAGTCAGCAGGTGGGTATGGCTGTTGCTTTTAGAAAGAGCGAGTGTAGTTAACCCGAGTGGATTAACTCTTTTAAAAACATACAAGCCCCAAACAGCTAACTAAAAACTTAACATATAGAGGCAGTAGTCCCGAGAGGGAGATGGTAGATGTACTGTCAGGTTTCAGATCGCTCTGCAGTCGCATAGTGAACTGAAGATTATTGCTGTGTAAAGCTGCTCAGAATTTTTATCAGGGTATGTGGCGATCAACATGGAAGTTTGAACTGGTAGTCGCCCATAAATCCATATAGTTTGGGGGCTGCTAGAAAAGAGCAGTTCCTGTTGTGCTGTGTACTATTCCATTTATAAACAAGAGAATACTGCACCTGAGGGTAGACAGCAATTAGAGATTATTTAAATGTTCTGCGTGTTGTACTCCCTCTTGCAGATGTGTTACGTGTTTTTAAACTTAGTGATGAATTAATGGTTACCTGTTTTGCCATGCACTGAGTAGGATGTATGAGCTGGGATGTACCTTGTATGTACCAGTTATGTGTTGGTACACAGTATTGTGATCTGGCAGCTTTTTTTAGTATTATCTAGGATTTTAAGTAAATGTGACTAGTTTTCACGCACCCAGCATATCGTGAATGCTTTCTGCTAAATGCTTGCAGTTGTTTTAAATGGGGACGTGATCACCTCATTGGAAAATTACTGTTCTTTCAGAGCAAGGCTGCGTAGTTAGTAGTCACTGTGCAGGATCTGACTTAGGGTGTTTTTGTCTTGCCCCGGAAGATTTTTTTGAATACTTCCTTTGTGGCTGCACGTGTCGAAGTGCTTGGCAAAGTAACATTGTGGTCGTGAAACTCAGGTTTTCCCGGTGGTGGCACCTAGATTGCTGCCTCAGAGCTACCAAAGACTACACGGAAGGTTTACAGCAGGGGGCCGTTTCGATTTATAAAAGTATTTTTCTATTGTGTTGTGGCAGAAGAGTGTGATTTACCTGTGACAGCTGCTTAAAAATGCTAAGTGGCTAAGATCTAAACCAGGAAAAGCCATTTCATACTAGATTTCCATTAGCTTTGTGAAAAAGCAGTTATTTTATGGATAATTATTTCCCCCGCTTCCACCTGCCCTGTAATTCCCAAACCACATGTGCTGAACTGTTTAGAAACTAACTGGCTAGAGAGGAGGCATTTAAACAAGATTGGCAGGGGGAAGGGGAAGAATAAGGAGAAATGGCTGCAAAACTGGCATCCGTTGTTGGATTATGTGGGGAACTGAGGGTATCAGTGTAACACCATTCTAGGTGGGTTTTTTTTTTAATTAAAATCCAGTGGGGCATTATTTAAATTGAAATGTGCACAGGGATTGAAAAATCATCCTTTTCTCTAGAGCTGGTACTTATTAAATTCAAGGCCAGGCTCAAGGTCATTGAAATATTGTTAACCTTGAGAGCAGTGGGGATTGGGGTCGTTTGTTTTTTTTATGTTCCTATCACCTGTGACAAATCATTCTATTTCTAGTAATATGCAAATAGTAGCTTTTCATTAGAAAGTGGCATTTTACTCATTTCTTGGTAGATCGTAAGTCTCATTTCACCATTTGTCCCCATTGCCTTTGGTTTTGCTCTGCCTGGCAGCAGAACAGTTTAAAATGTTTGTAAAAAAAATAATATTTCTTGGGTAATGTTTGTGTTTTATGTTGTTCAGAATTACCAAAGTGCTTTTTAATTTCCTGATTACAGAATTTTATACTTTACACAGTTTGGGGGGTTTTGTTTGTTGGGGGGTTTTTTTGGAGGAGCCTAGAATGTGCAAGTTTAAAATTCTTACCTATGTTAGAAAAAGCAGCAGGAATAGAACAAACAGGTAAATTCAAAATCAGTGGTGGTGCCTGAATATGTAGTCTGTAAATTTTTTGGAATTTACAGTATTATTTCTAGGGAACAGAAATGTGTTCTAAAAATGGCTTTGAAAATTTTGCGATGAGATGCTCAAGCATGGTTTCGGAGATGAGCTGTAGGTTGTATTTTGTGCACACTCATATCTGGTGTCTCAGGGGCCAGAATGGAGAAGCTCAGAGGGTGTAGTTATTAAATGTTTTTATGGATTTGCTGTTAAGCACTGAGAACACCTAGAAAGCACAGTTCTGTATTGGTCGAATTGATTCAGAAAATAGCCACTGAGCTGTAAGAAAATTTATGAAAAATAAGCTCTGTTAGTAAGGTGCCTTCTAATTTCAAACGGGGTTGCCCAACATGTGGCTGTCTAGAAGTGGGTATGTGGCTCCTGGCCTATCCCTTGCTCTATCCTTTCCCAGACGGCCCTATGCCTGCAGGCAGGGAGAACTGAGAGCTTTGTGACTTGTTTTGGCAGCCTGCTTCCTCCTTGTCTGAATTTTGGCAGTGGGATTGATGCACTTGTAGTCATACACTCAACGGGTGATGAACTGCTGCCTGGTACCTGCCAGGCTGTGATGTTCAGGCGGCCCAGTGCCTTGCTGCTCTGTGCTTGCCTTTGCCCGTGTGACAGACACCTAACAAAGTGAAACAGAAGGGACTGGGCAGATGCTCTTCAGCAGTTTCCAGTGACTTGCAGTTATTAGAATTCAGATGGGGTATATAAAAATCAGTTGTACTGTTTATGTCAGTACAATGAAATCATTCTGAAAATGGCAGGTATAGTCCTGCCTATACACCTGGAAAAAGCACATTATTTAATAGCAAGTGTGGGGGGGTTAAATTTGTTAAATATACCTAAAACTTCTCTTGCATGCTTCTCTGATGATAAATGGAAAACTGGATTGGATGTGGCCTGCACCAAAATATTTTTTTTTAAATGGCTTACATTTTTATGTTAGTAAAAAGCTGGACTAATTTAATAGTCATGACCGCAGGTTAAAAAAAATCTTCTCTGAAGTATGCCATGCTAAGTACTTAACCTGACATACTTAAGAGAAGCTTAAATATAAACTACTGCATACATAATGTGGGTTTCCCAAATACTGAGAAATAAGGAGTGCTAAAGACCAGGTAATAATCTTATGTACTCACATATGAATGTTTTCCTCATACTGTTTTTTTAATGTCAGCAGTTAAACTAAAGGAGTTTTTATTACACATATGAATAGTTAAAAGGTTAGTTCAAGTTGTATTTATTGTTGATGACCAGAGCTGTGGGAACCATTGCTCAGAAGGAGCTTAGGAGTAACCTGATAGAAAAGTATGATTTTTGTCTTTTAAAATACTGGGTTTCAACTGTAAAATTGATTAAACGTTTTTATAATAGTATGTTTAGGTAAGCCCTGTTTTTGCCATTTCTATCCTGTAGAAAACAGGAGTGATCCGTACAGATAGTCATTTGCAAATTGATTGAAAGGTTAACAATTGATATTAGTACCCCAGGAATTTTTCTTGTTCTGGAATGTAGCCGATATGAGCAAAGATTACCAAGTTTTCTTTAAAAGGCCTGATTGTAAAGATTCCATTTTATCTTAAATCAGCTTATCTTGTTCAGCTGGTTCATTTTCTGCCAGGTCAGTTACCTGCTCTGCCTTGCCATGTGAGTGCTAGAGTCAGTATGAAGAATTGGTTAGAAGCAGAAGGTGGAGCAGAACCAATTACTTCTGACAGTAGTGCAGACACAGAGCAGGGCCAAATGGGCCTGGAACAACGCAACTTCTTGAAACTGCTAAGATGACTGTTGCAAAGAAACGTGGTGGTGGTTTTGGTGGTGTTTAATAACTGCCACTACATCAAAATCAGGTTATAGTCTAGAAATGTGAAAAACAAGCAAAGTTAATTAGATTCTTCTTAAGAGAGTTAGAATTGTGTGTGCTTCTGAGACATGTAATGAAAACATATTTCCAAGCTTCCTAACAAATATTATGCTATGTTACTAGCAGAAAAATATTTGGATCCTTTAGATATACAGAACCCTTATGTTTGAAGTGCCAATCAGCACCTCTTTCACTTCATCTGCTGGCTTTTTTGAGTTGAACTGCTATGTTTGGTGTCTTTAACTCAGTTCCTTAGCTGTTACTAGTAAAGCACTTTCCTTGTTCTAGATCATCATCTTCTGGCATTGAAACTTAAAATATCCTTTTTGCATCTATCTGTGTCTTAATCAGTTTTTCTGTTTTACACTAGCCACTTCAGTTATCTTCAGTAGTGGTTACTAATGGGTGACTTTTCTGTCCTCCTTGTTTTGAAGTGCTTTTCTTAGTCATTCTGTGTTTGGTGGCATGCTTTATATAGTAACATAGGTGTAATCTAGGACTTGTAACCATTTTTTAAATTTCTTTGTTGCCATATAGGGTTATTAAGAGTTCTCTGTGTACTTGAGGATGAGTGCTGGGTTGATGTTGATATTTTCAGGGTACATGAATTTTGTTTTCTGCTTTGCTAATTTATGCTTGGAGGTGGAAGCTAGCATGTGCTTTTGAAGTTTCAATATGTAGTTGTCCATTACTGGAGGACTGCTAGCCATTTGAGTAGCTTCAGGCTGAGAGGCAGGTTAGGAAGCCAAGAGCTTCCTCAGAGCTGCTCTTTCAAATATGGATCAGCAGCAAAATAAAGGCAGAGGAAACTATCTTGTATACATGAATTCCTGCAAAACCTACCCACATTGTTGAATTAATATCAGCTCAGAAATCTGAAAATAGTAGCAATGCATAAACTTCCTGAAAAGATTCTTTGTTTGTCAATCAGGAATGATCAGAAGGCTTTAAGTGTGATGATCATGTTTAGTGAATTGTGTGTATTTTCTGGCTTCATTACAAAGAAGTACTTTTCAGTATTTTAGCCCTTAAAAATGAGAAGAACAGTGAAGGACTTGAGGAATTTTTCTACTCTAGATTAGGGACATTGTCTGAAGTGGCATTTATGAAGAAGCAAATGGGCATACTCATACCTCATAGAAAATAATCCCTGTATTTGTTCCAGTTGTAATCCATTATCTAAATAATGTTTTCATTATATTCTGCATTCACAAGTGTTAATTCAGTCAGTGTAAACCAAAAGCAATCCTGCTTAGAAATGTATTATTCTAAAGGTGTTATGGTAATAAAGTTGTGTCCAGTGTTAGTGACAAGAATATCAGAATTAGCTGCTAGTTCAGTGTGCAGCAGGAACAGGATCTCCTGTGACTGCATAACCCTCAATTAATGATACTGAATACTTGTTATACAGGGCTTTCTTTGCTGGTGAAATTTGATATGCAGTCTTTAACCTGATATTCCACCTAGTTAGTAGCTCTTCATGAAGAAAACTTTCAGAGTCCCTTGCCAGCATGTTGGGACTCATGCTTCAGAAATTTGAGAGGAAAGCTAACCAGTTTTGGTTGTTGTAGCTTAATGCAGGAAGTCAACGGCATGAAAATACACCTTGTTGTCTTTGCGTGGATTACACCATTAGTTTGTGACTAGAGGTTACAGTTGGATTATAAAGTTGGATTATAAATTTTCATCAGTGCACTGGAATTGTTGTTAGTGTATTAGGATACATCAGAATAGTAGATGCTGGATCAAATAAGTCATTGTTATGTTATAATGATAAGCATTGTTGATACATAAGTGTTCATTCTGCTGGTTTGTGATTAAAATATACTGAACAGGAATAACATTGTGGAGGCTTGCTGATAGGTTAGACTTGGGAGTTCAAGGTGAGCTGTGTAGCACAAGTGCACATTGTGAGCTTAACCTCTGGATGTTCCTTAATCAGCAGTATGCATTGGTCTTGAATATTGATGTTACTTTTGTAGTTGGCATGTTTAATACAAACTAGAAAACTTCCTTTAGAAAATTTACATTACTGCCATCATCTCTTTAGTATTTGTGTCTCTGGCATACATTTGTCTTATGCTTATAAGGGGTATAAGATGTGCGAGTGTAGAAACTGCCTTGATTTCTTTTTTTTTTTTTTCCCTTGAATGGTTTCGATTCTGTTTCAAAGTTCTCCATTCATCTGGAAATAAATCTTTTACAGAAATGTGGTTTGGGCCAGGTACTTTAAGTAAAACTAAAGTTGCTGCTGATTGAGGGAAAATTAATTATCTGCTTATAAATTTTATTAAACGTGAATTTTTTTAAATGGAGAAGTTCTAATTGGAAACACAGGGATGACTTATAGTAACAGATGTTGCCTCCTGTAATGCCCTGGTAAATTACTTTGATTTCTTTAATGAGCATGAGTCCTAAAGGTCAAGTAGTTGAATACTCTGCTATTCTTCAGAGGCAGGGTTAAATAAGTTGCTATTCTGAGATAATTTAATTATTTACCTATTAAAATAGAACTTGTAATAAGGTCTAAAATATCAGTGATAGTGTCCCCTTTATAAATGTTTAAGGATACTTCTGAAATTTAGATTACTGCAGCTACTTGGTACCTAGATAGATTATCTCCTTACAGAATACATAAAGCCTTTATTTTAATACTCATGAACATTGTTTACATTCACTTGATTGTTTAACCATACAAAGAATGTATCAACCTAAGTACAGTTTGACAAAGAGAAGTAGCCTCTTGGTTATCTGACATACCACTGAAATCCTCAGCTTAACACAACTACTTGTGTTGTTTTAATTCTTAGAAGGCATCTGCAAAAGCCTCTTTTGCTATAGACTGGATGTCAGGTATATAGTGGATCCATAGATTTTTATTCTGCCCTCCCCTGTAGACCTCAGGTCATCACCTACTCAAGATGATTCATCTATAGGTCAGCAGCAGAATGCATCTTCTGTCTTTGCCAACAGGTTTGCACTATTTATGGTCATTGGAGCTCACAAAATTAATGAAGAAATAAGATCATTTTCTTCTGAGGCTGTCAAGAGGGACACAAAATTCAGCCATGATTAGGACATAGTGTCTGACACCTTTTCTTTTTGATAAATCTTTCCTTCTGAAACAGCATAAATTAAAAAGAAATGCAAATGTATGAAACTGCTTTTCATAGGAAGGAAAAGGTAAATATCTGAATGCTCTGTGTATGGGGAGCCTTTCTGAAAGTCTCTTAAGTACTAGACCAAAGGCACAGTGCAGAAAGAATAAACATTTAAACTGTAAATGTGGAATGTGTTCTTGAGGCTGTCCTTGATCAGTTTCTGCTGCTCTCCCACCCTCCACCCCCTCCTTCCCTCCCCCGCCCCGGCCGGGGGGCACTTACCGTCCCGGGACGTGCCCATGAGCTGGTCCAGCATGGCGCGCATCTGGGCCTGCGCCGACATCTTGAGCGCGCGGGAGGGCCGGCCCGGCCCGGCCGAGTCACGCTGACAGCGGCCTACAAGGCCCGAGGCCCGGCGCGGCGCTCAGCCCTCCCCCTCGCG
>NW_020799092.1:3719098-3809389 GCF_003259725.1 Athene cunicularia | reverse complement strand
CCCCGCTTTCTTTTCCCCTATGTTGTTTTATTTCAGTTTGGTAATTGTGATTATCATGCTAGCTAATTAGATGAGAGCGGCTGTATTGCAGCTGTAGCATCAGTTCCTAGTTGTGGTAGAGGTGTGAAAAAAGCTACCTCTAGATGTTGAGGTAATGTCTGTGAAAGTACTACTTGCCAATTTCACTTAAGGAACCATGAGTCTTTCAGCAATTTTCTGGTCTTAACTCCTTGACTCCTGATAGGTTAGTGTTATTAGGCCATCAGCTGTATTCTTTTTTAATACTTTTCTTGGTTTTGTTCATGTGTCTTTATATAGAAGAATCTTTACAGTCAACATGTATTTCTAGATGCTGTGTTAAAATTGCTGGCAGAGTCTATTATTCTATACAAACTGAACAATCTGGCCCCTTGTTTTATTTATAAAGGTTCAATGTATCTTTGCCTGCCTACATCAATCTGCAAGGGAGTGTCAGAAAGGCCCCGCATTCGCCGAGCCGTGAGTTATCAATAACTTTTCAGATGTGTTAATGAATGTGGAACAAACGCAGTTATGTGTTTAAAAAAAAATACGGATCCACCTCCTAAAAAGAAAAGTGAAACTCAAAACTCTTTACTGCAGTAGCAGGCATGATTATAAAAGGATTGCTCTAAATTTTTAGTAGTGCGAGTATAACTAAGCAGTAAGGTTGCCCTCTAGAAAACCTATTGTTGAACTGCTTTGAAGCTGTCTTTACCCTGTGGATTACAGGTTTTAACAGTTGTATCTTGCAGGCAAATTGAGCATGTGGTGTTTTTGAAAACTTTTGTTTGATTAATAATATGAATCTTGGCCCATCTGAAAATGTTATATATTAGCATTGTATGCATAGAACTGATATTTTAAAATCTGATTGCATAATAGTAAGAAAGGCTTGACTAATAAGATGGGGGTTTATTCCCCTCTGTTTTAAGTTACCTCAGTAATGAATTTGGCTTCTTGAATTGCTTAATAGATTCAGAATTCTGTGTTTCTGGTCATGAAGCCATAAAATAACTCTTAATAATGGCAAAGTGTATATATAATCTTTAAAATATTTGACAAAATGTAAAAGGCTGCTATCTGAACTCATTGTATATCTTTTTTTAACCCAGCAGCCCTTCTTGCTTCAGTAATTCACCAGTAGGTTTTCAATTATTAGAGATCTTAACAAGTTGTGTTTAAAAAAAATAGTAAATAGATACATTTTGAGAGAGATTAAGGTGTTTTATCATGCCTGTGTCTTAACAAGAGAGCCATAGCAGCGATCTCTCTTCCAAATCTCAAATAGTGATAATTGTGTTATGACTCGAAGAAAACATATTCCCGCTCTCATCCCCAAAACAGCAGCTGGTTACTTTCTTATGAAGACTTCAGGTCTTGCTCGAAGATGGGGTTATTTAAATTGCAATTGGACCTCAGTGTGTGGGCAGGTTGATGCTTCTGCCGATGCAGGAACTACAACCTGCCATGATGAAGATGTAATTAAGATGTTCCTAGCCCAACAAACAGCATGTAGAGAAAAAAAATGGCTTATGATACGGAGATATGCAAACATCTGTAAAATAATTTTGCATATAGGCTATGTCCATATGTTTAACTGACTTTTTTTCAGGTTTTGTAAGCATTTCAAAACATTCTTCTACCAACTCTTTATGCTACTCCCATCAGAAGTAAGAGGGTGCATTGCATCCAAGAGCAAAATCATAAAATGAGTATCAGGTGGGATTCGGTGAAGACTCTATGTGTATCATTTTGTGTTTGAGGCTGCTTTTATATGCTAATTGTTGTATACAAATACATCAGTATTTCATGCAAAATCTGAATAGAACATTATATAGTTCATTTAACAAATGCTGTTGTAGTAAAGTGTTTTTAAGCTAATTCTGTCTTTCTGGTTTCAAGCACTTTTCATGCTGCATTTTTGAAGAGGAAGTGTGTGAGGATGTTTAAATAACATTATAGAGCATTAAAACACGTATTTGTGGTTTTGGTGTTATTTGGCAAAGAAGCATACAGTGTTTTAAATTCTAGTTTCCATAGATCTTTACTGTGTGACAGGACAATGTTAATATTTTGCATGTAACCTGCAGAACATGTCTGGCTTCCCCAGATTTCTAACCTGGAATGTGCTGATTTCTATATTGCAGGTGACACAACCCGTCAGCGAATCAAATTCAGTGATGACAGAGTTTGCAAGAGCCACCTTCTCAACTGCTGCCCTCATGATGTGCTCTCTGGAACTGTATGTACCTAAATCTTATGTTTTATTTAGATAAGAATGGAGAAATTTAATTGTATTTCTTCTTTGCAGTATCTCTTAGTTTCATGGTTTCCAGCAAGTATCTAGTGATCTCTGGCAGTTCAAAGGAACTCATAAACAAATAATTCCTGGGTTAGGAAGTTAATTTTTAGAGGCTTCCTGCTCTATATGCTAATTATTACTTATAAATTCAACATTGTTAGCTATAACATAAAAAAATGAAATAAAATATATAATGCACTGTAGCAAAGCTGTTTTAAGCTTCTATGGTTGCAGCTAGTAGAAAATAAAATGTTTATGCATAAGTTATGAAGTTACTTTCTTAAAACTTTTATGTTTTAGTGAAAAAATGTCACACATTTCTCCAGGGGAAAGAGGTGATTTTTTTCCTTGGAAATACTTTTTAGTAAAAGCAGTTGAAAGTTTTTAACTTTCTAAATTTCTAGAAACTGAGATGTATTTAACATGATAGTGACACTTACTGTCCAATATACAGTTATTGTGCTGTTTTCACAAATTCTAAGACAATTTGAAAATCTCCATTTATGACATGTTAGTAACTTGTTTGACTCGGTTTTTTGAGTACTCTGTAGTAGAGGTGTCTCTGTCTGAGCATAGCAAACAAGGGGCTTTGGCACATGCCAGTAACTTTGTCAGTGTGCTGTGCTTTACCTTGTGGTGCCTAATTTAAGGCAAAGAAATTTTGATTTTTTTTTTGTGAAAAGCAGGTGAGTTACATTGCAGTGATTATTTAACCTACTATTCCATGGTGTTAGAATAATTAACAGTAGAGAGATGTAGTATGATGATATGCGAAGTCTTGTGTGCCTGCCATTCTTAATACTGCACTTTGGTAGCTTTTCTTACTCACATTGGCATGTTTTCTTACCCTGTGCTAGAGGGGAAAATAAGTACTGGAAAACTTGTCTTAGGGATTATTTGAAGCATTACTTGTTCTCTGTGCTGTATCATTCCAAATGGCTAACTTGACTGAAGCCTTTAATGAAATACAGAATGAAATTAATTTGCAAAATGAAAAACTGGAATGTGTGTACTTGGTAACAGACTCGCATGGCGCCTGACCTCTAATATGCTTTTCAAGTAGCTGTGATTTTTAAATTACCAGAACTTTTTTGGTTGATTAAAGGACTTCAAACGTGCATGCACACACACTAACTTTGTTTATTAATTTTGGTGTTTGTACTGACAGACCAAGAGTTAAAAGTCTGTCCTTCCATCTTGAGTCCCTGCAAAAATAAGTACAACTAATTGTTAAGCACAAGAAGAAGAAGCAAAATAAATAGAACTGGACAACTTAGCATTTGTCTTAATAAAAAAGGCAATGGAATAGAAAAGGTCCATTGGTTGAGCTGCTTCATAAGTTTTGTGGCCTTCTAAATTTTTTTCTGTCTCCTTAAAGACACTCTCTCCTTTTCCTTTTGTATCCGAAAGTATCATGCAATGATGCCTCTTGTGCAGACCAAACATGTAGGTTGGGCCTGCTTACCCGGTTTAAGTCCTCACTGAGAGTTCTCATCTGTCCCATACAGGATTCTGCTGCTGCTCTTGGAGTACTGTACTAAACTTATTCAGTGAATAACAATCTTTTTTTTTTTTTTTTTTTTTTTTCTTCCTTCCTCATAATGCAGTTAGTCATCATAACACAAAATATGTTCTTTCTTTTAGTGGGAGTAGTAGAAAGGGACTCGTAAGAGACAGGCTATGTCTGACCATGTGATGTTCTGCTTTTTACCTAGTCATGGATCTTGAAGAAATGGACTTTCTTAATACCACAGTTTTTAAAAGGGGAAGAAGCATGTAGTGTGACTAAACAGTTGATTTGGGAAATGGCTGTGGAGTTCTCTGCAGAGTTTTGATATGAAAGTTTTGATGCATCTTTGTCAAGATCTGTAGGTAACAAAGATTGAGTGACCATTTTTTTGTTAATTCAAATCCAGAATCTTATGCTTCTGAAAGAATAGGTTCTCTGGTGACATCTTACAAGGTTCGGTCTCCTGACTAGATTCTCAGTAAAATAATAGACATGAATTGCCATTTTTTTCGTGTGTCACAAGATAATCTGTGAACTGCATATTACCGTTCCCATCTGCAAAATGCAGACTTCTATGCTATTCCGATCCACCCACTCTTCCAAAAGCACTCAGGGAGGACATTCACAGATAACACAAGGCAAACAAAATGACTCCTATGAGTAGGCTCTGTTAATTTACTGTGTTCTTTTCCTTAATGGCCAGATACCCAAAACTCTGCCAAGGAATTGATTTCCCTTGACAATAAAATCATGTTCCCCAGGCTGCAGTATGTATTAGTAAAAGCAGTGCGTGTATACTTTTCTGAGAAGATTGGAGACTCTCTATTTGTTGTCCAGATTTCTGCATATGTTATCTCTTCTCGTTAAAGTGCGTGCTGCTGCTTAATAATACTCTGTGAAGTCTTTTTGTTATTTCTAGACTTCTCCCGAACACAAGTTTCTTTGATCAGATTTGTCTTTTGGTTAACTTTAGAAACGTTTCAGGAAAAAAGCATCCATACAAATTAGTAAAGATTTGAGTTTTACTAAGAAATTTCTATTGTCTAAATTGGCAACAATGCACAGCTTCCTACTTTTCTGAGCTTTCTTTTGCACTTCCCTGTGTCTAGTTTCCTCAGAGTACTTTATATTTAAAGGAACAATAAAGTTGTCTTTAAAGGAACCCTAAATATTTTACTTAGGAGTGATTCACAGTCATCTAGGTTGGAAAGGACCTTGAAGATCATCTAGTCCAACCATTTGCCTGACAGTTCCCAACTACAGCATATACAGTTAAATTGACCCTACTCTTAAACACCTCCAGGGATGGGGACTCCACCACCTCTCTGGGCAGCCCATTCCAACACCTAAGAACCTGTTCTGTAAAGAAATACTTTCTGACATCTAGTCTAAACTTTCACTGGTGCAACTTGAGGCCATTCCCTCTTGTCCTGTCACTTACTACTAGGCTAAAGTGGCTCATACCTAGCTCTCTGCAGCTTCCTTTCAGGTAGTGAAATTTTTTCTTCTGGCTGCTGCTGTCAACCGAACAGTTCATTCTGTATCAGTTTCTCTCTTCTTCCTTTTTTTGTTTTGATAGACTTCTCTAGAAGTTAGGAGATTTTGATTACATTCTGATTTTATTTAAAGATGTGTTTTTCTGCTACTAGGTTTCTGATTTTGGAGACTTGAAAATCCTGTCATGCAGTTGTGTCTCTCGGTGTCTGCAGGAGATGGCTTTGTGTCACTTTTTGGGGAGAGACAGGGAGAGTATGGGTTTGTATTTTTTGTGGTCTCCTAAGAGCAATGGGAATAATGGGCTATGTGGAAGACAACAGTCTCAACAGCAAAAATGTAAAGATAAAATTGTAGCATCTTCTTTAAGTTTATTAAATTCTAGTTACAAATCTATTGTGCTCTGTGATTATCTTTTTATATTAGTTTTGAATTTTGTGTGAGGCACACAGTAAACAATTGGTAAGATCACAGAAGTGACATTGTATTCAAGGTTGTAGAACAGTATCTGTTTAGGACCTGCTTTTGACAGTGCCTCTCATTTTTAACTGACATTTTGTCATGTATTCCTGCTGTGCTTTTTCATAATGATCACTTGGGCACTGGTTCACATGCCTAAGTCAGTGGTTTAAAGTTTCATTTCAAATTGAGAATTTTATAATGAGAGATTCATAAGATTTTGTAAACCCTGGCTACTGGGATAATGAATAATTTACCACTTAGCAATTTGTATTTAAATTTGTTTGTCTTAAAGGGCTAACACTTTAGGGTTTTTATCCCTAGTAGTCATTGATGATCAGTCTTGGGGGGTTGTTTTGTTGGTGGTTTTGTTTGGGTTTTTTTCCAAACATGGTTCTTGAGTTATTTTTCATTAGCATTACAAAAATGTTTGTTTATATTTAATGATACTGTGAGGACTGCAGCTGCATATGTAGGAGTCAGATGACTCCCCTGTAATGGTACAAACCTGTTCGGCAGTGTTCTCTGTATGTAAGCTCTGTGCTGTCTCCAGCCGGTTTTACAAGATGTATAAGAATGTGTTTTCTCTATCTTTGTATATTTTTGAATGAATAGCTGAGTACTAATGAAAATGACAAGGTGGGAAGATTTAAAGCAAGTACCTTTTAATAAGACTAAAAGTAGTAATGTCCTTACTATTTATAGTAACTTGCTAGCTCTCTTTGAAGAGCACAAACAGTTCAATATTTAGGCAGCAATCTGGCTTTCTTATTAGCTTGATTGTGCTTCCCTGTTGAAAAAAATTCACGAATATTTATGGGATCTTACAAATCATGGTTGAAAAACTCCTTTCTGCTGAGTGGACTAACTTTGTGTTTATGTGTATTTTTTGAGGAACATTGCTTCTTGCATTTTATTTATACAGACCTCACAGTATGCTCTGTCAGCTTAGTCCTGCAGTTAATTTTATCTTTAGGTGCTCATTAATTTATTGCACTTAGCTCTTCAGGACTCTTGCTGACTGAAACCATATTAAGACCTTGGTTTAGCAAGATACTTTTATACATGATTAACTCTAAGCTTATTAGGGGAGGAATTTGGCTCCAGATTAAGACATCTGAATTTAGGTTTCAGCTGAGGAGCTTGCTGTTGAAGCTTGTACTGGAGTCAGAAGGGATCTAGGCAGGGGAGCCTAGAGAAAGATTCGATTTGCCTGCCACTGGGTATCCCTCTCAAGGTGGGCTGAATCCATTTAGGCTTACTGACTGTACTGTCTAATCTCCTTTTACTGTAGAAGAGAAGTTTGGATAGTTTGCACATCTGCAGATAGGTGTTAGTAAGGTGTTTTAATCTGGAGTTGATTTCTTTGCTGGTAGTCTTATTGGCTCAGTGCAACTATTTCCATGCTTAAAACTTTGGTATATCAGTGAGATTATTTGCTATGGTGTTACAAAAAGCAGGCATTCTGCTGGAGGGTATCAGCTTTTCAGTACAGGATTGAATTGATCATGTGAACTGCTTTAGCTTTGCAAATCAAATTAAATTAAGCTTGCATAAGCTACCTCAATTTGTAGCCTTCAGACCAGTGGTGATGAATTGTAAAGTGCTATGTTGTCCTGGTAAGTGATCCCGTCAGTCTCTTAAAATGTATTCTTAATTTCTTTGACCAGTGCCAGGAAAGTGAACTGATTGTACCATATTCCATTTTAATGGGTTTAATTTATCTATATGAAGGGGTTTTTTGTTACTCTCTGTATGGTTATTTAACTTCAGTGTTAATATATAGTTAGACTATAAGACCAAATACTATGTAAAGACTGAAATATCTCATTTAAAAATAAGACAGACTGCTGCTAGCTTTGTCTTTCAGTGAAGATCTGTTCTAACAATTTGAAAGTCTTCAGAAGTGAGAGTATGGTTAAATGCCTTTTAAAGTATTATAATTCTGAAGATACCTGTAATTTTCAGTGGTTGCTAAGGACTTTAATAATTTCTGCCTCTCTTTAGCTCAACATTTCTTTCCTGCTAGTGAAGTCCTACAAAAGTTAACCACATCAGTGGAGTCAGAGAGTTTAAATAATGCATTATTGTTATCATAGAATCATAGCGTAGTTTGAGTTGGAAGGGGCCTTAAAGATCACCTAGTTACAACCCCCTGCCATGGGCAGGGACACCTTCCACTAGACCAGGTTGCTCAAAGCCCTGTCCAACCTGGCCTTGAACCCTTCCAGGGAGGGGACATCCACAACTTCCCTGGGCAACCTGTTCCAGTGTCTCACCACCCTTACTGTGAATAATTTCTTCTTTATATCTAACCTAAATCTACCCTCTTTCAGTTTAAAGCCATTACCCCTTGTTTTACCGCTATGTGCCTTTGTGTAAAGTCTGTTCCCAGGTTTCCTGTAGGCCACTTCCAGGTACTGCAAGGCTGCTATAAGGTCTCCCTTGAGCTTTCTTTTCTCCATGCCGAACAACCCCAATGCCGCAGTCTCAGCCTGTCCTCACAGGAGAGGTGCTCCAGCCTCCTGATCATATTCATGGCCTCTTCTGGACTCACTCAAGCAGGTGTCCTTCTTATGTTGGGCACCGAAGAGCTGAACTCAGTACTCCAGGTGGGGTCTTAAAAGAACAGAGGGGGAGAATCACCTCCTTTGACCTGCTGGTCACGCTTCTCTTGATGCAGCCCAGGATGCTGTTGGCTTTCTGGGCTACAAGTGTATATTGCTGGGGCATGCTGAGCTTATCAAGCAGCAACCCCCAGTCCTTCTCAGGGCTGCTAAATGCTCCCCTTCTGAGTGTGTGTTGCCTGCAAGAAAGTATGGGCTTTTTCACAAGTCTAGAAGTCTGTCAGAAACAAAGTTAGTGCAGATGAAAAGTGAGTTCCATAATGGGGAAGATCTCAGCAAAGAGTCTACCTGCAGCTGCTTCTTATCAGTAGCAAGGGTTTTCTCATACAGACAGGCCACAGTAGTTACCCTGACAATCTGATAAAGGGAGAGACGTGGTTTCCTCAATATAAATTTTGCAGTAATGTCAGATCTTTCTAACCAGCAAGCAAACAAAGTCGCTCTCTTGCTGAATGTGAACTGCTTTGGTATGGGTATCTTTATAGTTAGAAAGAATTCTCTACCTAAACATTGCCTAGAGTATCTTTTTTCAAAGCCTGTCAAAGATGCATGCTTGTTTTGGAAGCACTGATTGATAGCGTGTGCTACTATGTCACACTTGGCTCAACATCAGCTTGCTGTGTTTCAAGTACCTTTGGCTTTTCTGTGCTCTTTTTGCACTTAATATAAAGTACATTCAGTAATCTAATCTCTGATGTCAAAGGAATTTGTAGTAGTTATAAAAGTGCCAAAATGGATATTTTGCTGTAGCTCAAAATCTGAAAATGAAGCCTTTTTAATTTCATGTTCCAGAAACAGTATTACATCAGTTTAGTCTCCAATTCAGTTATTAGTGTCAGCTACTCTGTTTTGCAGAGCAACTCTTAAGATTCTCTATTGCCGAAGTTCTCAGCCAGCTCTTCATTGTCTGTTCATTCATAGTTAACTAACATGGTTCTCTTTTTTTGGTACCTGATTTGATCAAAGCACAGTTTTGCATCATTTTAAACTTAAGTAATTCATATTTCAGTATTAATAACAAAGGCATTATATCCATTTTGTGGATGGGATGACAAAAATGATTACTAAATCATTTCAATATGAGTTTCTTGGGATGGCAGACCAGTTGTCTAAACCTCAGCTCTGGGAAATCAAGTAGCATTAGTTATCCATCTAACACTGAGAAGGAAGTATTACAGAAAACAGTTAGCAAGTTGTTAGTAGAAGGCACTAGTTTCTTAAGCAGAGCTCAGCAATAGCAGAAGGACTCCTGATATCCTGCTTTGCATGTGGTTGCCTAGGCTATTTTCTAGACTAATCTTCAGCAATAGCTTTCACTTGTAAGAAAGATTCTCCAAATATGTAGGGTTTTTCTGGTTTTAATCTTCAGTAAAATGCAACTGCAAAAAACCCCACAGCATAGCTTCACATGTTCGATAAACTTTAGGTCTATCTAGCCTGGGGACTTAGGTGTTCTCACCTTCCTTGATTTGCTTTACTCATCAGGATTCTTCTGTAAATCACTCTTAAGTAGTGTAAGTCTGGCTGAAAGTCAGTTTATCAACAGTGAGAAACAGTTTCTGTTCTTCCTTTTTTAGGCCGCCTTAGTAGTTCAGTGTCTGAATATTATCTCCCTCATAGCTGTCTTCTCTTTCAAAGGTGATTGATCCTAAAGTGGTTGACTACCGGTGCTTGTTTTTTGCCTCTTGGGGAAGGCATGTCTTGGCACCAGATCGAAAGGTGGACACATGCAAAATGAAAATAATGTGTCTCACTATGTTCTGTCCATTTCCACTTACTGTCCATCTACTTTGCATCTAGTCAGGTGAGCCAAATTACAATATGGGCTGTTCTGTGCTTATTAAGGTCCTTGGCAGTCCTGATCCAGCGTAGACTTTTAACAGTAACAAATCGTCCCCAAGATGAGTTGACTTTGCCTGATGTCACATAACTTATACCAGCAGAAATGCTTTTTAGCCTGATTTTGCATATAATATGCAAACTGGTTTAAGAGTTTTAAATGGGTTTTTTATGTCTCTCTACATTGGGATTTACTAATAGAACTTTTAAGAAAGAGATTTAGGAGTAATACTTCTGTGAAGGTGCTTTCAAAGGATTAGCCAAGACTAGTACAGGCTGTATTGAGGAGTGCTTCTAATAACAATGTCATTTCTTCAGTAACAAAGCTAATGAAAAGAATCCTTTTCTCTTGTATCTGCTTGTTCTTGCTCCCTGTTTGTTATACCACATGGGTATTTATAAGGCTGTGCTCTGTTGGATCAAAGAGGGCAAAGGGAGCCAAAATTCTCTGTCCTCTGAGACATCTAAAAGAAAGAAATCCTCTGTAACAATCCCTGTCATACCTCAAAATTTCTGCTAATACTACGGAAGTTATTAAAGAGTTTCTGAAGTGGCATCTTGATACTGGAAGAGATCTTAGCTGCTTATGTCCACTGTTATATTGCCCCCTACATACTGTCAGCACATCTGTTTGTGTGGCTGTCTGGCAGAGGTACACTGCTGAAAAATTGCTTCTTTTTGTTTTTTGCTAAGATACATTTTATGCAGTCAGTACCCAGATTGTGTTCGACTGCATAGGCAGGTGTGCCAGTATGGGATGGGCACAGAGCGGTGATAAATGCAGGACAGAAAATTTTTTGGCAGTATCGCTAGCTCAGTGTAATTGCCCTCCTTTCGGGTTATGGATTTACAATTCCCAGTAAGAAGAAAAGACATCAGAAAATGTACTGTCTTGAGGAGGGCAAATCCAACCCTAATAGAGGGAAAAGAAGTATAAAGAATATTAAATTGAACAGTGGTAGCGTCGTGTGAATTCTGTTTTTTTGAGTGTGAGAGAAGTTTTATTTCATGCAGTTATTCAAAGTGTATGTAGATTGCATCAGTTCTTTCTGGTGGATATGTTTCAGGCTTTTTGTCATTGTATTCAGATCTACTAAAGTGCTTCACTAGCCTTATTTATACATTTAGAACTGGAGTGCTTCACTTAAAACAGGATTGACCTTGAGTTTTACAGTTTAACCTCAAATAAATACTTTATCTGATAATTTTAATATACTCTTTCATAGTGCTTTCCTGATAGAATGTTGCAGTTTAAATAATGTCAGCATCTAATGAATTGGAAATAGAAATGTGTAATACATTGCTCAACTTCAAGGTCTTTGGATTTGCATTGGTTAACAAAATTGCTGAAGTCTTGTGTAGTTGCAAAGAGAAAAGCTAATCTTTTTCTTTAGCATTGCAGTCATAAATTCTGTATTGCCATCAGACGTTTTCTGGAAAACAGATTTATAGTGGCTGAAGGATATTTAAACAGTGACAGTTTATCAAAAACTTCCAAGTTCAAAATTTTGTATTTTAACAATATTTTTTTGTCTTTAACATTTCAAATAAATGGTCTTCTGTAAAAATTGCTTTAATGGATTTGTTGGAACATCTAACTGATGATTGGAGAAGTTGACAGCAATTGCTGTTTAGGTTTTTTACTATACTTGTGAGACTTGAATTGCTACTTAAATGCAAGTATTTGTTGGCTTAAAAAAAAAAAGCCCTTGTTAGGCTCAGATCCAAATGACTTGCAGCAGTTCCTGAATCTTTTCTTTACAAAACTCACAATACAGGTTATTAATTCTTTTAGTTTTTCTTCTAAAACTGTTACTAAACTACAACAGTATCAGCCTTTATCCTCAATTTCCATTATGTGCTTTCAGTGTTAAGAAAGGATTAATTTTTCTTAGTGTTAAGTGAGCAGTACCCAAGAACAGATTTAACTGAAACTGTGCTGTTTTAAAGTGGTGCAAATAATAATCACTTTCAAATATTATATATTAGCTTGTGCTTTTGCAGAGAGTGCGCCTTGGTTTTGTTCAATTTTGTTTCTGTTATAAAGGGGGGGGGCGCTGTTTGTTTTGTGCTTTGTTTTGTTTGGGGGTTGTGGAGTGGTGTGGATTTTGCTTTTTTTTGTCATGTGTACATTGTTCTGTCTTGATCACAAAACAGATTTTCAGGGGATTTGAATTAGAATTTCTTGTGTGGTATGCAAATTTAAATTTAAAACAATATTTGTTGCCTAATAACATTCTGGGCACTCTTCTCAGTGACATTGTATGCAAGATTAGTGATGCAACCTACTTACTTTAAGTTCATGCTTCCTTCCTGACCTTCCTAGAATGATTTTATATTACAAGTAAAATACCTCTACTTTGTCATCCCTGATTCTTGAGCATAGTCTGACACTCAGCTCATCTACACTCACAGAACGTTTGCTGAATTTGATTTTTGGCCATCTTACTTAAAATGCTTCAAGGAGAGTTTTTAAGCAGCGCTTACAGTGGTGTGCTGTGGTTGTGGCTATTTCAGGTCACGGATATAACTGGAACACATATCGTAGAGTGTGCATACAGTTCAGACCAAGCATTTCACCATTTAATTGCCAGTTATTTGTGGGGAACTCGGTTTTCCTAAACTGTTTTGATTCAATACAGGATGTTCCACTTCAGTCATTTTTTTTGAACTTTCAGTAAAACAACATTTTTGCAGGACATTAAAGATCCTCTGTAGTGCAAACGGACATCGTGATAAGCTGTTCATTCTGTCTGCTTTTATTATTTCCTGATGTTTATTAAAGATTTATATTGCCTTATAGCTTTATTAAACTCTCCTGCTGTTCCCACAGGGTAGATGATTTGCTTCAGAATATTTGATAGTCAAAGACAATTGTGCTAACTTCATTCCTTGTTACACTTCTGAAAAGTTAAACCACTTTCCCTCTGTCTCTTTTCAGAGAATGGACCTTGGAGAATGCCTGAAGGTACATGACCTGGCATTAAGGGCAGACTATGAAATAGCATCCAAAGATCAAGACTTCTTCTTTGAGCTTGATGTATGTATTTTTGTCTTAATGCTAGGAGAAGGCATAATTTGTGTACCTAGGTGGATAAACCAAGCAACAAAAGTTTTGGTATACAAAGGAAGAAGACTTTTCAAAAGTAATTTTCTAGAAAGAAGCAGAGAAACCCTTGTCACAGTTACATAAGATGCATGCCTCTATGATTATATGCAAGTATTTAACTTGTACTGGTAGTCATCTCTAGGTAGAACTGTCGTAAAACTGGATGCTTAGTGTTATCAAATAGCAAGCAAACGTTAAGGCTGTGTATGCTTTGGGGAGAGTCTTAAATTCTGTGCTTATTGAAGAAAGTAATTTTGTATTGGGGATAACAGATCACTTGCTATGTCTCAGTACAGCATAGTTTGAGTAATACAGTTTTGAATTCCCAGCTAGGAAGTTAGTCTTCACTAGGACAAAAAGGATTGGGGTTGTTTTGTTGTTGTTTGGAGGGATGGTGTTAATATGCTTAATAGCTTAAAACCCTAGTGAAAAAAGTTACAGTATTGCATGTATTGGCTGGGTGAGGTGAACCTGAATATCCTTTGAAGAATTTTAATGCATGTTAGAAATGCTCTCTTCTTAGAGAAGACTTGAGACAGATTCACTTCCAAATTTCTGCAAATACTTAGAAATACAACAATATGTAGTCTATGATTTTTAAAATGTTGTGTATTAATATATGTGACTAATCACCACAAACTGCTGGATTATTGTTTTACAAATGTTTCACCAGTAAAAACTTGTTGTCTTTATTAGCCTTAACACTTAAGATTTATTAAATATTCATGTTCTTGATGGCATTGATCAGTATCCTTTATTGATGTTTTAGGCAATGGACCACCTGCAGTCATTTATTGCAGACTGTGACAGGAGAACAGAAGTGGCAAAGAAAAGACTAGCAGAAACCCAAGAAGAGATCAGTGCTGAAGTTGCAGCTAAAGTAAGCATGTAAAACTAGTTACTGAAGTCTCTTTGAAGGCCTTTTTTTCTAAGGAGCCAACTTAAGGCTTTGAAAAGCTATCTAATCTGAGAATTCATATTCAGGAGGGGGGTGAAATAAGATGTTTTCTGTATCCTTCCCAAAACTGCCTTTAAAGCACAGAGAAGCGGACACATGGAAGAGACCTCTCTGATGTTTTTGAGCTCAGGCAGCTTGACTCTGTGATACCATGTCATAAAAACAATTAGTTTTCTGCACATATATGCTCATGCTAGGAGGAATGGTTGTACAGGTATTACTTTGCAAGACTGTGGTATAGGCAACAGTGTGAATTACTTGAAGTTTCTGAACAAAATGCAACTCTGGGTACATAGACTTGATAACAGCCTTTTGCTGTCTGTTTTTACATGACACAACTACACTTTGACTTTTACATGGAGAGGTTATCTCTACCTATTTCTTTTAATTCTGTTCTACCAGTTTTGTATATAATCATTTAGACCTCAGTAGTAGTTCAGATTGTTTTCCATGATTAAAAGAATTTCCTGTATTAAGCCTTTTCTTGTCTTTTCAAGGCTGAAAGAGTTCATGAATTGAATGAAGAAATTGGGAAACTGTTGGCCAAAGTAGAACAGCTTGGAGCTGATGGGAATGTAGAAGAATCTCAAAAAGTAATGGATGAAGTGGAGAAGGCTCGGGTAAAGAAGAGAGAAGCAGAAGTAAGTTGACTGTGTAAGACTTGGACCCTGCCCTCTCCATCCCCCAATATTAAATTGGTTGGCATCTGTGTAATGCAGGATGTCTTATCTGCTGTCACTTAACGTAATTGCCTCATGCAAAGCAAATTCTTAGTTTTATAACATCCTGTACAATTAAAGTTTCTACCTTTAAATACAATCCTATATTATTAAAATTATACTCACTTCCATGGATGATGCGTTTATCTTAGTTCAGCTGTGTTGGCCAGTTGTATCTGTGGACACTACAGTTGTGTCTGTGTGTTGGAGGGACTTGTCTCGTTCAGTTTCATGGCTCTTGCTTGTGGCAACCCTGTTGTGCCTCATGATGTGCTGATGTGGCTCATACTGGAAAGCTTCAATGAAGTGAACCACTGTCTTAATTAAAAGATAATTAGTCAATAGCTTGTGTATCAGGCAGGTGAAAACAGTCCTTGTAATGTTCAGGTGACAGAACTCACCAAGAGCTTTTCCGTATCATTTCACCAAGATACTTAAATTTCTAGAAACTAACATCTGCAGTTGTTTTAATGGTACCGGAGGTGTTGCTGGCAGTCTTTCTTCTCTGTCATCTGAGTGTCTGTAGATAAATTTTGCTCAGATAACTTGTTTAATTAGTGTCTAAAATGCAGGTAGATTTCTCAAGAAACTACTGCTGTTTTAACCTGGGTTCAGAACTAAAACTGGTGTAATACTTTCTTAATATGTTAACATAGTAGTTGTAGTGTTAACATGTATTCATTGTTGCATATGAAAAAGTTGTTCATCCTTCTAAGTATTATGATCTTAAGGTAATAATTGCCCCACTTTAAGTTTGTAAAACCAGTTGCTGATGTCCTGCTTTTAAATATGTCCAATCTTCAAAATAAGGAATCTGGCTTGTATCTTGACAGTTGGTTTATGAATAGTGTGAATTAACAAAAGAGTGTGCTGGTGTACATTGAATTTGGTTATCAATTCATAGTATATATTTGATAAAGTGTTATCTTTGTACTTGTATGCACTGAGAAGTAACAGCAAATTGGGTTTTTCTTCTAGGAAGTATACAGGAATTCTATGCCTGCCTCCAGCTTTCAACAGCAGAAGCTACGGGTTTGTGAAGTGTGCTCAGCTTATCTTGGTCTCCATGACAATGACCGACGACTTGCTGACCACTTTGGAGGAAAACTACATTTAGGATTTATTGAAATAAGAGAGAAGCTCGAGGAACTCAGGGTAAATCATTCTTACATGTTTGTGTGTGTGTATAGGTGCATGGTCCTACTTGATTATTTGCCAGGCAGCCTTAATGGGAGTACTTCTGGGCATATGCATTTTTTTCATATTACTTTAAAATTCAGGATTTCATTAGTCTACAAAACACTAAACATTCTAATTTAGTATGAATTATCTGGATAATTTCATAAGATGACCTTTTTTGCACTGAGGTGTGTTAAAACACACACATCTTGGGAACACTTTTAAAACAGAGAACTGTATTTTGAAAAAAATGATGTTGGAACATAATTAGCAGTTGTAGGAGATAGCTAAATGAACTTTACTTTTAGCCAACTGATTGATTACAAGTAATAATGAGACTCTTGGAAATAGAGGAACATATAGTGGGCCTAAGTGATACTCTGATTATTTAATTAGGATAAAATGTTAATAGGGCTGGTGTTGAAATCCTCATTTTTGGTACCAGCATGTAAGGAGGACAGTAACACATGGCAAGGTTTTCAAAAAAGATCTACAGAAATGTTTGGAGATTAAACAACATGCTACATGGTGAAAGACTAAAAATTTATTTTATCTGTACAAATATTAAGAGGTGACTTTCATCCTATAGGTACCAGCAACTACAAAAGAATATTTTTTTAGGTAATTTTTGAAGGCTTTTCAGCTTAACTGAAAATAGATGAAATAAATAATTCCAACAACTCAAGGCTGTAGCTGTTCAAAGCCAGAATACAAAAATATTTATGTCTTGAAGTCAGGCTAGCTATTAAAATAATTGTTACAGAGAGGTTGCATGTTCTCTGTAGCTTGAAGATTTAAAATCCAGTTGGAATATTATCGTCAACAACACTACATTGAAATTGTGTTGAAAAAAAGACTTACTATAATTATATTCTAGACTTCTGATACTCAAGAGAGTAGATTGAGACACTGATGACATTTATGATCCCAATATGCAAATTACGGAGTTCCAAGGCTGAATTAAACATTAACTATAGAAATCACTAAAGACAATAGCTAAATGATTTGCCCTAAAAGCAAAAACTGCTGCTTCTGAGTTTGAGTAAATTGACTTGGTTTATATTTCATAATATTCCAGCTGTCTTGCATGGATACTGTGACTTACCCTTTGGAAAACCCAACTCCTTCCATTGACTATATCGACAATTTAGGCTCCTAAATATAGCTGTTGTAACTTAGATGCCTTGAATAGATCATGTGTGCTTCCTCTCATCCCTCCATGAAATCATGCAGAGAGTCACTTGAACAAGAAACCTTGCTTGTAGTTAAACTGCTGATACTGTACAAGGAAGTATAGATATAAACTGATAGAAAAGGTTGAAATAACTGATCATTTACACCATTTGGAAAAAAATGCATGGATAATTATTTCGCATTCCCAAAGCATCAATAAAATAATCTTTTGAAGTACTTCGCTAACAAAAAAAAGAAAACAATAACTATCCCCTCCTTCCTCAGAGCTCTTCTCAGAGATTTAATCAAGATGCTGCTGGGGCAATTCCACATCTCAGAAGAAGGTCTTTACAAAGAATTGAATTTCTTGCATCATGTCCAGAAGGTGGCAAGACTTGGGTTTGGCCAGATCTCCAGTTGTGAGTTCCACATCTGAGGGCCCTCTACTGAGCGTGCCTTGTCCCCAGTAGTAGTGAGTTCAACCTGGGGGCTATCAGCTGAAGCATCCTCTCTAATTATATGTCTCATGTTCACAACACAGAAAGAGGTAGTCTCAAAACTAGGTTTCAGCCCCACCAAGTCCTTTAAGACTAAGGATTTCTGTATGTCACAGCGTAGCTGAAGAAGTTAAGAAAACAGTTAACCCTCCCGGTTCAGATTCCTTTCTACCTGTCCCCAGTGGCAAAATATGATAGGACTGACATGGAAACTCTCACATTAAAGGTGTGACTTGTTGTTCTGAATTCCCCTTCATGGAAGACTTCATATAACTCAACATATTTCAGGTCTTCATGTAACACCCATCTATTTGCTGCAGCTCTTCTGCAATAACTTCTGTTTCTTGCAGAAAAAACAAATATACACTGAGGAAGAGAGAGGGAATAATATACACAAGGGAAAGGGAATATAAATGAGGGAAAGAGCTGAATATTAACTGCCTAGATTATTTTTGTAGCACCTTCATCTGAGCAATTTGAATTGTAACTTAATCTATTTCTTTGCTTTCAGAGGATTGTGGCTGATAAACAGGAGAAACGAAACCAGGAACGTCTGAAACGTAGAGAGGAGAGGGAAAGAGAAGAAAGGGAAAAACTAAGGAGGTAAAGGATTGAGAGTGAATTTCATGTCTAACTCTTAAAACCTGAATTGTTTTCGTAGCAAGTCTTTTCGAAAGCTACAGATAGAAGTGTGTCTACATATTTGAACAGATGGCCTTTAAATGAGAATTTTCAGATGTGTACCTTGTTTTGAGATATGACAGGTGTGAGTTTCTAACATCTACAGGTATTTTCTTTATAGATGTTAGAAATTTTCCTTATTGGAAGCAGTTCAGTGTCTGACTGAGGAAAGTGGCCTGTTCTATGAAATAGTTGCTTCCAGGCCTCATGGGGCAGCTAGAGTGGAACAGAATCTGAACTGCAGTTCTATTAACATGTCAGCTTCAGAGGTTTACAGTGTAAACTTGAAATCTGTTGCAGTCTGATAATGCATGCCTAATGAGAAATAAGGGAGCACTGACTTGAACTGTGAGAGGGGTTGGAATAAAAAACAGATTAAGTATTCTTTTGGATTTATAGGATGGTGGGCTCAAAAATAAATAAAAACGGCAAACACAAAACAGTTGTCAGAGGGATGTGTTTCCTGGTAAATGTTACAAAGATGTTAGCATCAAATAAAAGGCCTTTAAATAATTGCTAGTAAAATAAGAAATACAACAATAGGTTTATTATTACTAAACTGTACTTTGTTTGATAGTAAGATTCTGTAAGAAAAATTGACTTACTGTTTTCTGTTTATTTCAGGTCCAGATCCCACAGCAAGCATACCAAAAGGTATATAAATCTGCAGACTAGGAATACCATCAGTGAAGCCAGTCTTTTACGATCTGGAACATTTTAAGTTTGTCTAGCACTATTAGTTTAAGATGTCCATCTTTACAGACTAGGCATTCTGTTATATATTTATCTCTGTGTGTGTTTATGCAGTATTTATCACCATGCTACTGAGTTTATACATATACATCTGTTTTGTGGCTACTACAATGCAACTTTTTGTCCCAAACAACACTCAAAACACAGAGTTGCTCTTTCTTCAAAACAGAACCTTGTGGCTTATACCTTCTGGTGAAAACCCATGTTTTTAAAATCCTGAGCACCAGGTTAACGCTCTGTTTTCTTCCTAATCTACACAGTTGAAGGTCACCAGTGAGGTATTACTGCAAAGTGATTTTTTTTTTTTTTTTTTTTTTTTTTTTTTTTTTTTTATCATTAATTTATACAGTGTTTAGAACCTTCCAGACTAATTTTGTTGTAGCTATGGGGAAATATATATAGTTCTTTTTTCTCAGAACATCATAATGCATACGTTCTGGCAGATGATCCCTATCACTGTGTCATGAAGTTCCACAAATTTGCCTGATAAAGACAAGATCTTAAAATCTTTAGAAGTACATTTTTTTCCATATTTTCAGTTCCTTTCGGAAGCCTAATTGGCTAGGCTGTAACTGTACATACAGTCATGCATTAACTGTAAAATTGTCTGCATTAGTCACAGAGGAGTTTGTAGGATTCTAATGTTGCTTTCCTCTGTTTGCCTGTGATAGGACAGTGCATCAGCTCTGAACACTGCTGACCATTCTCTATACAGATTTGCTTATGCACAGAGTGCATAATATTCACAGTACACTGACAGAGTAGCTAGGTGAATGTAGTGTCTGGTTAAGTTCTTTTGGTTCCCAGATCTAGGTCCCGAGATCGCCGCAGACATCGGTCTCGCTCAGCCTCCCGGGAACGAAAGAGAAGAACTCGCTCCAAATCCCGTGAGAAACGCCATCGTCACAGGTCTCGCTCTAACAGCCGCAGCCGGAGTCGCAGCCATCATAGAAGCAGGCATAGTTCCAGGGAGAGAAGCCGAGAACGCAGCTCCAAAAAGAGGTAGCTGTTGGCCTAGAAATAAAAGGCACTTCCTAGATGCATAATGAGTATTTTCATACTAAACTAATTTTACAGTTACCACTTGGTAATTTAAACACCTATTGAGACTGTCTGATTTCAGTTACACCTTTTGCATGTTTATGATTTGACATACTGTCATGATTATTTTTTTAAATAAAAATAATAAGGTTAGGTATTATTTCTTTTTAGGTTGAGTGATATAAGGGATTTGTATCAAGTTGATAGGAAGCGAAACACTCAATTTCAGTTTAAACCCAGTGATATCAGCAGTCATCTTACTGTCATACATTTGGTTTTTCCCTTGGGGTCTTGTTCCCAGCACTGGAGCCCATCTGTTGTGTACTGCACCAGATAAAAACAAGTTTAAATACGCCTGAAAATAAAATTGTTGCATTGCATCTGAAGATGTTGCTTTGCACAGAAAGTGGCTCAACCTTTCATTGAAGGATTACTGCAGAAAGCAGTCTGGGACTGTTGCGTTAGAATGACTCAGTTGCTGTTTGCTCTTGAGGATTTGCTGGCTTATTTTAGATGAGTGAGGTAAGCATATTAGAAGAGTGTTAGAATTGCACCATGAGACATGTGGTAGGGAGATCTGCTCATAACCAGGATTTCTTTCTTGTATAGGTCAGCCACTGTGGCATAGATCTGAGTGCAGTGGATAAGATGCTCAGTCTTAAAACTGACAAGACTGTTGACTTGCAAGAAAATACCTGCTTTTGAAGTGGCCACACATGCAGAGTTTATAATCCAAATGATTTTAGGAGTTAAATCACTAAGGATGGAGAAATGAGTTGAATGTGTTCAAGTATCTCATGGCCTTTTGCCCTGAAAATAATCTTTTTCTTCCTGAAGTAGGTGACTGTAGTCCCATTGTGCTCTGTAAGAGAGCATGGAAGACAGGGTTGGCCCAAGTCTTTTGTTTCCTCCTTTTTGTTATAGATGGATGAAACTTAAATGTCCAGCACTACTTGATATCATCAGTAGTGTCTGGTATTTAAAATGATTTGGTGTGTTCTTTAGTGTCCTAAAGTCAGCATTTTGAACTCAGCATGTCATTTCCATCTTGACTGTAGCCTATCATCACAGTTACCCTAAAGACCCTGCCTCTTCAAGGCATTCACAATGGCAGAGTAGCAGATCTTCAAATCTGTAGTTTTTCCATCTTAAAATAAACATGTTCCTTTGAATCAACACATCTGTTAACTTGGGTGAACTAATATTTAGAGCATATGCTCAAATTGTCTTTAATTCTTCAACTTTGAAGTCCAGCCTTGCAAGACTCAACTTCAGTCCTTCAGATAAAACTATACTGATTGATTGTTCCAGGATTCTTACCGTAGTTGTTCAAACTCTCCAATATGATATGCACAATGTAAATGATGCATTTTCTTCTGTATGTTGGCAGGGAAATATATAAGAGCAAGGAAATGGTGTGGACCACTGGTCCTATCCATGTAACAGTAAACCTGCCAGTCTCAGCTGCCAAAGCTGAATTGGAAAAGCACAAGGTGATTTGAAGATGAAGCCAGTGTCCTTTTGCAAGGTGATATCAAAGGATAAGCTGTTCAAGCCTTGTTTAGTGTGAATGAATTAAGAAATAGAATGTATTTCAGGACACAAGATTTCAACCTTAGAATATTCAGTACTGGAAATATTTCTCCTGATGTTGGTTCCTGCCCTGAAGGAATGAGACACACCTATGTTGGAAGAATCCTTGGTACAAATAGAGGTTTGCATTACTGTTAACTTGAGGGGAAAAATTACTGTGCCATCATGAGCAGCTCATACCTCTTATTTCTGAGGTCAATCAAAATTTTTACTCTTAAATATATATGTTGTGTTTTCAGAAGACTGAAGAATTCTTAGAGCTATGATCTTGCTGCACTGGGACCCAGATAGCTATTGAACTTGCAGCGAGGCTGCATACCTCCATTTTAAAAATGCCCTTCTAGCCATTACAGCTGCTTTTCACATGAATGTGGGAGAAGTCTTTGTTGAATACCATACCACAGTTGATGCCAGAATCCAAAATAAACCTGAACTTGCTGACTCAAATATATTATACTTCCTTGTCTCCGAAGAACTCTTTTTGTTGTCCAGGAAAGCACTCATTGCCAAATCCTTTTTTGTTGTTTTATTTTTTTAAATCTCTTAAAGTACTGATATAAAGTACTTTTATTCAATCCTGTCTTCCTTAAACACAAAACATTCGGTTG
The DNA here is from genome assembly GCF_003259725.1 of Athene cunicularia. Classification (NCBI taxonomy): domain Eukaryota; kingdom Metazoa; phylum Chordata; class Aves; order Strigiformes; family Strigidae; genus Athene; species Athene cunicularia. The sequence continues at coordinate 3,786,826 of NW_020799092.1, read as the reverse complement.
TCCAAGGAATTCTGACTAAGAGTACTCTGGAGAATGAAAGATACACTCCAACAAGTTAACTTCTTTGGGAAGGAGTCATAGCCTTTTGGTTTTGAATAACTAAATAAATTTAGATCAGGGGACCATAGTGCTTTTGCCAAACTCTTGTAGAAAGCCAAGTGTGACAGCAGAAGCAAAAGTAAGATGGCTGAAAGCTGCAGCAGTGGCAGTTCATGGTGCCACTAATTCTAGGGCCTTAAGAGAAGTGTGTAGTTGCGGTTGCTGTGTTGGAAGAGTTGCATCATTTTATGTTAACCTAAAGCCTTGAGTGTGATTTTTGGACTTTGTTAAAGTCCCATAAAATACATTTATTGTAGGCTGCTGAATCCTGCTGTAAATGCTATTTATGTGTCTGGGTTTTTTCAGTTTAGATTACATCCATTATAGCTTCAACATGTAAGCATACTAGTCAATTAGACTCCTTACTGGAGAAACTCTTGATGTGCTTCTGGAAGTCATTTTCCCATTTTGTTCTGTCTAACAGCATTATCACAGGCAAACATGTGCTGAGTATTATCATTTGCAGCAAGCCATGCAGTTCCATCTGTTTTTTCCTGTCCACCCTTGTTCAGAAAGTATTTTCCAAAGAGCCTGTCACATAAAATGCAAAGCTGCCACCTCTTAGATATTTCCTAACAAAAGGGATGTTTATTGTGTGCTGTATCTGAGGAAATCCTACAAACACATAAATTTATCTTGACAAACACTTTTTTTATTGTGTCATCATTCACCATATGAACAGGTGGATAGATTTAAATCTCTTAATGACTGGGATCTCACTTCAAATTTATCAATACAAAGAGCAGAAGACCTCTGTGCTCTGTGGGCACAACTGAATGTATGCAGAGTATCTGGTAGTGGTAGCAGTGTGTCTAAGATAATGGGAACCCATCTAGTAATAATAGCAGTGTGCCTAAGGTAATTAGGAACCCTAGGTCTACCCAGGCTTATCAAGAATAGGTCTAAATAAAGTCCTAATTTTCCTTGCTGTTAGCTGTTGTTCCAAGTAACTAATACTGTTCTAGATAACTAAAATGAATCATCTTTCATCTCATTCAAAACAATATGTAATTTGCACTTCTCAGTTTGCAGTGAGAAAGTCGATATTTGCTGTTAGATGTTGAGATGCATACTCAATGATGACATCCATCATGACAGCAGACCTAAATCTGGATAAATTAAGAGACAGTTGTGTCAGTATTCTTGAGCCCACTTACAGGAATTCATGTGACAAGGGTTAATGTACTCCCATAGAGACATTGTATGAACAAATAAGAGTACCTGAAGTCGTAGGATGGGGCCTCACTTCACCTGGCTTTAGATGACTAGGTCAGATGTAAATCTTGTGAGTCTCATTGCAGACTCATCTGATGTAATTTTGTGTCTATTTTAAGATGAGACAAATCATGCCTTAAAGTGTCTTATTTCTTCTGCTGACTGTTAAGGAAATCTGGCTGATCGGCTTCGATGTCTACACTGGAGACATTTAATGCTGGGTGAGATAGATCCCACTTTTAGCATTTAGATTTTTTTTTTAATTTTTTTTTTTTTTAATATCCTTCAGATCCTGCTTGACAACAGAATCTTCTAGCCCTATGCTAATTCTCTGCTGTGGTAGAGAAGAAGGCTTCAGTTTGGGGGGGTTTTTTTATTCCTTTTGAGGAGAAAGCTCTACAGGGAGCACAGGCTCATTTAGTCAAACCTTCTACCCCTTGGAAGGTTTGAAAACTGTAGCTACATCTTTCCTTGCTTTCCTAGATCTCACTGGCTCCTCTGGGATTTTCCCAGGCTGCCAAGGCTGTCCTAGAAATTTTGTCCAAGGCTATTTATGTTTTTGTTTTTTTCTCAGACCCAATGCAGGCATCCACTGATACTGTCTTGGAACCAGTATCACATATTATTCACCAACTATGAATCATGTTATGTGACAGTATGGATGCTGCCCAGTCATGTGCTGAATGGGGTCAGTTTCTGCTGAAGATCCACTCAATCAGTTAGGAAGTAAAGGCCAGTCTTCCTTCTTGTCAGCTGATTAGAGACTCACTTGTAGAGAGATGGGATGGCTCCTCCAAAAATGTGTTGAGTTAAAAGCCAGAGCTGTGGATGGCATCACATCCTATCTGTCTGCCAGTTCTAGGATTAGCTACTAGAGTTAGCCTGAGTTTGTAAGCATTGTTACTTCTGCAGGGGACTTGCATCACCAAATACTTCTGAAGCAGCTGTATTAACTTCTTATTTGGCATGTAGCTCCTCTTATTTGACGTGTAGTTTGTGGAATCTCACTGTTTGCATCTCAGTGTTTGAAAATACTAAGTCTTGCAAAACACTACATTGTAGGGAAAGTAGTATTTCCATCTGAGGAACTAAAATGAAATGTCATTTCAAGGTAAGCTTGTAAAAGGAAATCGGTATGGGAGCGTTTTGCAAACTTTGGTTTTGAAGCAATGGAGGTAACAGTGTAAATGGAGACAGTACAGTCTCACTGTCCAGTACACTAGATCTTTTGACTAAGAAATTACTGGCTGGCTTTATAGCATGCTGTTAGATTTTTTTCTGTGAAAGGTATGTATTAAAGTATTTTTATGATTGCAGTACATCTTAAAATGTGGTGTTTCTCAACAGTAAGCTTAGGTGTACTCTGTGAGGGAATATGAAGAAGTATGTCTAATGCAGGTTTTTTTTCCAGTACAGGTAGCTCATCTAACTTAAAACTACATGGATTGTTTAACAGGACAGCTCTTTTCTGGCTCCATTGTAAAGGTTTTGGAAATGCCTATTATCAGAGTAAAGTAACTAAAACCACCACCACCCCTACATTGCAAAAATCACACAAGAAGGGATAATTCTTCTAAAAAAACTAATTGTGGCACAGATTCTAGATTTCTCTTAATGTTTGTCATGTAATGTCTCATTCCAGAATTATGTACGTTAATGTCCCCCCGCTTTTAATCAAATTCCCATTTTTAAACATGTTTTTTGTTTGTAATTTATATGAGATAAGCTGGACATTCTTCTCAAGCTAGAGACTACAGACTAGAAATTTCAGTTAAACTTCTTTTAATGCAAGCTTGAGGGCAGAGGTTGAAAATAAGAGATTTAGTGAAGCATATCTGGGGTTTGTGATGTAGATAAAATTCTGTTTCTAACAATATTTGTCTTTTGAAATTGGAAGTAGGAAAGGGAGAAGAGTAGAATTGTTTCTGATGTCTTCTCATACACTTCTATTTATATAAATCTAAAGTTGGCTTGGAAAAAGAAGAAAAACATAAAATCAAAGTGCTGTTTGATAACTGCAGATTCATGACTAACTTGAATTCTTGAATTTACTGCACTTTTCAGATCCTCAAAAGAAAGATCTTCCAGAGACAAAGAACGTTCAAGAGATCGTGATAGAACATCGCGTGATAAAGATAGAATCTCAAGAGAGAGGTCACCACGAGATTTCAAAGACAAGAAACGCTCTTATGAAAGTGCCAATGGCCGATCGGAAGACCCAAGGAGCTCAGAAGAGCGTGAAGCAGGGGAGATATAACTGGCTGTATATTCACCTGATCTCTAGCTTCCTATGGAGTTGCATACTATGGTTTAGTTTACAGTTGTTCAAAGGGACACCAGTGAGCAGTTCCAGACACTGATCCAACTAGGGTAGATGTACAGTATATAAAAGTGGTTATAACCAAGTCAGAATTAAACCCCCCTGAATTAATGATGCCTAAAGCTGGGTCCTGGACTTCCAAGTTGTAAAACTTTTCTGAAAGATATCTCTTTATTCAGGACAACAGTTTTATGTACCAAGATGCAGATCTCAATGTTTTTAATCTCCTTTCCAATACAAGTTAGTGAACAAATTGTATTGTACTACTTGCCTTGGGTGCTTTTGAACCTTTATAAATTCTCCAATTCTGCTCCAGTCAAAACAACAGCATTGAAAGGTGGTATTTTGGGGGAATTTTTTTTGTTTGCTTTTTTTGTAAGAGGGTGGGTGGATGGATATTAACTTTTACTCTAAGGTTATGTTCCCAGTAATTTTTGTTGTTGTTGTTGTTATTTGGGAACCTAGGAGTTGATTACAGTGGGAGGATTTAGACAGAAATGTGTGCTGGAGAAAGCTGAAATGTCTTTTTACAGTGCCTATTTAGACTTGGAAACTGAACAGCTGTTGCATTACATCTTTTTTTATTTCTACTTAAATTTTGAAATCAAAGCCAGTCCCATATCCTGTACCATTTGATTGGTATATGTTCAATATATTTGGTTTTTTTCCATAAAGACTCTTTCTTCTTTTTCTTGTGGGAGACATTCTTAATTGTATGATAAACAAACAAAACCAGCAACAACAAACAAAAATTAAGAACAGAAAATAAAACCACATTGTCCAATAACTTAACAAGGATATAATGGTGTCTCAAGGTGGTTGCTTAGCAGTTCAGTCATTTAAAAACTAACATTTAGGTATGAGCTCTAGGAGCAGTCCTTCTGATTACAATCCTGACCATTCTAAGATTCACAGAATCATCTAGGTTGGAAAGGACCCTGGAGATCATCTAGTCCAACCGTTCCCCTAGCACATACTTAAGCTCCAAATATACCCTACTCTTGAACACCTCCAGGGATGGGAACTCCACCACCTCCCTGGGCAGCCCATTCCAACACCCAACAACCTGTTCTGTAAAGAAATGCTTCCTAATATCTAGTCTGAACCTTCCCTGGTGCAACTTGAGTCCATTCCCTCTTGTCCTATTGCTTGTTACTTGGTTAAAGAGACTCATCCCCAGCTCTCTGCAACCTCCTTCAGGTAGCTGTAGAGGGCGATGAGGTCTCCCCTCAGCCTCCTCTTCTCCAGATTAAACAATCCCAGTTCCCTCAGCCACTCCTCATAGGACATGTGTTACAGACCCTTAACCAGCTTTGTTGCCCTTCTCTGGACACGCTCAAGTCATTCAATGTCCTTTTTGTAGTGAGGGGCCCAAAACTGAACACAGTCATCGAGGGGCGGCCTCACCAGTGCCGAGTACAGGGGTCAGATCCCTTCCCTGTCCCTGCTGGCCACGCTAAGCTAGGATGCCATTGGCCTTCTTGGCCACCTGGGCACACTGCTGGCTCCTGTTCAGCCGGCTGTCAATCAACACCCCCAGGTCCCTCTGACTGGCAGCTCTCCAGCCACTCCTCCCCAAGCCTGTAGCGCTGCTGGGGGTTGTTGTGGCCCAAGTGCAGCCCCCGGCATTTGGCCTTATTGAAACTTGGCCTCAGCCCATGGCTCCAGCCTGTCCAGGTCTCTCTGCAGAGCCTCCCTACCTCGAGCAGATCAACACTCCCAAAAAGCTTGGTGTCATCTGCAAACTTACTGAGGGTGCACTCAATCCCCTCGTTCAGATCATCAAGATCTTCAAGGGCAAAAATGTGTGGAATCGATGATCATGGCCCAGCCACAAACTTCTCTGCCTTTACATAGAATTACAGAATAGTTCAAGTTGTAAGGAACCCTAAAGATCATCTAGTTCCAACCCCCCTGCCATGGGCAGGGACACCTTCCACTAGACCAGGTTGCTCAAAGCCCTGTCCAACCTGGCCTTGAAGGTTTCCAAGGAGGGGGCATCCACCACTTCTCTGGGCAACCTGTTCCAGTGTCTCACCACCCTCATAGTAAAGAATTTCTTCCTTATATCTAATCTAAATCTACCCTCTTTGTTTAAAACCATTACTCCTTGTCCAGTTACTATATTCCATTATAGAGTCCCTCCCCATCTTTCCTGTAGGTCCCATTTAGGTACTGGAAGGCCACTATGAGGTGTCCCTGAAGCTTGCCCTCATAAGGGAGGTGTCTCCAGCCCCGTGATCATATTTGTAGCCTCCTCTGGACCCGCTTGAGCAGGTCCTTGTCCTCCTTATGATGGGGCCCCCAGAGCTGGACACAGGACTGCAGGTTGGGGTCTCATGAGAGCAGAGCAGAGGGGGAGAATCACCTCCTTCGACCTGCTGGCCACAATTCTCTTTTTGCAGCCCAGGATGCAGTTGGCGTTCTGGGCTGTGAGTGCACAGTGATGGCTTATAGCCAATTTTCCATCCATTACTACCCCTAAGTAATTCGCAGGGCTGCTCTCAGTCCACTCATAGCTCAGCCTGTATTTGTGCTTGGGATTGCCCTGACCCACATGCAGGACCCACCTCTCCAGCCTGTCCAGGTCCGTCTGCATGGCACATCCCTTCCCTCTGGTGTGTCGACCACACCACACAGCTTGGTGGTGTCAGCCAACTTTGAGGGTGCACTCAATGCCACTGTCCATGTCCCCATCAAAACAGAGAGGGATTGCTGTCAATTTTGTTGGATTGAAAATGCTTTGAGGCATGTAAATTACTCGGATACACCCTACTCCCATACAGGAGAATTTAGATTGGTTAATTCTGTTCCTTGAGATGGCACCACTGAGTTACTTGAGTAGTGTTTGTAATGGTTTATTGGCCTTTTCAGCAGGTTCTGCAGACTCTCCTCTGTGTCTCCCTAGGCCAAGTTCCTCTGTAGGCCTGCTAATCATGGGTGTGTAATATCACTACAAATTCTGCATTTATAGTGCACTATAAATTTCTCTGTTTTTCCTCTGTCTTTTCTGTAGCCTCTTTGGTGTGGTCAGAACACATGGGTGATAATTCTAACACAGTACATACATAATTCAGCAGTATTTTGACTGGCAGTGAAAGCTAGAACAGGACCTTGACATCTTGGGAAGGACTTGTGTCCAACATGGCACATACTCTCCACTTCGGATTCACATTGTTTTAAGCTCCTAGAGAAATGCTGTAATAATGATGGGTAACTGCTTAACACTTTTTTCATTTACCCATTTGAAATCTGAACATGAGTTTCTTACCTGGGAATGCTTTATGATTTCCTGCATGGCCCAGCTGTGTGATGGATGTTGCTACCAGTGTTTGTCCCCCTGGTATGAGCACACTGTAAGTGCTTGCTAACATCTATTGTCACACCTTTGTTAATGGAATTCTAGTGGTGTGACAAAATGTGAACAGTCATTTCTAGATACATCTTGCATAGCAGAATTGCCAGTTTGTGGATTTCTAACTGTCTTGGAATTCCTTTCCGGAATAAAAATATTCTAGAAACACTGAGGACCTGTTCCCCTCTGCATCCAGCAACTAGAAAATTTGCATTGTAAGGGAGGCAGTGAGATTTTCACACTGTGACAAAACACTGCTTAGACTTCTTAATAACAAATTCTGGATAACATGCCATTGATTTTACAAATGGCTTTTAAATTTAATTATGAAAGGGTGATTGATTTTGGGCCTTCACTTATTTATAGGTTTTGTGGAATGGTGAGCTTCATAGTATCCAAGTACCCCACCAGTGTTAAACAGCAAGAAGGTAAGTCTTAACTCTGGTTTCCTGATAAAATAATCTGAATTACATGTGGAAATACATGCCTCATATCCAAAATGAGGTCTGTAGTGCAGTTAGGAAGAGAACTGAATTAAGGCAATTGATGAAACACACTTCCAATGCAAGAGATCTGGAACATCTATCAGAAAGAGAGTCTGCCCTATTAGTTGTGCCTAGCAAGGATCTTTCATCAGCACCAAGCTACCTTAATTTCCAGGAGGGTGAAACTGAGATATTCATCACCTGTGTATTTCTCACTGGACAGCTGAAGCATGGTATCAACCGACATTAGTTTGCATGGTCAAAATGATTATGAAAGGGATCTGGAGGAAATAACTCTCTGTCCATCTCTGCTGCATCATATAAGGGAAAGAGCTTTGCCACCAGTCAAATATTTTAGGCTTCATTACTTGTGGTCTTTAATTTCCCAGTCTTCAGTGAGCAGTTCAGCAATTGTTAAATCTGACTTCTGGTCTAGAACCAGATCAGAAATACAATGGTGAGATCATTCAGAAGATCAAGCCACTCAACCCACTAACCCTAAGGGCGTGGATGTACTAGCTTCACATCACACTAAGTTTCATCTGTCCATGTTGTAGTTAGGACTTTAGCACTGAGCCTCTTTGCCCAGCTTTTCTCCCTGCAGTTGCTTGTTTAGCCATTGATTCTATTGAGAGAGATGGAGGCAGCCTGCTAGACCCACAGGAGATCCGTGGGGGATGCTGCTGTGTGGTAATCTGCATAGTGATCTGTACAGATGCTGCTTCTTCACTGAGAGATCTTGCAGGTATGCAGGTCAAGAGGGCCTGAGATCTGAGAGTTCTCAAGGCCATTCCTGTTCATCTTCCCTCTCCTGCAAGGAGGCTTAGTGCAGCCTGGGAAGGGAATGGAGCTCCTGACGGAACCTGAGGATGCTGTAGTGGAGCATCTCTTCTTTGAAGTTTTGCCTAATGCAGTTGTAGCTCCATAGCAATTTTTATCAGACTGCAGGTGTAAAAATTGAGCAAAAAAAGAGGAGATTTCGTTTATTTAAAGTGTTTGAAATGCAGTGAACCTGCAAGCATTATTCCTGAAAGCTCTCACTCTGGATTAGTCAGGGGAGCATAAAACAGAACATTAAGATGGCAAGCAGTTAGAGGATGACACATTACCAGAAATTAGGTCCTCTCCTGAACATACGTGAGTTGCTTTTCCCACTGGAGCAGGAGGAACCATACAGTAAAATAGTGACTCATGTTTCCAAGCAGAGAGGTGCTTGGCCTAGTCCGGTCATATCACGTTATCCACCATCAGACTCACCAGTGAAGCTGGCGGAGGATGCTGTTCCTGTGTACTCTTTTGCCTTCCATTGGGTAGCGAATCTGGGATTTATCCTCCTCTTGCTACAGTGAAAACCCTGATCCTGGAGCCCATTTGTTTGTCCAACCTATCTTGCACCAGCAAGTGCCTTTGAGGCACCTTCCATCCTGCCCCAGGGGTAGCAGGAGAAGATAGGTGAACCAACTCCCTAAACCAATGCAAATGGGATGATTGTGCAAATTTTAAATAGCCTTGGGACAGGAATTATCTACTGAGTTGAAGGGAGAATGGTAGCAACTTGTTTTAAGACACTGGGCCAATGCAAGATAGCTAAGGGCATGGGTGGGTACATCCAGATGAATGGTTTTAGCTATAGGAACAAGAATCTCCTGTGGTGCTGAAGATGATTCAGAGACAGTGTGCTGTCTCCTCCAGGACTATTAGGGATTCAAGCAGATTGCAGTTGCAGTCAACATTAAACAAACGATAAATGCAGAATGAGCTACACATCAGAGGTGATGGCAGTGTGCAGTGTGTTGTATAAGGGTCTGCAGCACCTGATAACCCCCCTGGTTTACTATTCTCTGTCTCATATTTCACATGCCACCTTCCTCGGTATAGCTGTCCTTTGTTCAGCAAACAGTAGAGGTTAGTTTCTCCTGATGCAGTGGCTTATAAAAAGTGTTAATGCAATCTTCACTCAGTCCTGTGTGGTTCTCGCTCTTTGGGTATTTTGCTTTGATTACTTTTTTTTCTACTTTCTTCTTAATAAACTCTAGCGCTGTTACTGCTGATGCAATTCTTTAATTATTTTCAGTAAGACCTGAGATGTTGTCTTTGGTAGACAGCCTGGGGAGGCTGGATGAAGGTCATCAGCACCATCACCAGCAGCATGTCCCTGATTTGTTCACTCCCATGTGGTTGTGCAGGGGGAGGTGGAGCACCCTATTGCTGCCTTCGAGAGAGACACCACAGCACTGCTTCCTCCTGGAGAGGTGCTTCCAGGAATGTCAGAAGCAGAAGCCTGGGCTCTCCAAGATGAGCATACAAAATGCTCTTGTGGTACAACAGGACTGTTATTTTTACTGCCCACTGAGTTAAGCAAACAATTCAGTCTATGATGCTGCTGGCTCGTACCAGGAAAAAAAGCACTCCTCTGTGTGTTTTAGTCTTATTTGCTACTGACCATGAGCAATCTGACCAGTTGTCCTGGTTTGAGTGAGTGGCAGGTGGTTTTTGGTAGCAGAGGAGGGGGTGACAGTGGTGGCTCCCTGTGAGAAGCTTTTTGAAGCTCCCCTGGCTCCAAGTTGGACCCGCCTTTGCGCCAAGGCTGGGTCAATTAGTTCTGCCAACATATTTAAGAAGGGGAACCTGGGAGAAGCTGTGGGAGTCATGAGGAGAAGTTGCACAGAGAACATTCCACCGAGGTGAATAGAAGAAAGGAGGAGAAGCTGGTGCAAAGACTCCCCTGTATCCCATGGTTAGATGTCAGGGCCACCCACCCCTGCTACCTGTCAGGGTCTACAGTGCAGCAGATACCAATTTTTGGTCTGTGGTGGGGGCCCACACTGACCCAGGTGACTGCACCCAAAGTTGGCCAGAACCCTGTGGGAAGAAGCCCCCACTGTTGTAGTTTGGTGTTGGGAGGATTGCAACGTGCAGGGTGATCCACATGCCCGTGGGAGTGACTCATGTTGGAGTCAGTTTGTGGAGGACTGACTCGTGTGAGAGGGGGACCACACTGGAACAGGGGAGGGATGCCGGCAATCCCCCCCACCCCGAGGTGGAAGAAGCAGCGGGACTGGCTGCACCCCCCCATTCTCTGCCCCCTGCGCTGCTGGGAGGCGAGGAGGTAGAGATAAGGTGAGGGTGGGGAAAAAGGGATGGATGGGGGAAGGTTTTCAAGATGTGGTAATGCTTCTCACCGTCCTACTCTGTCTGTTATCTGTTGTTGTTATTCTTTGTATTAAATTTTATGTTCTTTTTTTCTTCCCCTAATGAGTCTGTTTTTTTGCCTGTGACTTAAAGGATAATGCCATCCCTCTCTGTCCTTATCTCAGGTTTCTGGATCTTTTGCTTTCCTCCTTCTCAGCGCTGGGGGCGAAGAAGGGACTGAGAGGCCGTGTGGTGCTCAGTTGCCCTCTGAGCTTAAACCATGCCCTGAACTGGCTCAAACCTTCCTCACTGCATAAGCCAGAAGTGCTCTGGTATGGCATATAAGGTTAACTGAGCCTCAGTGATATCCTAATTACAAATATTCAGTATCTCATTATTAGCTTTAGCAAAGGTAAAGGAAAAAAGGCATCTTTCCCTAAACGAGGGTGTTGTAATGAAAGAAAAAAAAAAAAAAAAAAAAAAGATTTTTCAATGTTGAAAACTGAGAAGGTTAAAATAGGTCTGGGGGCTTTTTTGGTTTGGTTTGCAGTGCCAGTCACACCTGTGCTTTTATGAGATGCCTGAGTGCCACACCTCATGGACAAGCATTTGAATTCAGTGGCTGTTCTGTTCTTCCAGGGACCACTGGCTCCTAGTGCCAGTTCAGATGTTACTTGTCATATCTCAGTATGATCTTCTGTAGGCAGCAATCCATTCTCGTAACACATTGTGCCATTACAAGCCTTGTGGTACCTTCTGTTTAACCAGGAAGGTGAAGTGAAGGTCTAACAGGGCTCCCCTGCTCCTCTTCAGCTCTAACAGAAGCAACCACCCTGGCATCAAGCACAGTGTAGAAATGTTGCTGCTCCCAGCATGTTCATATGGGCCATACCCTCAACACCTTTTACCCATCACTAGGTGTTTTAAACAGCATCTAGAAGAAGCCCCTACTCTTTCAGTGTAAAGCAACACCTCTGAGGGATATATCCATACCTATGCCCAAAGCTCTACAGCAAAGGAGCGCAAGCAGCCCTTCACTTCAACCACCAATAATGCCACTGGCCTTCCAGCAGAAAGAGTGGGTGCAAGGGAGGGTCTTCCTCTGGGCCCTGCTAGAAGGGTTTCCTAGAAGCTTCTCCAAATCCTCTGCAAGGTCTCTAGTCCCCTCTCTGGCAGCCCCAGGATACCTGAGATGACCTCCCTGCCTTGCTCACCTCGCTGAGCCTCTCTACCGCCCGTGCTCCAGTCAGAGGCAGGAAGGCTTCTTGGCTCAGACTCTCTTGGCAGCTAGGTTAACTACTTCTGTAAAACATTCCCTGTCATTTCGAATTGCCTTGGTATATTCATAGCCCTTGTCTCAGAATGAGTTGGTGATGCTGTTAGCACAGCACTGGACTCTTGGATTTTATCCCAAAATTGATTTGTATTTGCAAAGGGATGTCTTGCAAATGCACCTTCCTCTGGGTAAGTTTCTGCTTTGTCACCACAGTGATTGAAGTTTTTCAAGTTAAATTTCTCTCATCTCTTTGCCTGTGATCCTTTATTTTCTATCCCTTGTTCTTTCCCAAAGCTGCCTCCATTGGAAGGTCAGAGTTCATTCAATGAGGTCGATGAACTGAATTTAAGTGCATATATGTTTTTACAGTGTTTAGGGAACATTTTGAATCAGCAAAGTGTTTGGTTTTCTCTACAATGTCAAGTTTTGCTTGTGGAGATGCTTTTTTTCTCCAGCAACGTGACTGGAAAAGCACTTTGTTTTTTCTAGATAAGGGGATAAACTTCTTCAATGAGCTCCCTCTCACTCCTCTTCCCCTTTCTCAGTATTTTCCATGTGTTTGCACTGTTCTTATTTAGGTCAGACACAAAGACGGCTCCAGGACACTTAGCTGATTTAACCTGTCACAGGCACTTGTCATACTACCCGTGCTATCACAAATTTGTTATCTCACTCAGATCTTCCTGATGTCCCACAGGCTGTGAGAAAAGCATGAAGCTTGGTGTGAGGGCTTTGGTCTCACTCCCTGGTGGTGTTCTACAGGAAGTCTTTTCCTGCTACCTTTAGGTATGATGTTTCCCTTAGGTTTCTCTTCACAAGATCAAAGTTATCTCTGAGAACGTATAGTATGTATAGCACCATGTATTTACTGGTTCAGTAAGTAGTGTGTTTGGTTTGCCTCCCAAGTACGTGAATGTTACTGTTTTGCAGAGGCACAGTGAGGTACAATGAAAGTCAGACAGGGTTGTGCAGTAAGGCTACTGGAAAACTGGGAACCCAGCTCAGGTATCCTCAATCTCAATATATCGTCTAATTTATGCTCTGTTGGGAAAGAATCCTGATGTCCTTTGAAATCTCAGAAAAATTAAAAAGGGCCATGTACTCCTAAACCACTCAGACAAATTTTTAAAATTTAATGAGTCCCTCCCTTTGTAAATGGATTTTAAAAATAACTCCCTCTTTACTTAAGCCTGAGTTGGATTTTTTTCACACACTTTGTTTTTGCTATGCCTCTCTCCATCACAGGAGCAGGGAACACAAGAGCCTTAAACCACTGGCCAGTGTTGTCAGGCTCTTGTCAGCCCAGGGTGTCTATGGCAACGATGTGCGCATCATTACAGCTAACCATCATCATGGCAGATAGTGTTCTTAACGTGCATCAAAGCAAGTAAATAAAAAAGGGAAATTATTTTAAGATTTTCAGACAAGTACAAACTACTTGTATGGCTCAAGGGGACTTGAGACTATAAATATTTTCTTACAAGTCTTGTTCTTTTCTTACAATATGCTTCCCCTTCTCCCCAAGCTGAATAAAATACCAAATCAAATAAAGCATCCTGCCTCATCCTCCCTCTCTGGCAAGCGTTCATCTTCTGGACTTTGGGATTTCAGCATCCTTTGCCAAACAAATGGGATGGGTAAGGAAAACTATGCATTGAATGAAGGAGAATTCTACATTTTTAGCTGTTTTCAAAATTGTTGTTTCATGGTCAAGTGAAAAGCTTCCCTTCCCACCACCTGAGGAGCCTGATTACTTCAAGTGTGATGGGTGCCTGGGTGGGAGCTTGAGCTGGTTTCTGTAAACCCCCTCCATACCACCTGTGCACTGTAACCAGCTACCACTGCTTGCATTGCAAGTGCCTTTTCCATGGCTACAAATGAAAGGACACATCTGCTTTCTCTGTGTTTATTGTGTTACAGTGAAGCAAAATGGCATGTGGTTATTCACAGTTATTACCTGATTATTTCACCATGTCTAAGGAACACAAGGAAAGCAATTAAATAGTTCAGGACTCAGTTACTGTTGAAGGGAGGCTCAGGCTGTACAACAGCACAGGATGAGGGCAGCGCTGTAGAAATCCCACGCTGAGCTGAGACCACCACGCTGCCCACTCAGTCAGGCAGCAACCTCACTCAGCTGGATTCATTCTGAGTAGCACAGGAGCTAACAAGCTCGGTACAATTGCCCTCTCCTGGGTAAGTGGCCAGAGCAATTTGCTGGGAGTAGCACCATAAAAATCCACACACTGGAGACGTTCGTCCCTGCCCAGAGGTACCCAGTGCTCACCACATTCAGTGTTGCAATCCCTTGTGCTTAAAGCTGCACCAAGAAACCTCTGCCAAGGTTGGGAAACTCTGCTGGCTCGTGTAGGATGGGACTTTTCCCGTGTCTTTCTCAAGTGTTAGTCTTTCCCATATGCCACCCCCCCCATTGTTTTAGTTCAAACATAAAACACCACACCTGTGCCTCTTAAATAGTGTCCCTGCTTGTCATTCATGAGGATGGAGAGGTGGTAGTTGAGATAAAGAGCTGCTGTGCCTCTCTGGGTTGGTGTTGCTGGAAGCAGCAAGTCTTTCTCTTAGGAATAGCAAGCTCAAAGTCATCATCTTAAAATCTAATCTTCAAGGATGGTGGCTAGAGGAACCCACCTTCAGCAATGAAGCTGCAAAACATATCAGGATTTGATGGTTTAGCTTTGATGTATCTGTGGGTTTTATTTAGCTGTAGAAACTCAGTTTGCTAAGAAAATTATTGGTATCTACATTATATAAGCCTTTTTTTGTTTGTTTGGGTTTTTTTAAACTTTTTCATTCTTTCAACTCTGGCTGGAGGCCCAAAAGCAGCAAATCAGTGCTGGCAAGACACTTGAACAGTTGGAGATTGCGCATCCTCATCAACCCACCTCTTTGTAGACATTGTTCAGGTGAGCGCAGATTTCACTGGCCACCTTATCAAAAGAAGCTTTGCAGTCTCTGCCAAATTTCTCCTTCATCAGTTTAAAGATAATGACACAGATAATCTAAACAAGGAGAAGGGAAGAAACAACGACTTTGAACTTTCTTCCACATTAGAGGCATAAGAACAAAATATACATTTCTAGTTGGGATTATTGGAGGGCAGGAAGGGGTACAAGAAAATTCAGCAGCATATAGCATGCAGAGCTTGTAATGGGTCATGGAAAATAAGGTGCATTATAGAATTCAACAAAAAATGAAGTCACCCGTGCTGGTTTTTTAACTATCCTGTATCTAGCTAATGTTGACTGCACCCATCACTTAAAGATGACTGTACAGGACCGGTTCACTTGGTTTGTCTACTGCAGTCCTTCTCCTGGCAGAAGACTGTCCCAAACATTTAGAGGCCCAAAGGAGCCCCATGTTGGACACCTATTAACTTTCATCCTAATCTTTTCCTGCTTGTTAGCTATCTATCTAACACTCTGTAGCAATGCAGGTCTGTTTGTCTTTACAGTCACTAGGTAGGCGGTATACTTTGAAATGTCAGCTCCTTTTCTGTGCAGCATTTATTCTTTTGTATTCATCTTTACCCTGAAAAAGTCTTTTGAGGATCTCCCCAGGTAAAAATCTTCACTTATTCTCCTACTTACTGAGAACTGAGCCCACTGCTTTGGAAACCACCTTTCCAGTGCCTGAGTGACGTTTGCCAGAAGGTGCCTCTTTGTAGATTTTGTGCTGTGTAAGGCAGACAAAACAGTTATAAATGTGCTTCACCAGTGACCTTAGGGGGAGTCATTTGATCCTGTGTTTATTATCTGTGTTTGTTTAGTGATGGCAATGCTGTTGCCATTGTTGCTCATAACAGCTGGCTTAGTTGTCCTAGAAAAGCTCAGTTCCTGTTACTAGAGAAAAATAGACATCAAGAATGAAGAAGATATGAAGTCCAGTGTTAAGCTGCTTTTCTGTGTCTTGTTATTAAATGACAAGCATGGGAATCCTGTCACATGAGAAAACTCACTACCACTCATGGGCAGCTCTGCAGCTCCCACCTGAGCTGACCTGCCTGCACCGCATCTGCCTTCTTCCCAACAGATGCCAAATCTCTTATTCCTACTATCTGCTACCATCAACTGTCTCACCTTCCACCACCTCCACTCTCTGAAGCATATATGTATTTATATATACAAAGCCTGTTTTCCTCAGTTCTGCCCCTTAAAGAGGAAGACATCCTCCAATCACAATTACACCCCCTGAGAAGAGGGCTGGTGGCTTACCCTAAAGTTTCTGGGGTCAGTCTTCAGATCAGTAGCATGTGTCTTTCCAACTGGGTTCACTGTCCCAAGAAAAGCGTTGGAGTTGTCCAGGTGTTGCCCCATGTTGTTGATGGCAGTGAAAACCATCTTGCTGTGGCCCGCAACCTGATCTGACTGTTTCTTCTCTTTGGTGGAGTCCATGTCTTTAAAGTGTGTGAAGTAGGTTTTTGTGTCTGGGTGGTCAGTAAATATCCTGTCGAGAAATAAGACACATCCTAATTTATGGACTGAGGCTTTGATGCAGATATGGCTTCACATTCCAGGCCTTGTCTTAGGCATTTATCGACCATTTTCCTTCTATTTATTAGAACAGACACCTCTTTCTCCTGCATTTCTTGGTTCTCCTTTGCCCTTCCCATCTGTGCACAGCCCCCGTGCCCACAACAGTCTGTCCCCTCCCTTGTCTCTCCCCAGAACATGTCCCTTTGCTCACTCCAACTTAAAACCTACCCATCCTGAATTTATTTCACTGCTTTTAATGTAAACATTTCCTCAGTGTTAGGTGGAAATAAAATCCACAGAGAAGTGGGAGTGCATTCACACAGGGTAAGTGTGACAGCACAATACTCCCAAAAATGTTCTGAACATCAGATATGCCCACTGTTCTCTCAGTGGGTGTTTTCATGGAGAAACTCTACTATTGGTTTTGTTAATTAACCCCTTCCTAGTCTCCATTCCAAAGCATCCTTACTGCCTGTGATGAGTTGTTGTTTGAGTACTGGGTACTGCTCATTTACTTTATTCAAAAGTAACACAATTCAATGCCTCTTGTAAAGGAATTGCATTTTATCAATTACAGTCGTCTTGGTCAAGCTCTTAAAAAACCCAGTTTATTCCACTGGGTGAACTAGTTATCCCCTGAAACAGCAATAGCAAATTCCAGATTGCATTTTGCAGAGTCACAGAACAGTTGGGCTTGAAGGGAGCTCTGGAGGTCATCTGGTCCAATCCACCTGGTCAAGCTGGTTGCCCAGGACCATGTCCAGGTGGCTTTTGGATAGCTCAATGGATGAAGACTCTACAACCTCTCTGGGCAACTTGTGTCAGTGCTCAGTCACCCTCACCTCAGTGAAAAAGTGATAAGATCCCCCTGAGCCTGCCCTTCTCCAGGCTGAACAGTTCCAGATCTCTCAGCCTCTCCTCACAGGAGAGATGCATAAGTCCCCTCACCATCTTCATGGCCCTTTGCTGGACTCTTTCCAGTATGTCAATGTCTCTCTTGTACTGGGGAGCCCGGAACTTCTTTAACTGCAGGGCTTGGGCTGTAGGGCACTAAGGCAAAACCTTGTAGAATAAATTAACCTGGCGAGCCAAGCCACTGTATGCTACTAGCATTTTGTAGCTGCATTTCTGACCCTGTGTAGGCAGCAGATGGAAAGAGCAGGGCCTAAGAGCTTTTGAGGCTGATCCAGGCACAATATGTGATATACAAAAAAGTCAGAGGAAGTGGTAAAGGTATGATAACCAGAAATAGTATTTGGACTGCTCAGTGCATATGGAGGTGATGCAAGTCTCAGCTGAGAGGGGGACATGTGAAAGGTGAATAGAAGAAACTTCTGTCTTACGGAAGAAGAGAGGAAAACAGTGAAAACTAAGAGAGGAAAGGTACAATACAATGAAACAAATGGGCTCTGGACTGGAAAGGCTGAAGGAGTATCAGAAGAGAAATAACGAGGACATACTGTTAAAAAAGAAATCATTAAGGGAGTTTAGAGGTAAAGGGGAAGAGAGAAACAAGGACCATATTTTGTTCCCATTTTCTTTCACATCACACTTTCTTTTCTTTACCTTAAACAGGTGAAGAAATTGTTCTTGTCTCTTCTTCCTTTCCCGCCCCCTTCCCCCTTTCCTTTTACTTTTCTTTGTGTGGATCTCTCCTCTTCCCTGTTTCTTTCCTGAGGTGGGATAAACCACAGCAAAACGTTCCCAGCAAGAGCTGCAAGAAAAACATCAAGACATGCTCCTAGGTGGTAACTCCATTATTCTTGACATTCCTCCTTCAACCCTCTGGGTTAGCAGCAGGATAGGCTTTTTCCTTAACTGACCAGCATAGTTGTCCCGTTGTCCTCAGCATCCATATCTAGCATCTTCTCCCAGACACCACAGGCACTTTGCACCTCTGCTTCAGTGAAGGACACGGTGGAGGAGACATTGGAAGCAGGAGGGAGGACAGGGAGGTCCTCGCAGGGTGGTTCTGCTCCAATTCTCAGAGCTCGCTAAATACTGCCCCTGGGATTTAAGTGATCTTGAATGGACTCTGTCTCCATTCCCCTCAGTCACATTTCTGCAGGCTTTAGGACTGCCTAATCACACAATCAGGAAAGAAACCAACCACATGAGGAGGGAGGACTAGTTCTCTCACCATAGCATCAGGTGCCAAAGCCAAGATCTTACTGTCTGAGAAGGGGAAAAAAGGAGTTTTCAGTAGGGGACAAAAAGATCAGCTCTCCTCCCCTCTCACCCTTGTTGAGACTAGTGCTTGGCTTTTCTTTCCCAAGGACCATCCTTGCCCAAGCACTAATTTTCCTGGTTTGCTCCCAAGAGGCACCATGGCACCCTGCAGTCCCCTCTTCCCAGCACTTTCTGGTCCTTCAGTCCAACATTTCCAATTTCCAGCTCCAGCAACTCTCTCCAGTCCTGCTTTCATGCCACGGTCGCTGCTTTCTCCATAGTCCTCTGGTTTAGCAGGGGCTCACCCCACAGCTGCTCCCAGACTTGGTACCAGGCAGGTGGGGAGTCATCACCAGCCCAAAATGACAGTGTTGTGGGGATGGTGACAGCAGCATTGGGCACAGCATCCATGACTGCAGTGCCCTGTAAAGTCACCTCATCTTATCTCAGGAGATAAACCATGCAGGACAGCCAGGCTGGGAGCACAGGCATTTCACTACCCTAATCCTCCTGGTTTGCAGCTCGAATCTCTGTCCTATACCTAAGCTCTGCCTGCCTGGGAGGGAAAAAGAGATAAGGGGCAGGAGAAGGGCCATTGTGTAGCTGCAGATGGCACCTATGGCCTGTTATCATCATGGTCACTTGGAACCAGAGGCAAAAAAATTCCTGGATTATCCATGCAGCACCTGGGCTTAACCTCTGGCAGGAATGTTCTGGTTAAATCCAGGGCACACACATGAAATAAGGGCTAAGAGCCTTGAGAAACTACTGCTGCTGCTGCTGGATGCCAAGTGCAGACAAAGCCTTGGATTGTGTCTGTTTAGAGGAGGGAAGGAAGAGGCATGAGTGGGAAATGTGTTGCATGGTGGGCAAAACCAACCCAATATCCCAAGTCAAAGTGATGTTTATAACCTCACAGAGACCAATCAATCTTGGTGGGGTTGTGTCCCACTGTTGCTGAGGGATACCTCAGATAACTTCACCAAAATTATTCCCTTCCTTCCCTCCCTCTCCCTTTTCATTGCAGAAAAGAGTGGTCTGATAGAAAGCTGCACAGCCTGATGCTTTCTCATCCCAAAATCCTCAGAAAAAATGTCCCAGATTTCAGAAGAGCCCAGGAGTGTGGAGCATGCTGTGATGGTGGGACTGCTGTCCCTCTGAAGGCAAACACAAACCAGGGAAGCACCAGCTGGCCAAGCCCAACTGCCAGCACTGGGATATGGAGGAAGTAGCAAGGATGGCACCACAGGAGTTGGCAGTTCCCAGGCCTTGGGAGTCAAAACCACCTGGGAGGAGCTTGGTAGGGAAAGCACCAAGTTTATGGCCAAGAGCAGAACGCACATCAGGTGCTTGTCATGGGTGGTCTGGGAGAGAGCAAACTCCTGAAGAAAGAGCAGCACCAACTTTAGCCAAAGGGAAAGGGGCTTGGGTAGGTCCAGAGCATGGAGGTAGAGCTGTTTTTACTTTGGGATGTGAATGTGTATGATTCTTCACAACTTCTCCCCCTCTCTGTAGGTGTCATGTTTTCCTTGCAGATCCTGGTGCACCCTGACTTGCTGTGCACAAGACTCAGCGGGAGAAGCTAGAGCATGGTGGTGAGCCCAGCTCTCTGGCCTGAGCTGAGGTAACAATGCAGATTCTCAAGGATGAGCCTTCTCTCTTAGCTTTCTTAGACTTCTCCTCTTCACCTCCCTTGTTCACCCTTTATTTCCCTTCCCTTTGGTTTGGTGGGTTGTTTTTTTTTTTTCAGTAGTTCACAAGCAAACCCCAGCTCCGCTAGGGGACTTCCCCTTTGCTCTCCCCAACTTGGTCTGGGACATTGCAGTACAAAGGTGCTCATTCACTCGATATATTGTCAGACATCCTGTTGTGGGCCAAAAAATACCTGGTTTGAGTTGGGAAATTTCAAACAAATTGATTTGTTGCCAAGTAACAAACCAAACAACACTTAGGCACCTGTCCTCCTGCCCCTGTCCTGGTCCCCCACCCCTGTGCCACAGGTTACACCCTGGCCCTTTGGTGAGACCATGGGTGGTGCAGGAGCTGGGGGTTGGTGTGTGTGTGGGGGGGGGTCCCTTTGCTCTTGCTGCTCCTTGTGTCCTAGTCAACTGCTCCAGCATGGGCTCTTCCACCAGTCACTGTCCCTTTGGTTGCTGTACCTGCCCTGCCCTTGGATCTCTTTTTTCAGCATTCACTGCCCTTTGTTAAACATGTTTCCACAGAGTCACCATAAACTCATCTGGTTGGTCCAGTTTTGGGGTGCAGTGGGTCAATTTTGTCTGTTGCTGAACCAGCTGTGAGCAGCACAGGGCAGTCCCTAACTTCCTCTTGCACAGACAAAACCAAACAACAACGCCCTCAAGCATGTCACCATGCTCCCCGTGACATGCTTATCTATTCCATCCTTTCACCTTCCAGTGTTACTTTTACTATTTTGGAAAATCATCTTCTATTTTCCCCTGACATGACTTGCCAAGTCCTTGTAAGATGAACACAGTAATATCTCATACAGTTTTGACATCTCCAACAGGGTTATATGCATCTGTACTACACCTCAGGGCTCTCTAGAGATTGAAAGAAAAAAGCTCCAGAAGCCTCTTTTTTTGGCCTTGAAATGGAATAGCTGTGAAAAATATGCTGTTGAATCATAAAGTTGTCATGTTGTTGTTGACACTCAGCCCTCCCCACCCCAGGGGAAGAGGATGCATGCTGGGTTTCTTTTTCCTCTCCTATGGTTTGCTTTGTTTAATATCCCAAAGGAAGCCAATGCTCTCAAGTGTAATTTCTGCTGGATGGGGAGAAATATTTTCTAACGGGGGTGCTGGGCAGGACTGCAGGGACAGCCTTGGCCACAGAGAGGATGCAGGGGTAGGGTCAGGCCAGAGGAGCAGAGGGCACAGGGAAATATCAAGCAGGGAGCACAGCCACGGTATTCCGGGCTGTGTGAGGCAGCTAAGCTTTTCCTTGCTCTGTTCCCAGCCAGGGAAGCAGAGAAACAGCAGCGGTTCTGCAGAGTGGGGTTTGTTTCCTTTTGGTTTCCGATAAATCATGTGCTTTAGGCAGAAGGCAGCCAGCAAGCTCCAGCGACAGAAACGGACAACATCTTCTACCAGCCCAGCCATTTAGGTTCCAGCAGCGATGACAGCCTGCAGAGCTCATTGAAGCCCCGGTCACAGGCACTGCAAAGCTGCCCGTATTTTCTTCTCCCTGCAAGTTCTTGATTTGTTATTTACATTTCATGTTTAATATAAATAAACCACCCTATTTATTATGCACCAGGGGATAATTCCCAGCTCAGCAGACACACCTGTTGTAGAGGATGGCTGAAAGGGGCTCAGCAGCTGTAATTCTTTTTTTCCCAACAACCCCCACACTGTCAGACTGAGGTTAGAGCCCCCCCCCCCGCCCCAGCAGGTATTGCTAGGTTTCTCGGATGCTTAGTTTGACATGCTGACACTCAGTCCTGCTCTTAGAGAGGTGACAAACACCTGCGTCTGCTCCATGCTCAGTATCTGAGCTTATCAACATTACCAGCTCATCAAACAAAATTAGGAGCTGCAATCACAACTGTTGGTATCAATGTCTGAATGCCAAAGCCCAAATAGCACATGGGTTCAAAAGACCCAGGGGAGATGCATGCAGCTTTCCCAGCTTGCCACAGGACTGCACTTCACTCTCCCGTTCAGGATCACATCCTTTTCTTGGACAAATTTGGACTCATGCAGGACACACTGCGCTGAACCTGTGCAAAGGTGCTGTAAGCATGGAAAACATCAAGCCTGGGTCAGAGATGTAGAGTACACAGAGCTGGTTTAATGGAAACAACCCTCCCAAAGATTTTGGATACAAGCCCCCAAACTGTGAGTCACTGTTTCACATAGCACCTTTAACTGAGACAAGAGTGCTTTAATTGCACACAATCTATGTAAATTATGTTCTGAAGAGATTCAAAATCCATTGAATGTCACCCCTGGCAGAGTTAAACCTGGACTCCAGATAAAGAGACCTGATATCAGAGGAAGAGAGGATATAACTGAAAGAAGACATCAGGCTAAAAGAAATAGTTATGGGCTGGTATAGGTGAAAGTTAGACACCAGTCCAGAAGCTTTGTATCAAACACAGGTAGAGTACAGATGATTATACTGGTGGTATGGACTACTGTGTTCAGAGATGCAAAGGGGCTAAGCTAGAAGGGCAAGAGATAAAGAGGTAAACCTGCTGTCAGATAGAACAGAAGAAAGAGAGATTTGGGCTGAAAGTGTGGTTGGTGATGAATGGAAGGAACCAGAGAAGCAGACTAGCAAACTGCTTACCTGTGCAAGCAGAAGGCTGGATGATGGACTTTATAGACCATTTGCCTTCTCTATTGTAGTAGTTACTGCCCCCCACTAAAGCCATGCTCTCCCTTGTGTTATTGTCCCTGCTTCTCAATGTACTGAGCATTTACCCAGTTAAAAAATCTATTATAACTGCCCGATTTTGTTTGGAAGTAATCTCAGTAATGGCTTTAAATTCAGTTAGCCCAAATTTAATATCCAGCTTCAGCTGGCGTTTCTTCCCCAGCTTTGTGTCTGGCATCGGTGCTGTATAGGAGCCAAGCCATTCCATTCCCTCCTCATCTATGTACCAGCATCCTGCTCTTCTGTACAATGGAAATAAAAGCATGCAGTTTGTTTGATCTGGTTCTGTTGGATGGAAATTATAGTGGGCAACTTCATTTATATTCACTCACTCCTCAATTCCCCCCAGTTTTTGGAAGAGATCTGTGCAATAAATATAGCCATCAGCTTTTGAGACCCTTAGTTTACAGAAGTCATGGATAGCAGCATCAAATTTATGACTTACTGCCATGCCATATGTCCAAGCACTGACTATCGATGCAACAATGTATGAATTGACCCCAAATAAAACAGCCCCTTTTTGCAATGGCTACTTATGCTTCCATTGGACAGAGGCTAAGATACTGATCGATCTCTCAAGATGATGCTAGATGCAAAGCCTCCCACAAGCAAAATGTACTGGACCATTGGCCATCTCAGGCTTGTCAAGAATTTCCCTCAACATATGAATTATATTTTTAACACTGTAGTCAAAAAAGTTCATCATTTTCTCATATGTAACCATGATCACCTCATCGCACCACACAGCTCCTTTTGCTTTTTTGAAGAAGTTGGACATGTCCGTGTTCTTCTTGCACTCTGCCACTCTGGTCAAGTTGTTATAACAATATATGTAAGACCCACTTCCCTGCTAGCAAAGCATTCCTGTAGGCTGAAGTTGTACATCATATGTTGTAATTTGGTAGGGTGGATCTTTACATATTCATCCCATACACCATCATTGAATATTTCCTCAAGGAAACCAGTTAAGTTTTCATCCACTCTGTTGTCTCCCTATCCACCTCCAGCTTCCTTGTGTAATTCCTTCAGGTAATGGTTCTCTTGGATCTCATTTACTGTGATGTCTACGTACACACGCACAAACACAAATTAAGTTAGCTGTTTTCTTTAAAGTACATGAGGTCCTCACTTTGCACTGAATATAATCTTACCTTCTGAACTCCTGATTCACAAGTGAGCTCTTCTCCAGCTTTCCTTTCTTATGCTCACTCCTCTGCTATTGCCTGCACACTTCTAGATTTCCTAAACCTTACTCCTTACTCACTTCTGTTTACAAGACTGGTATCTCAAGGTTCCTACAGTAATTGCTGATGAAAGCTGGATGCTCTGACTTGCTCCCTACACAATTCAATCTCCTTTCTGATTGCAAAAGGAGACTGGCCTCCTCACATAGATAGTTGACTCCTGCCATTTGATGTACAAGCTCTGAGTTAAGATGAGCAGCAGTGGTGTGACTCTGAGAAACTTGTGCTCCTCTTGATGTCTTTTTGCCATTTGTTTACAATCACCAGACTGCTCTTGTCAGGAAATTCATGTTGCAGCAAAAAAACTCACAACAGGACCTAGAGAAATTATTAGGAAGTGCTCCATCAAGTATTCTTAATGATTTAATCTACAGGGCCTGCCAGCTAATCTCTTTGTCCAGTTCACTGGACACTACACTTGCTGTACAGAGGAGGCTGTGAGCTCAGGCTGTACAACAGTACATGGGTGTGCATCGGTGGCTGATGCTGCGACACGGTGCAGACTGATCTGGTGCAATAGCAGGAGCTCTCACTATGACCGTCTGGCCTGAAATGTATGATGGCATGAGACACTCAGTGACTTCCATTTGCCATGGATCAGGCCTTTGACAGTCCTGTTCTTTCCTCCCATTTTTCTGCCTGCCCATGAGATCTCATTAAGTGAGAAATAAAAACAAAAATAAAATCCCCGTGACAAGCACAGCAGTGGAGTACAAGCTCTGGGACTGCACTGCAGACCTTTGGGGACACTGCAAAACAGCCATGCTCCATGCCCAGCAAAGATGATACCTGTTAAACAGGGAAAAAAATTACTTCTTCAGTCAACAACAATATACTGGATCCCAGGGAGTCTTGAAGCTTCTTCCTGTCACTGCTGTCTGCCATAAACCCTTCCTGCAGAAGCTCTTTACACCAGAGCAATGCAGCCTCTGGCTCCAAGGCAATGATCAGCTTCTCAGAAATCATATCAGAGATGAGTCCTGCCTAAAATCACAAGAAAGACGTGTCAATTCAAGCAAAGTTGGCAAGATCACCACTGCATGAACACTACCTGTTGGGGAGGCAGCTCTCACCCCAGGACCCACATTGGGGTGGTGGTTCTTGAACCACTGATCCCTGTGGGTCTCATTTCTATGTGGTGGTGGGGTGAAAGGGCAGAGAGGTTGTTACTGCCAGTTTGGGAAGTCCCCTCGCCCACCACCCCCAAACATGGGAGATTTCTCTCCCTGACAGACTGAAATTTGAAATACAAGTCGTTCAAATGTTGAGGAGTTCCTCTGCTTCAATGGGTAAATAATCTCTGAAGATAATTTGAGGAAGTGGGATAACCCTTACTTTCATGTCTTTTGCTGCATGAACCTCCTGGCAGCAGCACTCCATATGGCCAGGATGGTAATGACCTGGGTGATCTCCTCCTGGTTGCAGATGCTTTGGAAAGAGGTCTTTTGGATGGTGTTCAGGGCATGTTCCTTCAGGTAGCACTGGCTTTTGGAAAAGACCATCAGGGTAGGAAGCATCTTTCCGTTGCTGGCTTCCAGCTCCATGCCAGAAGTGACTTTCTACAAAAAAAAATCTCAGGGTCACACATGGCAGTCTCAGCAAGAGACCTGTCCCCTTCACACTGACTACTGTACAACACATGGCACAGAAGGAGGTCCTGTCTCCAAACCTGAGCAATTTCCCAGCCATGGCTTCAGTATTGTGGCAAACTGCAGCCTAATTGACACAGGTCAGCTACCAACCTGCGACATCTGTGATTCAATAGGCAAAATACCAATGTGGTTGATAAATTAGCTGTTTCTTCTGGGCCAAATTTTGTAAAGACCCTGTAGATCCTCCTGAACAGCCAGTGGGGACAATTGTACTTTTCATGTGACACCACCATATGTTTCCCAGGTGTATGTATAGAAACTTCAGACCTTTCTGCTTGCACCCATACTCTGTATGGCATTAACAAAATTTATGCTGGACAAACATGCAGACAAACAACCCTCTAGTCTGACAGAGTTTCTCTACAATGTGTCCTATTGGTTTATGTATCTCCCTGAGTGTATTTGAAGCAGGTGGATGCTCTGATGCTTTTGTAGTCTCTCCCAGGAGACCAAAACTCCCTCCATCAGTCCCTGATTGCCTGATCAGGCTAGCTGAGTTTCAAGAGCCAGCCTTCACCTCAGGTGCTTCTGTTTGTTTTGCTTCAGCAGCCACCTAAATGGCCCTAAATCACAAGGATTATCAACTGGATAATCAGCTCCATTAATTTGGGATCCTTTACAGCCAATGGAGAAAAACAGGCAGGTCCTGGTCCTGCTCAGGTTAAATAGCATACAACTAGGAAAGGTGAGGTGAATCCTGTTCTGCAGGTGCAGCCGCTTAAGAAAAAGGGAATCTCTGTTCATTTTTACTTATAGTCTCATTTCCTGTCACTGTTCCTGGCTCACTTGGGACAGGTTGATATAAGGAAGCTGTTATGATATGTTCTCTATGGACACTTTCTATGGACATTCAGAAATAACTACTTATGTGTCTAGGAACTGGTGTTCCCCTTTCTTATCTCTGAGCCCTTCTAACAGTTGCCCAGAGAGGCTGTGGAATCTCCGTCCTTGGAGATATTCAAAATCTGGCTAGACAATAGTCTTGGGCAACCAGGTCTAGGTGGTCTTACCTGACCTTCAGAAATCCCTTCCAACATCAGTCATTCTGTGATTCTGTAATGAAATTTCCCTTAAACATTCTTGGGTGCAGAGAAATGGGGTTGAACTAAAGCGTTTCTTTCAGCCCCCTGAAAGTGAGCAAGAATCCACCACTCCACAGGTGACACTGTGACAGACCACATCATCCCCAGCTTTCCCAGGGAGAGAAGACTTCACAGAGGCCTCCCACCTACTGCCTCCCCCCACATCCAGTTCAGCGCTCATTTCTTAGCACTGAGGGATGTCAAAGAGCAGACACGAGACCTTATCTGGGGCTGGCCCTGTAGTCTGGGTTATTCCATCTTTGGGAGGCCCTGTGGGACCCCAGACACAGACAGGGAAGCCCTAAGGTAACCTAATGTTTGGCTGAACAAGTAAAGCTAGAAAAGCTGTGAAAAATTCTGAACTAGCACAGAGCCTTCAGAGAGAAATGATAGCCACTCTATGATTGAAGGACAGCTAACCACTCAAACTGGTTTCAGAATGTCATTTCAGGGGAGGGAGAGAGAAGCTAGGGGGAGGTACATAACATGGGAAGAGCCCTTATGCTGATCCTGAGGTTGTCCACCTCATTCAAATTACAGGAAACTTCACTTGTCCCCTGTTGAGGACTGAGGCAGGGAGCCCCAGAGGGAGGTTAATTTTTCTGCCAAGCTCTGGAGCAGGGCAACTTTTTGTTAAGAACAAGTATTTGGCATCACCAAGGTGTGTTAGTCAGGTTTTATTGTCTTTAGACAATGAACAGCATCATGAAGGAAGGGCCCATGAAGTCTTTGGCTAATTAAGAAAATAAATAATTTCTTCTTGAGTTCATCAAAATACCCCTTGATTTCCCTTCATTCATAATCATCATTCAGATTTACTCAGCCTTCTTCACTAATTCCTCTAACCCCCACACCTCAAATAAATGAACAGCTCTCACTCCCATTAGCAGTAACCATTACACCTACTGTGTTGTACAGCTTCAGCGTGAAGTTCTGGAAGAAGTACCAGTTGACAGCTTTGATGGAGGACAGGCTGTTGTACGTCATCACAACATTGTAGCCAAACCTCCTGAACTTCACTTCTGGTTGAACAAGATGCACATGGGCATCTTCAGGGTCTTGAGGCCGTGCTCTGTCCTCCAGTACACCTGGCAGATTTGGTCCATACCTGAAGCAAAGTTTGCTGGGTTTGTATAGAGGGCAGGGAGCTATGCACTATTTTGTAACATATAAGCCGGACGGGAGCTGCAAACGATGCGTATGCTTGTGGTGGAGCGATCCCCCATGCGCCCAGTGCTGAATAAACATACCCACTTTATAACTCCGAAAGTTATAGAGTGATTTCTCCGCAAAACAATGCCTCTGTGATAAGATAGTTAAGAAGGGGAACCTGGGAGGAAGAGGAGTTGTGAGGGAAATACCTCTGCAAATGCTGAAGTCAGTTGAAGAAAGAGGAGGGGGGAGGTAGGTGCACTGGAGAAGAGACAATGGTGAGAGGGCAGGCTGTGCCCCTGCAGCCCATGGAGGTCATGGAGATCAGATATCCACCTGCAGCCTATGGAGGACCCCGCGCTGGAGCAGGTGGCTGTGCCCAAAGAAGGCCAGGACTCTGAGGAAAGTCTGCCCTGGGGCAATTTGTTGCTGGGAGGACTGTGACCTGCAAGAGGGGCCCACACTGGAGCAGTTCATGAAGACCTGCAGACTGTGGGAAGGACTCATGTTGGAGAAGGTTCATGGAGGACTGTCTCCTGTGAGGGGGATCCCACGCTGGAGCAGGAGAGGGGTGTGAGGAGTCCTCCCTCTGAGGAGGAAGGAGCGGCAGATAAAACAGGTGATGAATTAACTGGAACCCCATCCTCTGCTCCCCTGTGCTGCTGTGGGGGAGGAGGTAGAGAAATTAGAAGCAAAGCTTGTTGTGGTAAGGCATTAGCTGTTTTTTTCCATCTGCTAAGCCACAGGAGTGCGGCGCTCAGATCACAGCTAACCCTTGCAGGAGGTTAACCTTCGCGGGAAAAGAAAGCACAAACACCAATATAGTGGATGCTATCTGTTCGATTTATTAACTGTGCAGTTGCTTTATATACCCCTTTCTGTACCTCGCGAGATCTTTAGCTCCCTGTTTTTCCCGTACATCGCGAGATCTTACGAGCGCCTCCCCCTACACAAGCTGAGCCCAGGAAGAATGCTTTTCACTGTCCCATTCTGTCTGTTGTTGTTGTCCTTAGCGTTTTGAATTAAAGTGACATCCTTTTTCTCTCACTAACGACTCTGTCTTTTGCCTGGTGGCCCCTAATGGTGAGACACCCTCCCTGACCTTATCTCAATTCCTGAGCCTTTTCTCCTTCCCATTCTTGAGGGGGAAGGGGTGCATAAATGGCATCTTGGTGCTCGCCCTCTGGGCTCAAACCACTACAGGAAGCTACACAGAATTAAAATGATGCGACTGGGATGAAAGTGAAACTGCTGTGGCTGATATTGCAGGGTGAAGCCACACCCTCCCCCTCTCCTCCCCCCAGCATTATTGTCTGGAGAGAGGTGTGGTACTTGATACAGCCCAAAGAAAGAGTGCCTTTTGCTGTAAAAAGGAAGGGCTTGTTTCTGTTATAGCAGAAAAGTCCCTTCGTGAAAGCAAGAAAGTGCCTGACACTCGCAGTAGCTTCCTGCACTCCTGACAGCACTCCCCTGTGCTGCCACTCATTTTGGCAAACATTTTCTGATGCTGTAAAGGCATGGCCACACCCAAGTTTTCCTACAACAGAATGTGGATGTTTGAAGAACTGTGTGAGGGCGCTGATCCTAGAGCAATGACTGCAAAAGGTGGCAGGCATGTTGCACAGGGGGTGTCTCTGGCTAACCTTGCCAAGTTTAACCTTAGTAGGTCTGCATATTTCTCCAAAGTGCCTTGGGGGACTGCAGCGAAGGACTGCAGACAAGACTGTTTCTCGTGAGAGGGATCCCACGCTGGAGCAGGGGAAGAATGTGAGGAGTCCTCCCCCTGAGGAGGAAGGAGAGGAGGGACTGACTGCATCCCACATCCCCTGCTCCCTGCACTGGTGGGAGGGAGGACATAGAGAAATTGGGAGCAAAGCTTGAGCCCTGGAAGACAGGAGGGATGAGGTGTTTTTAAGATGTGCTAATGCTTCTCACTGACCTACTCTGTTTATTAAGTGGGGTGGTGTTTGAATTAAATTGATGTTCTTTTTTCTTCCCCTTAACGAATCTGTCTTTTGCTGTTGACCATAATGGGTGAATCATCCCTCTCTATCCTTATGTCCATTCCCAAGCCTTTTGCTCTATTTTTTCCTTCCCATTCCTCAGTGGGCAGTAGTGAGTGAGTGGCTGTGTGTCCTCTCTGCTCAGACCGTGACAAGAAGTTGTCCCTGTATCTTGTCCACTTCATCCAGCCCTAATGATTGCTCAAACCCTCCTCCTATTTTTGGCAAACCCTGAAGTGTGACAGGCATCATCTGGAGGAGTGCTAGATCACATGTGCCAAAAGTGCATCCAGGTATGTGTTAGGCCATCACGTGCCCTGGAGCCTCTATCCTGGCCCTGATCTATTTGCTAGCTTGGATGTAGCCATGGAGCCTCTGCTCATAGGGCTGTCTTTTATCAGGTATCTGTTTAAAGCAGGTGATCTTTTTTTCCTTCATTGTAAGAATTCCCTTTTCTTTTTTCCTCACACAAACATTTGACACCTTGTGGCAACCATCAGCCTGTGGAGACAAGACTTCAAGGCTGGAGGCCTTATGTCATGATCTGGCAGAAAGGCTGTCACAGGTGGAAAAAGAAATAAGGTGAGTCTGGTGACCAGGAATTACAGTGTTTAGTGTGGCTCCTGACGACCAACTGTAGCTGGTGTATGCGAGGACAGGTTGGAGAGAAGATTACAAATAAGTCAGACACAAGAGTGCTTTGAGTTAGCAACAAATTTTGTCCAGGCTAAATTGGGAACCCAAGGCCAGTTTACAGAAGCTGTTTGATCTTCACCATATAACATGCAGATCTTGCACTTTCAGACTATTTTATTTGCACTAGTGGTACTGACCCATAGAATCACAAACCACCCACCTGGCAAAGCACAGCCTTGAAAAGTTTTGGTCTCTAGATTTTTTTCCCTGTGGGCTGATCAGGAATTAGAGGGAGGAAGTATATCTTGTGCATTTCTTAGGACTTTAATGGACTCTACTGACTGTTTATTTCTTTCTTCTCTGGATGGATGGATGGATGGATGGATGGATGGATGGATGGATGGATGGATGGACGGACAGCAAGAAAAGAGTTTGATCTGACTCTGATGATACACAACTACAATTTCTGGAGAGTTGCCACAGGTAATGTGATTCTTTATATTAAGAATATATATAAGAGGGGAAAATCATAAATGTTTCTGCAATTGTCACTGAAACATACTCAAGCCTTGATCATCACAGCTCTGTCCTGGAGGACAGACCAAATTTTCATTCTCCTGTTTGACTGAATTGTCATGGCCAGGCATGAAGTGCCCCTGAAACAGGTTTGCTTTGTAGTACAGAATAGAGTACATGACCAGGGCACATGATGTGAAAGTATATTGTGTGAGATGAACTTTCGTTTCCATGCAAATGTTCCTCTGAATATGTAATGGATGCATTAACAACAGCAGCCCTCAATATAAAGGCATCTAGCCTAATATAGAAAGGGGAGGTGGTAAAACCAGCTCTGCATACAGTTTGAGCAAATGTGCAGAGGTAGTCCTGGGTTTTTGTCATGAAAACTGCCCTCTTGTGAACTAAGCAAACGCTGAGGGAAGACATAGTAGCAGGAATACTGCCAAGAAGGAAGGAAATTGTTAAAAAAAAAAAAAAAAAAAAAAAAAAAAAGATAATAGCCTGTCCTGGTTCAGCATACCATGCTGACATCAGGTCCGGGGGCAGAACCCTCTTCCTTGCTCCTTGGTGGGTTCGGGGGAGAATTTTGCTTTCTGTAGACCAGCTAGCGGTATTTCTCTGTATATCGTTTGTCTTGTTCACTGTTATTGCTGTTTATTGTTGTTACCATTGATACTGTTGTTGTTCAGATTGTTCTGTCACTCTGTTGTATTAAATTTCTTGTTATTTTAGCCGGGGTCTGTGCTTAACTTCCAGCCCGACCGGCGCGGGTGGGGGAGGGGCAACAACCACGTGGTCCCTGATCCCGGCAACGATTAAAACTTGCACATAGCCTAATGGATGGCATCTTGGGGATAAAATGCTGTTGTGGTTCCAGGCCAGAGGACCACTGAGCACCATGCAGCCTCTTGCTCACCCCTCCCCCTTCAGGAATGAGAAAGAGAAAATAGAACAAAAGGTTCCAGAACCTAGGTAAGGGCAGGGAGGAATGGTTCATCCATTATGGTCAAGAGCAAAAGACAGACTCGATTGGGGAAGAAAAAGAACATCAATTTAATTCAAATACCACCAGCACTTAACACACAGAGTAGGACAGTGAGAAGCATTACCACATCTTAAAAACACCTTCCCTGACTCCTCCCTTCTACCACGGCTCAGCTTTGCTCCCAGATGTTCTACTTCCTCCCTCCCAGCAGCACAGGAGGGCAGGGAATGAGGGGGTGCAGTCAGTCCCACTGCTCATTCCTCCTCAGAGGAAGACTCCTCGTGCTTTTCCACTGCTCCAGTGTAGGGTCCCTCTCACAGGAGACAGTCCTCCATGAACTGTCTCCAACATGAGTCCTTCCCATGGGCTGCAGCTCTCCATAAACTGCTCCAGTGTGGGTCCCTCCCATGTGTTGCAGTCCTCCCAGCGCCAAACTACAACAGTGAGGGCTTCCCACAAAGTCCCAGTCTTATTTTGGGCATAGCCACCTGCTCCAGCGTGGGGCCCTCCAGGGGCTGCAGGTGGGCATCTGCTCCAGTGCACCTACCCCCCTCCTCCACCTTTCTTCAACTGACTTTGGTGTTTGCAGAGGTGTCTCCCTCACAACTCCTCCTCTCAGGTTCCCCTTCTTAACTATGTTATCACAGAGGCATGACCACCATCGGTAATTGGCTCAACCTTGACCAGAGGGGGGTCCCACTTGGAGCCAGGGGAGCTTCTAGAAACTTCTTCAAGGGGTCCACCACTGTAGCCCACTCCCCTACTACCAAAACCCCCAACACTCACACAAAGACAATGCAAATGCAAACATAAATCATTCTCAGTGACTAAGGCCAAGAGTGTATAAACTTCAAATAATATGGCTGGATGACCATACCCTTCTTGAATAGCTTTGTGAAGAAGAGGCTTTTCTGTTGGGATTTCCATGAAGACAGGCTGTGGCATTTTAGTTTCTGGTCACAGCTGGAGTATCTGTGAAATTATGAAGGGTTTGCAAGGTGTGCAGTCATGGATAGCCTGGTAGTGAAGGAATGCTCAGACTTTCTGAAACCTTGGAGCTTTCTTCCAGAGTGGCTCAAGTTTGAGACTTGAGCTGATATAAGGCAAAAGTTCCCAGACACTGGACCTAGACTCAAATGATGACCAAGCTCAGCCACTTGTGTCCCTGGGTTTGTTTGCCTAATTACGGAAAGCTGTCAGGAAACCAGTCTAGACCCAGATTACACCTCCCAAATTCAGGTCCTCATTCTTGGTTTGTTCCCACCTCTGTCTGCTTCTTCCATCTCTAGGCAGCATGCTGCATCTGATCATTACAAGATGCAGGAGACCAGCAACCCCAATCCTCCTTACCAGGAGGAACACAGGAGCTAGCAGGGTCAGTACTGTTTTTTTCTGAATTTCCTCTTCTCAGTATTGTCCTTTCACCCACAGCCAGTCATCTTTCTCCACTATGCATAATACATTTACCACTTCCAATGTTAGACAAGCTCTGAACACATTTCTGTGTGGAGTAATGAAGGTAATTTAATTGATAGAGCAGAAACTTAATGGGATAATTCACAAGATCAGAATATTAATATAATATGGTATGGCTTACTCTGAATGGAGGGGAAAGAAACATGGGACAAGAGGTGTCCTTTATATTAGGGCTGCATGTACTTGTTCTGAGATCTGTAATACAGAAGAAGATACAGTCTCTAAAAACTTCTGGTGAATGATAAAAAGCAAAAAATTTTGAGGACTTTTAGGGCGTGAGTCCACAATTGACCTAGGGTCATCATGTAGAGAGGGCTTTTTTAAGCTCTAGTAGTATCACCTAAAGAACAGGCATTGGAAACAGAAGAATTTCACCCATTGGAGGAATAGGAGACTAACATCACCCAGAAATCTGTGGAGAAAGGAATCCAGGGGAATAGAACTCTCTGGTGGGTTTGGGATGTTTGGTGATAATGTTTTGATGGTAAAGATGGAGAAAATGACTAGAGAAAAAATGAGAGTAGAGTCTAACAAGTGGAGAATACTTGTGTTTTCTTCAAGCCTTCAACCTCTGGTCCTCAAAACCCCACCTCCCTTCCTTCTGATGTAAATAGCTTTCCCCTTGATTTGAGCATAAATCCTAGGTGAGGGCTTTTAGGGGAGGTTGTTAAGCTTCCCTAGTTTCTCCTGGGTGCTCTGTGCTTTTTCACCTCACAGCTCTTTTGCTGGAATTCAGACAAGTCCACTGTTGTCCCAGTGTCCAAGTACAAATAAAGAGTTGTCACAAAAGAAATCTGTTTCAGAGCATTTCCTGGAGGGGTCACCCAAAAAGACCTTCAGGAGAAAAAAGAATATAAGAAACTGAAAGAGAAGATGAGAGAGCTAGAGGCAAGGTATTTATTCAGATTTCTGACATGTGTGTTTCTACACTGAAGAGCCACATACTTCATGCTTCCTTCAGTCCTTAGGGACTGGTTTCTGACCAGACAGCCTAGACACCTTCTCCTCAGACTTTCAACCTGCCAGCATCTCTTTGTAACTGATTTCTGGAAGATGGCTTGGCTTGTTCTGGAAAGGGAAGGAGACATTCCCAGGGTAAACATGTTAATAAAAGAAATCAGCCTACAATGATATAGTTGAAATGCTGCTCTTTGGGTCAAATTCCACTGTGGTCATGCAAAACTGAACTGAGAAAGCACTATTTACTAGATGAAAGCTGCTTGCCAGCTATATAATATAGTTGAGAAGTGCATTGTAGAAAACATGGGATTCATAAAATAGATTCATAACATGCTGTAAAATAGTTATGGTTGTTCACTGTTTGATCTTGTCTTAGCTGTTTTTTTTATATCCTACTTGCCCTACAAACAAAGAGCTGTTGTCTAAAGCAGTGGGCATGCACAAGTACTCTGTCTGCTGTGCTGCAGATCTATGACATGCTCAGGCTACACGACTGGGAAAAACGCAGGAGCTCCACAATCTCTTATTTGACTTACAAAGATGCCAGCAGCATAATTAAGGTTTGTTTGTGTCCATTTTCTCAACCTGACTCTTAAACACAGTGTATCCAGCATAGGCTTTGAGTACTGGTTATTTCTGTATCAGACAGGGTGGGGCACTAAGTTTGTGTCTCTGATTTTCCAATCCAGCTGGGCTGTAGAGAGCAAACAGTGACCTGCTTCTTCCTGACTTTCAGAAGGGCACATTCAAATCCTGGTCCCATATCTCACCCATGTTAAGCACAAGTGGGAAAACATAGTCCAGTTTCCTTATGGTTAATGCTTTGAGTACTAGATGGGAGACCTTGTTCTGATGTCTGACTCACTGCTCTAACGCTGGGGGGATCTGAAGGGAAACACCAAAACAGTACACCTTAAAGGACAAGACTGAGATGAGGCCATTATTAGTATTGGCTGTGGTAAGACCCCACAGATGCTGAAGAATGGGCTTCAACATGCAAACAACTTGATTAAACAGTTTATTTCCCTCAATTTCAA
This sequence comes from Athene cunicularia, assembly GCF_003259725.1. NCBI lineage: Eukaryota > Metazoa > Chordata > Aves > Strigiformes > Strigidae > Athene > Athene cunicularia. Next base: position 3,751,135 of record NW_020799092.1, on the reverse strand, counting down.
TCAATTAGTGGCCCTACAATTTACTCTAATGCAAATCTGGTTTTGACACATGCCTTCCACACTACGTCTCTTGTTGCACTGTCATTGTTGCTCTAATCAGCTGTCATCTTTGCACTGCGGAAGCTGTTTGATGCCTGTGAGAAAGATGTACTGTGGAGGACGGAGGAAGCAAGCAGCTGATTCAATGTGAATGATAGAGCAAGCTTCAACTTTATTGAAAGAAATCACACCTTATATAAGCACTAACTATAATTATGCACACTAATCATAAATCTATTGGATATATCCAAAAGGCTACATTATAATATCCCAGCCCCTTGTGGCATTTCAGGTATGTCACAACATCTTCCTTCCTCTGGCTTGTTTACTTTCCCAAGGCTGTTTTTTCATCACACTCAAGGCCATTGTGTACCTCAGTTTCTCTCTTTGTTATCATAACAGTCCTTTGTTAGCATAACTGTGCCCTGAATCTCCTTCCTTGTTAGCATAACTGTACCCTGGGTTTTTCCTTTGTTTACCTCAGATGGCTGTAATCAGCTCCTGCACAGACCCATGGCCTTGGTCTGCAAGCCACTCTCCAACAATGTACAGCAGAGAACAATTAACGTATCTGAAGCTCTTGCCATTCCACCTTTGAATGAGACTGACCAACAGCAAACAGGTATTTTATGTTTCTGTGTAACTGGACCTAGGCAATGGGATAAAAGGCCCATCTGCATCTCCCATTCATCTAGAATTTAGCTTCTGCCAAGGGCACTGCTCAAAATATATTGGGAATGACAATGTGGATAATTTATAAGCTGAGAGGGATCAGGCTGTGGAAAGCTGAGCTCCAGCAACCCTTTTGTGTCCCATGATACACAGATATATGCTGCATGTCTGAACTGGCGAGATGGCTGATGCACATATACAAGTGCAGAAAGCATTTTCCAGCCCTGTGTTGCTTTTATGGGACCTTCCTCCAAATCTTGAAATGAGTAACTTCTCCATTGCTGATTGGTGCAATCTGAGAAACAAAAATTTTGAGTGCTCAGGGACTGCACTGCTGGCCACACCACATGCTAGCTGTCTGCTTTGTACTGTGCTTGGTTTGTAGAGGATGATGCAAGAGATAGGAATACTTGAAGGTACTCCTTATTTCAGAAATTCAGAGTATTACACCAAAATTATCAGGGTAAGTAACGATACAGCCCAGGAACAGGGGTGGTGGTTCCATGTTTTGGCATGTCTGTGTAACCTGGTATTTCAAAAAAATGGGAGTTTTCCCTTCTGCTTGGGGTTTTCCACTTGCGGTGAGGGTCTTCCAGCCCATGTAGTCCCAAAATAGGCCTGTATAGAGGTAAAGTGTAACCTTGTAAGGGAGACACAAAGCTGTGCTGGGAACAGCAGGACAGGCAGGACAGTGCCCTTACGAAGGCCACAGTCCTACCGGACCCGAGCAAGGTGCATAGAGCAGTGCCAGTGGTGGTGATCAGGGTCAGCCACAGACTGGTGATCACCAGGCAAACCCATGGTAAGCAGGCAGGTCAAGATCGAGCTGGAAAGTCGCTCTGTGGGTCAGGGTCAGCCAGGCTGGGCACCGGCATCCCAACATCACAGCTCAGGGGAGCACCCAGCCACCACTGAGCTTGAATTAGCTCCTGGGCCAAGTGGTGAAGGGTCTGTGGGTAGAGATGAGGCTTCTCATAACTTCTTCTCACACCACCCTTTCTGTCAACTTAACTGTTCTCACAGCAGTTGAATCTGAGTTTATATTGCCACGCTGTATCAGAGCTGACCTTGAACACAAGCAGTCAAAACACTGGGGAGGCAGGGGAAAGCTTGCAGAGTCTGTTGGTGTGCACGAAGTCCTGATACTTGCTGTGCAAATGGACTATAGTCTAGTGTTGGAGAACGGCTTGCAGAGAGAAAGGCCATAGCTCCCTGCAGAAGTTGGTCCCAGCCACCTGAGGTAAACAAAGGAAAGAACCCAGGGTACAGTTATGTAAACAAGGATGGAGATCCAGGGCTCAGTTGTGCTAGCTAGGATTGTTGTGAGAACAAGGAGATAAGTTGGGGCGCACTACGACCTTGGGGGGTGAAGGGAAGCAGCCCTGGGAGAGAAGCAGGTTTACAGCTAGGAAGATGTTTATGCATACCAGAGATGCCACAAGGGGCTGATGTATTATAATGTGACTTTTTAGATGTACCCAATGGCTGAGATATTATAATGTAGTTTCTTTAATGTATCCAATAGAGTTACAAGTAGTGTATTGTAGACTGCTTATATAAGGTGTGATTTCTATCAATAAAGTTGAAGCTTGCTCTATCATTCATATTGAATCGGCTGCTTGCTTCCTCCGCCCACCGCAGTCTAGTGGGGTTTTCTGGGAAAGATGATGTATGTAATATATATCACATATATATATCACATATATGAAGTTTCCAAAGAAGCTTCTCCTTTTACAGCTTGCTGGGCATTTCCAAAAGCTCAGCCTTATCAAGCTCTTTGCATATCTCTCTGTGAGGAAATAGAGACAGTTGCTGGATGCTGGAACAGTCCAGAAGCCAGGACGTAATAAATAAAAGAACCTTTAAAGTGACACTGGGACCCTCACCTGTCCCACTTGAATAGTACCATCAGCAAATGAAGTTCTTCAGTGCTTAGTTCACGTAGAGCAGCTGCACAGGCAGTGTAACATTACATCAGCGTAACATTAGGAAACTTTGAAAACTGTTCTTACATGATTTTCAGCAAGCTGGAATTGACCTAAAAACGGTCCTTCAAAGACAGTTTGCACTGCAGTGCTGCAAAATTTACTGTTGGCTGCTTCTTCAGGACCCACCAGTTAAAGCTGTGTGGAACCTACAGGAGAGCTCAACACCATATATAGAGCATGTGGACAAGAAAGTCTGTGAGCACTGGAGAAAACTATAATTTCTATGGCCCATAATGAAATGTGGTGAACAAGTCATTGTGGAAGGTGTGGTCTGGGATGAAAAGTAGCATGGCTTCAGAGTCAAGCTACTCACTCATATGACCGCAAAAAAATGAAACAGCTGCTGCACATGCTGCTGCTTTTCTTTATCCCATGAACAGCCTGCTTTTCAGAGCTAGTAAGTTAGACACTCCTGGCTTGGGAAACCTAGGATAAATCATAATTTACAAACATGTATTAAAAATTAAAGATGTTTGCTTCAGCAGCATGCATACATTTTATGTAACATTTGTTCCTTGCTGTCTCTAAACAGCATTTGTGTGGAAAGAGAATCTGTGTTTCTAGCTTACCCTACCAGCTCTTCACAAATGCTTATGACATTGTCAGATAACAGTGGGGATCTCAGCCACGCTCTGAAGACACTTGCCTCCTCACCAACAGCATGTAGTAGGACCAATGTTTTGCAGGACCCCCTAACAGCAGCAGTATCTCTGTCCTCCCCTGCATCTATAGCAAGTGCACAAACTGCAGGCTCATGCTTTCTGCTAATGAATAAGCAGTGAGAATGAAGGTGGCCTGTTGGGAAACAGGCATCCTTCTTGGGTAAAAGTGTACTTTGCTGAGAAAGAGATGAAGGCACTCAAAGACAAGGTTCACAAAGGCTGCAGTGGACTTTCAGAGGACAGGTGTGCACAGGTATGTCTGCCTAGACACTAAGGCCCACTCTTATATGCCAAAAGGCCACTTGTCTCCACAGAAATGCTGCCTGCCTGTTAATACTCAGCTGCTTTCCCATGTCTGTACAATTTACCAGTCTGTAGCCCTTCAGCTACATACTTTCCACAGCTCTTGATCAAAGTGTTCTAGAAGTTTTATTTCATGGTGTAAAGGGGCATGAAGGATCCTGGTGTAAATGAGCCAAATGCATGTTCATTTGCTTGCATGACAAAATATTCAGTGAGAATCTTGAGATTTGACAAATAAATAAAAGACTGGAAATCCTGCTGTGTGCCAGTCAAGTCCTTTCATCCAGTTCTGCTTTCTAGTCCAGCAGGTTCCCTGGCTGCACAAACTCCATGGGATTTTCTCAAAGGCCCCCCAGAAAGAAAGCCTGTGCAGCTCTCTGCAAGCAAATTGCTCTGCTTCTCTCAGGAATCCACTATTCTGTGAGCATGTTGCAGGTCACTGACAACATGACCTGGGATCCAGGTAAGTTCAAAAAAATTGGCTTTTAGGAAACCAGAGTATTCTGAAAAACTGACTGTAAAAGACCTTTACTGGAAATATGTATTATGGAATAGAGCAGGTGAATTAAAATTACATATGCACCATATTTCTTACAACTTTCACAAAAAGAAAGAGGTGCAATAGTTAGGTTTTCATTCCTTGTAAGGTGTTGCAGAATAAGGTGGGCAATGCATTAACATTTAATCTTGTCCAGGCTTTAGAAGGTAGATAACAGGGAAGTTGTCCAATATCAGCAAGTAGGAGCTTCAGCATGATCCTAAGCCAAATGCTATGTTATTATATAGGTGTAATAGCATATACATGGCAAGCTGCCATGCTCTATTTTGTACCTGCTTAGAAATTTTGTTAGCCTAATTTTTAAGACCCTGTGGCTCCTTGAGTCAGTGTGGTCTGGTTCTGCAGATCAGTTTTATCTCTGAAGCTCATCCCTTCTGCAGCTTCACATGTATGGTCCTTTCCTTTGATTTTTCTTCCTTTATCTTTTTTACTGGCTTTAAGCCAAAACACTCAAGTTACAAAGCTTTAGATTTCAAAGGCTGATTTAAAGGCCTTCAGAAGGCTACAAGCACTACTGCATCCTTTCTAGCAGGCTTCACACACACTTCCTAGTCTCTTAACAGCAGGAGCAGACTCTGCTCTGTCTGTACAGGACCTAGCACAATCCAGCGGGCTTGGGCTCTGAGGTACTGCTGAAACATCTTTTCCCTGATACATATGCTCAGCTGATCTCAAGGGAGCAACAACTTACCTCTCTGTTACTGATTTGTTATTAATTTGAGTTGATTTTAATGATTTTTGATGATTTGGATTTAAATAAGGAACGATTTAGAGTAACTATATAACCAGTTATATACTGCTACAAAGTTCTTTTTTTAAGTCCCAGGCTCAGGCCATGTAGACTCGTGATAATCATTAACTAGATTTCTATACCAAGAATAAGACTCGTGATGAGGTACCATTGTTAGACTGTCTGGTAAGGACAATTTATTGCCCTATAGACCAGGTACTGTAAAAGTTACATTGTAAAAGGGCCTCAAAGCATGTTAAAATTACAGTGTGAGCCAAAAAATCCTTGAGTAAGGGCACTGGAGGGTCCTTCTTTTAGGTCAGTAGTCCGTGGTGGTCGCAAAAGCGACTCATTTCAGGACTCAAGTCTGCATGAGCAGAAAGAGATGGGAATAAGAAAATGAGTTACAGGAATTAACATGTATATGTATGAGAACTTGACTAATATGTATTACTGTATCCAATATAATCAGCATGCTACATGAGTTATGTTGTTGGTTAGAGGACTCCCCTGCACACCCAGCCATTAATACAGGAGTGTCTGCTTATTTACATCACATTGGTGTTGGTAAGTTCTTTTATCTCATTTTGGTGACACTTCCCTGCAAAAGGTGTCATTTGATGTCATTTTGGTGCAGTGGCCCTGAAACAGTGCTTGGGCAGCCTCCTTCCTGAGCAACTACAGGATTTTTAACAGCTCACAGCAGACCATTCATTAGCAACAAAGGTCCACTGACAGCCACAATCGTCTCTGGGCATCAAATTTCCATATTACCAGACTCTCACATCTCCTGATGCAAAGGACAACATCTAGCTTATGATTCAACACAACCTCTTTTCCCAGTTCTTGATGTCTGAAGGTGAGATTTCACCTGGGCTGAACATCCAGTGCATCAGTGTGGTGAGTTAGGCCATTCATTTAGTGTGGGTTTCATTCCTTATGCCACTCCTATCAGCAAACTGAGATGAGATGTGGGATTTGAGTATCAAATGTCCCAAATCTAAGCATTTTTGGAGCAATCAGCAAAACACCACTGTTCTAGAAAGGTCGATGGGGGCAGAGATAATGGTTGTGGCTGCTGCTGTGCCTGAAGCCTCTGAGCAAGAATGTCCCTGAAGAACAGGTTGAGTTACACAGGTACATCCTGCCTTCCTCCATGTTATACAGCATACAATCATAGAATAACCCAGAGTTGTCTTCTCTTCCTTCTTTGGCTCTGTACCATCATTAAGAGACTTGAAGAAATGCTACTGTTGAAATGTTTTTCTCCCATAGCTTCTTCTACCCCTGTACCTCTTTGAGGACAAGCAGACTCTTCCATGGCCTGAGAAGTGTATTGCATTTCCCACCACCTCCTCCCTCTTATTTTCATCAGTCAACACAACCATGCAAGAGCCTCCCCCTCACTTGGACTCATTTGGTATCTAAACCAAGCTAGGACAGTTCTGACCTAGACTTTGTTCAAATCTCAATGGAGACCCAGAGACCCTGAGACCCTTTCCCTTCTCATAGATTCTTCATCCAGAAGAAGGGGGGCAAATCTACCCATATCTCTACACCTTACATCTCACAGATGGATGGCAAAAGATGGAAACCTAAGTTTGCTCATTCCTACCAGAGACAAAGTTTTCTGCAAGACAACAGCTCCAGACAAATGAATTCACATAGTCAAGTGGTTAGATCCTCCATGTGGTGTCCGGAAATGATTCCTCTGTGTTACACTATCATGCTACCAGTGATACGGGATTATGCCTGCAGCTGAGACACAATGCTTTCCTTCATCTCTGTAGGATGCAACTAATTGTTATCTCAGTCCTTCAGACTTTGGTGAGACGTCTGTCTGCTCCCACCAAAGCACCAGTCCACGTGTTCCCTCCCTTCTGCTCTCCCCACTGTCCAGAGAGGGAGACAGAGTCTGTTCCCAGTGGAATTTAAAAATATCACTCATATCCTGGTAGAGACATTGACTGAAACATCAGCAGCACACTCAATGCTTCACTTCTGTTACCCAACACTACAACTTGTCTAAGAAAACAGTATTTCTAGTATCCTCACTGAAGTGAGAGAGATAAAGGTTAGACTGTACCACTAAGACATACAAATAAAATAAAAACAAACAATGCAGCAGGCTGTGGCCTCCCCCAGCTTTTGGGGTATTCCTGAGAGCTCTCTCTTCAGGTCACTGTACAGATGAGTAAATCATAAGTATCCTGCATTTGACTTCTCCTGCCTCTCCTGCATGTCTGTCACTATTCTGACTCTGAGAACCTCTGACCCTGCTCTTTACCTCCCATGATCTGCAGCAGCAATATCCCATTACTTCAGTGACTTTCAATGCTTCTGGTCTTACACTGCATTAGCTAAGTAATTTGGAAGACATACGGATAACATCTGAGGTCTTGACCTTGTGCATAGCTGGCATCTATTGCTCCATAAGCCCAAGAGCCCCAATTTCCAGAGGATAGGATATTTTCTGTCACAGGATAAGTATGCCAGCAGTTATAATCCACAGATACCTGCTTAGCTGTTAGCCATCTTTGACCTTTTCTCTCTCTGTGATGTAATTTAGTTTATTTCACACGTGCAGGAAGCTTTGGTGAGAGAATGGATGGGTCAGTGAGTCAGGGGACACGTCTCTTGTCCCTCTGTCTCTTACTTTCTAGCAGCTTCAAGGGACCAGGGCTCAAGGGTTCAGACACTTGAAGACAGAAAGTGCAAACAGATGGTTTTGCTCAGAGGGGGTCTCCTGATCATTGCAAGAAAGCAATGGGACCAACACACAGGAGGCTCAGCTCTTGGAAGAAGGAGAAAGCCAGTCTTGTGATTATCCAGTGGACCCCATTTAGATCATTAGAAGTGCCTGGTCAGTGCTGTTAATAGTGCCCTTAGGGTCCCAGATTTTTTTTTTTTTTTGGGGGGTGTAAAAAGTCAATTTGATGATAATTAAACTGTTACAAACTGCTTGTAAACAAGAAGCTGTCCATAAAGAGGATGTCTCAAACAACTCGAGTGGGATGCCCTGTGGGGGAGAAGCAGAGCGAGGGGGGTGGCAGGCTGTTTCTCTCCCTCTCCCTTCTGTTGTGGCCCAGAGAGAGAACTTGCCTAACTGCAGGTACAAGCCAGAGAAAATGAGAACCTTCTAGAACAATCTGTTGCACAGGTGTAAGAAAGACTATATAAAGACAACAGCTCACCTGTGTCTTTGTTGACTCACCACCTACGGACCAAGCTTGCTACTCTGTTGGGGGAGGCAGCGGGTCTGCCGAATGCCTGACAGAGAGCAAACAGTTTGACCTTGACCATCTTGATGTGTACCCCTGAGGAGCTGGAAAAGTCCCAGAGCTGTGTCAGCCTGAGAAAGGAACTGAATAGAAGGAGAAAGAAGAAAAATACTGTGGTTGTCAGATACCCAAACTGTGGGGGATTTCCAGAAAAGTAGCCAATAAAGTAATAGACAAACAACTATGTAACCAATGAGGATGATGTATGGATAAAAGGATAAAGTATATAAGATATGAGAGGAGCAATAAAGATGGCTTTTTGCTGCAAAAACATTGTCATGTCCATCTGTACCGCGACACTACTCTATGACAACGACAATGTGGATCCAAGGGTGGTGATTCCCCTTTTCGTATCCCCTTCTTTTGTATTTTCTCTTTCTTCTTTCTGCTTTCTCTCTCTCTTTCTTACATATATTCATGTATGTAAGTTCTGTACAAACTGCAATAAGTTGATCATTGACAGGTTGTTAGGAAAATGGTCTCCTCGCCAAAGTGCCTTTAATTCCTCGTTATCAGTTGATCGTTTCAAAGTGCCTTTATTCACTATCTGAAGCTTATCAGCTGATTGTTGCCAAATTGTCTCCATTCACTCACTAAAGTTATCAGTCAATAAAGCTACCAACAAAACTGTTCCTCAGTCATTGCCATGACTCCACATGCCCTGCAGGTCTGATGAGCAGAGATAGGCTCTTCCGCCAGCAGGCAGGCTCTTGGGGAATTCAAAAGATTCACTCCCACCATAACCCACCCACCACATGGGATGAGACAAAAACCTACAGGTGATTCCAGAGCACATAATTCATAGCCAGACTAAAAGCTCCAGCCTTACCACTGTGCCTTCCCCTCAGATGGAGAAAGCCTGACCCCAAACACAATCACCACCACAGCACCACTGTATTTTCCCAGATCTTTCAACAACATATAATTAATACTTGGACTATATTGCTAACTTCTCTTTAGAAGGTTTTTCACTTTTGAAAGTGATAACTGAACTTTGGTGGTTATGTGAGATCTCACATTCTCATTTTCCAGAATAGTACCTGGAAAGGCAAATAGCTATTTCACCAAAACATTTCCTTAGAAATTCATTATCCCTTATGACAAACTCCTGTGAGAATTAAGATCACTCAAATACCAACATGGGTAGTTTCAAGGAACAACTGGGCTATTGACCTGAGGAGCAGTGCTTGAGACCTTTCATAGCTGAAGCTGAGAAGTTTCAAGCAGTTTAGCTTTCTACAGGGGCTTGTCCTGGGATACTAAAACTAAATTCTCACAACACAGGATAACAGACCGGGAGAATCTTCACCCATGAGCAAGAGAAGTGAATGGATCGACATTTCTTTTCTTCTCCCCTTTGCCTCCCCCACCCAAATGCACACAAACCAAAGGATCAAAATGATAAAGTGTGTGAAAGATGCATAGTTTATCAGCTCTCATGTATTCTTTAAAGGACTAAAAGAGTAACAACATCAGCACTGTTGTTGATGAATATGTACTATTTTATATTAAGGTTAGATGTGCTTCAGAGCAAATATCTGTGGTATGAATTAATTGACAAATTTAACTGACATTTGACAACTTACATATTCACCAGGCACTATTTAGCTAGAATTAACAGTGCAGAAAATATGCTAAATACAAATGCAAAACACTGGTGGAATTCAAATTCCACATGCATGGAAACCACTACATCACAAGCTTTTATTCCTGAGTCATTCCTTGATTTAGGATGCCCCCAACACCCAGTGGTAAAGCAGAGGCAACGGTGGTTTAGGAAATGAAGAGGACTAAAACTCCTCTTTTTGGACTGGTTTGGATGACATTCTTGACCATATACTCTGAGGACAGTGAGGACTGTGTGGGGCAGGGACCAGACCAAACTTCCTAAACATTTCTAACATTCTAAACAACCTACAGCTTAATTCCTATTGTTTGCTTTCACCTCAGTTGTGAATCAAGGCTGTGCTTTCAAGCCTGGAGTATAAGCCCATGTCAGTCATGGAGTCTAATACTAATAAAAAATAGACTTTGAGTGGGCAAATATCAACCAGAAGAAAGAGACCTCTGGCTGGCAAGAGAACTCGTACCTATCTTGAGGCAGGCAGCACGTGTGGTTAATGTACTTGAGCATGTCTCTCAATATTGAGGGAATTCATGGCAGACTGCCGAGATGCTTCCCACATGGTGAGCAGCTGCAACAGGCATTGCTGGAGGGTGCTGGTAGCTGGAAACATCTAAGACAGCACAAACACTGTTAAGTGAAAGAGCCATGCAATTACAGCCAGGGAACTACCCTGAGATGAAAAAGGTCCCATCTACGACTAGAACGTAGAATAAATACTCACACACACACAAAAAATAAAAGAACTGTCATGGTTTAAATGACACACAAGCAATAACCAACAGGTTATCAAGAACAAATACGGTCTTTTGCCAGCTTCTGAAAAATGAAATGGCTGGTAGGTATCTGCATTATAAGAGGTAACTCCATGCAGAAATTCCTCTTCTCAGACAAACCAGTGCAACTGAGAATCAGGATACAGCCTTTTACATCTGTCCTAACTGAGGAGCACCTTACCTCCTCAGACAATTCTTCAATTTGCCAAGCTCATTTGGGAACCTGTTTCCTAACATTCCTGCAGCCCACCCACAAAGGATTCAAAATCTGGGCTAAAAGGAAAAATATATTCAGCTCAAGAAGAGCAAAGTCTAAACACTACTAAAGAAATCAAAAGGGCTGCTTGCTGCAGAAAAGGCAACTGAAATTGAAAGTAAAAGAACAGCACTAAAAAGCAAACCTAACTTTCTTTTGAACAGGTATGTCAAGTAACTCAACACATAACTTTGAAAAATAGAAGCCTAATCAGTAAGAAAACTAAGAATTTCAAAATACTTAGTGAGAGGCTCACAGTGGCAGTGCCAACGTTTGGTGCCAGGACAAATGCATTATCACGATGGGCTGTCAGACGCTCGGGAGGCTCAGGAGGAAGTGAGCCCGTACCTCCTCTGACCCAGCAGGACAAGCGAACTCCCTCACAGCCAACAACCAGGCTCTGAGAATGGGCCTTTCCTACTGGCACACACCACGTCTAACTCAGACAAAAAGCACCACCACCACAACAGGTCCAGTTACATCAAACACAAAAAACCTGAAGTCCTCCAGCAAAGAAACTAGAAGATGGCCAGTCCTGTGTATTTGCTAATAGTTTAAGATTTACGATAATAAGAATATCCTGTTATTTCTGCAAATATTTGGCTTAGTCCAAGCTAAATCCCAATTTTGATACTTTTTCTGTTCTTATTTTTTAAACTGAAATTTCTTACTCCTAGGAAACATGCGTCTTAATAAATAATTACCAGGGTAACAAAAATCTCAGTTTATAGACATAAACAAGAACTCAAACAGAACTCACATAAATCGACATTCTTGATATAACCTTCAAAAATATTAATGTCTCCGTGTCTTCAATCTGAACTGAAAGGGCATAAACTTACTACTGTGTACCCTATTTTGACAGTGATGCAGTCATGTGGCACCCTTGATCCGGATCAAGTACCACGGACAACTAAGCAGTGACCCGGCATCACTACTGCTATGACTGTAGGCTCATGAAGGCTTGAAACGTTCCTGAGAGAAAATCTCAGAACCTGTGGGATCCTGAGCTCACGTGGCTGTGAGTAGCTGCCTCAGTTCACCTGTCTCCTCTGCATTTGTCCCCAGCCCTGGCTGGCAGCTCCTGCTCTCCTGAAGTCCAAGACCTTCCCCGTGGATCTTGCATGGCGCATGGATGTCCCCACAGCTCCACAGCAACAACACGGCAGACGCTGCTGCGTACGCTGTGATGCCTCGGGGTCACTGTGGCGCAGGTGTCGGGGAGGTGGTGGGAAGCGAGCAGGGCGGGGAACCGCACAAGTGAAGCCTCCTGACAGCTGCCAGAGGAGAGATGGAGCTGTGGGCCGAAGCAAAACTCTGCATTTCGGCAACGTGTCTTCCAATAACAGGAAGAAACCCCGCGCTGCAGGACCCGGGGGGTGTGCTGTGCTGCAAAGGGCGTTTTGGGGGTGGCCCTGGCAAAACCCAGAGTCACCGTCCCGCAGGTACAGACGTCGCAGCCGGTGAGTCGGGACAGGGCAGGAGGCAACACTGGAAAAGCTCACCTCTGCCCAGGCCTGCGCAAAGGTGACTTTTCCCTTTCACTGTTTTTTTTTGGTTTTTTTTTTTTTTCTGAGTCTGATTTTAAATGGCGTAATCCCTCCCACAAAACCATAAAAAAGTAATCGCTTCCTGATTGGCAATGTGGTTCTAAGCCTCGTGAAGACCCTTCGGACAGCTCAGCATGAACTGGATGGAGCGGATGAGGGGGGAAAAACAGTAAACATTTTTTTTTTTTCGTTATAATGGAAAAAACACCGGTGCGGGGCTCCGCCGGACAGCACCGAGGTTTACAGCGACGCCCGCCCCCGGGGCCTCTCCCCCGCCCTCATTCTGTCATTACGACGCGCTGTACGTATGGGTCGGGCAGATCACTGCACCCGGGCATCCCGCGAAGTAAGCGGGCCACCCGGGGACGACCTGTACCCGCGCAAAAATTCCTCTCACATTCGCAGTGAGGACCCGGGCGTCACCCCGGGTCGTTATTTTCCTTACTCATAAGTTTAAGGCATAACTGCGATCTCCCCGCCCCGTTGGGAGAACCCTAAGCGCTAGCTCTACAGGTCAGGGCGAGCGGCTTCCCGAGCCGTCTCGCCTCGCACGTCAGTTTGCCGTGATTCCCATCACCCTGCCCGGTCTTCTCCTCCTTCTCCGCCGCGTAGCCCCTGCCGCGGGCCGAACCTCAGCGGGAGACAGCGGGCGCCGTATGTAAATGACCGGCCGTGCGCCGCTTGGGGTTGTGGGACGCCCTCCCGCCCCTGTCCGTCGCGTATTGGGCGGGGCCGGGGCCCGACGTGCCCTTGGAGGCGGGGCGTGTGGCGGAAGTGGTATGATGTCATATCCGGGTCTCTCTCGCTGCGTTCTATCGTTGGGCCCCGCGACAAGATGGCGGACCTCTCTCTGGACGAGCTCATACGGAAACGCGGTGTGACAGTGAAAGGGAGGTAAGCGGCTGAGAGTGCAGCGTCCCGGGCCCGGCGGCTTCCGCTGGTTCCTCTGTTCTTTTGGTCGTTTCGCTCCGGAGGCTGCAAGCCGCAGCCTGCCTCAGCGCGGCCCGGCCCTATTCCCTGCTCTCGCCTTCCCATTGGCTTAGGCGTTGGTCTGTAGGGCTGTGCCTTTGGTGCAGATTGGTGGTGGTGGCCGTCGCTTAGGGCTGGGGTGGGGGTCTGACCCCCGCCTCACCCAGCCGTGCCTGGTGCTGCCCCGTGGGCTCTGGCCCCGGCGGGGCCGGCCCGCCCACCGCCTCTCCCCTTCGCGTCTCGGGCCCTTCTCGTTTCTCTCGAGATTCCTGGCACAGCCCATTGCTTCACTGTTGCCTCCGGCTTGCGCTTTCCCCGCTACCTCCTGCTTTTCCCCGCCGATTAACCCAGTGGTGCCCGCCGAGGCGGGATCAGCAGGGCCTCGGCGTCCCCTCGCTGTCCGGGCTGCCCTGTATCAGCCGCGGGAGGTGCCGCTGGGCTGCAGTCCAGCGCCAAGCAGTACCCTGGGGGGTGCCCGGTCCCCCCGCAGCTCCGGGCGCGGGTGCATTGTGGGAGAGCCGTGGGAGTGGGGGTTGTGCCACAGGGAGCCGTAACTGTAGCAAAGCTGAGCGGCATCCGCACAGGCGAGGCTTCAGGCTGCAATGGCTTCGTCAAAATTACTGCCTGGCCCTTGGAAACCGTATTCTGTAACGTAGTTAACGATACTCCGACACATTGAAATGCTTGCGTAGATGTGGAGTGTGTTCCATTTTGGCCACAAGATTAGATTTTTTTCCTTTGTGCGGCGGATGTCGCCAAGTGTAGGCTGGGCCATTTACTCTAATGCAGCTGTTGGCAGTTCTTGTCGGGCTTCTTTGGTAGCTTTTCATCTTATCTTTTGCCATGGTCTCTTGATGCTTCTGGAGATCTTGTCTATGGATTTCTCCCCACTTGTGTTAACTAAGTGTGCTTATTTTCTTTGTTGGGTTTTTTAAATGTAATGATCATTGGGAAATACTCGGTTTTAACTCCGAATGTCTACACTTATACATGTAGAGTAGTATTTTGGAAGTTATCTGATAACATGTACTAACAAAACATTCAAACACATGTTTAAATCCTAGTCTAGACAAGGCCTTGGCTTTGCGTTTTCATTCATGTTATCCTGTGTGCTTAGAAAAGTCTTATACTGTTTAATATGCCAAGCACCTCCTTTCTCCTTTCTCAAATCCCTCCTTAACTCTAATTTCTTCCAGGAATTCTTTCTGCTTTTATTTGCTGAACAGTAATCCCTCTGCAGCACTGTAAGATTTTTTTTTTTGTGCCTTACACTTCTTGTTTGGCATGTTTAGCTCACTTTATAAGATTTCAGTGGTAGCTAACTTGACTTTGTGAAGGCTGGATAAACTGAATAAACTTAAATAATTTTATCCATGCTGTTCAGTAGTCTAGATGAAATAACAGAAAAATCTTCGTCTATAAAATGTATTAATCCACCAAATATTCAAGCCAGAATTTGATGTTCTAGAAAGTGAATTAGATGTTTGAGATTGCCTTTGATTTCAGGTGCTGTGGCACAAAATGCCTAAACAGTTAATGCTTTTGTAGGGTAAGCAGTTCTCAAGCAAGCAGTTGCTTATTAGGATAAACACGTCTTCTGAGATGGTGTAATCTTCAGTGAGTTTCCTAACTGATTTAATGAGTTTGTGTCATTAACAGTTTTAACTAATTCCAGCTTAAATGCTGGTACATTTACTTCGGCCTTCTATACTTCTATGGTTTTACTTTGGCTGCTTTTATGTGCATTAAAAAGAACCATTCATCAAGCCCTTCTGCAGCACTTTAACTGAATGCTTTCAACATAACTAAACTAATGCTTTTTAAAATTACAAGGAAAGTCTTGCTTTGTCTGTTGGTTTGTTAGTCTACTGTTAGTCTTCTGTATATTATTCTGGATATATTTTAATAAATGGTCTTACTAATGCTCCTCCTTCTTCTAGCTAATGTGCTTTGGCTGTATGAGAGTGCAGCTGTAGGAATCTTAGCTAGGTAACAAAAGGTAACCCCAGACCTGGCTTTCTAGTTGTCTGGACACAAGAATGAAAGAGGCAAAAGTGGAGGTTCAGTCTGTGGTTGGTTGTTGGGTTGTTGTTTTTTTTAAGATCTCTCCACTGAAAATACAGGACAGTAAATAATGTTAAGATTGGAGGGCTAGATGAAGTAGTATTGATATAAAGCTGTATGACGAATTCAAATTGCATCATTATTTGAATTTGTGATGTTAGCCTTTTGAGTATTACAACAAATTCTAGATACTTACTTTAAGACTTTATAGTACTGGACAATACATTGCAGAAAGCAGGTGAACACTGACCCTCTAACTTCTTTTGAATTTTAAAAGGCCAACAGCAAGAATATTTTTTCAGTACCTTAATTTCAAAATTTTTTTACCACTTTGTAACCTTTTTAAAAAAGAAACCCAATGGGAAAAAGGAAACCTTAAAAGTACTTAGAGGAACTGTATTAAAAAGTTAGATAAGCTGTTTCCTTTTAGGGGAGATTTTCAAAAAGAGACACAACCTTGTAATAAGAAGCTGGTTTCAGCTTTTGCTATGTAATGGGCTACTTCTTAGTAACACTTGTGTACAAGTGCAAATGCTGTTCTTTCTGTAGGCTGTTATTTTTCTGTGCTCAGTATTGTCATGATGATGTATTTAAAGTAAAGGCCCTTGAGTGTAGCAGTTCTATTAGTAGATTAAATAATAGGCAGTGATGTTAAAAAGTAATTTGACTGATAGTATTCTTGATGAAAGTTAGTCAACTTTGAAACTGGTGGCTTTGAACTGAGATTAGTACTAGTGCTTGTGCATCCTAAAGTCCAAGCCTAGGTACTCCCACAGATCTGAAATTGCTGCCTGGAATTCTTGGAATCGTATGTAGGTCCAGGCTTCCTTTCTATCAGAACATGTTACTGTATTACAAAAGAAGCTTTAGGAGACCTGCTCAGTCATAAAGCTAGAAGGTCTGTTTCTGTTCCTCTTTGTTGATGAATTTTGTTTAAATGTAGTATGTACTTAACACAGTGTTTTGCCAATTATTAGGCCTAGCATAAAGGACACAGCCAGCACAAAGATGAACCAATAACCAAATTGTATTTGATACAAAAGGGTCAGTACATGCGGGAGCCCTAGGGGTACAAACAAGTCAGAATATACATAATTGACATCAGTCCCACTGACCCCAACAATGACACCACACGACCAACAACAGGTGGAAAAAAATGGTGAAATGCAGTTTCCCATAGAAGGGACAGGAGACAACCAAGTCAACAAACCAAACACATAAGACCCAGGAAGCCACACACTGAATTTCTACACAGCCCATGTTTACAAAAGCCAGACCTGAGTAGAGTCTAGTTCCAGGGAGGCAGGAGGTCCTTCCCCAACAGGAAACTGCAAAGTGTATCCACCTCACAGACAGACACCACCCCTTCCTGTAAGTGGTCTCAGCTTTTATCCCCAAGTGGGACACCTGACCTTTGGTTACTTAATTTGGGACACCTGGGGCTCATTTACCCAATGGCTCTCCCTGCAAGGGCCGCACCCTGGAGGGAAACTTAAAGGCAAACTCACCGCCCCTTTGTGAAGGGCTGTGGGAATTACCTATATGTCAACCTTAATTTGGGGCTTGGGGTTGAAACCCCAGCATTTCACACAGATAATGTGAGATCCTTTACTTAAGTCTGTAAATGTGAGTTTAAGGATGGATTTTGGAAATCAGATCCTTAGCTGTATATGTAATGTGCTGAGTCTGTGTGTGTAGTGGGGGAGGGGGCTACTCTTGTGGCCCCCTGTGAGAAGCTTCTCAAAGCTCCCCTGACTCCAAGTCAGATCCACCTCTGGTTGAGGCTGAGCCAATTAGCAATGATGACTCTGCTTCTGTGATAATGTATTTAAGAAGGGAAACCTGGGAGGAGGAGTTGGAGCTGTGAAGAAGACATCTGTGCAAACACTGAGGTCAGTGGAAAAAAGGAGGAGGAAGAGGGGGGATGATGTGCCAGAGCAGATGCCCACCTGCAGACCATGGAGGACCCCACAGTGGAGCAGGTGGCAGTGCCTAAAGAAGGCCAGGACTCTGTGGGAAGAAGCCTCCCCGCCCCCACGCGTTGTACTTAGATGCAGGGAGGGCTGCAACGTGTCAGATGGACCCACACCAGAGCAGACTGGGAAGGACTCATGATAGAGAAAGGTCATGGAAGACTGTCTCCTGTGAGAGGGACTCCACACTGGAACAGAGGAAGAGTGCATGGAGTCTGCCCCCTGATGGGGAAGGAGCGGAGGGACTGATTGCACCCCAACATCCCCTGCCCCCTGTGCCACTGAGGGAGAAGAGGTAGAGAAATCAGGAGCAAAACTGAGCCCTCGAAGAAGGGAGGAATGGGGGGAGGTGTTTTTAAGAAGTGCTAATGCTTCTCACTGACCTACTCCATTAAGTGGTGGTGGTGTTAGTGTCTGAATTAAATTGATGTTCTTTTTCTTTCCCTAATGAGTCTGTCTTTTGCCCTTGACTGTAACGGGTTAGTCATCCTTCCCTGCTCTTATCTCGATTCGTGAGCTTTTTGTTTTATTTTCCCATTCCTGAGGGGGAAGGTGCAAGCAAGGGGCTTCCAGGTGCTCAGTTACACTCTGGACTCAAACAATGATGGAAACCAGGGCACGTAGAAAGTAAAATCCAGCATAAAATAGTTTAGGAGCTTTACTTTGTATTTGGATGTCTAACCTGAGTGGATTTCTGTGCAGTAATAATTTTGTTTGCAGCAACGCAAATACTTTTAGTGATACTGTATCACATCTTATGTCTGAAACTCTTTTTTCTTCCCAGACTTAACACAAGGCCGGTGTTTGGAGGTGTAAGATCTCGCATTGGGATCCAGCAAAATCTTCTAAGTAGATCATCACCAGCTGTCAGCTTCCAGCGGACATTTGATGCCCGACAGAAGATAGGACTCACTGATGCCCGACACAAACTGGGGGTTAAAGATGCTCGTGAAAAACTGGTTCAAAAGGACGCTCGGTTCAAAATCAAAGGGAAGGTGCAGGATGCTCGAGAGATGTTGAATTCCCGTAAGCAGCAAAGTGTTGCTGCTGAAAAGGTGACCAAAGTGGTGGATGCCAGAGAGAAGATCAGCTTAAAACGGAGCACTCCAGCTGCTATTAGCCCAACTGTGGGGACAGTAAATCCAGCTGTGAAAATCACCAAAACTATCCAAGTAGGTCAAGCAAGCGACCTCTGAGTGTCTCAGTTATTCTACAGCAGTCCAGTAGAAATGATAATACATGAATATGTTTGCAAAAGAAGCCATGGTGATACAGTTCAGTCTAGCCTGTAGGGCAGGATTCAGAGCCTTTGGGGTGTCCTTGCAGCTGCTTCAGGCTTTTTGTAGAATCCCAGCTTTCATTTAAATTGTCATTTGAATTTTGGGCCCAGTAAAGACTAACAACGTTCCAGTCAACGTTAAAGTAGTTGTCCTGAATGGTTAAGTAGTCTCTTTCCCACCTGAATACAGAGAAAATGTATGCATTTTGTCAGTTCTTATACCACCCCTCTCTGCAAGTCTGATGCGGATTGTCCTGTCTGGATAACAGTTTAGGGTATACAGCTATGCTTGTATCTAAGTAGATCTAAAAATTCATTGAGCCCTTCTACAATTTCATTATTTCTACTTGTCTGGTTTTCAGGAAAGCCCTGGCTTCCAGGGAGTTGCTTGATTACATGATGCATTCCTGCTGAGGCTCAAGATTTATTTCAGTTGCAGTATAATCAGTTGATCACCCTAACCCACTGATTTCTTTTGACAATTTTCTAATTTCACTTTGTGTGCACAGTAACTTCATTCTTAGCAAAATTTTCTGAGAAGCAACTACTGTTGAACTTGTGTGTGCGTGTTGGGTACAGTAGGTAGAGTCAGAAGTTTCCAGACTGTTGGGATTGTTTGAGGAGGCGTTTTGTTCCTCGCATCTGCAAGCATGTAACTGAAGTTCCTAGCTTACCTCTTTCATTTTCCTCCTTCCAAAGAGGATGCTTACACATACCCAGAAAATCTCCGTTCTCATCAGTTTGAAAGCCTAGATGAATCTTGCTTTCTGTAGAGCTGTACATTTTGCTCAAGAGTATCAAACATTTCTGCTGTAAATTAACCTAGAAAATTTCCTGTTAACTCTGCAGGTTTGCTGCCAGGCTGACCTAAGAAAGAGAAAAGACTCTTGTGGCAATAAGAAGGGCTAATCACAGAGCAATAGAGTGGTCTGTTCCAGGAGTCTTTAATTAGTAGGGTAATTAAAACTCATGCTGTCCTTCTAAGCCACATCGCCACCATTAGGAGTTAAACATTTTCTACAAAGTTTCTAGAAGTTAAAATAGTTTCCAGAGACTTCGTACAATAGCAGTTTGCTCTGACCTGATTTTTTTTTTTTATGACTTGGTTTGACCTATAGTATTTTCTGGTTTTTAGACAACAGAGTGCAAGAAAAAATATTGTAGAATGTAACAGTGATTGACTGTAGACAAAACCATACACATGAGCAATTACCTGATTTTTTTAAAAAGATTTATACCAAAATTTTAAATTGCCCATGGCCCTCCTCTCTTCCCAAATGTGAGAGCAGAATTAGACTAAAGTATCTGGATCTGAGTTGCAGCACAGAGCTCTAATGTCCTGTTCTGTGGCCTTGTTTCTCATAAAGGAAGGAAAAAAGTCTTTGAAACCCACAGAATTTCCATAGCTCTGCTGGTGTTCCATAGGACATCTGTTTCTACCCTTGTTTCTGACTGATTAGCAAACTGAAATGCGAGGGTGCTGTGGTGTACATTACAGTCTAGAGAAAATGCAAATCTGAAGATTTTATTGCTTGGATGGAGTATTTTTGTATGATCTATTTTCTGTAATGGACAACTTCCAGCTTTTTCAAAAACCAAAAGGGCATTTTTGAGGCAGTTGCTGCTTGATTTCAGTTGATTAGTACAGCTGCATTCCCTGGCTGCTTCTGTTGGGGTTTCCCTGTTTCACAGGACAACAGGCTCCAGAAGGTCAGCTACATTACCCTGTGCATAATTTTATTGCACTATAATTTATTCCAGCTCTAGTGTGAAGGGTCAGTATATACTTGTCCTTTGAAACTGTATTGAACTAAACTGTGTTGTGTCCTAGCGTGTTGAGTTTGATGGAAATAGGTATCTTTGGTTCCCTGTAGCATGAAAAGGTAGGCTTATTTACTGTTTTACCTCATCCATGGTTTTGTATTGGCAGAAGTATAGATCCAGTCAGTGCTGGCAGGGCTGGAGTTAAGTTCCCTTCCCACTAATCTTTGACTAAAACTCAAGTAACTTGAATTAGTTTCTCTGCGTGGCCTTTGGTTTTAATTTCTTTGATTAAGTGAAGTTATCTCATATTGAACATATTACAGAAAACACAGATGTTATCTAACAGCATATTGTGTTAATATATTTCAAGAGCAGGAGAGTGAGTTTCATTTAAGTCTCAGGGTATCAATTAACAGCTCTGATCTTCTGAAATGGGGAACTGGTGGACTGTAGTGTTTAACGCTTTGGTTCTTTCTCTCTAACTGTAGCAGAAGGCTCCAGTTCCTGGACATTCTCATCCAGCAGGAATGAGGATCAATGTGGTGAACAACCATACACACAAACAGGTGTGTGCCTGCTCTGTGCTCTTTTTTTGTTACCTTTAGGGGGGAAGGAAGGTGTACATAAACATTGCAGGTGCAGAGATAACTTTAGGATGGAAGAGTGGAGGTTCTCCAGCATCTTAGCTCCCTATTCTTGAGTGGTTAAGATACTTTCATGGTAACTGAAGTTTTCATTTAGTCTGGTCTTGGTTCCTTGTGTGTTACGTGAGTGTGAAGTAGGCATTCCCAGTTTTAATCTATGCGCTAATGTGTTGGGGTTTTTTTTGGATGCTGTGACCTTTAGGTCTGATGATGTCTTTCTGTAAATTTCTGAGTGATGCATCACATGAAGTTGTTTTTGGTTTGCCATTCTGCCGGCCTTTTCAGAGAACGGCATGGTTGTACATGGTCAAATGTTCTATGGTGATGTGGGAGAGGGTGTAACCTTCCTGTGAGATCCCAGCTGTGGGTCCCTGCTGGAAACCTGATAGCATACGATGTGAAGTGGTATTCTGATGTACTCTCAAAGTTGCCATATCCCTTGTCAAACAGGCTTTGAGGAAGACCCTAGAATTTGTGCTGTCTCTTCTGTGATCAATTTTAAAGGTTTTTGTCACAGCCCCCAGCCATTCAGCCACCTTGGGTGCTTTTCAAGAGGAATTACACATTTACTTATTTTGTGTGTGTGTACGCATAAAGTATCACATGAAATATTGGAAAACTGATTTTCAGAATATCATGTCCTGTTTTTTTTTTGGCCTTGATTATGATAACTTTAGCCATTTGTGTATGTTACCTCTACATTGACCTGCTGCTCTCACCTATCCCAAATGTTGTTGCTTAAGGAAGTGTCTTCATAATTCTGACCTCATCACTATAAGCCTCGAATCAATTTCATTTGTCTCAAGCTCAAGTTCATTGTTCTGATGGCTAGCGTTTTTCCTGGTTCTTTCCTTTTCTGCACAATTCTCCTCTGTTCTACCATCCTTTTGTTTATTTTCTTCATAGCAATTCTGTGACTGGAACAACTTTTCTGTTTGTAAACCAGAATCTTGCTGACTATGAAAACCCACTTATTTTGCAAACTATCATTGCTAATCCCTCCATTTTTCTTTACCTTTCTACTGAATTAATGGGAAGCTGTTTTGAGTTGTGGCTTCTTATGTTCTGGGCAGTGCCATATGTGTACAGACTTTCTTAACATTATTTAGAGTCTGTGAAAAAATATTTGTGTAGGAGTTTGCCTCAGTATTTTAAGGCAGGGCTATGAGTGTTATTTTGTACTGGGAAATTAATTATTCATTCAGTAAACCTCCAAGTGCAGTGTTTTCTAGTGCCAGACGGTTATGTGCTGTGCTGAGGAAAGCAGGCTATTCAGAAGGAATGCTTGATTCAGATGTATTTGGCAGGCATCTGCTTAATTAAAAAAAATTTAAAAAATCATATGCACAGCCTTCAACTTCAAAGGTAGCAGGGTGCTAAGAAATAAGACTTTATTCCATTAATGTGGCTTCATCAGTCCTGATGAGGTCTAGGGATTAGAGAAATATGTATGTGGTTTCAGTACACCTAGGGAAACAGCTTTCCTGTGGCATTTCTGGGAAAAAAGTTTGATATATTTTTTTTAATTTTATTTTTTTTTTTACACTGATGTTTTGAAATGGGCTTGTGTACCTTCAGCTCTGTCCACAAGCTGCAAGGACAGGAGTGAAGTCGAATGTAGTTGTGTTCATTACCTGAAGAAGGCTGAAGACTGGAGAAAACTACTTGTTTTGGAGATGTCTAGATTAAATCTACCTGCTTGTAAACTATAACCTTGCTTCTCTTCAGGGTCTGTATGACATGGAAGATGATGATGAAAGTGTCTCTCCCCTTACTAGCAAACAGATGAAAATCACCACCACAAACAGTTTCCTGCACAACGCGGTAAGGGATTATCTGAACCGTCCCCACCAGGCCATGCTCACATTGGGTGGACACACAGGCTGCGGCTTTACAGGGCTTATGTTCTTTTAAAGTATGTAAACGATGCTTTCTCCTGAAATGTTTGCTCTTCACCCTTCCCTTTGTGCCAGTGTTCCTAGTGTTGTTTTTGGGACACAGTCCTTTCAGGCTAATGGTGGTTTTATAGGCCTCTTGTAGCCAGAATGTGTGCTTTCTCCCTTGCTCGCAGATTGCTGCCTGTTAGCTCTTCACTTTCTTTCTTGTTGGGGAAGTGCTTTGAATCTATCTCATTATTGTTCGAGCATGCAAGCAAGGGAAGCTTTCTGCTCTTTCTAGAGACTGGACATGAAAAGCTGGAAATCTCTTGCCATGCAAAATCTTAGTTGGCGGCTTGTTAGGGAATACTGATGATCAGGAGAAAATGCCATTTCAACACACAAATGTGAGGTCCTGCTCTTGGGATGGGATAACTCTCCAACTTAATCGAGAACTGACTGGCTACAAGTCATCTTTGTAGGAAAGAGCCTGGGGGTCTTGTTGAGTGATATACTGAGTTAGCAGTGCATCCTTCCAGCAGTGGTGGCCAACTGTAGATTGTATCTTAGTAAGATCATAGCCAGCAAATCAAGGAAGATAATTATTCCCATCTGTTTAGCATTTTGAGAATGCACCTGGAGTTCTGTGCCTATTTTGGGCCTCTGCAGTACAAGAAAGACACTGACAGACTGGAACTAGTACAGCGGGGTGGTCAGAGGACTGCAGCACGTGATGTATGAGGAGAGGGTGAGAGTGGTGTCTCTTAAGGCTGAGAAGGCTGTAGTGAGATCTGTCCTCTCTCACTGCCTAATATGTGGTCATAGAAAAGGCAAAACCCAGGCCCTTTTTAGGAGTGAACAGGGAAAAGGTGAGCCAACCAGTGTGTTGCAGCAAAAGAATTTCTAGTTGGTGGAGGGGAAGTTGTGCAATTCTCAGGGTAGTGATCAGCAGCTGGCACATGGACCCAGAGAGGTTTTGAAATTGCCATTCTTAGATATTCAGAGTTTAACTGGATAAGACCCTGGGCCAACCTGATGCGTCTTTGAAGTTAGTCTTGTTGCAGACATGGGAATTGGACATAGGTTTACCCCAAATTATTCTGTGGTTCTGAAAACATAAATTTATGGGGTTTTACCATCACACAGGCAGTCTAGTGCAATGATTATCTCATGTTTTTTTCTTGTGGGTATTCAGATTAGAGTTCCTGCCCATTTGTGATCCATAAAAGCAGCCTTATGGGTTGTTTTTTTCTTCTGCAGGAGTAAATATGTTATTGCCAGTGTTCACAGAAGCTACCAAGCACAATTTTAGTCTGGCTTTACACTCAGGTAGTTCCAACTAGAAAGGTTACACTGCATGTCTTTGTGTGCCCTAGCTTGGTGTTTCTGAAGAAGTATTGCTGTTTGTACCAGGGCAGATCAATCTTACCGTTATTGAGCAATCTCTGTGAACACTTGTAAAGTACTTGAAAATCTTTGAATGAAAGGAGCTTTTCAAATTCAAAAGTGCACTGATAAAGTTCATTTAAGAAGAATATGAAATTAAAAAGTGCTTGTTAGTGAGGGAAGTGCTCTTCTGGGATAAACATATCTTTTTATGTTTATGCCTAGAAACTTTAGTTGATTTTTGTCTCAAAGCTGAAAGTCTCCAGCACTGTAGTGGCTTTGACACCAGGAAGGATATGCAGTTCTTAGTGCATGCTGGTAATACTCTCCTACTGTAGATTCTTGAAAAACAGGGATGACTTCTTGTAACCTTCAGCTCTCAGAGATACTTTTTTCTTTCTTCCTGTAGACTGGGCTGAGTGGCAATAAATTTTCTCTGTCCAAGACTGTTCCCCTGACTAAAGTCGTCCAGAATGATACATACACAGCTCCACCTGCACCTCCCTCTCCTATGCGGACGAAGGCCTTGACAAACATGTCCCGGACCTTAGTGACAAAGGAGGAGCCTCCAAAAGAACCAGCACCTGTTGAGGTGAGCCCAGGGAAGTAGGAGATGCTCTTCATAGGAGTCTCTGAAACTTGCTGTTTATTTGTCATGTGAGCAGCTTGTTTCTGCCTGCCTTCCACCATTATTTCTGGGACTCCATCAAGCTTGTTCTGATAACTGCAACCCATGACCCAAGAATTTAAAATCTGTCTAAATATTCTTTTCGTCAGAGTTTGAGACACTAGGAATTCTCAGATAATGCATCTTGCTTCTCTCTCTTTTTTCTTTTTTTTTTTCTTTTTTTTTTTTTTTTTCTCTAGCATGTGAACACATGGTCCTGGAGGAATCCATGTTACAGGGAGGTGGCAGTTGTTCAGACACTCACTTGGTGGCTTCCATGTCCTTAGGAATAGTGTTTTAACACTATTAGATATGTTGTTTTCTGTCTACTCCTGTTAGCAAGGAGAAAAATGGGGTTCTTCCAAATACATTTTCTTGCTGTACACACAAGACCTCTCAGGCAATTTGTAGACAACCTACCTGGAATTCCTTTGCAAAGTTGCCTGATGTTGGGTTGTCATGGTTTAAACCCAACCGACAACCAAACACCACATGGCTGCTCATTCACCATCCCCCCAACCTGGGGGATGGGTGAGAATGTGGAGGGATAAAGGTAGGAAGACTTGCAGGTTGAGATAAAAACAGTTTAATTGAAATAAAACAATAACAACAATAATAGAAGGTACAAATGGGTAATGTGCAATGCAATTGCTCACCACCTGGTGACTAATACTCACTCTGATCCCAGAGAAGCTAAGATCCTGAAACCACAGTCCTCGAAGCAAGGAGTTCCCTCTCTTCCTGGCCAACCCTCCTCTATGTATTGAGCATGACATTATATGATATAGAATATTTAACTGGCCAGTTTGGGTCTGGTGCTCTGGCTCTGCTCCGTCCCAGCTTCTTGAATACCCGCACACTGGCAGGACATGGGGAGTTGGAAACAAGGATGTGGTACAGGTAACCCACCAGCTGTTCCCAGGCACGTTAAGTTCAGCATACTCCTGAGGGGCTGGAGCTGTATTTTGGGGTTTGCTGACTGGTGTAGAGTGCAGCAGAGATACATGCTTAAAACTGTGGGCATGACCAGAGGGTACTGTGTAGTGTGTGGGTTAAGTTAGCGTTGTACTTGGGAATGAAAGAGAACAGTTACTTCAGAGAGAAGTTAGAATGGAAAGGGGCTCCTTTTCACCATCAGGTGAGTTGAGCTTTTGTAAACATTGATACTTCCTATTACTAGCTGTGTAGCTCCTTTGTGTGTGTGTGCAGACTTTCCCAGACATCCCTTTAGTGACTTTTTAATTCTTGCTCTGCTATGCTGCATTTCTGACCTTTTTTTGTGATGCATGTGTTTGTGTTGGCAGCTGGCATTCAGTCCTTTGGAAGGCACAAAGATGACTGTAAACAATCTGCATCCTCGAGTCACAGAGGAAGACATTGTTGTGAGTGTTGCTTACTGCTGAATTGTGGATGAATGACACTTCCTTCCCTTATCCTACCTCTTTTTTGATAAATCAGTTGATCTGTGGTGAATGCAGTGAAGAGGGGTATGATGTGGTTTTGCTTTCCTTGCAAAAGCTTTGAGGGTTCCTGATTGTCTTGGGGTTTGTTCACTTTTTTTAAAAAAAGGTGTGCTTAAGAGGATGGGACAGAATCCCGTTTCTGGGGTGTATTGAGATACCTGACATCATTTAGAAGAGTTCATGCCAAATGATGCTTAGTGTTCTTGAATTTATGCCCCCATCCAAACTATCTAGGTGCTTCCATTCTCTGCAGGCTGAGAATGAACCTGGTCTTAATGTGTGACAGATGGTATAGAGTACTGACCTCAAATTTTTCTGCTCATACAACCTGTATTACTAATGCCAGGTACTCATACCGTAGCAAACACAGTGAGACAAGTGTCAAAATTCTGCCATGTGTTTACTAAGCAGGATGGGTGATGCACTTAGCAAACTAAGCCTTTCTCACTCACCATCTTTGGTTGAAGTGATACCTTTTATGTGACTGTGGTCATGACTAAAAAGATCTCTGTCCTCAGGAGTTATTCTGTGTGTGTGGCGCTCTGAAGCGAGCCCGGCTGGTGCACCCTGGAGTTGCTGAGGTAGTATTTGTGAAGAAAGATGATGCTATCACAGCGTATAAGAAATACAACAACAGGTGCTTAGATGGTAAGTTTGAGGCCAGAGTTGCATTTAGGATAGATAATTGCCACTTTTCCACCTCAGTAGAGAGTTTAAGAGCATCGCAGATGCTTTCTTCTCCAAGAGAGAAGAAATGCCAGAAAATCCATTCAAGAGCTAGACAATGTAATAGGCTCCTATGTAACTAGCTGAATATATGCACAGTTGATGTAAGTAAAATTCAAAAAAATGTTTTCCTAGAAACAGAATGTTCAAAGGTAGAGGCAGGGTCCTAGTGAGTCTGCTGGTCTAACTTTCAGATCAAATTTCTGTTGTTTCTAATCCAGTGCTGGGAACTAGATAGCCCTTAGGAAGGCTTTACCTGCTTACAGAGTAGCAGTTTGCAAAGTACAAGTAAAACTAATATTTGCAAAAGTCTCAGGGCGTAGGCAGACATTTTGAATTGGACTTGTAATACAATTAGTATCAGCTTATCCATAAACTCTGAATGATGTAATGTTTAATTTGGATCCACCTGCGGTGATGATGTTGACTAAAATTTGATGTTAATTTTTAGCTGGAAATAGTTGCTTTTTCCATCTCTAGATGAGTGACATGATGTGAATGTCAGATGAGCAGACAGCTGAGAATGGAAGATTCTCTTCTGTCTCTGCTAAGGGTTTTGTACTTATATGTAAATTCTTCATTAACGTGATTCTTCATATTGTACTGACTGTTTCAGTGGCTCTTCGGTTGCTGCTGTTTTTTTCAACAAAAGATGTATCAGCGGTTCTTTCTCATGTTTGTCCAGCATGTGGAACTATTGATGGCGCTGTTGTGTGATACTCCTGGGGTCTTGCCTTACCACAATTCTGATAGGACTTCTTTTATTGTGCTTTTGTTTAGGTCAACCAATGAAATGCAATCTCCATATGAATGGGAATGTCATCACCTCAGACCAGCCTATATTGCTGTAAGATGACTATATTTACATGGGGGGAAGAACTGAACAGGTTTGCAGGTTTGGTTTTGAGGAGAACCTGAGGGGAGGGAAACTTGGCAAATTGTTGTTGTCCCATTAATATTTTCATTCTCCTCCCTCTCTGTGGTGCACTTGATGTTGAGCTGGGTGCACTATAGCTTGACTCCATAGTGTTCCCAGCCCTGAGGTTCGGAATGAGTCTGAGATGAAGTTTTCTTGTGAGGAAAGCATATTTAAAACCTTTATATCTAATACTGTTAAGGGGATAACACTGATAACAGTAAATGCATACTAGTCTTAAATTTTATTTCATAATGAGAGGTTAAGTACTATGTTTTAATCCTCTAGCCGATTGAGTGATACCCCTTCAGTGAAGAAAGAAGGGGAACCACGCCGGTCAAGTGCAAGCGCCTCATCAAATCCCCCAGCTGAAGTGGACCCTGACACTATCTTGAAGGCCCTCTTCAAATCTTCAGGGGTCTCTGCCTCCGTGCAGCCCACAGAATTCAAAATTAAACTCTGAGAAGGGAGAGCAAGCTGTGGACTGGAAAACTCATTAAGTTGGAGAATGAGAAAAGGGCGGGAATGCAGATGTTTGCATTTGCCTGCCTTGAAATTTTTTGTTTTCTATGATCACTAACTTACTGTACAATAGTGTTTCCTCTTGTGTGTGTACTTTCTGTTTCCATAGTTGGAGTTTTCTTCCATGATTTTTTTCTGAAAGAATAACCTCCCCCTTCTGCCAGTTATGTATTACCAAGCATATACCATGTAACTCCCTTGTTTACTCCAAATCCCCTAGTGGCCATTAAAAGTGCACATAGACTTTGAGGGAAGGAGTGGTGATCTCCTTCTCTTTTCTTCTGACTGACCTTTAACTAAAAGGTACATCCCCTTGATTATCAACAGGCAAGAACACCATAGTGTTTCTGAAATTGCTGTGCTGGGTACAAAATCAGGTTATGGCTCCATACAGGAAGCACCATTTTGCATCTTTGTTTCGTATGCATTCAGTGGCATACTACTTCATTCTGGCTGTT
This sequence comes from Athene cunicularia, assembly GCF_003259725.1. NCBI lineage: Eukaryota > Metazoa > Chordata > Aves > Strigiformes > Strigidae > Athene > Athene cunicularia. The sequence continues at coordinate 3,721,987 of NW_020799092.1, read as the reverse complement.
GGATGTTGTTCTGCTTTATGAGCTGTAACATTGAGAAGAGTGAGAAATTGAGCTTCCCACTGTGTATACCAGCCAGCAGAAGCATCAGGCAGAAAAGACATATGCAGAAGTGCACCACCCATTGTGCTACAGGAGGGATGCTTCAGCTCTGGTAATGCAGAGAGGGGGGGTGTGGGGGGGGAAGCTCTGTCATTTGTATGATGAATGTATTGGTCCTGAAGGGTCAGGCTCAGTTGCTCTCCTTTCTGGTCTGAAAAATGAGAACCAGTGTTGGGTTCAGAGCCAGAGGAAATCCAGCTGTTTCACTCCTGTTAGACTATTGCATCCTCCTGTTGATGCAGGGACATTTATCTTTTTATCCTAACTTACACAGTGTCCTATAAAAAGGAAGGAGCTGGGGCTTTTTGTCAGATACTAATACATAGGAAGCAGCTATTTCTTGTGCCTGAGAGCTCGTTTGGGCAATGTTTGGCTGCTGCGCGGGCATGCTGCTTGCATGCAGGGATCTGGAGGATGATTGCTGCACTTCCTGCCTTCAGGGAGAAGAGAGCAGTTAGCACCCTGTGAATGTTAAGCTCCAGTGCAGAGCAACAAGGATGCACCTTGGGCCAGTGAGCAGCTGTGACGAGCCACAGGCCACTAGGTGGCACTTATAACACTTCCTTTGTTAGTACAGCGTTATTGACGTGGGTATTTGAAGTCCCGGCAGCTCCATTCGTTTGTATTTGTTCAGATTGTATTACAAGAGAGGAAAGCTAAGAGCCACTTCCAGAATCTGCTTGGGGTTTGAACTTGATCTTTCTAGCTAGGAGACTAACCTAATCCATTTGTTCAGCTCTGCTGAACTTTAATGAACTCTGTAACTGTTGTAGGTCCAGATTCCATTTCTTGGTTAACCCTGTTTCTTTTGCTTTCTTGTTCTGTATTAATTCTTTGCTCTGTCTAGCTCGTGCACGCCATTCCTCTATCTCACTGTATCCCTTTTAGCTATGGAAATAACTGAGGACTTGGCAGGACTTGATTTTCTGGAGTACTCCCTTCGGTTTGGAAGCCAATGCCACCATTATTGGTAGGGTGTTTTAATGTGAACAACAGATGTTTGTACGGGAGGGGACCTAAGACAGCTATTGTTCTCCTTTTTTAGATCATCCATCAAACACCTGTGTTTTATTAAAAAAAAAATGGGGGAGGGGGCGCAAACATTAGGGGTTGGAGAAGATAATGTATTATCTGTTTCTGAATAAACGTTTGTTATACAGAGTGGATTGTAAGCCTTTGTAGATGCTGTGAAGCAACTAAAGATAGGTGGAGTTATTCCAACATTGAAGTGAGCATACTTTTAGAAGAATCTAGAAACTTCAGAACTGATGGTGTGATGAAGAGCAAGAGGAGTATATGGATGAGATAATTGATACTCCTAAACCTTTTAATCTGAATCTTTGAAATTAGTATCTGATTTGTGCTGCTATGTGGAAGCAACTTCTGTCCCCACCTAGTTCCAATTCTGTTGTTACAGAAAAGGGTCTCTGTTATTTACAGCCTAGGAATTTAAAAAGTAATTTTTATAAAAAGAAATACACAGCTGTGAAATCAGGGTACCAGTTCTAGGTGAAGTAGGGTACTTTAATTAGCTAGATAGAAAGCTGTGGGAATGTGAAGATGCATGTATTGTGAGCGTGTATCTTGTCTCTTCTGAAAGAATGGGGAGATCCAAGTATTTTTTTAATAGATTCGTGTCCATTCCAAAAGCCAAATAGCAAGGTGCACTTTATAACTTGCTGTTAAATTGTGCATTGTGTTTAGGTTATCTGTGAGTAATTAGGATGACATTAACATACTTTGGAAGAACTGCTGTTCTCTAGCTCTGTGATCTATGGCAATGTTTTTTAAATTGATTAAGTTAATGATTGCCTAAACACCATGCCATGATTTATCTTACATTTGTGTTGCTTTTCCTGTTCTCAGTCAGATTTATAAAGTTATCTTAGTCTTCTTATACTTCATAGTGTGTCTTCTTTCCTTGGGCACTGAAAGAAGAGTAACCAGTTATTCCTAGTCCTTTTCGAGTGTCCACCTTGCAGCTTTACAGTTTCTTCTGGCTGTTCTGCAATTGTCATGCTCATCTTGTCTGCAGTTTCACTGAGCTTACCTACCACTTTCTGACTTCGCATCTGTGTGCATTTGCTCTCATGCAGCATGGTTATATTTTTGTTTTGTTTTCCTGGGCTGCTGGAGATTTTACAGTTGCAAATGAAACACTGATTGTTTGCACTAATTCAGTATGGCCAGGACAGGTGGTAGGTAACTTGTAATAGTGTTTCTTTCTATTTGCTTTTTCAAAAACATGACGACTTCTGAAGTGATGCCACAGTTTGGAAGTTTGGTGTATTTTCATGGTTTTTGCATGTACCACTTCTGATAATGTTCATTAACTTGGCTGTTTGGTTGAGTCAACTCTCCATATAATTTCTTGCTTTCACTGACCCTTTTTTCACCTTGTACATACAACTTGCTTCAATATCTTTTATCTTTGGAGTGGTCCTGTCTTCCATTCAGTCATAAATAGAAGTTCCTCTGTAAAAGTAATCTTTTTTTTTTTTTCCTGATTAACAAGAGCCTTTAAAAACAGTTGTTCTTACAGTTGTCTTTGAATCGTTTTACATATCTTTAGATTTTGTTTGTTTGTTATTTGCCTCTCTAGGACAAAGCCCATTGCCAGTGTTTTACACTGTTCAGGTCTTCATTTTCAGAACTCTTACACTGAATGATGGTGTGTAATGAGCTTTCTCACAGAGCATCCTCTGAGGTGCTCGGATGGGGAAGCCTTTTGCTAACCCTGGGGCGGCGGCGGCGGGTCCCTGTCCGCTGGAAGGCGCCGCCCGCGCTGAG
>NW_020799092.1:3706347-3719048 GCF_003259725.1 Athene cunicularia | reverse complement strand
GTATAAGAGACAGGGGCTGGGGCCGTGCGCTGTTCTCCGTGCTTGAGGGTGAGGGGATGGGGAGGGGAATCGCCCTTGCTTTCCTGTACCGCTTGCTCTCCCTTCTTCGTGTCCAGGACGCTCTGTCTGAGCTGTTCTCCCGCTGCGGGCGTGTCCAGTCTGTGGACATCTGTGACAAGCCAGGGACGGGAGAGAAAAAAGAAAAACTGACGTCCAAATTCTTCAACCGCAAAACTGTAACGGTAAAACTGGGGCGGGAGGGCGAATACTGGTGCTTTAGTGGTCAGAATGGGAAAAGATTGCAAGCACTGAGTGGTACCATGAGATACGGGAAACCATTTGGGGGCATTGGGTAACGTGGTTATTGATTTGTTTACTTTTTTTTTTGCTATCCCACTGCAACTTGTAGTTTGATATTTTATTTTATTTGTACTGCGTCTCCTTGCTGCGTTGCCAGTTTCCCTGATAACTGGCCTAGGAGTCTTTTTCTTTTAGGGATTTCAAGTAGCGTATGTGGTATTCAGGAAACCAGCTGCTGTCCAGGCAGCCAAGGCTCTGTCACGGGAAGGTCCCTTGCTGATATCAACAGAGAGTCATCCTGTGAAAACTGGCATTAGCAGTAAGTTGGCCCTAGCTATCTTCCTGCTATCTAGTGTCAGGGAAGAACTATACTCATTCCTTGCTGAATCCTACCTGCATGTCCCAGATTAATTCTCACCATTTGGTACTGAGCCAGGAGACATCCAGTGTTATATTGTCTGGCTTTTATTATTTACAAGGTAGCAATCTTGTAGTGAATGTTGTAGTCTGGCCCAGGGACTATGGGTGAATGGAGTCACATGGTACAATGGAAGAGCAGTTTTTCCCGAAACCTTTTCAGTGTTACATAGACTCAGAGAAACCGGCTGTGGCTTGTCCTGAAAAAGGAATCCACACTCGGTAACAGGCACCAGGCGTCTGTCAGGATGACAGCACTTCAGATATGATCCCTTGACAGGAACCTGCAGCCCTGAATGTTCTACCTCTTGGGCTTAAGGCTAGCTTATTCTTGCTTGGGAAAGTTGCAAGTTCTTTCCATCACTTACAGGCTGTGACATGGGCTGCAAGTTGGTTGAGCTGTGGCAGTGGGGAGGCTGAACAGGAATGGGAACAGAGTGTCCTTCCCTGCAGCAGTTCTTTCTAGAGCTGCTCAAATGCATCACACTAGTGCTTGCTTCTAACAGGCTACTGCTGAATTCTGCCCTCTCTGTCACAGAGTGGATCGCCAGCTATGCTGCCTCAGTTGTGGATCAGGAGGAGCTGAAGGCTGAGGTGGATGCCTACATGCAAGACTATGACAAAAAGATAGCAGAGGTGAGGCCAGGGTGGGGAGTGAACCCAGCTAAGCAGTTTGGGGAGAGTCTGGTCCAGAACAGCTGATCCTTGCACCAAGAGCTTACAATAGGTATCCACAACTAAATTGGGGCCTGCCTGGCATGCAGTGTTTTGACTGAGAGTTGAATGTCTGGATACTTGGTCCTATGCCTTTCTTCAAATCTTGTGCAGAAGCTGGAGCTGTAGTTTTGCATGTTTTTAAGGGGGACTGTGGGGGAGCTGGGTGTCAGGCTGGCTGGCAGCCCATCTGCACTGAGCTGCCTCACCCTCCTGCCTTTGCAGGAAGAAGCCAAGGCAGCCAAGGAGGAGGGTGTTCCAGATGAGGAGGGCTGGGTGAAGGTGACGCGAAAGGGCCGGAAGCCTGGCCTGCCCCGGACAGAGGCTGCCAACCTGCGGGTGCTGGAGAGGGAGAAACAGAAAAAGGCCCGCAAAGAGCTGCTGAACTTCTATGCCTGGCAGCATCGTGAGACCAAGAGAGAGCGTGAGTGTCCAACTCTCCTCCTACCCTTGCCTGTGTCTCTTGTCTCTCACATTGTGGCTCAAAGAATGTGCCCTTTTTCCTTCAGTGGAGGCTGTGTCCAGCTGTGGGTGAACAGCTGGCTGGGTGGTTCTGTGAATAGCCTCGACAGTTCTTTGGGGGGCCCCTTGCCACCATCAGCTCTAGTGAGGGCCGCTGGAATATTTTGCGGGAGAGCGTGCAGGTCATGGCTTTCCAGTAGATGGGAATTCAGTCTGCGCAAAGGCAGCAATTGAAAGGAAAAACTACCCTATGTCCTCCCCAAGAGGGAGCTGCAGCACTGCTGGAGATGAATGGCCAGAGCCCTGGCTTGGCACTCAGCCCAGGTGCAAAAGGACCTGCTCTGGGAAGTGTGTGTCTGCAGGTGTCGGGACTGAGCCCCTCCTGGTGTGCGGAAGTGAAGCACCCCAGAAGAGGGAGATCCACACTGCTCCTGTGTGACCTGTCCTTTCTGTTTCAGACATTGCCCAGTTGAGGAAGAAATTTGAAGAGGACAAGCAGAGAATTGCACTGATGCGAGCCCAGCGCAAGTTTCGGCCGTACTAAGCCGTACTGAGCTGTTCCTCAGGTGCCTGTGCTGGAGAGGGCAGGAGAGATGTCCATGGACTCCACATGCCAAAGCATTTCAAGGAATTGAGGCAGCTTCAGGTTGTGCCTGCCCTTGGATCTGAAATGGGAGATCCCAACAGCTGCTGCTGGAGTGGGAGTTTCCTTCACTCACACTAGTATCCTGCTCTCCTGGCCATCGGCTGGCCCCGTGGCACCGCTTCCCAGGCTGCTCAGGTCAAGGGGCTGAGGCATTTCCTGTGACAACCTCTATTGCTCTGCCAACCAAGGCGCTCCTAAAGCTTGGTGAGAACTGGGATTGACCTAGCACAGCCTCTGCAGGGGCAGAGAATGGCTGAAGAACTGTAAATAAACTGCTGCTATGTTCTCAAAACATGGGAATGCCTCCCTCTCTCTTCCCCTTTGGTCTGCTGTGGAGGACAGCTTGTGTGCTGGGGTGGCAATAAAAGTCACAGTTTGTATGCTGGTGCTCCTTCCCACATTTTATCTGGGGCTGAGTAAGAAGAGGAGGGAAGTGACCTTGAGAAAAGCCCAACTGGGAAGTTTCCAGACCTGTTGTCACAAGGAAAGATCAGTGGTTTTGAACAGAGCCCTATCCCTTCCCTTGGTGTTTTCCTCCCAGGTGGCTCCCCCTCCGGCAGGTGTTGAGATGCCCAGTCTTCCTGCTACGCATGGAGCTCTGCAGCTGTGTCTAGCCTGGGCTATGGGAGCTTCTGATGGTCTGCACCATCATTAGAACAAGGCGAGATGGCAGCCTAGCTTTGGAGGGAGAAACCTGACTCTCCAAGGCCTGTTCCCACTTGACTTGTCCTGCAGGAGGCAAGTAAGGAAGGCAGTGGACATTTCCAGCTGCCGGGCAATGCTTTTGTACTGCCCATATAGCATTTGTGCAGCTTTGGACCTCACGATGTTCACCCCAGCACACACTCAGATCAGAAAGGGGCTGTAACCCACCCACCCCCTGACTTTCACACATCTATTTTATTGCCTGAAACCTTGATATAGGTGTGACCATGAAAGTAAGGTGGAAATGCTGATAAATTCCACAAAGCTGGGTTAAAATGGATTTATCCTCCCCTAGATCACCCACTGCAAATGCAGTTTCCATTGCACTGAGGAGTCTGCCAGGCCTGCTTGTTTCAGGGGGCTTTTTGCATCGATTTAACTAGGAGGCAGATGGATCCTTAATATGCCCTATCTAAAGCAGACTGCATGTAAAAATCTCTGCCTCCTGAGATCGGTGTTTTAGCTGCTTGGGTGAGCATCCCAAAAGAAAGGAGGTTCACTCTCCTATAGAGTCAAGATGACAGTTAATCTTTATTTAGAAGGACAGAAATAATCTCTGAAAACTTTTCTGTTATTAGTAGTTCTAGCTGCTTCAGCTAGAGGATTAGTGACTTATTCCCTAGGAGTTCATTAAAATGGCCTTCTGTGCCCAGGTGAGTTTCCACTTAAGCTGATTTTTTTTTTTTTTTTCCAAAAAGCAGCAGCTCTCGTGGTAGAACAGAGCTACTGAGGTCTTGTGAGCTCAGGTACCCTTGGAAGAAAGCAAAGAAGCAGAACACTTTCCTGATTTTTGTGTAGGTCTAATCCTGGGAGGAGACTGGTCACACCACCCTTGGGGAGGAGGTGAGATGAGCCACCCCTCTCTTGTAAGGCTACAGCTGGTGCTGCTGCTCCCAGAGAGGATGCCTCTGCCTGTATTCCTGCTCCATTTCAGGCTGCAAGTTAGGAGCAAGCAAGGGGAAGGTTGCTGTGGGCCTCTATCCCCATACTTACAGAGCTGGAATTGAAGGAAGGATTCCCTTTGACAACTGAGACACTTTGCTCAGCTCTTCCTCAGCGAACACCTGGCAGACCTGCTCCACCCTACAGTGAACTAAGCTGAGAAAACAGTATCATGAAACTGATGTTGGATGCAAGGTAGGAATGTGACGATTCCTCCAGAGCCAGCTTTTTAGCTTTGTTCTCCTGGACTGCTGCAGCAGTGAGGGATTCCTAGAGCCTGGCTCTGGTGTTCTGTGCTGTCAGGAAGTTGCTGATGATCCCAGACACCATCTCGGGCTCGTTCAGGTGCACAAAATGACTCCCAGGCACTGATACTAGCTGGATGTGCTGGAGGGAAAGTACACAAGATATAGGCCAGGGAAGTGTTCCCTGAGGCAAGCTGTAGCACACATAATGGGGTGGAATTGGGAGGACCAGGGACGAGCTGGGTCCAGAGGGCTGTACTAACTCGGGATTTTGGTAGCAAGGGCAAAGTTGGCTTCCCTGCCCTGTGAGGGCTGTGCTGTTCAGGACAAACCACCTAGTGGGGGATGCCCACCAAAGTGAGCTGCACCCTAGCTGCTGCTCCCAGGTTTGTGGCACATAGCATGGAGATGCAAGGATGGAGTTTGCTCTCACCTCTTTGAGGGAAGACTCGAATGCCTCCAATAGGGCTTTAACAAAGTGATTTCCACTGTCTAGCTTGTGCGGTACCAGGAGTCCATCTTGTGCTCTGAAAAGCAACAGCAAGGCTCAGTACAGCACACAGTTTGCTGCTGTCCTGGGTGGAAGCAGTGTCCCCAAGACAGTGGGATGACACACCCAACTGCTCTTTCCAGGCTGCTTGTAAACAACAGGGTTACAGGGTAATACATGGTAGTCAGAGGAGCCCTAATCAGCTATTTTCTACCAAGCTAAAACCTCAGGTGACTGCCTAGTAGTAGCATAGTGGAGACTGGTTAAATACTGTCCTCAAACTGCTGGTTCCTTAATTGGTCTGAGTACATGATTCCTCACCCTATCTTTGGCTCTTAACTTTCTCCTTCCATACAGCTTCCACATCTCCCATCTGTCCCTTTTCCCCCTCCATGCTGCTGCTTTAAACAAGGTATGCTCTGCTTGGAGAGTGACTACCAGGGCAGCCCCCCTGGAGAAGCCAGCATTAGACCTCCTGCAGAGCTAAGATTGTGCCATCTCCTCCCATGCTGCAGGTAGGTGATGGGACAAGGTGACATCCCAGGCAAAGGAATGTCCTCTGTATGACCTAGAGGACCTGTCCTCATCGTGAGGTTGCATTTTCTGACGAGCAGGAAAATCCTTAAGCTCTTACAATTTCAACAGACTGGGGAAGCCAAAACTGCAGCTCATTTCTGAACTTCTAACACTTCCTCTCATTTCCTAGAGACCTTTAACAGCACCATACAGGCTGAGGTAGCCAGAGCCCTGCACATCTTGCCCTTTAGGAGATGGGGAAAAATGCAGAGGAGGACTGATGGAACCAGCTACCCACCCAGACAGCTTAACAGCTTGCGGGGCTCTGTGGAAGCCACTGGCTACCCCTCCACAGCTTTTCCCTGCCATGGGCACTGCAGGGGAGAGCTTGCAAGAGCTGGGTCAGGCTGGGGGCTCCATGATCAACTGGAGGAGGTGGAGGCTGCTGTGGTTTCACCTGTTTGCTCAGGCAAGAAGTTTTGGGGTCTGGAGAAGGGGACAGGCCAGGTAGCTGTGACTGGGGAAGAGTCAGCCCAGGAGGAAAGCAAGTAGGAGCAGGGCTGTGGAGGGTCATGTGTTTGCCAGGATGGCTCCTGGCTGTAAGGCCAAGGGATGGAAAGTTGCGCAATGGGAGTGTGAAGGAAGGAGCATGGGGAGGACAGGGCAGGAGTGGCATTTCCTCATTCAGTCTTGCACTAGGGAGGCCCAGCCTGAAAGCACAGTGCCAGGGCAGGAGGGGGATGTTCCAGCTGCTCTCTGTCTGCTCCAGGAGCCTGCCCAGCCTAGGGTAGTGGTGGGGAATGCTTTTTCCATGTGAGGTTGTACTGTTGTGCCAGCTGGCCCGAAGGTCTGGATGGCTGCTGCAGAGGAGGGGGTAGTGGATGGCTCCTTTCTAACCTTCATTCCTTCCACCCAGGACCGCAGGGAGGCCACGGGGGCTAGTTTGGCTTGTGCTTCACTCACACAATGATAAGAACACGGTCCTGGATCTTCTGCAGGAGCTTCACACACTGCTCCACTGTGAAGGACTCTCGACTTTGCTGCAGGTGCAAAGACAGGGAGAGTGGCAAAGGTCAGGGACAGCAGCTTAGGACAAAGGGTGTCCCTGACCCCTGCCGTGCTAGTGGCTCTGAAGGCTGAAGGGGCTGTGGCCCTGAAGCTGCTGTGCTGGGACATGACAGGCGGCCAGGCTGTGCACAAGAGTAGCTGGCTCTGCAAAGGCTCCTTTTGTCCAGCTGTGTTTCAGGACTGCCAACAACGCTGCCTGCTGGGATGCAGCACATATGGGAATGATCTCATAGCAGAGAAAAGCTTTAAGAATCCTTTTACAAAAAAGGAGACAGTACACTACTCTGGCTTTCATACCCTGGCAGTAGCACAGGTAGAGGAGGCCCCACTTGCTCAGAAGTGGCACAAAGCTATCAAAATATCAAACATAAGGACTCTGCTCCACACTCTCTCCCCTTCTTATACGGGTGACCTGACAAAGAACTTGACCAAAAGCATCCATGTATCTGCTGCCTGAAGAGTTATAACAGCAAGAAAATGTGGCCAGGGGGCCCTGGAGCAGAGGAACTGCTAAAAAAAAAAAAAAAATCAGTAACATTTTCCAGTGACTCTCTAAGTTGAGTCAGTTAATGATTGAGTGCAGGCTCTTTTAACAGCAGCATTTAAGAGATGTGGGAATTAGGGAAGCAGAAAGTAAACGGCTGGGTGGAGGCAGGGCCTGGGCTCAGTGAGTGGGCCTCCACTATCTGAGTTTTCTGTAAGCTTGGGGCCCAGAAGCAGCAGGGGGCACATCAGAAGAGCAATGCTCACCGTATGGACTCTCATGTCTCTGTTATACACCAGCCCTGGAATGAAAAAAACAAGGTTTTTGTGTCTCACAGGAGCAGGAGTTGCTCTGTTTCACCTCACCTTTGGGGTCTTCCCAAGACTTTCTGAGACGGGAAGAAAATGATTAATTCTGATTTCTCCCTCCCTTGATTTCTTTAGCTGTTCTAGGACCCAAGCACCAACCCTACTTACTGGGGATGGAGAGCTTTGCCTCCAGACTTAATTGATCCCATTCAGGCTGTGTAAACTTGTAGCTAGGGCACCCTGTACCCTGTGGAAGACAATGGCTGTTGGCACTGCTCCCTTCCCACTCCCAGCGTTTGCCCAGCACTGTGATGAGCCCTGTCTCCACGCAGCCCCTTACCAGTGGGTGTCTCAGTTGCTCCTCGCTGCAGTAGGATTGCCCCACCCTCTGCTGTCAGATGTCTGTTTGCTTCTAAGAGCCTGAGGGAGACATGGCAGAGAGATTGTGTGGCTGGAAAAGGGAGGAAGTGAAGCAAAAATGGCATGACAAGGTGACAGTGAGCTCTCAGGCTGCTTCAGAAAAGAGCAGGAAGAAGCAGCAGCTTCTGGCAGCAAAAGCAAAAGGTCTTGCTGAGATTCCAGAGGAGGACTTGAAAGGGGAAGTGCAGAGACAGTTTCCCCTTCTCATTCATGCAGGTGTAACTCTGTCCAAGGTGAGGCCAGGCAGCAAATGAAGAGGACAGAAAGGAACCCACCTCTGCAATGCTGCTTTGGGGCTCCGTGCTTTGGGAGTTTGCTGCTTTGCCTCCAGATTCAGTAATCTGTCAATCACCATCCGTTTTGATTTCCGCCATGCCTCTGTGTCCTGAAACAAAGAGAGGTAGGGAACAGGAAGTAACCTCTCCTTTCTGAATCATTTTACCTCTTATCAGAGGGTAGAAGAGGGCATTTTACCCTTTAACTTCCCTAAGAACTGGTACCGGTTATGGACATCATATTAAAAATGCCCATTTCTGGGGAAAAAGGGAATAGCAGTACTTGAAAGGTAAGGTACGAACAGAAAGATAAGCACTGTTTTAAAAGAACTTAAGAATTTTTTACCCTTGCAATCTTTTCTACCTCTTCCCACCTCACTTCTGAGTTTAGGACAACTGTCCAAAAGAGTCAGGTAAACCTAGTATTTTTCATGTCTTTGACCCTAGGCTTTTATCCCACTTCTGTGAACTGAAGCCCCAGCACCTGGTAGCAGATGGCAGATAGGGAATGTAGCTTTATGTCCTGCCAGGAACAGAACAAAAAAATCCACCAGTCTTGTACTCAGGTCACCCAACAAGCTGTTGGCAAAAATATAATCTCTGCTGGCAGTTGCTTGACAGAGGTTCCAGTTCCCTGGACAGGGCACAGACAAGTGAGTTCCAGGGCTAAGGGACTGCCGGATGTGGAGCACTACCACGTGTCCCCCAAGGGCTACTCTAAGCAGGGACCTCAGTCCATGCAACAAGGAGCAGATCTGTGCCTGCCAAAACAAAGAGCCCTGAGACTTGTGTGACCTGCCAGGAACTGGTCACATCAGTGCTTTTTCTGAACAAATGAGGGAAAGAAAAAAAACATGTTTTTTTTATTTAAAAAGGAAGGGAAGAACACAAGAAATCTAACCTCTGGAGCTAGCAGAAAGCCAAGATTTTCCAGCAGGATCAGCTTGTCCACCATCTCAGGATAAAGGAAAGAGAACTGAGGAAAGATGAGACAATCTAAGAGAAAAGCTGAACACTGAGTGATGTCATCCTGCTACCCTGGAGAGGGGGCTGTCTGTCCCTTCATTCCTCTCCCATTTATTGTTCCAGCTATGGAAATCACAAACCCAGGAAGAAAGGACTCACCATTCCTGCCACAGACCCACCTGCAGAGGAGAGAAAGGTGCTCGGTTACAGACAGGACACCCTCCAGTAACAAAAACTCCCCTGCAGCAGGAGCTGCCTTAGAAGCAGAATTGCATGTGGTACCGACAAAGCCCCTGCTACAAAGTAGAGCTCTCCCAGCAGGCAGGATGCAGGCAGAGGGCACGGCTGTGGGCCAGCTGGACTCCTCATCCTGTGCCATTCCCATCTCCCTCTCAGGCAGCAAAGGCCAAGGAGAAGTTACTAGTAAAAATACTATTGTGTGCAGGTCCTGCAAACTGTGGCCAGAGCAGCCCTAGAGAGCAAAACCTAAATTGTGGCAAAACCCAATCATGTCCCAAACACAAAAGGAAGTGTCTGCCTGGGGTCCGGTTCCCCTCAACAAGCTCCATGACCCACCACAAAGGGCCGTGCTTTCTTCAGGCTTTGTGACCTTGTGGGGCCCAGGCAGGAAGGCCTGCTGCGAATTCTCCTGCTGTAGACCACCCTCTTTGCTCATCACTGTTCCCTCCTAGGGGTGGGGGAAAGGCCCACAGCAAAAGTTACCACTGTTTGTACTACAGGGTTTTGAAAGCAGAGGCATTTCAAACAAGGGCACAGATTTTTGAATCACTCAAGCTGGAACCTGGTACTTGACACACTATAATAAATATTCCAACTCAGCTCCTAGCAGCATGTCTTGTAAATTAATTATCTACTCTTATTTCCACAAATCTCACGTCTTACAAGGACAAGAGCCACTTACCCATACTGTGACCCATCAGGGTGAACCGTCTCCACTGCAAGGCTAAGTGGCAACAGACAAAAACAGACAGTACTGCATTAGAAACCAGAGCAGCGGCATCTTGCTGCTTCTCCACCAACACAGGCCCCTTCTCATGGGAGGGCTTTTGCACTGCTTAATTTGCTTCCTAATCCAGAAATGAGGTAACTAAGTAGGCCAGTTTTAAAGAAAAAGAGTATCTACCACCTCATTTCCTTGGCAGCTAATCCATGCAGCTCTCAAGCTCTCTCTGTATGGCAAACAAACTACAGCAAATTCTCATTCATTTCCAGACACGAGACTGGAAAAAAGCAAAGGAGCCTAACTGGGCAGCATCTTCTAGAAGAGAGAGACCTTGACAGAACATCCTGCTGCAGCACATTCCACAAGAGCTGTGAGGACACAGAGCCAGGTCTGCTGCCTTGAGGGAAGTATGATTATTCCAAGGGGAGGCTCTTCAGTCCATTTTTAGGTCACTCTGAGAGGCTTATTGGGCAACACTGATAAAGTTTTTCCATCTGAAATATACGTGACTGAAAGATGTGTTTTATCCTCTGGCATGTCAAATAAGTTCTAAAGGCTCTTGTATACTGAATGAAGGATGTAAAACTGCATGTGCCACAACCTCCCACAAGATCAGCATACAGATAGGCAGGTAGATCAGGAGTTATTAGGAGTCAAAGACACCTTGACATTCAGATTTCTTTGTATGATACTAAAACAAGCAGCAAGCTGCCATCGGGGAGAACCAGAGCTTACACCCAACTTACTTACACCCAACTTAAATCTAACACTGTTTAGAGGTCACTGGTTGCTTACAAAAAGCCAGTCTGGCAAAACTACTTATTTGCATCTACCACTTCACCGCTACTGCTTTTTAGTATAGAAACACTTGCTTCCCAGGGCTGTTTCTTCTCACAAAACGTGAGAGAGTTGCTTATTCAGTCTGTGGTCACAAAGCACTGGCTGTGGAGAAGCAGAGGGAACTGATCCCTCTCCTGGCAGTATATGCAGGACCAATATAGCACCCCCTGCACAAACATCCCCTTAAGAGTCCCAGTAGTTACCCACCGGCTACCACTCGGCGCACATCGGTCACATAATCCAGAAAATGGTAGGGGGAGCCTGCAGGTCGGTGGGATGACAAGCCATGGCCAGAAAAATCCATTGCCACGTAATAGTAATCTGAAAGGGAGAGAGTATCAGATGTGCAGCCCTGCAACACAAGAACCATTCTGATGAGCCAGACCTACCTCTGGGGAGCAGTGGAATGAGCTTGTCAAAGGTGTTGGCGTTGTCCAGCCAGCCATGCAAGCATAGCACAGGGTGTCCCTCTGAGGGTCCCCAGGCCTTGGCTGCCACGTGGCCCCAGGGCACAGGGAACTTACACTCTGAGAACATGCCCAAAATAGGGTGCTTGCAAGTAATGTCCCTGGAGAGCCACGAGCTCGGAGTAGGTCTCAGGAATCTTGTTAATGGCCCGGAGCTCTGAAAAGAGTAATACAGGTCTTTAGTAACTCACCAGTCTCCTGTGGTCTTAATTAGCAGCTTGCCAATTTATAGCTCCCCATTCAACATCCCAAGCTGCCGTCCCTGCCTGTCTGTTTGGGGAATCCTCCTCCCAGCACATACTAGCAGTGCTTCTAGGAAGAAACAAGCTTTCCCTATGCAGGAGGAGAAAACCTCCTCTATATGTCTCTGCAGCAGCTGCAACCCAACTAAAAGGCACAGGAGATCTGGCAAGAGAAAACTGTGCAGAATTCCCCCAGCTAGCTGCAGTCAGCCAGGTACCTGTCCTGGACCAAAAAGGCAATTTCAGGAATAAGGATGTTGCTTCCAGTTCTAGACTGATACCACTTTCTCCTTTGTTACCATGGTGCTTCAACTCTTTCACACCACCAGTCAGCACCTTCAAAAGAGCAGCTGGCTACGTGCCAAACAGCAGGTCACTGCTGCCACCCTCCTGCTCAGCCCCAAACCCATCTCATCGCTGCTGATCTGCTTGGCAATCACTGAACTACATCTGACCCTTACTCGACCCCTGAGGGACAGAAGGAAAGATCCCTCTGGGGATTTTCCAAGGGGTGGTTTGAATATCTCCCCTTTAACCCCAAGACCTTTTGATCCCCGGGGCTCCTCATAGGCAGCCTGACTAATCCTCATCCCAAGGTCTCTCGTGCCATATCCCCTTCCCAGTGACTTGTCTCAGGTTGCTGCTCCCTTAAATAGACCCCTGAGACCCCACAGCAATTAAATCACTCTACAGCAAGTCCCTCCTGAGCCCCTGTCTCTGTAAGGTGTGAGGATAGAGAGGGGAGGCTGCTGCTATGCCCCTGAGAGCACCTAGAGGCCCTTATGGTCCTAACCAGCCACACCCAGGGCCTCCCCTCCATCTTTCCCTTCCTGCTCACGAGCCTGTTTAAGCTCAGCCCAGGGCCAGGACCAGCCCCAGCCATGCTGCAGGAGTGCTGGTTTCCAGCAGCAATGCCCTAGCCCTAGGAACCAAGGCCCTGCGTGCCCATCACAGTGCTGCATCTGACCCTGGCTGCCCCTGCCAGGCCTGATCCTGACAACCGTGGGCTGACTTCCTGTCGTGACCATGGGTCTGCCCCTTCCTCACAGACCTGCCTGAGGACGTGGGCTCCTGGCCGAGCCTGGCCGCCCTCCTTGGGCCCGCTCTGCCTGGGCCCAGCGGGTCTCTGGCCCAGGCCCGTCCCCACCCTTTCCCGGTTCCGCGATGGGCGCCTCCCCAGGCGGGCAGGAAGGGCCGCTACACCCGGGCCTTCGCCACAGGGCGCCCTGG
>NW_020799092.1:3694833-3706297 GCF_003259725.1 Athene cunicularia | reverse complement strand
GGGGCGTGCCTGCCGCCATCTTTGTCCTCCCTCATCATCTCCCGGCTCCGGGGGTCCTGCTGGGAAACGGGCTGGGGGGCACAACAGGCGGCCTCCCCACAGGGAAGCATTTCCCCGTTCCCCGCCGCCCCCCACCCTTGGCACTACAGCAAGGCGCCATCCCGGCAAACACAGGACCCTCCACAGTACCACCTCCTACTTGCTTTCCTCCGGGCCTGGCTCTTGCCCCAGTCACAGCAACCCAGCCTGCCCCTCCTCCAGACCCCAAAACCTCTTGCCTGAGCAAACAGATAAAACCACAGCAGCCTCCACCTCCTCCAGCTGGTCATGGAACCTCTGGCTGACCCAAGGCCTGCCAGCTCTCCCCTGGGTGCCCAGGTGCAGGGAGGAGCTGTGGGGAGGTAGCCAGTGGCTTGTGGAGAGCCTGTGCTTGATGCAGCTCAGTAAGACTAACAAGGAGTTAATGATGTCCATGGGGTCTGACGCTGCAGTCAAGGTACTGGGCATGATAGAGACCTGTGAGGAGTCCCAATCATGGAGGTAGGGCTGCATCCTTGACTACTTCCAGAAGACATGTTACTGACAATGGAAACTGCCTGAATGGCAGTGACACAGTGTGAGATATTTTAACTGTGACCCAGGAGCATCGTAGTGACATTAGACAGATTCAGTGCTTGACGCCAATGCTGAACTTCTGTCGCTCTCTGGTAGAGAAACTCTTCTGAACTCCTTAATGCCTGCTGGAATCGCACTGCTCCACAGACAAGAGTCACTCTCCCATACTGTGACCCATCGCAGTGAACTGACTACTGTGGGGCCAAGCTGCAATGGATAAACAGCAGACAGCACCGCCTTAGCCGCTCCACTCCTCTTCTGCAAAAACAGACCACTTTCTGCCAGAGAAGCATAGAAGCTTCTATGCAGTTTTCCTCATTAAGTTGCCCAGAAGGGGGGTAGCTGCACAGACCAGACTTCAAGAAAGTCATCATCTGAGTATGACCGAGAATACTGCTTGCTGGTGCCTCACATTCCCTCCAGCAGTCAGAGTCTACCAGGCCTAATGCAGACCACAACCATTCCCTTCAGTCTAGGACTCTGTAGTCAAACAAAGCAAAGTCAAACAGTGCTGTGAGCAGGGGGATGCCTTTCTGGAATAGTTGGAAAGAGCAGAATGAATGTCTGTTCTTAGGGAGTCATTTTTATATTGGTAATTGAAAACTCTGCTCAGTTCAGCACATCAGTCTCCTAAATTACACAATACATTTTCAGAACAGCCTGTAAAGCTTGAAAGAAACCAACATAGAAGCTTACAGCCTGTTTCTCCTGCCTAGCTCAAACTCATCCTGGCAAAATAGGCCTCTGCACCACAGCCATTGAAAGGTAACCTTGGGGACCCATCACTGAGAAGAAATAAGAGCTATGCAGCTGACAGCCTCCCCTCCAAGTGAGCCATTCGAAATTCTTATAGGTTTGGAAAGTCCAGTGTATTACTTTCTCTTAGGCCTCCATGGAGGAAGAGCAGGAAAGCAGACCACAAGTGCTGGGGAGCCACACAGAGGGAGAGAGGCCATAGGACCATCTACAGGTTCTTTCCTACAACTGTGAGAGATGGGTGTCTGATTACAAAAGGTGAAAAGCAAGAAGACAGCTCGACAGAACAGATTTGTAAAATGCACTCAATAATCAATCGCAGCTGCTACTGCTGTTACAGAGGGCAGGGCCTTCCTGTGAATTGCTGAGATTTCTTCACAACAAGCTGCCAGAAAGCTATGTAATTGTTAGGCAGTGACTGCTAGGCTTGTGGTTCTTCTGTCTGTGGCATGGCTCTTGAGGAAAAGGACCCTATGTCAGCAGCAGGAGTGATGCAGACCCTTTGTACAAACCTGGCTGGTGGACAACAGGCCACAGCCAGAAAAATCCATTGCCACTTAACTGCAATCTGAAAAGGAGGGAGAATCGGCATGCAGACCCAAAGCATGACACACAAACCATTCTTGTGAGCTAGACCCACTTCTGAGAGCAGTGGAATGAGCCCATCAAAAGTGGTGGCATTGTCCAGCCAGCCATGCAAGTACAGCACAGGGTATCTCCTTCACAGTCCTCAGGCCTTGGCTGCCGCATGTCCCTAGGGCATGGGGAGCTTCATCTCTGAGAACTTGTACCCACAAGCAACATCCTTTGAGCACTACTTCCTGAGAGCTGGTCCCAGGGAGCTTGTTAACAGCCAAGAGCTCTGGACAGAGCTTGTAGATAAGTGGTAGTTATCAAAGTTGTTTTTCTGGCAGCCCTGACCTGTACCTAATACCAGTTTTGGGGCACAAGCCTTGTTTGGGATAACCCTGTGATCCTGATGTAAATGCTTACCTGGTGGTACATGCATCACCACTCACAGGTCTTGGACCCTCTCCCCTACTCCAGCAGCCAGTAGGATCTGGGGTCTCTTTGCTCTGAGTCACAGCGATAACCTCTGGGGTTTAGCTGGAAATGATGTATTCTCTAGTGAATTTAGACTCTTGTGACTTGCGTCCCAAGTCACTTCTGGTAGGAGGCTCCGTCAGCAGATACCTAATGGGAAAGGAAGAAATTCTCACTGAAATCATCAGCGATAGGTGATGTGGGATGGAGCTCCAAGTGGACATGGTCACACTGGGATGCAGCCCTGGGCCCTCCCTCAGCAGCAGGACTGTCATCCTATTAGCCAAAGCCAGATTGTTGAGATCTTCTCCAAGTCTCTCATGTCTTCTCTAGCAACGCTACTTACCCCTCTGAAAGAGCAGCCCAGCATCTTTCAAGGCTGCATATCTCCTCCCATATTGTCTGGCAAACCACCCTCGGGATGAGGGCCCTGTGCAGGATGCATGGCAAAAATTGGATGGCTCATAGAATTCTTTTTGCTGCATCTACTTCTAAGAAGTGCTGCAGGCAACTGAGGTGGAATTGCTGCCTGCAGAGGACCAAATTAGACTCTACCTGGAAAGGTGCTGGGGCGTTGGCTGGGCTGCACTGGGGTGGTAGCAAAGAAAGGCTGGTTTTGTGTAAAGAACTGGGAGTTACTTTGAGATATCCCATGTGTTTAGAAAAGGATAATTTAATCTCTGAGTCCTTGCAAAGGAGGAGGAGACCTGTAAGGGTGAACACTGAGACATGCAAAGCTGTTATGCTCGGCTGACTTGGAACAGCATTGATCAGTTTGTGCTAGCTGCAGATCTGGTGAGGAAACTTTAAGTACAGCAGATTGATTGCTACCAAGGGACAGATTCCCCATAGCTGGTTGGATCCAAACATTGAAGTACTGACATATTGATCTATTTATGGTGATTTATTAGCAATAGCCCTGTACCCCAAACTCTCTTGTGCAGTTATACAAGTAAAAAGAAAGCATGTTATTGCTAGCTTAACTGATTTCTTTCAGAGGATATATAGAGGATATACCTCTATATAAAGTCACATTGTGAGCATATGTTACAGTCTATAGTGGACAGGAAAATAAAAGTGATCACAGGGCAGCATGTATCACATAAACAGCTCCAACAGTTCCCAGGCTTTGGGTATGCAGACAGCTGGCAGGTCTGGGGTGCTGTTGGGGCCCACAGAGCTGTTCTCCATCTGGGACAAGGATCAGCTTCTTCCCTGCTCCAGCAGCCCAGAGCAGGGGAAGGATCCCTGCAAGCACAAGGGAGAAATCTGGTGAGTGCAGAGCTGTTGGTGTTGGGTGTGGGCGCTGCTCAGGCAGCCCACAGTGGGGTTGGTGGGAGCAGACAGGCACTTAATGACCACAGGGAAGTCCCCACCTCTCCAGTGCATGGATCCCTAATGAGTCTTCTGTCCTACATCATGCACACTGCTTGGTGTCCCCCTGCCTGAGAGAAGCTGTCCTCTCATCCCTGCCCTCTGCACAAGGTTGCAGAGGTGAAGACTTTTATCCTCTAATTTGACTTGTTCTGGAAGGAGTAAAGGACTTATGAAAAGGAGGGGTCTCAGTGAGAGCCTGAATCACAGATCTTCACTTTGCAGACATTTCCCAGTGAACATCTCCCTCCCTTGCTCCCCATCCACAAACCTTGCTTGCCTTGGAGATGATGTCAGGGAGTCACAAGGGTTTAAATGAGCTGCCTACATGAGAAGAGTCGAGGTAGGATATAAATGTCCTGCTACCCCTGGGCTCTGCTCAACAGCAGCAGACCCATGCAGGTACTTGGTGTGGTATACTTTACCTTTGGTTTTCCCTAATTCCATGTTGAATTTCACTGATGTGAATAATTTTCTGATGACTGACATATTAAGCACAAAAAAAGCTATGATGTCTTAAGATGATTTATATTCCCTTGCTGCAGGCATATGCCTGTTGCATTCTTTATGCCAGAGCTCTCCAGCCCTGCAGAAGGGCATAAATAGATGCTGGCTCTTTACCTACCACAGTCTGGGGCCAATGTGATACTTTAAATGGAACTCTTTGTTTAAGTTAATAAACCAAGCTATCAGTGGTTGGAAGAGTGGTGTGCATCTGCTGCAGGGATTAACCTGCAGCAGAATTTGGATAGTGGGGCTGCTGGAGTGTTAAATCATCCCCACGTGAACCACCACCATTCAGCTGGAAGCAGCCCCAGGCACACACCATGCATCAGCTCCAAGTGGTGTACATTTGTATCACTTTATTTGCAACTAATGAAATAGCTAGAAACATTTATTGCATATGAATTATATATGAGCACCCATCATACAAATAAACTCTTTCCTGTCTCAGCTTTCTGTTTCCTCTTTAATCAGAAAATCTTTTATATTTGGGACAGGTTCAGGAGTCTCTGCTGGTTCCTATCCCCTGGGCATGTTTTGGTTAACTAGCAAGGCGAACTACTCTCCAGGTCTCTATAAAACCCATACACACCGTTAAGAGCAAGCACCTATTTTAATGTATGAAGCAGCAGGGGAAGGAGAGGAGTTTCTCTCCAACTCTTGTCTAGACTTAACCTTCCTTCAATTGGAAAATCTGGCAGATTCCCCACAGGCTGAGACAAAATAATAGTGAAAACCAGAAGTAATCTGATTCTTGTAATTACAGGCCTACCAGCTCCTTATTGACCACAGAATAAGGAAATAGCAGATACAAGGATCATTTAAAAACAAGGGAAGAGCTCTAGTTCATGCGAAGTCTCATGTGTTTATGGAATAGAATCCATAAAACTGGTAACTTTTGGAGATGTAAGTTGTGGGTTTGGGTTATGGATTTGGCTGATAAATGTAAAAGCTGTTGACGTAATAGGGCTTCAGTAAGGAAATAGGTACAGTCTTATGCCATATTTTTTCACAAAACTGGAATGATACCAACTTAACACATTTTGTAGTAATTAGACTGAAAACTGACTAGCTAGCAAGGGTCAAAATGTTAAAGTTGGTACAAGCATGTAACGTGTGTTTTTGAAACAGCCCAATGGTGACTTACTTAATGCAGGCCACACTTCTGGTCTGGCAGCTCTGTCCGTGGAAGAAGTGACTCTGGCAAAGGCTTGACTCATGATTTAGGAGCGGCTGAACGTGAGCTCCCAGTGCAACACTGCAGTCAGAAAGGCTAATTGCATCCTCGGATGTATAAGCAGGGAGTGCAGCACAGCTGTAATGAGATTATATTGCAGGAGATTATAATGTGTCTGCGAATTCCATGGATGTGATTACTAGTGTGAAAGAATTCCCAGTTTTGACTTCTGTGCTTCAAGGAGGAAGCTAACAAGTTGGAGAGGTTTCTTGCAGGATCTCTAAGGCCGGTTAAGGGGTTGGAAGACATCGTATGGGGGAGGGGCACTTAAGACTGATATGATCAAAGCCTAAATATAACCACACAGGATTAAAGTTTTGCTCTCCTAATTGCTGCTGTGCCTAACAATGGTACAAGAAAAAACAGTCTAGAGATGAAGTATACATTTTATAATGGAGAAAGTAATTAAATACTTGAGCAGTTTACTTAGGGTGGTGGCAGCTTCCCAGCCATTGGCAGTTTTTGATTTAAGAGGGGATGTTTACAAAACAACAGTGATTAATGTGACAGAGTCCTTTGTCCTGTGATCATCTGGAAAGCAGACCAGTCCGGAATTTAGGGCAATGCAACAGACACTGCTGTTGGATGGTACCAGCTTGCAATGCTTCTGCTACAACTGCTCCCAAAATTATAGCCCTAAGAGGCTCAGCTTGCTCAGCTGAGCAAGCCCCTGCTTCTAGGTCCAGCAGTGACTCAGGACCTTTCTGCTATGGGGTCTGTGTCTTGGATCCCCCCCTGTGCTCCTTTAGGGTCGCCTCTTGTGGCTGTTTTTGTTTGCTTTGGTGAGAGCTCAGGTCAGAATAGGTCAGAACTCAGCATCACCTTCTGTCTCAACATGGAGGAAAAAATCTGGGGAATCATGGTCAGGGCTGAGGCTACATGTTCCATGTGAAGGATTCTGAGCGGAGGGCTTGGGGCAAGGTCCACCACTTTTGGACAGCACTCCAGGAACACATCCTGAAAATGTGAGATAACAGGTAGAAGCCATAGGCCTCAGGGACACAATGAAATCCTTAACTGAGCTTCTCCCTCCATGTCTGGTGGCCAGCAATGTTAGGAGCAGTTAGTTGAGGTGGTCATGGATTTATGGGGCCACGGAGCTCCAGGGAGCTCACACCTGAGCCCTTTAGTGCAGCAGGCTGGTACCTCATTTACTCTGTCCCGATTGTTCTCTGTTACTGCTCTAGAGTTTTGACATATAGGCCAGATTCAGAGGTGAAGGAACAGTTTGCTATACATTTATAAAAGGCTGTTTGTTTTCTCTGCAGCTGCTTAAATCTGACCTAAATACCTTCCAGGTTATGCAGCCTGGTGCTTTCTTTGAAAACCTAGAAGGTCACTGACTGCTGGGTCTTCCTCCCACAAAATGAACCAGAGGCATGTAGGGAGCTATAACTGCACTGTCAACAAGTAAGAACTGCCTTCCCTTTTTTCCACTCCTCTGCTTTTGGAGTTTGTCAATAGTAAACATACAAGGAGATGCTAGACTCATGTCCTCACAGAAATAACTGCATATTATAAAAACCTGAAGTAGAAGACTGGGTACACTTTAATCTCAGCTTTTTGGGCCTAGGTGATTGTAAGGAAAGGAGCTGGCTGTGCCCACCTGCCCTGCTTTGCACAAGGAAGCCCCTTCCTCGAAACAGCAGCCTGAACAGCCACCAGCAAAGCATCCCACTGTCCCACTGGGCTGCCCCTGCCCAGCACTGCAGCCGCTGCTCCCCACAGCAGCCATCCTGCGAAGCCCAACCTCCCGATGGCAACCACTGTGCCTGGGCTCAGCAGTGTGCCAGCTCTCTGGGCTTCCCAGCTTTGCCTCCAGACCTTGCTGCCTGCAGGCATGTTGGGTTGCAGGTTGCCCATCGGTGCCAGGTGAACGGGCCTGTGTCCCCCACTGCTCCAGGGACCTCAGGCCCAGCTGAGGAGCATGCAGGAGCTCTGTGCTGGGCTGGCAACGCAGGCTGAAGCACATGAACACGGTGTCCGCCACAGCTGTGGGGAAAACGCAGAACAGCAGAGGGTGTTGCAGAGTGAAAGGAACATGAATCGGCAGCAGTGTGCGGGGTGCCCATTGCACTGCCGGCTATGGCTCCCCACTCTGGATCCCTCCATGCACGTGGGGTACAGGAGCTCGGTGCCGGAGGTTGGCAGCCTGCAAGCAGCAGCGCACGGCTCCCCACCGCACTAGGTCACTCCGCTCTGGGCAACCCCTGTACCTTTGCTTTCCTGGAAAGCA
Organism: Athene cunicularia; assembly: GCF_003259725.1. NCBI lineage: Eukaryota > Metazoa > Chordata > Aves > Strigiformes > Strigidae > Athene > Athene cunicularia. The sequence continues at coordinate 3,698,531 of NW_020799092.1, read as the reverse complement.
GTTTCTCTTTGTTACTGAGAAGAGCTCTGCTCTGGGAGGGAAGGAGGGGCCTGGCCACTGCTTCATGCAAATGGACCATTACTTGTGATATTTTTTTCTCATAAGAATCAAACTAATACAGCCTGGGCTTGCTCTAAACCACAGAAAGATGTTTTTGTTTGTTTGTTTGTTTTTTTCAGGGGGGAGTGGAGGAAGGGGGCTGGGGGATTTTTGTGTGTTGGTTTTTGTCCTCCTGGCTCTCTCTTTTTGTGTTGTTGGTGGGGTTTTTTTTCTTCTTCTTCTAAATGCTTTGCTGTTAGCATCTCATAAAAGGAGGCTTTTGGAGAGTTACAAGAGGGATCACCTCAAAAGGGGAGGAAGGGTCAAAGGAGAAAAAACACCTTAGACAGTGTGCAGTCAAAGTTTGTACATTTCATACTGTTTGCAGGCAGGAGATTGTGGCAGTCATTTCCCACCCACGCCCCAAGCATCCTTCCATACTCCTCTCTGTACAAAATCTCATGCACTGCCTGCATCACCTCTCCTGCCAGGGTACCCAGGCCTGCCCCATGTTTTTTTCTCTCTCTTTCCTTCCTATTTGACCACCTGGCAAGAACCCCCCAGGTTATGTCTGGGCACTCGGATTGCGCCATTGCAGGACAGTTTCATCTCCCAATCATATCCCATCCACAAAGCCAGCATGCACACCGATGGGTGACAGCATGTTTGGGGCTGGCTGGGATCCCAGTAAGTCACTGAGCCCCTAAATAATCAGTCACTCATCGTCTGGATATGATGCTCCAGCCCCAGCTGATCTTCCACTCACAGGTTCGCTCGCTGAAGGGCAAAGCAGTATGACATATCTAATGTGTTGACCCATCTTCCCACCCCCCATGCCTTCTATGTTCCTCTCCTTTTGCTTTTCTGTGCCTCTCTTCCTTTCTTATGCAGATTTTCAGTGCTTCATTCTCTCCTCCTCAGTTCCTTCCCTCACCATATTACTTTCTAACTTCCTTTGGGCAATGCGTGCATTTTGCTTTCCCAGAAAACCATCTTTACTCAACAGTTTGCAGTGACCTACCCCAAAATACCTATCTTCTTCCCACACCTCCCAAGCTGAGGAGGCAAATAGATAGCTTGTGGCTCTTTCTACCTCTTGGAGGCCTTAAGGAATCTGCGCACTGAGAAGGAGTGAAGTTGTTCGGGTGTTACTGGCTCTTGGGCTGTTGGATATTAACATCTTCGAACTTAACAAAGACTTGGGGGTTACTGAAGAACAAGCAGAGAAACTACACAAAGCAGGACTATGATCCAAAGGTAGAATGAACTCAGACCTACTACCCTCAGCAGCTGGACTCCAAGCAAAACTCTCTGGAAATTGTTCATTCCATCAGCAGGTCTATTAATTAATGCTTTCATGTTTAATGTTTTTTAAAGTTTTAGTATCAGGGATAGTGAGGGTATATTTTTTCCTTAGGCAGAGGAAAAAATGAGGGGTAGAATAAAATGTGTATATAGTAAGAACAAATCCTGGCCTCTGCTCAGGAGCTATTCCTCTCCATGCTGTCATCAGCATCCTGGGCATCTCAAACCCTGGCTTTAGGATGGATCCAGCTTTTTCCAGAGATGCCCCAGTGGACAGTGTTCAAAGCGAGTTGCCCATGGCAAACCATTAGCCTACTTGTATCCTCACTCATTACACAGAGCTTCTCAGGCAGATATCCATGCACTAAATGCAGTTGGGAAAAAAAGCATCAATCCAGTGGTGAGAGCATTGGGAGTCTCTTGGTTCTAGGGAATTTACTTGTATTCTTTTTTTCTTAAGAAATCTCACTTAAGGGAAGGGTTTGTTTTTCACCTTAAACACATCCAGGCTTTGTTTCAGGCTAGCAGGGAAGAAATGTAACACTAGTGAAGCCAGTGCTTGAGCATGGTTTGGTTGCCATCCCCTCTTTTGGATCACAGGACACAAAGCTACTTCAGCATCCTTGTGTTTTCCACCTATAATGAAGCCACCTCAGAGATACCTCAATCCTGAATGCCTTTTGGGTCCTATGAGTCAAGTCTGAGCTTTGGAAAGTTGTGGTCAATGGTAACATTGTGATATGTCTCACCAGCTTTTATTGCCAAAGGGAATTGCTGCAATACGCTTCAGCTGTAACTGCTGCGAGGTCAGGGTTTCAAGTGGATGAGAGAGAAGAGGCAGACCCACAAACAAATCTCTGAGCAGTGAGGCGGGTTGTTACTTTTTGCAGGCAAAGACAAACAGGAAGGATATAAGGCAGAATTAGACAAGACCATTTAATGTTAAGACAAGGTGGCTGGTAGATTTTATGAAGTTGCCCAATAAATTCTGTAAATATCCACATAGGGAAGCGGACTCCCTGCTAGGCAACTGTAAAGCAAACCACAGGATATTTTTGAAGCTGCCATCCAAAAATACAAAGAGAAGTGTGACAAGCCGACTTAAAAAACCAAAAATGGAACAGATGAGGACTTTGTCTCTGCTGTGATTTAGGGCTCCAGTGGCAGGTCCTCCCACTGAAGCCTCCCTGAAAAACAATGAAGCACTTTGCCCAGACTCTTATGGAAGTTCAGCAATTCTGTGGTCAGCAGCATCTTCATGCTTGGTTGAAAGAAGAAACAAGGACTGATGTCTCAATACTCAGTGGAACTTCTGGCAAGGTTGCAGATCACATTCAATGGTGTGTTTCCGACTGTTTCATGCTTCCTAGCAAGGCAAAGCAGCTGTAAAGCTCTTTTGGTCAGCTTAACCCACAGTTACAGTTGCTTTGCATCACCAGGCTGGTACAGAGCAGCCAGAGCATGTCTGCACTTGGTGTTGGCATACAGGGCAACTCACCTGGCATGCACACATAAAGGTCACACATGCAGCAGTCTTGGGATCTGGAGAAAGGATTTAGTTGAATGAGAGCTCTGATGGTGCGGTCAAGTCATAGTCTAATTGCAGACTAGGCCTTTAACAACTGTGGGGTTTGTCCTGAATTCCAAAGTTTATCTTTTCTCCTATTACATCTATTCTCTTTCAGCAGTAATATGCTTATGGCATGCACCATGTGGTGCACTGTTTATATTTTGCATCATAAAATTTTTGCACGTTTTCCTCCTTTCTCCCGTGATTTCCAGTATTTTCTGGACCCACCGAGGTGACAGCGGGCGTCTTTTGGCACGCTCCTCAAGCGCACCTTACGCTGCTGCACACGCTGTGCTGCAACGGTGCCTGATGCCCTTCTGGGGGCTCCTGTAGTGCCAGAGAGGAGCTGGGAGAACACCTCGTTTTCCACTGGTGCAGAGGGCCCCCTTTGCTGTCTCTGCTGCCCCGGGCCTGTGCATGGCCCCTCGGCCCTGGCCGTAGCACCCGCCCTCGCTGTTTCACAGCTCTGCTACCCCAGCCCTGGGCATAGCACCCCCTCCCCGGTGCTTGCGAGCTCCGATGCCCCAGCCCCGTGTCGGAGGGCGGCAGACGGTAACCGGGAGGAGGGGCAGAGCCCCGGGCTCCCGCTGCCGCCGTCGGGGCCCGCAGCCGCTTCCCCGGGACGACGCGTGGCTCCGGCGGGTCCCGGGGGGTGGTGGCTGCTGCGGTGCCGTCCCGGTGGGCTTCCTCGGACAGTCTGCAATGGAAGGGCTTTCATAGCCTCTATTAAAAAAAAAAAATCTCCCCCCCAATCCGTCTAACTTTAAAAAAAAAAAAAAAAAAA
>NW_020799092.1:3677232-3694783 GCF_003259725.1 Athene cunicularia | reverse complement strand
CTGCCCGGCCCTGTCCCCGCCGCCGCTCTCCGGCCCCCCCTTGGCTTCTTAGGAGGGCGGGAGCTGGGGGTTGCAGCCCCGCGCTGGTTTAGCTCCCGAGGGGGGTTGGGGCTGTTGCTGGCTGGGGAAGAGGGAGTGTGCTGGGCTTGGGGAGCCTTCGCCGCCGGGGTCAGGGGAGCGCTGAGGGTGCTGAGGGTGCTGGCAGCTCACGGCCGGCCCTGGAGGGAGCCACGTGCCGAGCTGGGGTGGCGGTGGGGCGCTGGGAGCAGCCTGGGGGGGCTCGGAGGCGCTTGTCCTGCCGTCAAGGTGTTCTCCACAGCATCGGGCAGTGAGATGCTTGTTTTAAAGTGAAACCTGCGAATTATGCAGTGTCTCAGATGGGTCTGTAGGGACGCAGCCGCACGGGTCCAGGGAGCGAGTAACTCGGTCTTCACGCCACTTCGTTCTTCACATAAAGCACTGGAGAAGCGGCGCGCAGGGTGTTACACTTAGCCTTAGCTGGAAAAGCGAGCTGCCTGCCAGAATCGAAGGTGTTAGAGGGAAACGGGGTAACCGTGAACCAGGAGTGTACATGCCCATTGGGGTTGTCCTGGAAAAGCAGAGGAACTCGCCATCCTCCAGAGCCGGCACAGTCATCACGCAGCCTCACACCTGCCTTTTCTCAGAAGATCAGTGCTGGGTGCCCACGAAAAGCCTCCTCGGCAAAGGTTATCGCTGAAACATGCAATCTGAGTCATGGTGCTCGCAGCCATGTAAGATCTGCTACTCACTTTTTCCCACAAACGCACATGCTCTTACTGAGAATTTTGGAATAGTTACCACCAAAAACCTCAGCTTGTGCTACCCTTATTTTTTTTTTTTTTTTTTCTTTTTAAAAAAATTAGTTTAAGAGTGTCTTCCTTCCTGCTCAGTAAAAGCTTGGAAACAGGATCTGGATGAACCCTGGAGGTAACTGAGAGGAGCTCAAGAATGTTAAATTAATATCCCTGGCTTCTTTCTTCCCCAGCATGGGTGAAGGAGGGGGATGTGGCTTGACCATTGTTCTGGAAAGTTGAGGGTAAAGAGTATTGTTGGCAAGCTACTATTTAGGACTATGTGGTCCAGACAGTGTCGTTTGCTAGTTCTAGTTCTTGCAGCTCTCAGAGAACTTAAATGAAAAACCCACTCACGTGCTGACCATCCTCAACTCTGTAAAATGGGGTGGGATCAGAAATAACTACAGTCTCCTGATGTTTCATTCTCTATTGACTGTGGCCTTAAGAGGGTATGCAGGCATATCTTCTTCAAACAATTGTGACTGCAGTTCAGATGCTGTGTGAACGTCAAATAGCCCATTCAGTAACAGCAGGGCTATGGTCATGTGCTTAAAAATTATGCACATGCACAGAAGTTTGTGGGACTGAGGCTCTATTATCACATAATGTTGGTCTTGGTTGAATCAAGTTACAACGAGATGTGGCCAGTCGCTGCAGATGAAGCCAAGCTTTGTTTCTGTGTTCGTGAGTGATTCTGCTGGGTATGTGATTTAAAACATAGTTGTTGAAATACAGATTCTTGTCCCCTCCAGAGTGGAAGGCTCTTGGGCACAAACCCGTGGGATTACTGGGATACCAACCTCTCACAGTCTCATCTTTTCCTGAGCTAGACTGGGATCTGGGCCTTTGTTATTTCTGTGCTCCTTGTCGCTTATGTTGTATGTCTTTCAGAACCTGGCTTGCTTATCACTTACTTAAATGTAGTGGGGTTGAGAGGCATCACAAAGGCTTTTGTTTAAGATTGCATCAGATGGTAAAGGAAAACTGTGCTGGGGCCCCTAAAAGCAGGCATAGAGGAGCATAGGAAAAGGCTGGAGCTTTTGCAGATCTTCCCAGGTGTGTGTCCATGCCCCTGCTGTGCCTGCTTGGAGAGGGACAAATTCAGTTTCCAGATGACAGCTTCAAACTTGGAGCCAGTGCCTCTCACCATCAATCCAACTGGGATTTCTGTGAAGTCGGTGGTCGGTTTGTGCAAGGGTAGAGCAGGAAGGAATTGGGTGGTGTAAATTCTTAATTGCTGTCACTAATATTGTGGTTGCATTGCTGAGAAACAAAGGAGAAAATGTACTTTCGGAGCTGTGTTTCTTCCCTTGCTCCTCTTTCCATCCCTGATGAGGTTTCACTCTTTCCTCCGAGTCTTTCCCTGAAGCTCCTTGCCACTCCCATCTCCCCCTACCACTCACAGGCTTCTTTCTCCTGATTTCTCCTACCTTAGTTTGGTCAACAATAAACAGATAGTGCCAATACTTAAATATTACATCACTGGGGTCAGGTTGATGCTGTAGTTAGATTAATAAAAGCTGTGAGGAGGTGGTGTGTTCTCAAGCTGTTATTCCAGGCTGCTATAGACCTCCACTGGTGGTGCTTGCAGAAAGCTCACAAGGCAGGAGAGGTGGGCAGCTGCATCTCTTTTTGTAAATGAAAATGCGGATGGTACAAGAGCTGCATATGCCAGGGATGGTAGCTTTTTACAGAGTAAAGGTATTAAGTGTGTGTTTCATTAGGAGGCATTGTATATTTATTTTAAATAATGCAACAAAATGTTTCATTAATTAGATCCTTGATTACATGTAAGTAGAGGCAGAAGGTGGGCATGATATCAATTTAGTCCCTTCTATCCTGTTAGTCTGCTTCATTACTGCCTGCTCTTCTGGTTTGCATTTGTGCATATCCTGCAGCCTTCTGCCTCAGTAAGGTATTTATTAACTCACCATATTGCTGAAATCCATCTCAGACCCTTTAATTAAAAAAAAAAAAAAAAAAGCGCAGCGCTGTTTGATGTAGCAGGATTTGGTGGCTTTGTGTTAGTGAGTGGTCAAAATGACTTGAGTAAAACCCATTTCCAGCCCCCCACCCCCAACCAACCAGCTGCAAGATTTCAAGTTAAGATTTAGAAGTGAGAGGTGAAGAAAGTCCTACTTTTTAAACTTCAGGGAATCTCTGCTTCTGTTCGATAGGTATTTAATAGTATTAAATGTTAATTCAGTTTTAGTAAAATCGCTAAATGCTGGGTTTGTGTTGTCTTTGGAGACTTTAGAGCTGCCCCCTTATTTTCATCCTCTTCAGTGGAGGAATGAAAAGGCCTGTGTGCACTTCACAGGAAATGAGTGTCTGATACAGGCTTGCAAACTGCACATTTCCAAGAACTGCTCTCAAGGTATTTTGATAATGCGCATTCTCTCTGCCTTCTCCCTTCCTGCTCCCCTGCTCTTTCTGTGCCTCTGCTTGTTCGCAAACACATGCAAAGGATGAGGGAAAGAATTGAACGGTGCCAGTATTAAGTTTGCAAATAGGCTGCTTTAGCTTTACATCGGCTCTTTGGGAGCTGTGGCTGGCAAAATCGGGTTAAGCTGTCAGCATTCAGTTGCCCTTGTCTAAGCAGAGAGTTTTTGTCCTCCCACTCATCCCCTGCAAATACTGAAGAGAAATTTTGTCTTCAGATTGTGACTTGTGCAACAGGGTTTTTTTCTGTATGTGTGATTCTGCAGTTCAGAAACAGTTTGGATCTACTTTCATACTTCCTCAGTAGCAAAGTTTATTTGGAAACTTAACGCTAAGGCTGTCAGGGAAGAAAATAAGTGTGACTGTTAGCTGTTGGAAAATGTCAGCAATCTCTGTTCCTGCAATCTGAACTGCATAGCTGGGCTTTGCCCAGTTTGCTGAAGGTGCCACACTGAAGATAAGGGGGTTCGGCATAGGTTTGCCTTGGTTGACATGCTTGTGGTGATGTGCACAGATGTCCGCAGGAATGATTTAATTATGCTTTTTGACAGACTGGCAGTGTTATTCTTAATCAATGTTGTTCTTCATGCATATTTGAGTTCTTCCTTGAGAGATTTTGGGATGTGGAGGGAGGGAAGCCAGAGCTGGAGGATTTGCCAATCCTTCCTGCTAGAAGTTGTTTGTCCTCCAAGGCCTGGCTAAGTGACACCAGTGGACCAAGAGCCCCACTCAAGGTGATGTTGAGACAGAGGGAATGTTTCTTTCTAATCTCATTGCCACAGCCATTTCTGATTCAGAGCTGCTTTAGCAGTAATCACTGAAATAGCCCATTTGTGTAGGATGCACACCAATATTTAAGTCATCCCATAAATACAAGAGGTGCTGTTCTTTTTAGTCATTTAAAAAATGAGGAAAAAACAGGCTGAGCTGCTTTAACTATTTTGCAGCAGATCTGTAGTTGATTCCTAGTAGTGACTTCATAAACCTTTGTTTACTTCTTCAGTTTTTGCATGACTAAAGGACATTCGTGACTTGTGCTGGGATCCCCTTAGTGTTATGTAAAGTTTAAATGATTAAGAGATGGCTTAAAAAGCTGATGCTTAAAAACCCCAGCCCTTTGCTGCTGGATCCCTCTGCCTAAGATCTACTAAAGCATAGGATGGTGAGTACCACAGAGAGAAAGCCAAGATATTTGAGAAAGAAGATAAATGAGACTCCTCAGATCAACTCTCTCACTTTCCCCAGCAGCAGTGTTTTAATGCCTGTGTGACTGGAGTTTTTCTTTTTATGAGTTTTAAAATTAGTTACTTTTCAATCTCGGTCACCTTTGAACTTCCTCTCTTCTAGTTTTATGAAAGAGCATAAAAAGAACAGCCTGATTGTGCTGTATCTTTCTCTTGCATCCCCTTGTATATATCGACTCTCTAAACTGAGCATGAAGTTTCTCCAGTCTCCTTCTGTCTGAACACTTACATGTGACTTCTTATCACCCATCTTTAGGCCCATCCCCTTTGTTTCAGCTCTGTCTTGTTTTATTTAAGGTGACTGGAACTGTTCATACTATCTCAGGTGGTGACATTACTGTTACGTTCCCACTGATCCATTTTGCAACCTCATGCTGGTGTTTGCGTCTTGTATTTTAATGACTGCTTTTGCATTCGGAGCTAGAGCATTCCTTAATGAACTCTCAGCACAGTTACTCGGTTCTTTTGTCAGCTGTGCTGCTTAATTTATCACTCTTTGAAATATAGACCCAGTTTGTTTTCCTACAAGTCTGCATCCACTTGCATTTGTCAGGACAGTCTCACCTGACCTCCTGATGCTTGCCAGCTTGCTGAATTTTGGTCTGACGTCTGTGGCCTGCAGAGAGTGATTTTGTCACCGGTCATGCCCGGGAGGTTGATGGAGGGGACTCTCCACTTTTCCATCTGGCTGCCTAGATTTAAGTACCTTGAGGCTTAAGCTGCCTGCTAGGAGGGCAGGGTTAAACCTCTGATGTCTGAGCTCCTGTGGGCAATGGCAGCTTGCAGACCACAGGGGAAGATTTCTAGAAAGGGACCTGGGTCAATGTATGTGTTTGCATGAGCAGAGGCAAGGGAGTCGCTCGCACCTGAGCTGGGGGAGGCTTTTGAGCAGCTCTGCAAAGTCGTCTGAGTTGATCCAGGGGGAAGATGCAGCAACTGGGAGGGTGGCAGAGAGGTGATTGGATGTGCAGGGGCTGAAATGCCTTGGTTTCCTTAGGACACCCCTTTTCCACCTCTCGTCGCCCCTGGGTGTGACTGCTCCTTCTGTCCATCTGCTTTACAGGTCCTGGGGTGCTGATGGCTCTTTACCTTGTGCACCGTGTCTCACTTTTTGACTGACTGCTTGCATGGAGGCTTTGGGGAAGTGCAAGGCATGTCCTGGCTGCTGTGGCTTCTTCAAATACCATTTTCCTGATGGAGAGCTCTGGCTGGGGATTGCCTCTCCCCCACAGTCAGGTAGCCACTGTTCCTTACAACTCTTGCAGCCCTCTGGCAATTGGTAGTGGCAGCTAATTGACTGAGAAAGCACCTCTCTTTGCATTTTAACCAGCCATTTTCAAATTCCTTTAAAATCTCTGAGTATAGTCCACTGTGTCCGGCTGACTTTCTGCTCTTTAATGTCACTTTTCACCATCTCTTCTGATAGAGCCCCGCCTTTGCCCCCTTCAGGTTAAATACCATTAAATACTGGGGAATCTCCTCAGCATCTTGCACAAGAATAAAAGAATATCTGCTTGGTTATATAGCTTTTCTGCAGTGTCCTCGTCCCCACTTGCTGGTATCGCAGTCAGCTAAATGATTCCCCCAGAGGCTTTCTGGTTTTGATAAACTGAAAATGCTATTTGTTTTCTGGTTTTTGTTTTGTTTATCTTGGCTACCTGCTGTCCCAGTTTTGTGACAGCCATCCTCATGTAAATTTGTTACCTACTGTCAGTAATTTATAGTCCTTTATATCAGCTCCACCAGGGTTAGCTTTTCATGTTCTGAGGGATTGTTGAGGTAGAGAGATTTGGGCAGGGACTGTGGTTTTGTAGTATGTATATTTGGTGCCTCTGGTCTGTGGCAGAGGCCCTTCCAAGCTGACACACCTACAACTAATACCTGCAGTATGACCTATTTTGCCCCCTGAGCCTGTCCTCTTAGCCAGGCAGTGTTTCTGCTCCATCGTTTGTGGGAGGTCTGCATGCTCTGTCACTTTAAGATTTCCTAAATAACCTCTCATGACTTAATTTTTTCTTTCTTTTCATTTTTGACTCTCAGGACTAGTTTCTTTATTTTGTGTGTTGGAAATTCCCCGTTATAAAACTTAGTGTTGTGATGCATTTGTGCTTTCTGACCCTCACCCCTTCCTCTGAAGGCACGGTAACTGGTACTGCTTAATGGCCTCACATCTTCTGAAGGTGGTCCTTCTGAAGAGCCAAGGGACAATCTCTCCCCTGTGCCTCTGTGCTCTGGGTTGCATTGGTTAAGCGCCTGGGACTCTTCTAAAATCCTAGTTCTGATCATGATACTGAATCAGTTTTAGCTGCAGACACTGCTCATTTCTTAGAGTTAGCTGCTTCTTTGAATTCCTTTCCTGCTAAATGCGATGGTGATAGCTAATTGCCTTCGCTTCTCAGGATTTACTTGTTTCCTCAAACAGGCTGGAACAACTGAAAAAAGTCAATTTAGCCAAGAGAAGCTGCAACGGAGGAAATGTATGTATGCTGCTGGTCTGGGGATGGGGGAGCTGGTAAGGCTGAGTTGCCATGACCAGTGGATGCAGAGCTTTGCTCCAACAGAGGGTGAGGATGCGTCCCTGGGCATCACTACCCCCTTCCCACTGATCCCTTTCTTGGTGGAGAGATGGGACAGAGCCTTTCCAATAGGGACCCATAGAGACTGGTGTTGTCTTTGGCCTTTTTCTTCCTTCTCATTGTGCCTTCTCCCCACCTCCTCATTTCTGTACCCAAACTGGGGAGAGGGCTGGCCACCTTCCCAGAGGGCTGGCCACCTTCCAGGAGGGCTGCTTCCCCAGCTAGTGGGTGGTGGGGAGAGAGGGAAGGCAAGGCAGCTGTGTGGAAGCTGTGTTCCCTGGCTGAGCCCAGGGCTGAGGCTTCATGTAGCTCTGCTATGGTGACATTTGCAGGGATGGCTGCTCGCTATGAAACTGCAGAGGTCAAGAGCCACGCGACCGGGCTTGCCTCGCTTACCAAAAATGTTGTTGTGTTGGCCAGAGGTAAGCAACAACAAGTGTTTGCTTAAGCCATGGCAGGATAGGCTCAGCTGCAGCTTTGAAACTGAACAGTAACCCCTAATGATTTCCCCTTTCTAACTTTTTATTTTAAATTCCCTTTTCTCCAGGGGTAAAAAAATAATTCAGTCTCCAACAGAAGCTGTCTTTGCCAGAAGTCAGTTGGTAGTTTTGGTAGTTTTACTTGCTGTGGGAACAAGCTGTAGTTGCTTGAGGCTACTGCACAGCAGACCTCGAATTCAGAGAAGCAATGTGGCTTCTCTGTTATTCTGAAATGGCAGGATTACAGTTTCACACTGGGCTATTTCTATGAGGAACAGGCTGTTTCATTTGGAAGTAGTTGTTCTGAATGTGCATAGTATTTCCAAGGTGTGAGGAAGGGACCCTGAAAACGGGGTGTTTCTTCCAGCTCTTTCAGTTAGTGCAGCAAAAGCAATTAGCTTTCCCTGTAAGCTGCCACCTTCCTTTTTCTTTGCAGCATGTTATGGAGAAACCAAACTTGTTTGCAAACTTCCCTGCCTTGAAGAATACTCAGTGCACATCACACTGTTTTGTGGGTTTTATTGGGGCAAAAACCTTTTAGCCTATATCAGCACAGTGTTACTTTAATGCAGAAAACTCATCGTAGAAAAATATGATAAGTACAAAACCTAAATATCAGATCCATGGGAAGTTATTTGTGGGTTTTGAAGTATGTTCTCTAACCTGAAAATGCTGGGAAGGGCTTGATAAAGCCAGTCCTTTTGCAGGGCATCCAGCAGCTAGTTCCCAGAGCTTGTGTACAGGATCCTCCTGCTCAGCATCTCTTGTGCATGGAAGCAGGAACTGTCACAGTGTGTGTGCTGCTTACTTTATTTTATTAAATATTGCATCCTTGAATTCTGGTTGTATAGGAAAATGTAGTTGTGGTTTGGGGTATGCACATGTGGTGTGGGTGTTTTTGTCTTTTTTCCACATATTCCCTCATGTGTCAGACATAATGGCAGCCTCGCATCAAACTCTATTTATAGCTATGGCATAAGAGATAGAGGGAACTGCAATGTCTCCTAGGCCTGCTTTGAGCTGGAGAAATTGGCTGTGATTAACGTTGGTCCTCTTAGCTGAGCTGCACCACATTCCTTGCCTAACCACAGCTCCCTCTGTGCTCTTTGGTTCACGTATGCCTGTGTGTCTCCTGCCTTTCCCTTCCTCCTCTGCCAGCCCTTTCTGGATCAGCCCTGGTCACCTTGACCGTGGTAGGGTGCTCACGTTAAGGGGCATTGGTGTGGCCATGCACTGTGGCAGGGACAGTGTGGTTTAAAACGGTGCCAGTGTGTGGCAGACGGTGGCAGTTGTGGGAACCAGTCTGTCCCACCATTAAAACACAGCACTGTGTGCTTGGCTCTTCCAGGGAGGTTTCTTCCAGCCATTTCCTCAAGCTTTCCTTTGAAACATCCTCTCCAGCCACAAATCAGTAGGCAGCACATTTCTGTGGGATGCAGACATGCAAGCAAGAGATGTCTGCTCAGGCTCTGCTGCCTGGAATGGGAACGCTGCTGCAAGGGCTTACAGGGTACCTCGGGAAGAGCGTTTCCAGATTACCTCAGCCTCCACTGAATTGCTCTAGGAACTGCAGGACTGATAATGGAGATGTTGAAGCCAAATAGAGTGTGTAGCATAGTAATGTGATGGGCCCGCAGTTCTGCTTGCTGATGGATTCACTGACAGCTGTGCAATTGCACACGGTGGTCTGCTGCTCCACCAGGTCAGTGGGTTTAGTTTTCCATCCATGAAGTAAGAAAGAAAAGCCTGGGAGCCAGGGAAGCAGGAGAGAAGAGCGCAGGCCAGAAGGGGCTGGTTAGCTATTCAGATAACAGTGAATGACTACCTAGGCACTTTCAGATAAGATACTCTAAATGCTGTGTGTTGCATTGAACAGAAGTTTGAGTTTGCTGTTTTGATTCCTTAAGCTTATTCCTGTTGCCATCATCTCTTAATGTATGGGTTTTATGGTTCCTGCTTCCAGAAGATTATGGCAATTTTGCATTTGTTCTTAGGCCATCCGTGAGTTGTCTGGACATAATCAGCTCATGGCTATGTAAGTAGCAATAATAATAATATACAACAATAATCTGTTGTCTCTGTTGCTACCTGAAGTGCTGTATACATGCTTCTACAATAATACAGGTCAAGGAAGTTGAGACAGACAAGCTGTCCACAGATTTGTTGTATTTTAGGTCCACATTATGGTGAACTAATGGGCTTAGTCACCTGTTTGATGGACATCTCTTTCTTTTCAAAGGATGGATCTGCTCTGATGGATCTGCTCTTAAGTAAAGCTTTGCAAAAACTGACAAGTGGCACATCAGATCTCATGAATTTGGACCACTTCCAGGCCTGACATCCAGAAACTCATCCCTATAGGTGGTAAATATAAACAGGTAAGCTCTTTCAGGTGTCCTGGAGGAAGAGTATAAGAATGCATCATGGCTGAGTACTTGAAGCTGCTGTTGAGCATGACAAATTTGTCAAGCCCTGGCGTGCAGGGCTGGCGTGGCTGGCACCAGAGGCTGTGTACAGTCCCTTAGTTTACTAGAATTGTCTCCTTATATGAAATACACTGCTTTGCCTGGGTAGCAAGCGAGGAGGAAAGCAGAATGCCTTGTGTCAAGAGCACTTACTTTGAAAAGCTATTGAGCTTGCAGTAAATCAGAAGGTCTGAAGAAACTTATCCAGCCTTTTAATTAGTGGGACACCAGCTTGCTAGGGTATGTTGCTTTGGCTGCAAGCACTGTTCTGACTGTCTTGTAGTAGGGAGGTAGTAACATGTTTGGACGTTGGGGTTTTTTGGGCTTTTCTGGGGAGGGGAGGGGGGAAGAAAATCTTGGTGTGGCAAATCAGAAGCAGAACTAATTATTCATGTGTATTTCATAGCAGCCTTGGGCTGGCTTATTCCTAATCCTGAGAGTCTGCTCATCCTCCTTGATGTGGGAGGCCATATGCACATAGGACCTGTTGACCCATTAAAAGTGAACCTTAAAGGTAATACCGGTAAGCGCTTCTAGAGCTAATGTTAATATAACTAATACTGCACTGCAGGCCAAGCAGTCATCTGTTGGAAATGGGTCACTGAAGCTAAACAAATTCACACCATCTGAGGCTCTGACCCATATGTTGATTTCAAACCAAGTGAACAAGTTGTGAGAGTGCTATTTTTGCATTTACTTTAAATTCAAAATGATGACACAGTCTCAGTCACTCAGACTTCTAGTAGCAGTGGATTTTTCTTGAAGGACTTGGGAGAATGACTCAAGGTTGAAAACTGGGACAAACAAGTTTATTTTTTTTTCTGTCAAATAGCATCTGCGGCCTTAAACAAATTATCTTTGTGTTTGTTATTTTTAAAACTAGCCTGGAAATAAAAGACAGCTGCCCGCTTCTGTTTTCCTGCTTGAATTCATTTTCCAACCTAGACCCATGAGATTGACAGATTTTCCATTTGGACCTAAGAGAAATTGCTGTTTGGGAAGAGTGGCTGCTGATGGGATCAAGGCTCCTTATTGTTCCCCTCGAGGCTGTAGCTGCAGCCCTGGAGGCATCTGGCAGGAGTATGATGATCTTTTTCTGTAGGAGCTAATGTCAGAAGGCCTCTATCCATAGCTTCCTTGCCCAGCAGAGAGAAGAAGGAAAGGGACAGAGATGCTGCAACTTCTTGTGATGCCTATAGTGCAGAGGTTTTGGTGGTGATAGATGGCCCTAGTCACTGCACATGGTGATTGTGTTTACTTGCATTCTGCTCACTAAATCAGCTTCCCCTAAGATTTATTCTGACTTGCTGAACCATCAGAGTAGCTTTCAACTGCTGCCTTTTTTTATTATTTTTTTTTTAGATGGAAAAGAAAAAAACCCAACTTGATTAAATCCTTCCCACCCCTCCCACCTTTCTCTAAGTGTGGAATTTCCCTCCCGCAGTGACACATAGCTAAAGGGCAGGATCAGCAGCATTCAGAGCTGTACCAGGGATGATAGCAGCTTCTGGACTGCAAATTGAAAGGCTAGAAACTGGAGAAGCTTCCCAGGCTGTTCTTGGGAAGGGTGTTTATGGCTCCCTGTACAGAGATATGCCTGACAGCTACATTATTGGTATTACTGTTAAGTATTGAGGGAGATGTTAGGAGAGAAAAGACAAGACTGTAGACTACTGTACACATGACCACCAAAAGGAGCGCAAGGCTATTGAATAACCAGCAAAGGGTGCAAGATAAGGGGAACCTCACAAGGAGCTAAGCCTAACCTAAAGCTCTCCCTCCAGAGCAAGCCCTTCATAGGTCCCTGCACATTCCCTGGGTGGCTGCCTGCCACTATGAGCCCCGATGCTCCTGCGAGTCTGTGGTAGGGGGGACTGCCAGAGACGGAGAAGTGTGCCTCTGCTGCAGGCTGTGTGTCAGCAGTCTGTTCTGCTCTGAGCACTGCTGTGCTGTCAGCGAGTGTGACTGGGTTAATGGAGTATGTCAAGGGACCGAGGGCAGGGTTTGGCGGCGAGCTGCTGACTTGTCAGGCCTGGGGAAGTGGTATGTAACAGCTCAGCTTCTCACACAGAATGAGCCTCTGGCTTGGGGCTGTGGTTTTTATATTTATGCATATATATATATATATATATATATATATACACACACACACGCACAAATGCAGAATATGTATCTTTTTATATAATTGAAATTACTTGGATGGCTGATGGCAATACTGGATTCATGAATTTGCATTTCTGAAAACAGACAACCTGGTGATAACACAAGCTGTAGGAGATGACCAGGGTTGTGACAGTAAGGGAAGGCACTTTGAATGCAGCACATGAGCAGAGGACAGTGACTGGGAGAGGGCAGCGTTGTCTGCTGGTGGGAGGAGATGTCCTTCCAGCAGAAACAGAAGTTAAGGGGCTGGAAGCGCCTGAGCAGAACTGTTCCTTGGACATCAGCAGTGCCTGGTACCAGCATTAAGTGATCTGAATTGTGGCAATCCCAGCCCTGAAGTTGATGGTGTAACTTTCTTGAAGGGGTCTTGATCAGAGACCTTTGCTTTCTCCTGACACAGTGAAACAGGCATGTCCTGGGATAAGGGAGTGGTTCATGGGGTTTGGTGGAAAGGCTCATTCCCATCTTCTGATTCTTCTAGGTCCTGTTGTCTGTCCTTTTGTCAGAGAAAGGGTTGAAGAGGCGTGAGGAAACCTTTCCACCTTTCACTGAATGACAAAGTAAATGATACTTTCCTGCTTTGGAAAATTTTTCCCTTCTGATTTGGGGTGTCATTTCCCCTTGCCAGTTTCAAGGCCTTTCTGAAAAGCCCCTATGCATCCAACAGAGGGAAATCTTGAAATACTGAGGTCTGCTAGGTTCAAATCAGCCTGCTGCAGGGTGTGCTGGGGAGCCCCTAGCAGTGAATCACAGAAACCCAATGGATGCAGAGCTCTGTAAGGTGCTACCTTGTGCTGGTAGGGACCCAGCTGGAGCCCTTCCAGGACATATACCCTTGGTTGTCCCTACGGCTGGGTGTTGGTGACATACAGCAGCTCCTTGGCATCCTTGCTGGTCTCTCTCTCTTGTGAAGTGTCTTCACTTGTGCAGTTAGAAGAAGGTATTGGGTTTGTCTCACTCTCCTCTGTCCCGCAGGCTGGTTGCAAAGGAGGAAGCATGGTAAAGGCAGCATCTTTCCAGGATCCATGGGCTCTTTGAGAGATGATCAGAGGGAGGCCAGATGATCTGCACAACACGCACGCCACTGTTTCTTCTCTGCAAAGGCAGCATCGGAGCATTCTCCCCAGCCCTGCGCCCCACGGTGTGCCCGATCGTTTCCGGATGTTTCGCAGCTGCGAGTGGGAGGTCCTGGAACGATCCCTCAATATCCTCCAGGCCAGCGACTTCTACTGGGGCCCCTTGTCCGTGGGGGAGGCTCATGCCAAGCTCCAGCGGGAACCTGTTGGCACCTACTTGGTGCGGGACAGCTCGCAGGGGAACTGCTTGTTCAGCCTGAGCGTGCGGATGCCGACGGGACCTGTCAGCCTTCGGATCTCTTTCCAGGAGGGCTATTTCCGCCTGAAGAACTGGTTTGCAGACTGTGTGGTCCGGCTGCTGGAGCTGGTAGTGGCAGGGACGCGGAACAACCCCTTGCACTTTGATGAGATGGGGGGAACTCCCCTGGTTTTCTCTGAGCCCCTGTGCCGGAGCCGCCGGGCAGTGCCTACACTGCGAGAACTGTGCTGCCGGAGCCTGCCCGCTGGTGCCACAACAGGAGATGGAGCAGAGCTGGGGGGCTCCTGGGAGATGCGCCCGAGAGAGGAGGTGTTCTCACCCCCAAGCGGAAGGGGAGGGTCGGAGAGGAGTGTTGTCCCTAGCCCCTCTCTGTCCTGGGCTGGGAGATGATGCCTTGTGCATGAGAGATGAAGAAAGGTGCCTGCTACATGGCTGTAGCGGGTGAGATGCACGCCGTGCCGGTGAGGCTGGACTGCTGCTGGGAGAGGAAGGAGAGGGCAAGGGGGTAGGGCTTGAACCTGCTGGCTGTGACAGCTGTGTCCTTGTACGTGCACGGTGTGTGTGGCCTTCCCCAGAGATGCCTGGGGTAAAACCAAACCTGAAAAGCAGAGATTTCCCCCTCCTCCAAGTCCTGCTCTGCTCCATTTATACCTTATAAGCTTGAGAAGGTGAGTTGCCTGTCCTCCCAGGTCAGCCCTGTGTTTACCACAAAGTGCCTAAGCTCATTTCTGCTGCAAATCTGCCCTTGTGAA
Source organism: Athene cunicularia (assembly GCF_003259725.1). NCBI lineage: Eukaryota > Metazoa > Chordata > Aves > Strigiformes > Strigidae > Athene > Athene cunicularia. Next base: position 3,680,512 of record NW_020799092.1, on the reverse strand, counting down.
GTGGTGCGGCTGAGTCCAGTCCCACAGTAGTGCAGCTCGGGCATTGGTGGGCATGACCCCTGTGCTGACCAGATAACCGTGGAGCAAGAGCACGTTTCACTCCTTGAAGCACACATGTGATGCCTGTCACTTCAGAAGCCAACATTTGCACTGGAGGGAAACTGTTGCAGCCATGTACAGCTTCACTGGCTTTTGCGTTGCTTTATTTGAACAGATTTTTGGGAGTGCATATGAGTTACTTTATACTAAGGGCATGGTGTTCCCGCGGAGGTAACCCTTGCCTGGAGAGTGCGGTCTGCCCTGGGAGGATGTGAAGAGATGGGATCCAGTGCCCGCCCTTATGCTCATCTGATAGTATGCTGCTGCCATCTAGAGAATATAAAAAGATTTTTTGGTTTTGCCTTCAAAAAGGCAAAGAATTTTTTATATAGGACTTAAAAATGTTAATAAACATGTTTTTATACTTATTTTAAAAGTCAATGAATACACTGCGGTATTTTCATTCTCTTGCTTGGTTAGTTTAGAGCCAAGACATAGCAGACAAACTGAAATGGAACAAGTGAATTTCTTAGGAAGACCAAAAGCAGAATATAAGTGAATGGTCCTAGCTGGGAACAATAAACTTAATTCATCTTATAGTGTAATCAAGTAAAGAATTTTCTGAACAGAAGATACTTCCTAAAAATGTAGGGGTGAGATTTTCAGTATTTTTAGTACCTTAAAATTTGTACTGTATGTTTGAAAGAAACGAGTAATTCAGGATCCTAGAACATGGCACAGCATCAGTGAACTCAAACTGATGAGGATGAGTACAAATGAGAGGAACAGAGTTGACTTAAATAGGGTTATGATTCATTTCAGGGATGCAGGCAGGTATGATGTCTTCAAAATAAGTGACTGAAAACAGCTACGTGAAAAGAGAAATTCAGATACTGTGAAATTCGAGCCAAACCAATTTACACGCTGCCAAGCATCTGTTGCCAGGCAGGCAGCCTGATGAGCTCACGCTGACTTTCCCCTTCAGACCTGTACAGGGGAGAAAAGCCAAACATGGGGAGAGATTACTCTGAACTTGCTCTTTTGGCTTCAGGTATCTTATCTGAGTAACTAAAGCATGTGGTCAGCACAGAGAGAGAGAGAGAGAGATACAGGGCGTGATTCATCACAGGAGCCTAACTTAGACGCTCTGAATTACACTCTGGAGGACTCTGTCGCTCTGCCGACAGCAAGGTGCCTGGCCTCCAGTCTTGGGGCATTGGCTTATGAACCACGATAGTTAAATTAGTGCCAGAGAAGCAGCCATCTTCTCCTTGCCTCCGGCTCCTCTTGGTCTCGGGGAGGCTAGGGGCAGCTTGATGGCCCTACAGCTGCTATGGCTCTTGGCCCAGTGCAAAAGCATGAGCTGGGATCATTCACTATCACAGGGTTCGCGTGCACTGTGGCAGCTGACATGTGGCTATGGTGTTGCTTGCTGCTAGACCTGTCATCTCATGCAGGGCCAGGGCAAAATGTTAAGCAGGTAATTGCATCAATCATCATTGCTGGATCCATTAGGGGTGGTGAATTGGAGCCCTCAGATGCCTGAGTCAAGCTGTGATGCCCTGAGTGGGGGCTGAGGTTCAACCCACCCCGAGAGAATAGTCCTGTGCATCCCCTGCTCAAACACACACCCTGTAGCTCCAGGTTATTGGCATCTCCAGCTCCTGAAGCAGCCCTGTCTAGGTACTGTAATGCGTGCAAGGACTGAGTGTCTTGGCAGACAGTAAAGCTGAATCCTTCTGCAGGCTGACTGGCAGCAGATGCCAGCAGCATCTTGAACTGCATTAACAGGAGCACCAGCAGCAGATGAGGGGAGTGATTATGTACCTGTACTCACCATTGGACCCCAGTTAGAATATTGCATCCAGTTTTAGGCTTCCTAGTGCAACAAAAATGTAGTAAATCAGAGTGACCTTTGGAGGGGGAACGACCCCAAGAAACTCAGGAGGCTGGAGCACCTGCCCTGTGAGGAGATGGTGAGGGAGCTGGGCTTGTTCAGCCTGGTGAGGAGATGGCCTCAGAGGGACCTAACAGCAGACTGCCTGTACCTACAGGGTCAGCAAGGAGCCAGGCTCACCACAGTGGTGCCCAGTGGGAGAACAAGCCACAGCAGACATAGGGAAAATGTCCAGGCTGGATATGAGAAGATGCTTTTTCCCATGAAGGTAGTCTGGATGGGAGGTACGTTGCCTGGAGATGTGTGGTCTCCACACTTGGAATTTTTCAGGACCCAACTGGGTCAAGCCTGGAGCATCCTGATATGGCCCCAGAGCTGGTCCTGGTGTGAGCCCCAGGCTGGACTAGAGGGGACCTTCTGGGGTCCCTTCCCCTGAAAGAGCTCTGCAGTCCTGCGTTTTTGTAGGGCAGGGAGGTGGGACTGGCCATGGAGGAGGTGGTGGGGCAGAAGGGTGGTGGTGCTTTGCTGCAGGTGCTGCGGCTGCAAAACCCACTGCGGAGGGAAGGGTGGATGCTGTACCAGGAGTGTGCTGCCAGGATGCCAGAGCAGGATGGTGGCATGCTGTGCTGGTGGAGGGAAAACTTCTCATTCTGCATAGAGCATTCCTAGGCCACACACATGCTCTGGATGTTGCTGCCTGCCATGGATTTGGCCTGGTCTTGGGTACCATCCCATTGCTTATCCTCAGTGCTCTTTTTGCAGAGCTCCAGCAGAGCGCAAGTCTCCTGTAGCTCCTATGCCTGCCCTGCAGGCATCTCAGGTGGCTCCGTGCACCTGTGTTTCGAGACCATTCCCTGGCTCTTGGGTGAAGCCCCTGCCTCAGTGGAGTCAGCCACACAGCTGCCCTCCCTCTGTGCCTGGCACTGGAGGAGTGGGACTAGGTCTGCCGCTCCAGGCACCCTGCCCGTCCCCTCGATCCTTTCCTTCCTTGGGGGTGTTGTTGCTGAGGCGCCTTGACTGCCTTCCCTTCAGAAACTGGGGAGGGGGGAAGGAGTGGGCTAATTTCTTCCACGTTTATAACTTAACACAGGAATGCTTCTGGTTTATGGTCACAGTTATAGCTCACAGAGGGAAGAGCTTTCTAACTGGATTGCTCTGACCTGGCTGTGAACTGTTCTCATTTGGCCCAAAATGAGCATCTTTGGTTGTATGGCTGGGGGCTGCAAAAGAGCCCCGTTTGCGGCCCAGATTGTGCTTTAGGAAAATCACACCAAGAGAAGAGGAAATAGTTTGGATCTTAATGAAGTCTACTTTTTTTTTTTTTTTTTTTTTTTTTTTTTTTTT
>NW_020799092.1:3668803-3677182 GCF_003259725.1 Athene cunicularia | reverse complement strand
CTGCAGGCATCTCTTTTTTTTTTTTTTTTTTTTTTTTTTTTTTAATTGCACAGCAAGTGCTCATCTCCATCTCACAAGTAAGTCAATTCCATGCAGGGCTGTATCAAATTGATTTAAGATCTGTGGATGAAAAGCAGTGAATGACTGCCAAGCATCATTATATTATGGAAGTTTAAAGCAGCATGATGGGTGAATATCCTCATTATTCCCAAGGAGAGGTCACTTTGCAGATCAGGATTGGTGCAGGAAAGGAAACCAATTTGGGAAGAACAGGAATGTGAAATGCACATCAGCTGTGGCAGGCATTACAAAGTCCTTACTCGTTTTCTGTTTCAATGTTGGAAGAGAAACTTCCTCTGAACTGGTCCCTCTGCCATGTAGGAGCAGCTCCTGGTGGCCCATATCCAAATGTTTCTTTTGGTGGCTCCTAAAGGGACTTATAAAGAAATTACAAATTTCCTCACAATCTCTTGAGCGCCATTTGGGAAATATAAGAAAATTGTTTGCATTTTTATATGTTATGTTATACATTTCTGCAGCTGACTCATTTCAGTTTGTCGAGGAAACTTATACAGCCTCACAGATGTTTTTTTTCAACTGTTCTTCCTAACAGCAGAAGTTGAAAAGTTTAATCCTTGTGAGAGGAGCTTCCTCTACTAGGCTGTGAAGGGCCTGGATTTCAGTCCCAATATGCCACAGGCATCCAGCAGGAAACTGCTCTTCATCTACTCCCAACTAGCTGTCTGTTAGCAGTGCTCTGGGGCCCCAGGGGTTAACTTCCCAAAATTCTTTGCTGAAACTTGTTAATAACTTCCATATGTACCCCTATGCATGCACAGGAGGGGCCCCACAGCCAGCAGCTCTTGCAATAATACTTGATTACCTCTGACATAAGGGTCTGTATGCCATTAGGGATCTGCCTTGATGGATCAGGATTCACTGAAAACCACAAGTTTGTGCAAACACATTTCAGAAAATTTATTAACATTTGGGCATCCTCAGAGTTTGGAAATTAGTTCCTTCTAGGTAGGCAAACTTCAAAGTAAAACCTTTTGTGTACACACAGCTGGGTCTCAGTTTTGGACTCCTAACCTGATGTCCCTCCCAAAATGTGTATTTGCATCATTAGTCTTCAAACATGCTAAAAACCTTAATTTACAATTTACAAATTACAAAGGTATTCCTTGCTTAGGGGAATATGATGGTTTTGTCTGATTGAGTTAGTTTTGCTCCAATTCCTTAGATGTTTGGCATCTGTAAAGTTAAAAGTTAAAGCTGCATGCACTGGAGCTTTTTGCCTGCCCTGTGCCATTGCCTGGTGCAAAGGCAGGGCTGCTGAGGGCAGCGTTCAAAGAGAGAGTAGGTGTCAGAGGGAGAGGGACATGTGGCAGAGCCACTCTGCGACTCCCAATGCCTCCCGGGTCTCTGCGTGCTCCTGCTGCCTTGTGATCTCAGCTGGGGCTGATGGAGGTGGGGTTTTGATTCAGGCAAGGCAGAGAACTTCCAAACGCTTCCCGTGTAAGAGCTGGCTTGATAGAGCAGGACTCTTCAGCCAGAAAAGAGATGGCTGAGGTCTGCAGCAGAGATCTGTGAAGCCTAAATGCCACGGAGTAGGTGACCAAGTAAGTGTGTTTTCTTAAAAAAACAAGGAGGCGTCCGATGAAAGACTCAAGTGCAAGACTCAGAAGAAACAAAAAGAGACGTTTCTTCATATGTTGTATAGCTTAAGCTGTGGAAGTCCCAGCCACAGGCCACCAGCGAGGCTTACCTCTTTGTGGGTACAAAAAGGGGTTAATGGTGATTACTGGAGCACCTCTGGAGGAGGAAATGCTGAGACGGGAAAGAGGGGAGAGGTGGGTGCAGGTGCAGCTTTGGGCTCTGTGCCTCTTTGGGTTCAGCTTTGCTATGGCAAGAGTGCAGGAACAAGCCAGCCTAAGTCCAGCCTTAGGCTCCACAGCACAGGGTGCAGTCCAGGCTAGCTGAGCCAACAGCTCAGCAGGGGATAGCTGTGATGAGATCCGGTGTGCACGGAGCTACTTTGCTGAGCTCCAGGTGTGCATGGAGCTCCTGATACCTGCGCCAGGGCCTCTCGAGGCACAGGAGGTGTCTGCATGTGGCAGACCCGTACAGCCACCTGTAAAGCGTGCAGTTGCGTGCCCTAGGAGTGATTTGATGGCAGCCCCAGTTTTCATTAGCAGAAAAATTGGGACACCTGTCTGATGCCTGGAGGCAAGCACCATCACAGGCTGGGGAGAAAAATGTTGCCATCATCCAGAATGAGTGGAAGAGACAGACTTGTCAGCTGAGCTCATCAGGGCAGACCAGCATCAGCTCGAGGTCATGTCTGGGATGGCTCTGCCCAGCTCTGCTGGTCAGGGCAGGGCTAGGGGGTCCCAGCCTGACTACCTTAACGTCAAAAAGGAGCTGCACAGCTTTTAAGAAGATGTGCAAAATGCTATAAGTCCCCTAGATCTGCCTTTGATGCATCCAACCTAGAGCAGACAATGTGCACATGCTTTTAAATGAAGATTTTTTTGGTTCCTGGGCTACCTGCTTTCCCAAGACACCAGCCTTGCTATCAGAGCTTTCAACCTTCGAGCTGGTTCCAGATGCCATGGAACAATGACCAGATTGTTGTGCCCCTCAGAAGGTTTTGGATTAGGCCCCCCCCGCTTTATCAGGCCGATGTGAGCAAATGTGGGTTTTCTACTCTAAATATAATCAAAACAAACCCTGCTCCCACTGGCTTGTGCAACAAATCATGCTGGGGGAATTGCTGGCATTCGGCATGATTAGCCCAAGCACATATGCCTTCCAGCTCGCAAACAATAGCCTAAAGGATTGGAGAGGATCACAAACAAAGCACTTACAGACGAGACAGCATTTTCAAAAGGGTCTTGAGAGCTTATGTCCATTGGGGGTTTGTCTTTTAAAAATAAACCAGAAGTAAACAAATTGACAAAGATGGCTCTGAAGAATCTAAGAGAATGAATTACTGGATGTAATACTCCAGTGGAAGAATGATGCTGCGGGAAAACTTAAGGCAGGACTAAAGGGTCCTTTTAAACTCCTCAAGAAAATGTGTCCACAGCCTTGGGGGATGGGCACACACTGGAAGCCTCACCGGTTTGTGCTGATGAGCCCTAGTGGGAGCTGGAAGGGATGCAGGAGAAGACCCTGCTCAATTCACAGGAGAAAAAAAAAATCCCTTAAAAAGCAGTGAGACCAACAAAAGAATTAGGCAGCTTGTGTTTTATAAATTTTATGGGAATGCAGTCTAAAAGGGAAGTTACCTGCACTGTAGGTTAGTGACAACTGCTGTGAATTTCAGACTGAAAACAGTTCAGTTCATGTAAATCATAGGTTTTATATCATGTTTTTATTATTTTTTAAATATATAATACCATTTTTAAATGCGTGAAGAATTATTTTGAATTGTGTCAGTTTTTTCTTGGCCCTGGCAGTGTGAAGTAGCAAGCGCCCAGCTTTGCACCGAAGAGCTCCTGCAAGGGGCCAGCAAAATTCTTGACACTGTTGAAGCTGCTTGCTCACTGAGACAACCACAGTGAAAGGGAGCTATGGTGGCAGCTTGCCAGCATTGCTGTAACTGAGATGGCATTGCACGTGACTCCAGCACACTGAGTCCAGAAAGACACCGGCATCTATCACTCCTTCCCTGGTTCTGTGCATGCCAGTACCACATGCACGTAGCAGACCCCTTCATTTAAAAGCTTCAGCCTAAAAGATAGCAGCTATTCTGATCACACAGCATCTACATTAGGACAAGGTATGTGCCAGGTCCTTGCTGCTTGACTTTTAGATGCATCTAGGGTTGTTTTGAGATCCATTGAATCTCAAGCCTAAAATAATACAGGTGCAACTCCAGATGTTCTAGGTAGTATCCATCCTCTAGGTTGTAACCCTTGTTCTGTGGTACTGGATTGGGTGGGGAAGGAGTGATGGCTCCTTTTATCCTTGAACTTATGTGAAGAGCTCTCTGAGGAACTGGGATGGGAGAACGTGATGGTGGAGAACAGGAGCTGAAGATATTTTCCTGCTCTTACAGACTGTTTAGGGAATCGGCCAGATACAAAGGAAGCTCTAATGTACGTGCTGAAATACCTAAAATAAGCCATGCAAACAAATCAGTTGTATGTTATCCAGATGGGACTGTTCAATAACAGTAAAGTGCTCCCAAACTCTGCAAAGAGAGAGATTATAGAAGAATCAGGTATAATTATAGTGCCTTATTATTACCATTCTCATCATTCTTTCTAACAAAGCTTTTCAATAGGATGAAAAAACTTCTTGCAGGAGAACGTAATGTGTTTGCTGGCATTTTTTCATTCTTCCTTCCAAGGCTGTTCAAGTCAGTCCCTGTAAATGGTGTTAATAAATACCATAATGATCTTGGACTATAATTATTATCTTTCAGATGATACCTTCTTTAGCATCTCTCTATGGTCTTGACTACAGCAAACCCTTCACCTGAAATGCCTCACTGTTGCTACCTATAGTGAGAGCACCAGCAAAAATACCCCACTGCTACTCTGATTCTTGCTTTAATACATTCACTTCCAAGCACAGTTAAGCAACGCCCTTACAATATTAGTGGCTTCAGTGGCTTGTCTGTCTATGTACTGCTCCAAAGCTGGAGGAATATATATGTGGAATCACTTAGCAATTATTCTCTACTTTGGAGAAAGTTATAGACCCAAAGGTATGTATTTGCAAGCTGTTCTCCCCCACCTGAGTCCTGTCTTCTCTGAACACCAACAGTGCTTGTGAGAAAAGTCCAGGGTTATCAGAAGCAGACCCTGGGCAAAATGGGTGTGGGATACACACATCCTTGTCTGCAGGTTGGTCTTGTGGGCTGACACCACTGAGAGAAGGAAAAAGGCTGTCTGGCATTTTTTCAGCAGTATCCTTTTTCTGGGTCATTTCAGATTCCTGGAAGTATTGCTGTCGGAGGAACCTGACAATGCAGGGGAGCTGTGCTCGCAGCGGAGGCACAGCCCCGCAGCAGCTCTACAACTCAGCGAGGACTTCCCAGGGAGGGGATTTCTCACAAGAGGGAAGTCCCAGGCAGCTTTTCCACTTCTGTGGCTCCCTCTGCCTCGGAGCAACTTAGTATGAGGAAAAGCTGTCGGTGAGTGTGTGGACAGTAAAAACTCTACTGACGCATCTCATTCTTAATCTGCAGCACTCCCTGTGTTGCAGTCCTGGTGGCCCTGATTCAGCGAAACTCTCACACCTCTTTCAGCTTAGGGAGATACCCACGCCTGTGTCAAGTGTTGTGGTGCAGGAGAGCATCTCTCCCAGTCTTCATTTCTCTGTGCCCTGCTCACCTGCAGGTCCCAGGCAAACCAGGAGGACAGGTGGTATGGTATGAAGAGGTGCAGTAGGCTTGAGGGGGATGAGTTAGGTTTGTTTCTTGGGGTGGGAGAAGGGGGTGGTTTCTGAGATGGGTCTTTCTCTTTTCTCCTTCTCTCTCTTCTCCTTTCCCCTGAGCACCTTGGCAGAGCCTTGCTCTCAGCTCAATGAAAGTAGGGCAGAGTCTAACCACATTTCAAGTTGTCTGCATTTTTGGATTCTTGGTAACTGCGATCTCTATCAGTTCCTAGAAAAGATTTAAGCAACTTATAAACCACAGCTGGGCAGAGATAATAAAGGAAGCAGTACTGAGGTGGGGAAGGATCTCCTCAGCATGTGGCAGAGCAGGAAGAGGGAGGTCTGCGGGAGAAGCCATGAACCTGGCTATGGTAGAGGGTCTTCGTGTGGCTACTTGGACTGTGAGGGGAGACAGGGGGCTGCCTGAGGGAAACCTCAGCAAACATTACTAGCTAGGTATAAAATGCGTGTGTATGTACATGTATATACATATATATATAAAGAGCAAGTGGAGATATATTTAGCCACAGGCAAAGGGGTCTGAACTCTGCTATGGTATTCACCTAGTTTTTGAGGCAGGAGAGACCCCTTCACTGGAGGGGTTGGAGTGGATTCAGGCTTAATTCCCAACCTCCAGGCCCACAGAGACGTTCAGAAAACCCCTCCCCAGGTCTCCCCCTGCTCCACGGCAGCCTTGGCTGCTCCTGCTGCACTCAGCAGTGCTCTGCAAGGGTTTGAAAAACAAAACATGATGATGATCCTCTTACATTAGGCCAAAACTACAGATTCTTGTCCAGTAGTCCTGTCAGCTAGGGATGTAGATGGCAGGTGGGAAACTGGGGGATGGGGAGGGAAGACAGAATGAAATACATTTCTATATTGGCAAAAATACTAGAAAAGAGGTGATTCTTCCAGCAAATGCTTTTGCCAGGATGCTTTATTTAGTTTGCATAGCCAGAATAGGGCCCGGTGGCGAAAAGATGTTTTTCAACCCTAGGAGAATGTGCTATAACAGCTTATCAGCCTGTGTATTCTCCGCAGTTCATGATAAAAGCAAAGTTGAGGAATTAATAGAAAAAAAAGCGCACCATATTCATTTGCCAGCAAGATACTTAGCTACTTAATCCCTTCCCAGCCTTCCTCCCAGAAGCTGGTAAAGGTCTGCTGTGCATGAGAAAAGCCATGCCAATCTAAAGCAGGGTGTGACTGCACTCGTGTCTGCTGCAGGGGTCTATGCTGGTTCCTGAGGTTGCTGTCACTGTGCTGCAGGTTGTGCCTCCCAACACCCTGAGCTGGAAAGCTGCGGCAGGGCAAAGAAAGAGTCACAGTTAAACAAACAAACAAACAAACAAGTGGGGAAGACATTAAAAGGGAAGGAGGTGAAAAAAAACACGGGAAAAAGTGAGGGGAGGAACAGGAGAGAGAATGAAGTGGCCTGGGCTCAGGGGAGAGCAGAGTCTTCTTGAATGACCTCAGGGGAAAGGAGCTTGGATTTGGAGGCAGCCATGGGGCAGGCCTGGGTACCTGGAGGCAGTCAGAAGCTGCTTTTGCCAGGATGTGGGGAGCTGGGGCTGGCACAGCCAGCTAGCTCAAAGCAGGACTTGCTGAGGCCGGTGCAGCTTTCCTGTGTAGACAAGGCCAGAAAGGCCATCTGGCAAGGCCACTGTTGGCAGGGACCAGTCCTGCGGCATCCTCACAACCGCTGCCACCTTGTCTGACATGACCCTCCCTGTGTCTGCTCTGCACAGGACCCAGGCTCTGCCAAACCTGTTTGCTTCCCACCCTTTGCCCCTTACAGAAAGGATGTGCATCCCTTCACTCAGGAGATTTTCAGGGCATGATGTGCACACCTGGAGGCACGCAGCTGGCAAGGAGAGGGGTTGGAGACTCCTGTTTTAAGAGAGCGCGGCTGGGAGCTGTCAGCAGCATGCCCTGCTCCTGCCCAGCATCCTGCCCCCAGCATTTTTGCTCCTCATGTGAGAAAGTTTGGGCTGGCCTGCCAGGGCACCTCAGGGCTGGTGACACATCCTGTGGCTGTGGGAGGGCTGTGTGCCTGTGACTCCCGCTCTCATTCACCCACGGGGGCTGGTGAGGCCTGCTCCCAGGGCCATTCACAGCAGCCACATGTCCTTGGGGTGCAGCAGCGAGTCTGCTGTTTGTGGAGGCACTGATTTGACCCTGCCCCTGCTCAGGCAACAGTGAGCTAAACACCCTCACCAGAGCGTCGACTAGTGCAGCATCACAGGTTAGTGGCATGAGATAGGTGCCTGGGCTTTGCTGGTCATGGAAAGCACCCACTCTGCAAGCCGAGAAGTATCATTCATAATAAAACTGCGCTCCTCACCAGCAGTGGCAGGAGTTTCCAGAGCACCCTCAGCGTAGGAGGGACAGCTTGCAAGTGGCTGAGCAGAGGGTGCCAGGCACTGGAAGCAATGCTGCCCGTGGCTCCCCATGTTTTGCCCACTTGGTTGGGGGGACCGTTGCCCCCGAAAGGGCTCAGCAGAAGTGACTCAGCCACTGCCATTGCTGGAGAGAGCTGAAAGCTGGGGCTGTGAGGGGAGCCTCTGGCAGTGGGGCAAGAGGTGTGTGTAGGGTGACAGGTCCAGGCTGCTGTGGGGACAGTGACCTCTGGCAGCAGAGGTGGGTGAGGGGGGCAGCAGGCAGGCAGGGGAAGGAAGTGGGCCGGCAGCTGGGAGCAGGGATGGTTTAAACCCATTGCAGCCGGGGTGTGCATCCAACAGAGCCTGCAGTAAGGTTTATCTTCCTCTTCTGTCACCCCATTTGCTGCTTGCTCCCGCCTAAGAGGCAAACTGCTACTGCACTATCTGCAGCTTGCTGAGTAAATGTTGTTCTTCGAGTTGTTGATTACGGTTAATTAGCATTATTTTGCCTTAAATGAATCCTAGTTGTGCTCATTTTCTCCGGGGTTATGGCCGTGGTATTGCTGAGAAGCTCCAGGTGACGTGGAATGGTGGTGGTGGGTGGGGA
>NW_020799092.1:3639462-3668753 GCF_003259725.1 Athene cunicularia | reverse complement strand
CGGAGGCGGCGCGGCGGTGTCTGCCCCCCTCGGCCGAGGCGGCCCCGCTGCCCCTCCCGGTGCGGGTGAGCTGCCTGGGGGAAGCTTTACCCCCGCCTTGCAGGAGTGGATGGAGCGTGGCCCACTCCATTGGCCCAGCTTCAGCCCCAGGACTGGCCAGGTGGACCTTCTCCTGGGAGGTGTCAGCCTGAGAAGGCAAAGAAGTTCTTCCAGGCGAAATCCCGCTCGCCCTGGCTGTAAGAGCCTGTGAAGGGTTGGTGTAGGGAACACGGTGATGTTGAGCCACAGCCATGCAGCATCAGCCCCCGAGAGTATGTCAGGCATGTGACAATAATTTAGTCCCTGGGAATCTTTCCAGTAGATGAACAGAAAAAGAGCAGAAGCTGGGTGATTTCTAAGGCAGACTCATTTTGCTGGTGAAGGGGAATTATAGAAGTGTCCCCTCCCTTCCCCACGGTAGTGTCAACACCTTTCTTTTTCTGGTTTCCCCTCCAGTCGCTGATTGTTCTCTTCCCTAGAGCAGTTCAACGGGTAGAAACATAGCGAGGGCATTGGCAGCTTTTACCTCGGCATCATCCAGCCCTGCTGAGAGGCACTCGACACACAACAGCGGTAAAAATGCTGGCAGAGGTATGGCCCTGCTCGTGCTGGCTCTCCTATCGCTCCTGCCGCCAGACAGAGGGAAACTGTACGCCTCAGAGTCTGGGGTTAGAGGAGTCAAAGAGATTGTGAATCCTCAGAGGTGTGTGTGTTGCCGCTGGCTGGCTTTCCAGCCATGGGGGATTGAGCTGGTCTCTGACAAGGCAGCAAATCCAGAGCTGCTGTGCTGGGGAATGCTCTGAAGCACTCTCTGCAATCAGGCTCATTGACTTGCTGCAGCTTTTCTCTGCACCAAGTGATGTTTCTCTTTTGGATGGTTGTGGTGTTAAATGCTTCACCAATAAAGAGGCTTTGTTGTGGTCTCTGCAGCATTGCCTTTGCCTTGGCTAGTAGCCTTTTTGTTTGAATAAATGCTTTCCCTGGAGTTGGCTGTGGGGGCATGTGTGGGCAAGTGTGTGTGTGTGTGTGTGTACATTGGACTCAGCTGTGAACAGGCAATTCTAGTAGGTTCAGCACTTGCCCAAACTTGTTGTTCATGTGCGTGAGAATAATGTGCATTTCCTCACAGTTGGGAATACTGGCCACTATCGTGGGCTTTTAACAGCACTTGAGGAAATTAATGGCCACTTTCCACCTACAAGCAGAAACTGTTGCTAGCACCTAGCCCAATCCTGTATTTAGTCTCAGGATGCGATCAGCATTCGCTGCATCAAAGGGAGGACTAAGCCATATGGATCCTGGCCAGTCTGTGCTATGGCGAGGCTACAGCTGGACAAGACAGTTCCCCCCTTGTCATGCTGCAGGGACCATCTCACACACAGTAGTGTACTGTATAATACATGAGTGAAGGTCATGCAATGACCTATTCAGTTGAAGCTTTGTAATTTATTTCTATTGGCACAGGTATCCTAGTTAGTTCTACCTAAGTTTTGGGGGAATCAGTTCAGCTCTGCTATAGGCTGGTAATAGAAACACACAACTCCCCAGCTTTTCCTCATCTTCCTCCCATTTATGTCTCCAGGGTTAAAACCCAGTCCAGAATCCCCAGACCAAATTGAATTAGAATTTAACATTCAAAGATTCAGGCTCCCTTTAGGCTCTAAGGAACAGAATGTCATCCTGTCTCGCAGTTAATAGCTGCTGGGTAGTCGTTTCAAAGCCATTTCTTTTCAGTGAGCTCTACCATAGCAAATCCCAGCAGTGAATGTATTTCTGGCCTGGCCATGCCTCTAATCCCACAGCTGAGTCTTATGTGTGATCTCTTTTGAAATGCTAGATCTATATATTTTTTTTTTTTTTTAAATTCCAGACAGCGATATTTCTAGGACTTGGCATTTAGAGTGGCAACAGGGTTGTTTATAGGAAGAGATGGGAAAGGACGGAAGGACAATGTTGACCTAGCAGCCCTACAAACCTACCGCACTTAATCCACTTATCGCTCTGAATTCCTGAAGCAGATAAATGCTGATAACAGTTAAAACACATCACTGACAGGAGCAGCATGTTCCATCATCTAGAAATACATCAATGCTGGAAATTGCAAAGCTGTGTGCTACCATGGGGATGAACATGATATAAGAGCTGAGGAAGTCCTCGCAGTTCAGCAGAGTTCTTCCACAGGAGGGTAGTAAGCCTTTGGCCCCTTCTCCCTCCCTGCCCCAACTACCTTGAGATGCCCATTCAGGCCTGAGAAATGCTGCCAAGCACTGTTGTGACCCCACAGCTCCCCAGAGCCACAGCTGCCTGATCTGTGCCTACATATCTGAAATACCAAGTGGGCCCCAAGTGTCTTGTTACCGCTCTTGATTGTCCTTGCTGCTCAGTGTTAAGACCTGTGAGGAGCGATTTCCAGCTGAGACCAGCCCTGTGCAGCTCACATCAGCATGTCTTGGGGAGAGGAGTTGGTTTTGGCTAATCTGAGCTAAACCTTCCCTGGAGGAGTGCAGCTGCTACACCAGCCTTGCAGAGCCACACAAACCACTTACTCCTCTCCCCATCTGTCAGGGATCTCAGCAAGGTACCAGAGCCATCCCTGGGCTCAGGGAGGTGCAGCGGCTGTAGGTGCATGCCACCCCCCGTGTCAAGACCCCTTCCTCCTGAGAACCTGTCCCAGGCTGAACAGGAGGAAAAATGCTATAAACCAAAGTTTGGTTTGGAGCAAACCTTGCTACTACAAACTCTGGAGGGATAAACCAACCAATAAAGAGGGATTTTGATGATGCACAGGTCACAGACTCATCTACCTTCTTAGGTCTTTCCCTTCACAGCCATCCCCCACCAGCCTCCACAGTACAGCACCCCATGTGAACAGGCACCCTTGAAATTGCAGCCAAGTGCTTTCTTGTGGACAGTGCAAATGTCTCACAAGAAGTGCAAAAGGAGGAAGCTGCCCAGAGAGAAGTGAAGATCTCTCAGACATTAGGGGTTTTTTGAATCAGACACTGCTCAGCTGTTGCATTGCAGATGTCTTAGCTAAAAACAAGCTTTCGTCAAAATCAAAGACTCTTTATGGGTATAGGCAGCAGGATCCTCCCACAATAAGAGGGTTTTCTTCTTCAAAAGGACTCTCCTTACACTTCCCTACAATAGATTTCTTAAGGCTTGCCTGCACTGCAAAGCTGATTCAGAGCCAGCATCGTGTGGCTCTGAAGCATCCCAACTGTTAGGGATGAATTCACTGTCTGCTTCTCACTTCTGGAATACAAGTGGCTTCCTCCGAAGTGACCTAGTGGAGGAGCTGGCTGCGGAGGGAAGTTTTGTTCAGTCAGGAGTACAGTGGAGCCCTTCTGCTCTACTGACTGCTGATGTGGGTACTTGTTTTCTGTATTGAAGGTAAAACAGGTGATCCCACACTTGAGTGTTCACATACAGAAGGAATTTAATGGTGCTACTCTGCCCTGAACCCACACCCTGTGGCATGGCTCATTAGCCTCCACATGTGAACAAAGGACCTGATGAAGTCAGGTGCCCTTAGTCCAAAACCTGGATGTTCCACACAGTGAGATAATCAGGAACAGCTGTTCCAAAAAAACCAGTGTAAACAAATCCTTGGCAAAAATCCCACTGTGCCACTTTTAAGCTTGTCCATTGCTCCAGAGTCAGTTGAATCCTTCCCTGAACTTGACCACATTCACCTCAAATGGCCTCCATCAGCATCAGTCAAAGCACATTTTTTCCCATATTCCAACATGGGGCTTCGGTAACTGTGGAAGGTGACAAAGTTTGCTTGAAATGCATGTGATATTTTACAGTCATCAGGAGACAAGGTTCTATGTGTTAAAAGAGTTTATGGTCTAATCTTCGGACATCCTCTGGTAAGTGTAACATCATTGTAACAGTGCAGAGAAATGAACCCCAGCGCAGGGAGGAGTCTGACCAAAAAGCAGAAGAGCCTGCGTCTGCTAGGAACAGCTTGCCAAAAGCAGTGTGCGTCCATCCCACCCGTCCCTTCGCAAACGGGAGGGAATCAACCAGCTGCCCAAAGGGTGGAAGTACCTGACAAACCTCCATCTCTTTTGCCTTTTGGATCTTCGTGCCTGGTTGCTTTCTTACAGCCTTTGACCTTCATCATGGCCTCTAATCTAAAAATCATCTTCCTGTTTCTTTGGTTGCTTCAGTGTGAAGGTAAAAAAAATGGTTTTTAATTCCTTTTGTTTACTCTCACGTTTGTTCAGATTAGAGCATTTCTAGCTGCTATCTTTTGCTAATTTCCAGAGATCCCCTCTAGGAATTTGCACGCTGCTGCTATTTTTGTCTTTTAGACATTTCAAAGCTGAGAGAGAGAATCCTCAAGAAAGGAGGAACATTGGAGAAGGGTTAGATAACCTAAATAAAATGGTTTGGCTTTTTCCCTGGCATGTTCTTCTCAAGCTAATGGCTTCTTGGATACTGTAAGAAGATGGATCTCTCCTCTGTTTTGTTACAGCAGTGCTTAGCCATGTCTTGTATAGGAACTATATTCATGTGTGTTCTGCTGGTTAGAGATGAGGAGAAGGATGATGAATGATGAATGATTTTAGAAAATAAGGCCCTGAAGAGACCGCTGGGGTTATCACTCCCACAGTGTCTGTAGGATTTTCTGTTACCATCTTTCCATATTGTACCTAGTGTACACAGGACTGTGCACTCACAATTAATATTTCCCTTAGGACTGTACTGTATCTTGGTTGCTTTTACAGCTAAGAACCTTTTTCTAGTGACATTACCTAGGCCTTTCCTTACTCTCAGGCAATTGTCCCTAGCTATGTCATCTGTAGGGGATTCTACTTAACAGAAGTTACTTCCCAACAGTCTTTTCTGGACAGTGGCTGTGCCCTCCCTTCATTATTTCCCCCCCACCCCCAATGCTTCCTCGGTGCTCAGCATTCAGCAGCACTAAGTCTGAATTGCCTTTTCTGATGCCGAGTCCTGCTGTGCAGAGGTGATGCTGCTGTTGTGATGCAGCATTAGTGAATGATGACAGGAAAGCAAGCCTGGCTGTGCTCTGGGACAGCTTTAAAGGCTTGTTATGAGCCTGTTCATAGATGCAGAACCCCAGGGTATCCCATCAAAAGCATGAATGGAAAAGCCTGCCCATCCCCTACTTTTGCTCTCTATGTTGTTGTTTTTTTTCCCTTCTGTTTCCATGTCTCTGAAAGAATCTTTCGTTTTGTAAGACTTGTGTGTAAGTTTCCAGTTCCCTTTTTTAAAGACAACAATGCTTCGCACAGGCATTCTCTCAAGTTGCTTTATCTGTGGTGTTATGTGAGCTGCCAAATAAATAGATTCAGAGACTGCCTGATATTAAACCCAGATTTGGCTGAAAAGCCAAAGAGGTCCTGTACCACAGGCTCCTTACTAGCTCACTCTTAGCAATTTTTATTTTTTATTAAACAAAACAGGGAGTGAACTATGGTGTGTTCCCCATCTGTGCTTATACATTGTCTCTTGTAACTCCTGACATCATTGACTACTGAATTGCAGTGATAGATCACTTTCAACAGCCCCATCTGTGTAAGGAGGAAGCACAGGAAGGGCATGATCTCCCATCTTTCTGCCTAAGATACTGTCACACATAGATACTTAAGATCTGCAGTCTTCTGCAGATAGGTCCCATATCTAGCATCAAGTCCTGTGCTTTGCTGCCCATTTATAGCAGCAAAAGTTTGGAGTGATTAAACTGTGTCTTATTTTTCATGGCCATGATGCTGGCCCCTGTACAGAATATGCAATTTCCTTCCTCACTCATGCTTCAGAAATACACAGTCCCACTGATAACACTTGCTTGCTTACAGCACCTTCACTGGCACAGAGTCATCACACTGCCACACGTAGATGCCCAAGCAGAGGTTTGCAACTCGGGAGTTTCAGGAGATGTCCAGCTAGTGTTTGTCTTGGAAACTTGCTTTCTATTCATCCACTGTAAATAGAGTCTCACACCACTGCAAAATCAGTTCACTTCCTGCTTCATTTCCTGTCTTTCTGCGTGCTGGCGTTGTATGGAGGGCTCACAAGGGAAAAGGGGAAGCCTGTGAATGCAACAGGCTAGCACAAATCACACAGCAATTACTTAAGAGATGTGGCAGATCACACAGGGCACATGATCTGAATCACTCAGTTTCTGACAAGGATCAACAGTGTGTGCTATGGGCGTGCTTCCTAACATACAGTTATTTTCACTGTGTGATTCTGTCTTTGGGGCAGCAGTCCTCTCCTGACTTAAAGTGCTGTTAGGTGACTGCTAACAATTATTACCCTTACAGGGGGAAATGTCGATGTACAACAGAAACCTCCAATCCAGGTTGCACTGCTCAAGGAAGGAGTATCCATCCCCTGTAAAGTCATCTTCCCTTACATGCCGAAATACACTAAATTTTCAATCTTCTATTACTGGATTAATTCACTGGGCCAGAAAACACCCATCTACAGTAGGTCAGAAAACGTAGA
Source organism: Athene cunicularia (assembly GCF_003259725.1). NCBI lineage: Eukaryota > Metazoa > Chordata > Aves > Strigiformes > Strigidae > Athene > Athene cunicularia. The sequence goes on along the minus strand of NW_020799092.1, from coordinate 3,662,228 downwards.
CATCCCTTCTGGAAGTGAGAATAAGACTGCTACCATATCTTACGACCACAGTACCATACCACTTGAAAAGACCTCTTATACTGGCACATACTACTGCGAGGTCAAATGGAATGACATCCAGAAAATGGGAAAGGGAGTGTTTGTCCTTGCTAGAGGTAAGTGAACAACCAGAAAGTCTGAGCAGGTGGCTAAAATCTGCTGGATCTGGCTATGAAAAGATCATCTTTGCTCTCCTTTTCCTCTACCCAAACACGCTATGAAGTCAGGTGGGAATCATACTTTATGCCTAATACTTAATGCCATCAGAGTTGAATGTACTTTACACAGCTGACCTGTGCTACTGCACAGACAGGGACATGAAGATGCAGTAATTTTTATTTGCCCTGCTGCAGCCTCCTGGGAATCACAGGCTTAAAGTCGGGGTGTAACCTGGGAGCCTGGGAACTGTGTCAGAGGGTGCTTTTAGGTGTCAGTATTCAGGAGACAGTGCGGTTCAGCCATTAGCAGTGTGACAGAGACAGATGAACACAAGGTCAGTGGTTAGGGTGCTCGTTGTAATCAGACATAGAGGTTAGGCACTCACCATTAGGGGCTCATGAACAGGTTAGGGCTCACCCCATAATCACTCCCCCTTTTCCATGTGGTACAAGGGGTTGGTTGTTCCATTAATGTGGAGACTGGAAAGCAAAGGAGAGCTTCATACCAAGATAAGAGAAATGTTACAGAAAAGTGATAAGAACATGCATGCTGCTGACTGGCTGGATTTGCATTGCTGAATACTGGATATGAAAAACTTCTTATAAAGTGTAAATGCAAAGAGCTGTGATGAAGTAGCTTTGCTACACTGGTCGGAGGATGCCTACAGTACCCACCCTGCTAGTTTGTGTGGCCTGTGTACTTTCTGCCATCTGTCTTTCTGCCCCTATCACTAAAGACCTTTGCCAGCCTCTACCTTCCACTTTTCTTGGCTCTCATAGTTATGTCACCTCTCTCTAACCTACATGAAGTCTAGCTGCTTATATTGTGTCTCTTTTACATGATTCTTCAGCTGCACACCTCTCTCTATTCAGTCAGACTAAGTTTTGAAGGGCGTGTGCATCTGTGCCACTGTATTCTGCACAGCTTCTGTATTTCATTCTCTCAAGGCTCTTTCCAGGGTTAAAAATGCAGCAGGATTGTAACTTCCATTCACACTGTGAATCTTCTTTCTTACAGGTACAGGGTACATGGAGACCTCTTATGGGTGGGAAATCCTTATTACCCTTACCACTCTTCTTGCTGCATTGAGCATCACTGCAACAGCTCTGCTTCTGTGGAAAAGAAAGGCAAGTTAAAACCAAATAAAAAGCAATACCTGACATGACCCATTCTAGGAACTTATTTCATTTGCTTCTAACTTGGCTGGATTGGAAGTCCCCATGCTGAAATTTTCCATGCTGGTTGTCTGCCTCAGGTTTATTTTCTTTTTTTAAGTTCAGTCTGTCTGAGAAAAAAAGATTACAAGAAAGACAAAACAAGTCATTGAAGAATTGTCCGTTAAAGAAATTCTGGTAATCATTTTGACTCCGGCATACTCTGCTTTAGAGCAAGGGATCTGACACAGGGCAAGAAGTCACACTAGCAGTGTGCTGGTCCTGAGAATAGTCAAGGAGATGTAACCTTGTGATGGGTTTTTGGAAAACTGCAGTTTGTACATGCTCAGTTGTGGCTCTTGTCAATTTAGATCAGCTGCCTGAAGGAGCCCCCGTGAGGCTGCCTTTCCACACGGTGCCAGTCAGATGGGTAATGTCCTGTGCACCCAAGAAAATCTGCTGCAGCCCCAGTGGCAGGTGGGGGGCAGGGCTATCCTTGTTTCTAATCCTCTTTCAAGATGAAAGGGCACAACCTGATTGCAATGAGACTGTGCAACTGTGTTCCTGAGTCATGACTTGGGCACCATAGAAGAAAACAATCTGCAGTGTGGAAGGGATGGGGACCAGAGCCTTGGGCATGTGTTTGGCAGAGAAAATGTTAAGAGGCAAAGTGAGAGGGGAAGGTCAGGACAAGGATCCCAAGGAAACCTGTGTGGAAGTCGCAACTAACTGGGGAAAAAGAGAGAGACAAGCATCTGAGGAGCAGCCTACTTTAGCTGACTCTGCTTTGAGCAGAGAGGGATTGGACTAGACAATCTCCAGAGGCATCTTCCAACAGCAGTGACTCTGTAAGGCTGGAAGAAGGATCCTTGAGAGGAAAACTGGAACTGGAATACAGAGCGAGGAAGCACTGGGGCTTGGAGGAGGGTGTTAAGACTGGTCTGGCAGGGCCCCTTGGGTAAACACACTAGTGGCACAGGTTGGGACCAGCTGGGTAAGGAAGTGGAAGCTGGGATGAGTACCCGAGGGCAAGAGGGAAACCAGGAGTGGGGAAGAAAGTATGTAGAGGGCAGGAGAAGAAGAGCCAAAAGTAGTGCTGAAAGATCTGGACGAGACAGGGGACTCGTGGAAAGAACTCTGGAGTCGTGATACTTAAATCCCTGTTGTTTGGTAAAAATCTACTGCTCCTGCTACTGCCACCCTCAAGCATTCAAACAGCATCCTCTGCATTCTTCCAGACATCTCAAGGTTAGCTTAAAAAAACTGATGTCTTTTAGAATAGAATTTGGGGATTGTTATTTTCTAGGTAGAGTATGCCCCATATTTACTCTTTCAAGCTGCTTTTTGCCACCATGACAGCAGACTTTCTGCGTGCATTTTTATGTGGAGTCTGTGCTGCTGGTACAGTCCTATGACTCCAAGGAGCATCAGGCTTCAGCACACACAGTCAGAGATCATGAGGTGGAAAACAGAATGGCAGCAGTTGGCAGACCTGCTAATCTCATGAGATTTACCTTGCAGGCAGTCTGATGGAGGGGGAAAGAGTGTAAGTGGCAGTGTGACTAGGCTGGAGACAGGCCCCCATCTCTGCTTGCCTAGACAGCGTCTCCATGGGGATGAGGAGGGAGGCACTGTCACGACTTGCCGATTGGCATCCTGAAGTTTTGAGGTGGGCCAGCAAGTCTCAGACCTATGGGCTCTCCTTGGGGCCTGAAGAGATTGTGCAATCATTACATTTGCCCTCCTGCAGAACACAGCCCATATTTCTCACCACAGCTTGCTCAGACCTGCTGGTTTAAAAATGTTTATCTTTAAGAGAAGCTATTTAGCATCCTCCTTAGTTACTAATGGACTGGAAAGCAGTTCATCGTTTTCATGTGATGTGAATATAATCATCCCACTTCTTTCCGAATTAGAAGAGATACTTAGCAAAGCCTTCTGCCTTTTCTGCCTCCTCTCTTGCTTGCTGAGCAGGACTAACCCTTATCTGTGCATGAATGGAACGTGTTCAAGGGCAACTCATCTGATGCAAGAAACATTTCTGAGGAAGAGACCTTTTTCCTTCATGATGGACTTGCACGTCAGTGTATCACTGACTAGATGTCATCATTAGTGGTTGTCTGGTGCTCTTCTCTAGACTCTTCGTATTAGCAAAAACTTTCCAGCCAAATCCTAACAAAAGTCACTACATTTTGCCTCTCTGAAATTCCCCCACACACTTTGGGCAGGGCCTTGCTTTATTCCCTGTCCTACAGTGTTGTGTGCTGTTAAATACTTACACCCTCCATCCAACTAAGTTTCAGTTGTGGAAGTGATTTCTATGTACGCACAGAGCCCAGTTATCCTTTCTACTGCTCTAGTGTAAGTCATCAGACTCCCCCATTTTACCTTGCAGTGAGGAAAGGGACCAGCCCACGTTGTGCAGAGAATGCCAGCACTCTTTTCTGTGGAAGCACTTGGGGGGTGTGCGAGCAGCTGTCTTTCACATGACATTGGTGTTTACTTCATCTTTGGTGTTTTCTCCAAATGTGTCATTTGGTGTCTTGTCCTGAGCAGGTGTTGTGTCCTAGAAGGAACCAACTAAATATCCTGACACAGAAGGTGGAAACGCAGCCCCCTTCAGCCATCCCACCACCACCACCACCACTACCTCCTGTCTATGACGTGAGTACCAGAATCGCCCCCTATTCCTTCTGTCTGTGTTGTGGTACAACTCTGCCTTTCCCTGCCATGTCATGGTACAGACAATGCCAGTATCATGATGTGAAACATAAGCAATACCTGCATACCAGCCTGGTACTAATGATCTTGCTCCTGTGCTGTACCCTGCTTAGCTCCTCTCAGGACTGTGAGTGTTGTGTGTTTCCATCCTGGTCCCACTTGGGGCCTCCCCAGTGCCAAAGCCTTGCACCATGCCCTGCTGGGCAGCACCCTTCCCTCTGCCAGCAGTGTGGCAGCACAGAGCAGCAAGTGTGGGGCCAAAGAGGGTTCGTGGTGGTAGAGGTAGAAGGGTGTCCAGAATTCAGGAAGGAAGAGGGCATCACAGCCCCAGTTCGTACTGTAGTGTCTCAAGAACACACCCTTCACAGATGGAGAATGTTGGCTCAGGAAAGGGGCAGAGAAAGTCCTACCCCCAGCAACCCTAGCTGTTTAGAGCTCCTGTTGTGACACCTTCACCAGTGTCAGTGTCACAGACCACTGCAGTCCTCAGCAGGCTGACAAGCTCTCAAGGGAAAAAGGGCAGGAAGAAAGTGAAGGGAGTCTGGTTTTTTGAGCATTTGCCTTTTCATTGCATAGGGTCTCCTTTTCCATTCACCAGACTGGAGAATGCTGACTGCTTCCACTCCTCAAGCCCAGTAGCTGCAGCATTGTAGGTAATAGGATAGGAGTGGCTCTTCTGAAATGTCAGGCCCAGACCTCAGCTACCTCAAGTAACCATGGCCCCTAATCCCATTTACAACCCATCCAGCTCCATTTAAAATGGATTCCTTTTGCTCCTTTTACTCCCATGGGAGGGCTGCTCCACTAAGAAGGGAAGTTTTCTTTTTTTCCCCCATGATCTGTGGGACAAACAAGGAGGAATAAAATGAGAGTTGGTAGAGAAGGATGCTGCCTCATTATTAGGAAACCTTTCTGACTGCGAGGTCTGTCAGGGCTGGAGAAATCTCTCTAAGGAAAACCTGTAAACTCCACTGCATCAATCATTTACACTATACAAAATTAAGCTCTGGAGAATGTACTACAGAGAGGAGCAAAGCTCTGACAAGGAGGCAGGAGACCTGATAGGGTGCAGATATGAACAACAGAATGGGCCTGCCCCTCCTCATTCTTATTTTGCAGGTAGGGGGACACCATTTTGTGGCCCTTTAATTTTTGGAGTAAAGGTTTAAAATAAAGCACCATGTATTGTATGTGATATGTTTATTCTGGGCAAAAAGCAATGCTTTCAGTAAAGAAGGCTGCAGGTTATAAACCTTTTCATTTGTATCAAGTAATTTCTTTTTAATTCAGGCTTATAAAAATCTGAACGGGTAGTTTCCTGCTGAAGTGGATGATTTCTGCAAGGAGACAAAAAAAAAATCAAATCCATTTCTCGCTCAGTCGGCCTCGTCATGCATCCTTAGCTCCATCTTAATTACATGTTTCATCATGTTGTTCTGTTCAGGAGGCCCCACTAAGGCTAATATAGCAAGCCAGCAGAGCCAGCCTTAGGCACAGGCAGTCCCAGGAGCTAGCTGGGCCCTGTGCTTGCAGGAGCCCTATGGACCTGGCCCAGCTGGCCTTCCCCTGAAGCCCGTTAACCACATACCAGCTGTGTAGGGCTCTTAGCCAGCCCGGTGTGCAGGGCAGGAGGCTCAGCCCTCTTTGGCAGAGCTGCAAGCAGCCTCTGACCATCTCCCGTGTGCTGGGGATGATGAGTCTGCTTACTGGAGCTTGCTTTATCACGGAGCAGCTGCTGTGGGGTGACATCATTCAGGCATGAAGCAGCAACTCCTGCCACAGACATGGCATGAGCAGGGCTGCAAGGTGTAATGGAGGAGAGAGGGCAAAAGCCCTGGGATGGAGACCCTGTTTTGGTTGGGCCCTCAGGACAGGTGAGGGGAGTGGAAAGTCAACAAACTTTATTTCATTTGACAGATGACTCTGGTGCCCTGCTGCTAAATTTTGTTGGGACTCTGCATGCCTCTGCAAACCGTGGCTGAAATTAGGTGCATTGAGAAAACCCGTTGGTGTTAAATCAGGTGTTGAACATAGTGCCTATTTCATGGGGAGGGCAGAAGTCTGTGCTCAGCATTGGGGTAAGCTAAGGGAAGAACAAATGAGAAGTAACTCCTAGTGATGAGATAAAGAAGGAGGTCAGAGATTAGGGGACAGGACAAGAGACCAGCATGTGTCAGATGTGCTATCTGTGGGGGAAAGCAAGAGGTCAGAGTCAGGAAGAACATTGAGTCAGGGAACCTTACAGGCCTAGAGCTGGGAGCAGAAGCAACAGGAGGCAGCACTGGACATCAAAGTAAAGCCTGGAACTGGTTGGTGCAGCTCAATAAATGCTCTGTTACCCTACACTGCAGCAAGGCTCATCCCTGGTGTGGGAAGAGTCCTAGCACATCTCCTGCAAAGCCATCCTGTGGAACTTCCCTAGGAACAAATGCCTTTCCCACTGGCTCTTCCAGGTGCCACTGTTTACCTTGTGAGGGTGGGTGTATGCAGTGAAAAACAGCAGGTATCAAAAAGCCCTGGTAATAAGGGGGCAGCTGGGCACCCACTTTGTTCCCACTATGCTGCTAGGTGTTCTTGACCTCTTTATCCTCCTGCAGCCCCAGAGTAGCTCTACCTCACTGCGCTGCCTAGACCCAAACCTGTATTTTACTCTGCTTTCCAGCTTAGCTGCCTAGTTAATGAGCAGCTTGGAAATAACAATCTGAGGGACTTGCTTCATTCACTTTACACTTCAAAAAAGCTTTTTTGAGTAGCAAAGAGAACTCCTGTGGCACAGGCAGCTTCCAGAGCACAGGAGCTTTTCCCGGTGTGAGGGAGAGAAGGAGTCTGCTCAGGGACGGGAAGACATCTGCCAGCGGTAAGGAGAGAGGCCTGCGTGCCTCTACTGTGACAGTAGCAGGTGGTCAGTGACCAAGTAAAAGTAATTAATTTGCAAATTGCGGTTGGAGACACCAGCTTTCCAACTGGCCAGCAAAGGACCAGCATTGTCAACAGCCTCCATGGGAAGAGGGCTTATGGAGGGAGGGTATCTTTTTTTGGAGGTTAAACATTTCTTGCTTGCAAGTGGCTTCAGACTAGAGCAGTGGAAGAAGCTGCCTGTCCTGCCAAGAGGACATGGAGCCAGGCTGCTGGGAGCACTGCATGTGGGACGAAGCCCTCACTGCCAGCATCACAAAGAGAATTGAAAATGAGGATGGGGAAATGGGATTTTCTGTGTGCGCATGTGCACATGCAAATAGTTGAGAATGTCTGTGTAGGCAAGCAGGTTGTTCGAAGTGGGAAGCAGACAGGTGAAATAATTTGACTGTTCCCAGGGAATGGGAGAGCCATGTGGTGCTCCGTTCACTGTGGCCCCTTCCTGTCTGAGTGCCTGCTTGTTCCAAGCACTGTTCCCAAATGCTGCTCCTCTATCATCTGGGCCTTCAAACCACCATCCTGCTGACCATGATTCCGAAAGATGCTGACCATTTGCAACTCAGATAAAATGATGAGGGTTCAGGTGATTGGCAGCCCCAGAATCAAGCCTCCATGTTTTGCTTGTCCTACTCACTGTGTTGCAGGGTGCCTCACTCCTTTTGCAGTCTTTCCACTAATACCATCTGCCCCTCTTGCAGCCGGAGCTCCTCCCATCTTCCTGTTGCCAGAGAAACAGCCACCTTGGCAACCTGCTGTCATCCTTGAAACACACATGGAAAAGTCCTCCTGATTGTTATGTTTGATCCTTCAGGCAGATCTGGAACATCACTCAAACTGACATGCATCTCCTGTGACACAATTACCTGGGGGACCAGTGGGTGCATGCACATGTAGGGCATGTGTGTCTTTCTCTGTGTAGCTGTGTGGAACCACAGAAATATTTGAGGGCCTGGGAGTGTATTGATTTTTTTATATTATTCTTTGCTCACTCTAAGAAGGAAGGAGAATTCTGGCTTGGAAAAAAACCCAGAAAATAAATAGAAATCATTCCTGATGTAGGGTTTCCCATTTTAACACCCCCTATGCTTCAGGACCTCAGCCTCACCTCTCTTCTCACCCTTGTGTACCCAGAATAACCATGAGCGAGAGCTTGTGGGTGTCAGGCATCTGAACAGTCTTGGGCAATGCAGAGCACTGCTAGTTACCTATGGTGCACAATATCATTTCATGTGGCAGAGGTATATTTATTCTGCGTTCTGGGACAATTTGGAGAAGAAGAAGACAGGGGCATTGGCACTGTTCTCCACTGGGTAAGTAACATCAAAGCCTGTCCCTGAGAGCCTGAAAAAGGAAGATGATGCAGCTGCACTGTAAAGATTTCAGGGGAAAAGGATTTTCTTCTTGTCCTAGTTTAGGTCAGGATCATCAAAATTTTGAAGATGGCAGGGGTTCCTAAAAATGTCAGTTGTCAATTAGTTGTCTTAAGCCTAAGTAATTTATTTGATCCCTGCTCTCTGCTTTCTTCCCTGTGCAGTGCCTGGATTTGCAGCAAGTTGATGTCTATTCTATCCTGGAGAACACCACAAACAACCCGTCACCCAGAAAGAGTTCTCCAGGGAAGGTAAGGGCTGGGGCCCTTTTCTTGGAGGGTTCCCTTATGCACTAGGCACATCCCACAGAGTTGCCATGGCCCTAGCAGGCAGTAAGCGTGTCTTCAGTCCCACAGAAAGAGAAAAACAGGACGTGGCATCCACTCGCCAGCTGGGCTGCACATGTAGCCTATCTTCCCTCTTCCGGCAGGACCCTTTCTTCTGCAGCTCTGCCAATTCTGACAGTCCCAGTTTCATGCAGATGCTTTGCTGTATGACATACGCTGAAAGGCATTGAGGGGTTTGGCGCCACTGCTCCCTCTGAACAGGACAGATGTTCATGGAGAGTTGGCCAGATGCTGGTCCCCACCATTGCCCTTTCCAGATTATTTAGGCAGCTGGGAAATCCTCTGTGGTAGAGGAATCTGTGCGTGGGGGGCAGACCCTGGATGCAGCTTTGCTCTCACCAGCATTATGCACCTGAGAGCCATTTCGTGGTAGCAGAAGCTGAGATGGTCTGAACAGAGCCTGGTTTGATACAGTCTCTATCAGCTCCGGGGCTCAGGAAAAGGCAGTGTGGGTACATTTTGGGCCCAGGTCTTGCTGGGATGGGAGTTATGAGTTAGAGACAGGGAACTAAATCCACTCATAGTGAAAGTAGCTGGACCTCAGAATATGCAGGTGCAGATCAGTTGTGGGGGTCACATGAAACAGACCAGAGGCCCACACAGCCCTCTGCCCTGCCTTCGGCAGGCACCTGCTGTTTCATAGGGGCATAACTTGCATCAGGCACCCCAGGGTACACTTTCTTCCTGTCCTCAGAATTTTGTTGTTCTTTTCCCCTCCAGATCTCTTATCTGCTTAAAAAATATATCCACTTATTTCAGGAAAATGTTCCTGAAAAATGTCTCCAGCTTCCTCCCACTGATCTGCTGGGGAGTTCCCCAGGTTGTCTATGCAGTGTGGAGCATGGCACCAGCTTCAGTTGGCACTATCCCTCTGTTTCATGAAGGACAGTATTTTCCAGTGTCTGAGGCATTTTCACAACTCCCACCTTTTAGGAAAAGGTGATCTATAATCATATAGCCTCCTCTGTGTCAGAGCTTCTTGCCATGTGGTCTGGTCCCAAGGCTGCTGGCCTCCTGCAGCTACTTCTGTGGCACCACAGTGGTTGGTGGTAGAAAAGGCAGTGGCAGGTATCTGGTTATTGAGGGGAAGGATGGGCTGGTTTATATAGGCTGTCTTATACCTCAGTGCATCATATGCACTGGAAAAGACAACACCCCTGGTTTTGTATTCTTGCTGCATTTTGAATTAGTTGGATAGTGAGGGCAGTAGGTCCTGATCCCTCTTCCCTGTCCTATTTATTCTTCTGTATATACTTTTATCAGTTGCCCCCTTTGAAGTGATTCAGTCTGGATGATGAGATGCAGTATGTGTGGGTTTTTTTCCTACCATGGAGCTATGCTGAATCGCTTGTGTGTGGCCTACACCACTCAACTTCTGCTTTGGGGGACAGCGGGTCTGTAAAACAGATCAGGAGCAAAGCAACAAAGCAGAGCAAAGGAGCATCTCTGTGTGAGTGGATCTGGACTGTTAGTCCTGGGCAGGGTGGGGTAAAGGATGAAGCAGAGATGGGAGAAACAAAGGAGAAAAAAGTAAAGGGAGGGGATGGGATGAGCTCTCACACCAAGCAGATAGTTCTTGTCAGAAGGGAGGTGTGAGTGGCAGGGCCCCATAGTCTCTGCACAGGAGAATTGGACTGTGCTTTCCACTGATGTTGCAAGCACCTTGATCAGCTTTCCTCTCAGTCATCCCGGGCTGGGACCCTCTTCCTCCAGGTGGTTGTGCCAGAATGTAACAGGGTGTTTTCCCTAAGAGTGAGAATTGTGGGCCAGTGGGTTTGGCCTGTGAGCGGGAGCTGGGATTGCTGAACGATGAATGACTCTGCTGCGGAGGGTCCAGGCCAGCCCTTGCTGCGGGGTGCTGTGCATAGAGGGGGGATGGGAAGCAGGGCAGAGACCCCCTGAAACAAGAGCTTTTGCATGCTATTGCTCTGGACTGACAGCCAGCTTGGGTAGCAAGGGGTTAATCCCACATGCTTTGGAGGTGCCTGCACTCAGCACTTTTTAAAATGTTTTCTTTTGGTGGTGGCAACAGAGAAAATGCTAGTGTAGGTAGGGCTTCATTCACCCGGTGGCATTTCAGCTACTTGCTGCGTAACCTTGCTTACAGCAGGCCTGTGCCACACAGCACTTAAAATATCAGTCTGTCAGCGCCTTGTCTACACAAGGAACGGTCGTGTGGAATAGACTCAACTGTTGAAGAAACAGGATTGAGGAGGTCAGGGAATTCCTCCTTCACAGAATCCAAAGTGATTTATTTTTTTACCAAGTCCAATTTTCCCTCCCCTCTCTGTCTGACAGCTTTTTGGGGGAAGAGTGACAAGTAAAGGAGGCATCTTTATCCTTTGGGCTGGATTAGTCACGTTTGTCTCTGGCAGAGTAACATTTCTCACCATAGTGGCTTCCATTTCAGCGGATCACTTATAGCCATTTCTAACAGAACAAACGTCAGTGTCTGATTATTAAGAATTAATTTATCATCTTCTGAATAATTTTTCTCCATTTCTTTTTTCTCCTTTTCATCATTCTGCAGACACCTAAGAAGCAAGCAAATCTAGAAGAGTCCTTTGATACATTGTATGAGAATATCTAACAGGGAAAATATGACCCTATGTGGACCAGACATCTTTCTGTATAGCAGAACTACTCTTATATCCCCAGTTCTCTGCAGAGATCCACAGAGACTTCAGGGCACAACCATGAGGGACTTGTGAACCCCTGGCTCCTTCTAAACTGCCCTTCATTAACAACAGAATGCATCTGTTCAAATCCCACAGTGGCACAGTCTGCATTGATGCAGCGAAGCTATTTAGCTGCAAAGCCATTTGATACGAAAGAAAAGCTGCTTTTGTCAAACACACATATCTTAGAAATGGTGCAGATGGGATCTGTGCAGTTTTCTCTCACCTGGCCTGGCTGAAATACTTAAATCTCAATCCTCTGTAAATGATAGGACAATCCAGAGACCTCCCTGCTTCCTGGTTTGATCTTCCAATTGTGACCTGCAGCAGTCCATCTGATCCCTGTGCCTACAGCTTTCCTGACACGGCCATCAGGCCTTCATGCATAGTTTAACAGATCCAGGCATCCACCTGCCCATTTTTCGTTTCTCAGGAACCCCACAGTGAAACATGCTTTCTCATAATCTGTTAATCCCATCAAGTAGTCACAGATGCCTGCTGTGACCATACTCAGTCGACTCAAATCAGTGCCTCCGAGTAAATGCTTTCCTTTCAGCAATATCAGCAGTGTATGGTGTGGACTGGATGCACAGACAGAGATAAAGATGGAGAAAAGGAAACCAGAAAATATCCTTGCCTGGCAACATGTCTCAGTGGCAGTGCACTTTCCAGAACAAGGAAGAGGAACAAGGAGGTGGGAACCCAAGGAAACTCCCTTTCTGGGGTTGCATAAACCAAGCAGGTCTGGGGCCAGGTTCCAGCCCAGAGAATTTCAAGCTGAGCTCCCCAATTTCCTTCTCGGCAATGGGCATTGTTATTGCTTGGGATTTGGAGCCTCTGTGAGGGCATGGTACCTCTGCCCCACCAAAACCAACAGGTTTGCCTTTGTTTCAGATGGCCAAAATGGGTATAAGGCTCCTTTACCCCCACTCCCATACATTATTTGGTCAGGTAGACCAGTTCTGAAACTTAGAACGACTGGAGGAAGGAGGGAGGCCCTAGAGGTGAATTTTCTGCCCAAGCTCTTCTCTCTCCTGTCAGCTGGAACTTGCCTATCATTTGTGCTGATGCATATTCTAGTTCTGATAGGGAAGAGGTTACATTAAATATCCATATAATACGATCAAACCAGTGGATCAAAAAGCTGAGGCTGTTTTATCTCAGATTAAAAAACAACAACAAAATAACAACCAGACAAAACCAATCCAAAATAAGAATATGCAGCATAACTTGAGAGAAATCACAGAAACCTCTTTAAAGAAGAAGATCAAATTAAAATTGAGCTCCAGGGTCATAGGACCCTCTCTAGTTGAAGATAATGTTGCTCTGCATCAGAGATAGAGGCTATGGAAAATGTCTCCAGGGCCTCCAGCCTTCCTATACTATGTTTAAAGAGATAATCCGCTTATTGCTTTGCTCTTTTTATTAGAAGAGATTTCAAACATGCAATTTGGACTTTCTTTAACCACAGGAAAATGCTTTTTCTCTTCCCAGTGTTGAGGAATTCATTTCAGAAAGAGCAATGAATAGACAGCATGGCTTATTAGACCCATTTTCCATTTGTTAAGTGATTGTGACAATTATAAATAAATATTTTTGAAGTCTACAATTTTAGTGTTTACTAATACGACCAGAAAACATTTGTGTTCACAGAGGAATTTATAGAGGATTGTATAGGTATAACAATTCCTTTCCTTAACAAATTTGAAGAAACGATGAGATGAATTATAAATATGTTGTAGTAAGGCAATAAAATATTCAGCAGAAGCTGGTGGATTAGATGAAAAGTGAAAATTTTCAAAATAATGCTGCTTAGTTTTTGTGGTTTGCTTTTTAAATTTTATAAATGCTAAAAATACTGGGAGCTACTGGAAATTTCCTGGCAAGGATCTCACTTTGCAGTGAATTTATTTGTCTTATCTTTCTGTTACCTTTTTAAATAGTGCGTTTCTTACATTTATGCTTGAACAATTCTATATATTAAGTAACTGAAGCTGTTTAAAATGAAACATGAGAGGAAGAATGGTATTTGGAATAGAAAAGGCTATTCTAGAACAATCAGTGCTAAAGTACTGGAAGAATCACACCAGGCTCTGATCAGTTAAGTGAAAAAGTAAAAATTTCCAAGAAATGTTGGCAAGTCTGGGAATTTAGGCTGTGTGTCAAAGCTTGCCAAAGTCAAGGGGAGCAGCTCTGTCGATTTCAGTGGGTTTTGGATTGGCCCTGCAAGGGTAAAAGGCTGCTGCATGAGAAAAAGGAAGTTTTGAAGCTACGTAGACAGAAGCTAATATAATTTCATTAGCATCATGCACTGTGGGCAGCCACAGTAGCATCAGAGTGTGTGAGAGACAAAGGTATAAAGCAGAAGATTGTGAGAACAGGGATGTTTTTAAATGGTACACAGTTTTCCAATGAGGTATGAGGAAATACCTTCAGACATGAGTAGAAGAGACTAGGAAATATAATTTATATAATATTGATATAGCTACTTTGTAGCAGATATTTGTTCAGAAATAAGGCAGTCATTTGGTCTTTTTGTCTTACCTGGCTCTGTGGCCCATGAGAATAGATGCAAGGAAAGGAGTTCATTTTTAAGTGTTGAGCAACTGGAAAAAAAAGGAAATTATGGATCAGCTCCCCCAGCTCCACTAAGGTGAGAGGTGATGACTGGCTTGTTGTGTTAGCTCTACATGTTTTGCTTTAAAATGAATGTTGAGAATGGATTCCTCTTAAAAAGTGTATCTCTAAGGGCCTCGGGTCCACTTGCTTCCCCCAGCATGGTGCTGTTATGCACAGAGCATGCTCTTAAGTTATGGTGGTATACTCTTTGATTCCCGTGTGTTGAATTATCCCTTTGTATTGACAGGATTTCAGGGAAGTGGAGACCCATTATCAAAGTAAGCAGTGGTGCAAGGTGGAAATGTGCTGCCTGTCTTCTTCTAAAGTAGTTGCCATGTTAGCACTAGGATTCTTTGCCCTCTCCACCAAGTGTGAGCTTTTGGTCCTGAGACATTCATTCTCTCACTGTGATCATCCTTGGTGTGTTGTCTTAGCTGGCATTGTTGCAAGGGCTGTTGAAGACATTGAGGTCATCTAGTCCTTTTAAAACAACTCCTTCACAATGCTTCACAGCAAATCCTAATTTGAGAAGGCAAAAACCAGTGTGCACCTCAGTGGTTTGCTGGTCTGTTGGTTTCATCCTTTTCTGCAGAGGACAAGGTCTTGCATGGGTACTGTTCTATTGCATGAAACACACCAACTATATTTTACCTTTATCTGTACATAAGAAAGGCCTTGCTGTGGTGGATAATGACAATGAAATATATGTCCAAAGTGTAGTCCAAGGTGCTCTCCTTCATCACTTCTGTTTTTTACTCTTCTTTTTCCTTCTCAGGGGTGTCACTACTATAAATCGTCTCTAAATACCCAGCTAGGGCTGGTTCTTTATCAAGAGAGGTGCTTGACTGAACAGGACCCAAGTGAAATGGATATTACTGCTCTGGTTTGCACCGCAGTCCCACCCAGCAGTGCCTCTAAGGGTGTGTGAGTCTGGGCCAAGGGCAGGGGTCTCTTCTTCCTGCTGGGCTGTCTCTTGGAAAGACCTGGTGTTTTTTCAGCCCTTGGCCATGCAACACTGTGACCCTGAGAGACTGGGATTTAGGGAAGGCAGTGAGTGAAGCCACCAGATGGTGCCCTAGGTCCTCTCTGCTCCCTTTCCTGTCCCCCGGCTGCCCACATCCCCCTGCCAGCTCCCCTGGTAGACCACAGACCACAGACTGCCGGGAGTGAGCACCTTCAGCCATGCAGAACATCCCCAGCTATGACTGTCTTCTCCCCCTGGGGCTGTGCCTCTGACACCCCTCACAGCTCTGTGTCACGGTCCAGGTGCCACCAGCACCTGTGCAGAGATGGGGGCAGAGCAGGATTCCCTCCTTTGCATCCATGAAGTCTGGAGAAATAGCTTCATTGGATACCAGCATCTTGGCCCAGAGCTGCCCACGTGAGGGACAGGAGAGTGGCTGCTGACACCATCATTGGGTCAGACTGGCACCTGAAATGCAAAATTGGCCAGATGTTGGGGGCTGCTTGGAGCTGCCACCACTTTCTTTCACCATTTGGAAACAACAGCTTATCTTGGGTTTGGGAAAATTTTACTGTCTGTCCATGGTGAAAAACTCCTTTGCAGCATATACTGCTCCTCTTTGCTGTGTCAGGAAGCTGATGAAGGCTCAGATACAGCTCTTTCTGTGTTTTGGGATTCTGCAGTGGTCAAGATTTCCTATGCACAGTGAAGTATCATTAAGACTTTATAAATAAAAAAGATCAGAGAGTGCCAGTGACTACCTGAGCTCCAAGATAAGAGGAGAATGTGAACCTTCAGTGCCTTCTCTTGCTTATATCTGGGGCAAGCCAGTCCCCACTTACTGTCACAGATAAAATATTTTTATTTGTTAATGACAAAATAGAAATGCATGTTACTATTAGTAACTAGTATGTTACTAGGTACTTCACTATTAATAACCAGGCCTTTAAGCTGCCAAACTGTTTTACAATCTGTGGACCTGAAAGGTTCACAGCACCAGTTCTGCAACAACACAGCCCCCTGGGGACAAACAGTGATGGTGCTTTGACAACGCCAGGTAGGTTCCTATGAGAAGTGACACAGGAGGGCAAGTTGTCAGCTCCCGAGGCAAGGACTGTTTAGGTAGGAGGGAAGGGCTCTCGTTCCAGGAGGGAGTCTTTCTCCTCACCAGCTGATGAACCTCTCCTGGAGCTTCTCTTTTCCTTCAGCTCACTGAAGTATGTGGGTTGTGTTGTATCGCTCTGGGCCACATGAAGATTTGAATATACAGCTGGTAGGGCCAGGCAGGTCAGCCACCCTGCTTTAAGGAGTCAGAATGTAATTATCCAAATTGGAACAGGGTGAACATGGAAAAGATAACATATGGGCTTCTTCAAAACGTTATGTCTTTTAATAACCAGTCAGGGCCTCTGGTTTCTATCCCATCTGAAATATTTGTCTGTCTACAATTTTATGCAATGATATCTGAGCACTTCCAGGGGTAATAATTGTACCCAAAATACCCGTACCACAGTGAGCTTCCCTCCCTTGTGAGGGAATTAGCCCTGTAATGCCGCTAACGGTGCTTTTGGCACCAACACGTGCCATTAAAATCAAAGATCTCAGAAGTCCCTGCAAGGCTCAGTATGATGTTTCAGCTTCATATGTGGAAAAAATGGAGACTCAGGAGATTAATGAAGACTCAGGAGGTTAAATAACTTTTTCAAATTTGCAGAGGGTCAGAGGTGAAGTCAGGAATAGAATTCAGTTTCCTATGTTCTTATTTATATCAGGTTGACCAGGTAGGAGCCAGTAGCTGGGTAAGTAGGAGCTGCTGAGCTCCTTATGGTTTAGGAAAAAAAAAAAAAGTTTCTTTCTGAGTCACCAGCACTGGTTTCTGGAGCACTTTGCTTTTCATTTTTGATTTCTCATGCAGGTATAGATCAGGCTCACATCTGCCTGGCTGAGGACTGTTTGCTGAGGTAGCAGAGCTTCAGGAGAAGTTACTGTTCTGTTTTACAGAGGTATCCACAATTTTGGCAATAATAAAAGCCTATCAGAGCCAAATTACCATGGAAAGCCCAAATATGTATGCTGTAATTCCCCAAATAAATGTTGATGGAGAGAATGTGCTGGGTTGCTGCTCATCCACCCCATAAAATCATCCTGACTGCTGAAGAAGTTCCTGATCTTGTCAAGAGGGTTTAGACAGGGAAGAGCAAGTGGCTGCAGCTGTCACAAAGGTGGTCTCCGGAAGGCAGGCAGGGAAGTCCCTACCATCCCAACTGTTAGATGCTGGAGAAGAAGGGGGTGTGACAAGAGGTGATAATGCTGATAATTACAATTATGCTTGCAATTCTTTTTAATGTTTAAAGGAAATCACAGTTTTGAGGTGATGTAATTCCTGCTCAGTTGGGTTGTTTACTCAAGCAGTGCAGCCCTGTGCTAGCACATGGGGAAGAGAAAGTAAAACTTCAGCTCAGCTTTTGCTCTCTTGGGACTTCTGTATGCTTTCAGACTCATTCAGGTCAGGGCAGGGTGTGAATCTGAAGTACACCAGCTCTTCTGACTTGGCCCTCCGTACAGACCGGCCCTTTGCTAAGGAACATGCAACACACAGATGGGAATTTTTAAGAAACCAGTTTAATAGAAGGAGCTGTAACTCTTCTCCTCCCCAAAAGATTTAAAATAATCTTGCTGTCCATAAAAATCAGGTTAGCTATTTTGGGTTCTTGCAGTGCTAAAATGAATGCAGCATCTCTCATTTCCAGTCATGGTAAATCACTAGATATCAATTCTTAATTGCTTGATTAATCTTGAATTTTCAGAGCTGACTGTGCCTGCCCTAGCACTTAGACAATAGCTACACTTAAAAGAAAAGAGAAAACACTTCCTTTATCTTTTTTTTTTTATTTTTTTTTCTTTAAATGTAGCCTGCAAGCTAAGAGCATGAAATTACAGAGAAGTTTGTAACATACATTGTCCTGAGAAAGATAGGCCATTAGGCTGAGTGCAAATGAAACAGAGGTTCATGATAAACTAGCAGGGTGTGATGAATTAATTTTAGCATTTGCTTCAGCAATTTGTTACAAGACTATCTCAAACTCAAATGTTAGTACACACGTTTGCTGTATGCTCATGTGTCTTAGGCCATGTTTTTACTTTAAATAAATAGGCAGAAAGATTTTCTTCATGAAGATCGTGACATTTCTATGTAGAGAAAAGCCATTGAAGGTCAACGGTTATGAGGGACTATACCTTTGTGTGCTTTGTGTATGGTTGGACTGATAATTAGCACTGCAGGAGTTTCCCTAAGGGATGTCGATAAAAAAGTATTGACCAAATAAGAAAAGACATTCCAGCCCCTTATAGAACATTCATAAAGTTGTTTGGGCTTTCTCCCCCCTCCCCCTCCCCCCCGGCAATGTGTGTGTGGCATGTCTAGGATGAGCAGCAACAGGGATGGTATATCAGCCCTTGCTTGGGAATAACATGTTAATACTGCCAAGTCTCCTCTTCTGTATGACAGGCAGGCCAGAATATATGAAGGCACAGTAAAGATGTTATGGGTACAAGTTCAAGTTGGCTTTCCTGTGTTAGAAAAAAGTACTTATCTTGATTTCATCCCTCTAACTAAGGAATAATAAAGCCTCTGGTTTTGGTTGTTTTTTTTTTCTTTCCAATTAACTGTTGTATTTGGATGCCACAGACTTCTTGGGAGAACCAAGTGCTGTCCAGGACTTGTATACAAAGGTCTGCATAATCCATGGGAACATTACAGTGACACTGTTAAAACACAGGAGTGCCATCACTGCTGTTCTCACCAGATGATGAGTCAGTGACCTTTCAGGAAAATCCCAGTGGTAAAAGGGAAAAATTCTGACACGTGCTCCCACACCCCCAGCCCCTCTGAATACAGCACTCCCTCCATGGTTACCTGCTGGAACTAAGCATGGTTATTTTGGTCTACAAGTGTCTCCAGCAAGGGTGTAGAGAAGGGAAAGCTTCTACCACATACTGGGCTGAGACCTATTGCTCTGCAGATGTCCTAGTGTGTGAGAAGTTAAATGGTCCCAAAGACATATTGTCCTCATCTAATCCCTTCCTGCAGTCAGGGTTTCTTAAGTGGTTTCTTGCGTGCTTTGCTCCATCCAGTCTTGTGTGAATCAGGTGATGGGAACTCCTCTGGGATGCCGTCTTGCAGTCTTGTAGATTAATGTTTCCTTTGCTTAATTTAATTTACATTTATACCATTTATACTCCCTCAGACAACCCTAAACAGTCGTTCTCACTCCCTGGTGCTTCTGCACCCCTGAAGTTCTCATATGCAATTCCCGTGATGCTCTTCACAGTTGTTATTTGGCCAACCTACACACGCTGTAATCCCTTCCAGCTTTTTTATCATTTTATGTTCCTCTTTTTTTTTATTTCCCTCCAAGTTGTTGACATCTAGCTAGCACTGAGTTGTCCAGAACTAAACATGTCTTCAAACTGCGGTCTCACCACTATATTAAAAAATGGGACTATTGCCTATATGTCTGAGAAGAGGTCTCTGCCTTTACAACCCCAAATTAAATTAACTGCATGATTTTTGCTGCCATATCACATTGCAAAAACATATTAAATCTGCTGTCTACTGTCTCCCTGAGGTCTTCTGGTATTTCTGCTTTCAGTGCTTGAGCACAGATGATTCCTCTCTTCACCTCAGTTTCTATCTTTCAGTAGCTCGTATGTTGTACCTACTGCCTTTTCAGACACGTGGGATTGTTCAGGATTCCTCTTTGAGGAACAGCAGTGTGATTTTTTTTTTTTTTTTTTTTTTTTTTTTTTTTTTTTTTAGCATGAAATAGTCTGTCTCCACCATTTCCCCTCCAAGCTGTCCTATGATAATCTGCCTCAGTGCAATTAAAGCATGTTACTCTTTTTGGTTTCCAGATTTTCCTATTTATAACTGTATGGAGTGCTGGCCTGTATGTTAATAATCTGCAACAATCTGTTTGAAAGTCACATACCAAGGATCACGGGTTGAAATTCTTTTTCTGGAGAAAGGGAATCACTGTTCTTTCCTTGGGAAGTTTCTGTCCCAAATATCAAGAATATGGATTCTCTTTTCTTTGCTAGGCAATGATATATTAAAATGTTGCTTTGTGCAGGAGACATCTTTCTGCTGGTGGCTCAACACTCTGAAATTAACTTTCCTGTGAAACAAGGTCTATTACAGAAATTGCCATCGTCCTCATTTTCTCTGGTATAAATGCAGAACAACGTGAATAGAGAAAAAAAAAAAACCAACAAACCCTCACCCAAACCAAAACACTTTGCTCCATGCTCAATTTTCTTCCTGGGGAGAGAACAAGAAAAAGCGAAACAAGACCCTCCATGTGACAGATATTCGTCAGATCAGCTAATACAGTCCTAGAAGGTCCTTGGATATTACATTTATGAAAACAGCATAAGCATCGATACATTTTGAATGTATTCTGTTTTGTCATATTCTGTTTCACATATAGGAGAATTTGGAAGAATTGGTTAAAGCAGCCAAGACATTAAAAGTGGTGTTGTAGCCATGTTGGTCTAAATATCCTAGAGAAGCAAGGTTTGTGGTGAAAGGTAATGTCTTTTATTAGATGAACTGATAGACCTGGAAAAAGCAAACAAGCTTTTGGGGTCAGGGTCTCTTTATCAGATCTGACAGAGAGCAGCAATATTCAAACTAACTACAGGTTAGATGCAATTGTTCTTAGTTTAATTATATTAATCAATTTGACCACTTGAGGAAAAAAAAAAAAGGATCACTTATGGAGCCGAAAGGGGTGTGAGCAGAAATGACTGACAGGCTGCTGGTTCTTTGCCGGACCACTAGAGAAAAAGGGTTGTTTGTGCTGGTGACAAAGGGAGAGGTCAGCAGGGAGGCTGTAACAGGCGAGGAAGGCAACATTAAATCCACAAGCTTTAGTATCTAGGGATTCTAAATTTTAATTCTGAGCTTTATCATTTGGGAACGTTTTGTAGAACTCCTTTGGGATAAGGACTGAGAGGTTTGAGTTGTTGCTGTCTGACAAATACTCTCCTAATGATGAGTACGTGTTTCTGTCCTTTATTGGCTGGCTATTCGTGCTCGTTCTAAGACAGCAATTAGTTTCATTCATATGGTTTCTGTGGGGTATCTAGTGTGCTGGATGAAGTGATGAACTGTAGAGATTTGGGACAAGTACATGCAGGAACAAAGAATTTCGGTGGTTTTGCTATGGGAGGAAGGGCATTGATTATGCTGTCTGTAGAGCAGTACTGGCATATTTCATGTTTGATGCTCTGGCGGTATCTGGTTCTATTTCATGTGTTTTCATCTGTGGATTTGCTTCCTGTAATGAGCTGGGGAAGGGAGAGCCTGAAGGTTAGGAGAAGAAACACAGGGAAAAAAATTTTTCAGAGACAGTAATTTGAAAGATTATTTTATGTGTGGATTTTAGCGTACAATATTACTGTTATCAGGGGCACGTGGTTGTGGAAGGGAATGCTACAGTCGAGACACTAAAATAAAAAGCAGAAAACCAAATTTGCAGAAAGCTAATGTGGTCAGAGACTTTGCCAGTCCTTGTTAATTTTGCTTATGCTAGACAAACACCAAATAAACCTTGATCCCTTGAAAAGTGATTTTCTAAAATTGCTGTTGTTGCTGTTTTATCTTTATTACAGTAAATTTGTATCTATTTCACTGGAAGAGTGACCTTGCTGGATAAAGCAGATCACCAGTGTTCCCCTTAGAGCAGGTGCAACAATATCTGCAGGGCTGGCTGAATCTCACAGCTTCTTGGTGCGTTTTTGATGGCTGCTGGCCTTATTGCATCCGCTTTATAGAGGAAGTTTTATGGTCTGTAGGTTCTTGTGTATGTGCTAGTTTGCAGGGTGCCATTTTTTAATGTCAATTTTGGTGTCTAGAAAGCTGATGCCAGTGTAGAAGCAATCTTGGGACTGACTAGAGCAGCAGGGAACCTGCTCATTGCATTTGTGGTTGAATTTGATGAAGGAGTCCGAGGTTTCCTGAGCTGTCCGTATTTCTGATAGAAATGTAATCTATGTTTCTTATATACAGCCTGGCTTGGTTGTGTCATGTTTTTCAGACTTGGCACGTGAAGAAAAATGGCATATTGGGGCATTAAAGAGCTGCAGAAAGGTGATCTCTCTCTGCCCCCCACTTAAGAGCTTGGCAAACAAAAGGAGATGACTAAATGCTGTCTGAAGAAGAGTGCTGGATGCTTGCTGCATGATGTAGCAGATAAGAAAATTTCACATGGTTAAAAAAAAAAACCCAAAACACTTCTGAATGCATTAATAAAAATCCTTTGGAAAGCGTTGAAGACCTCAGCTGTGGGTCAGGAAGTGCCTGACCAGAGAGTCACTAGGTCATGGGGGTCTTTCTGGGGCAGTGTCACGGTCTGCTCGTTGGAGCCCACAACCTGTCTGCTCAGCACTTTTGGAGGCAGGATGCTGATCTGACTCAGTACTGCTGTTTCTCTGATCTCTTCTAGAGAAAATGAGGGGTTTTCCTCTCCTTTATGGCGAGCCCCAACTAGAACGCACCTATTATTTATTTACTTTCCAGACTGCTGCGGCAGGCCCAGGCCTATGCATCCAGGCCCGAAGTGCAGCCACAGCACCCTCAAGAAGGGAACAAGTTCAGAGGGTTCAGGGATCCGTTTTACCGCCTCCTACCCCACACTAAAGGGGGCTGCGGAAGCCCCTGCCTACCTGACCCCCCCTGCGGCCCCGCAACACCCCCCCAGCCGTGCGTGAGGCGGCGGGGGTCCGCTCCAGAAGGG
>NW_020799092.1:3624320-3639412 GCF_003259725.1 Athene cunicularia | reverse complement strand
GAGGTGACTTTCCTCTCTGGGGTTTTATAGCACGTCCCCCCCGGTGTGTGCGGCGTTTACTGGGGGGTTTATTTGTTTTTAAGCGGGCCGTAACCCGAGCTCCCCCCGGGGACCCGCCGCTTTACCCGCGTGTCAAGGACAGCAGCCCCCGCGCCGCTGCGCGGGGGGTCCGGCAGCCCGGCCTCTCCAGGCTGCGGAGGGCGGAGGGAAGCGGCCGATGCTTCCCGCAGGCCGGCGCTCGCTCGTCCCCTCGCTTGGGTTTCAGTCCGGCCGCCTGTGTGCCGCCGCCGTTAATCTCCCATTCCTTCGTGCAGTTTTTTTTTCACGGCGAACAGACAGTTAACACCGTGCGGTTTTGTGCATTGCCTCTTTCCACTTATGAACTAACACGTTGACCTTTCTGGCTGTTAAGAAGAATTTAAAGGTGATCTTTATTGTTGTTAAAGCGCCATCCTGCTCACGAGCTCCTTTTCCCAAGCCAGATTACTGCAGGCTGTGGTAGGCAGCCCCTCGCCCACCCGGGATTTGCCCACTGGGACTGTCCCTGGAAGTTGTTGACAGCGGCGGGGGTGCACACATGTGCCACACGCTCCTCCAGCGAGCGGCCTCGCAGCCACCGAGGTTTAAGGCTGGAAACTCCCGGTGGGAGCCCAGGCAGCGGCGCGACGAGACCCACTGCCGGGTGAAAAATAACCCGGCGAGCCTGGCGCCTGAAGCCTCTTCTTGTCTGGGAAGCGTTCTCCCCCAGTTCTGCTGCGTGTGGGTGCTGAGAGTGTGTGCTGGTATGGGTGTTGGGTGTGTGGAGGGTCAGGGGAGGTTTGTGGGTAGAAGAGGGTCTTGGGGAGGGGGGCTGGGGGTGCAGGAGATGCAGGGGGCTGGGGTGTCATGGGAGCAGGCAAGGGGACAGACAGCACGAGTGATGGGAATGGGGGACTGTGGACAGTCCGGGCAGGGGGCTCAGTCCCCTGAGCATTCTCCCCTCTTTTTGTGTAGAGAGGTGGTGTGATCTGAAGGGAACGGTTTAATGTGTGTGGGTAGGGCTTTTTTAAACTTCTTTTAAATTTTATTTTTGGCTCACGATTCTCTCTGCTGTGATATGAAAATAGTTTGCTCCTGGGCATGGCTAGCATCTTCCTTTGTATGCCAAGCGGCCACCTGGCTCGAGTCTTTACACAGGTGACCATTAATCCTGGCTCTGTCCAACTGGGAGTGTCCCTGGGAAGGAGTGTGTCCCCCTGTGTGGTTACCTTGGCTTGCAGGGATGGAGAAAAAAATACAGTTCCCTTTCAGAAAGAGGTGCTAGTCCAGCCTTGAAAATTGTGTTAAATCTCTTCTATTTAAGTCAAAATTAAACATAAGTAAAGCTGTGAGGTGCCTGTGAGGCCAGAAGCAGCCCTGGTGAAGTCATTTGTGTTCAGGTGGTGGGGCAATACTGGTTCAAGCAGTAGGAAACTGACTAGTGGGGAGACCTGAAGCCGAGGGCGTGTAGCACCTTCCAGTGCAGCTAATGTATCCCAGGATATTTCACAGCTCCTCTCCCTGCAGGAAAGAAAGCGGGTGGGTGAGTGTGGAGGTTGGGCAGATACTGCTGTCAGCCTCAACTGTTCAAAGACTGAGTTAGCCCGCTTGTGCCGCCCCCACCCCAGTGTTTTTAAGGAGTGGCATTGGGGTCTTTGTTGGCGTCCTTCAGGGTGAACCAGATTTGCAAGTTTATGTGTATCTTCATGTAGACTTGGACCTGGAGTTTATTTTTAATGAAAGCCATGAATCTTATTTAGTGTGACTTCAGCTGAAGCAGCAAATGCTCCAAAACTGGGCAAAACTGTGAAAGCAGGCAATACTAATTTTAATTGCTCATTTTTCCTCAACCCCTTCTCTTCCCAAGATTCTTGTCCCGACTCCCCTCCTGTTGTGGGTGTTTCTTGGTTATGGTGGGGAACAGAAGGGAACTTGTCAATAGCCAGCTCAACTTCTGCTGATTAGGGCTGGAAATGTGACTGGTTTTTAATGTAACCAGCTGTGTCATGAGGGCCTGGACTGGGACCCTGACAGTTTGTTTCATGTGGGTCATTAGCATGGAAGACTAATGACTGTGGCTGACAACTTGTGTCTTCAGAAAACAGGAGAAGGGGTTGTCTTTTCCCCTAGAGTGAATTGGGAGGTTTGAAGTGCAAGTTAGTTCATCTGTCCCTTCCCTTCAAAAAAATGCACAGTACATTTTTGAAACTGAGTCATTAGGTATAATTTATTTCAAGTATTTTTAAGCTATTATGAATTTGGTGCACTTTGGCTACATGCCCACTGGAAATATTAAGACAGTCTTGCTCAGATTTGCCCTCGCTGGGCAATCTGGTGGTGAGGGACTTTCCTTGCTGCAGCCCTCTTAGATCCAAGCAGAGCGGAAGTGCCTTAAAAAGATTGTGATAACCTCTTACGGTACCCGCTCTGCAGAGGTGGTATAGGAGCAACGTAAACTATCCAGCCCCATATTTATGGGCAGCCTTTGCTGACAGGGATGAGCTGGCAGCAGGTTGGAAGCAGGAAGAGGTGCAATATTTTGATGCCCTGTGCTCTGGACAGACTGGGAAGAGAGTGTGCCAGGCTCTTCTTGCTCATCAGCCAAGCTTGTGCCGAAAGCTCTGCTGCATCCTCCTCACAGCCCAGTGTTACCTTTTGATTCTGAGCTGTGCTTCTTGAGAGAGGTAGCACGGGATCAGATACGTGGTGTGTGGAGGGTGAATTCCCTCCAAAGTCACTTTGATGTGGAAGTCGTAACAGGGATGCACAGATTCAGGAATGGATTGTGTAATGACACTGGCCAGGATTGTGTAATGACACTGAGAGAGAGAAAAGGTTTTATATCCCATAGAGTTGGTCCTTGAAAAGTGTGAGTTTGAAGGCTCTCTGGTAACTGCAAATAGGTGCAAACGTTAATCGTTTGAAACGAGTCCTTTAAGAATAGATAGAGATGCAGGCTATAGTTGAGAAAGTGGAAGAAGAACTAATTGCTGTTTTTTTGGTGTATTTTTAAAATCCCGTTTAATCCTGCATATATGATTCTGCGAGTGACCCAGCAGCTCCAGCAGCTTATTAATTTATTTAAACCAGCTTTGTAGTTCACCTTGAAAACCACTTCCTGCCATATGGTTGTATTATTTCCCTATGCCACGTTTTTTGCTAATTATCAAGACCATTTGCTTTAAAATAGGTGTTTTTAATTTCACAGCCTTGTCTGCCTCTCCTGCTTGATCCTGCCCTGGAGTCAAGAGGCTGTGTCTGTTCATTCTCCATGGCAACAGGCTGTGATTTACTTATTTCAATTTAATTAAAAAGCAGCTATCAAATTCTAGCCATCTTATATGTTCCTTATATTAGAAAAATATCAGTGGATCAGTCTCCACAACAGATCTACCAAGCTCAAAATTAAAATTCTCAGCCTGAGCCACTGGTTTCTTTCCCAGTCCATCCACTTTGGAAGAGTTTAGGAGAGGGGGGGAGTGCCGTGGCCTGTCCTCAGGTGGAGTGGTTGAGGACCCCTGGGCTGGGTTCATGTTAGGAGTTGAGTTCTGGACTCCCATAGCATTGCTGATAACATTGGGTGCCAGTTTAAGCCATTGGACTACCTGTTCAAGCCCATTAGGTCACTTCTCTCCTCCTGCTGTTGTTGTCCAGCTCTCTGGGAGGTTTTGGGACTTTCTGGGTTGGCATGGACACTGCAAACCTTGCCTGGAAGGGGAGTGTGGGTTGTGTGCTGTGTGCATGGGCTCCCACTTGCTGGGGCAGGCTATTTCTGCAGCAGCTACATCTGCTGAGCCATTTTTGGGGCTAGTGTGAGGCTGTGATGCTGTTGCAGGCTTGGGTGAAAAGGGCACAAACATCTGTACTTGCTGCAGTGAAAATGCAGAACATGGTGGTTCTGCTGGAAATGTTACTGTGTTTATCAGCTCTCCCCATGTAAGAGATTTTACAAGTCCAAATCCTTTGTGCTGCGTTTGGTTTTTTGGCCCGTCTTGAAGCCTATCTGGTTTTTGATGCATGGATGATGCAGCTTTTGGTTTTAAGCTAGTCACAGCACAGAAGCCCACAATGCCCTGTTGGTTTAAGCATGCCTGGTATTTGTATGCAGGCTAGAAATGAAGGCCGTAATCCTAAATTAGTTTTCCAAGCACTGTGGTTGTACAAATACTAGTATGTGCTAGTTAGGGATAAGGAAATTTATGGGCAGTGACAGGCTGTTGTTGGCTAAGGGACGGGATGGTGTCAGGAAAGGACCTTGGGGCGGATGAAGCATCTGGTGAATTTACTAACCTACAGGTATTAGGTTTGGTAATAAATGGACAGAGTGGAACCAGTGTAATTAAGGAGTGCCAAAATTAACACTCCTTTTTGTCTTCTGTACCAACACCCCAATTCTTAATAGAATTATTTTCCCTTGAAGGGACTGTTCAGATGACTCAGCCTTTGGAGGACCTGTGTGCCAGTGGTGTTTTCTTCCCAGGAGAAGCTGAGCCTACTGTATAACTAGACTCAGGTGCTGTTTCTGAGCTTTGCTAATGTGTGGAAGAAGAAAAGTTGGTCATGCATTTTTATTAAGCCTTAAGGAGCACTTATCATCAGAAGAGTGTCTGCACAAAACTGCACCTTCACCCTCCCCTTAGTATTGCTACTCCTGGTTCTTTTTCAAAGTCACTGCTGGTGATTTTAACAACAGATGTAGGTTCTTGTTTCTCCTAGCCCTGCCAAAGCCCATAAGGCTATGGCAGAAAATGTTGGGAGTCTCTCCTGGCTTGCTTATCTTCATCAGTTAAAGTTGTGTAATGAGCTTCTAGCTGCAGATTCCTGGTGATGGTGCACCAACTGGGAAGACCCTCTTTGAAGTCCATGAGGTTAGGAGTTAAGCATGTGTTACTAGTGAGCATGTTTCGTCTATGGGATGCTGAGTGGTAAATCTGAAGTGTCATGATGATCTTCCTAAGAAAACCAGAATAAAACCAAGCAAAACCTGAAGGCAAGCTTTTGTTTGTTACTGTATTTAAGCAGATACATTCAAGGAATTTATATCCAACTGGTAACATCCTTAATTTTTTATTACTGGTTTTACTAGAGTACAGACATGATCTGTATTCTTTAAGAGTTCATCTGTTCCTCTTGCTTATCGAGCTTTGAAGTAGACCTTGTTGATATTAATTTCTGTATAGCCTGTAACCTCATCTATAAAATGAAGGGAATACTTCATACAGGCAGCTGTGAAGTTACATTTATTGTCTGTAAATTACTTTTAGTAATTGAGCAGAGGAGGTGGAGAGGAATAAAGACAGTGGAGTAATATGGGCTTTTTTTTTTTTAATCAGAAAGAACTGCATTATTTTTGTTCATCTGATGATGTAGAAGCTGATGGGGAAAGAAAAATGCTTTATCAAGAGCACCCTGAAAATAATTGTTACGTTTGTAATGAAAACAGACATTTCTGAGCATAGTGATGAAGGCAGCCATCTTGTTCGATAATAACAGTGTCCAATTTAGAAATAAGCATAATTATTATTGGAAAACCTGCAGTATCTCTCATTTCTCTCTGGTTTGGGTCTGCTCACTTTTAGTGTTGTTCTTTGTCTCATGGTTGCCTTCATCATCCAGTTCAGAAATGCTATTGGTAGGTAGGTAGAGCCTAATAATAGGTAAAACTCCCCGTTTTAAGATTATTAGCAAACACCTCTATTGCAGGCTTTTCAGCTAGGCCCCTTGTTTTGTGCTGACTGGTATATGCTTGTTGGGTGAAATCAGTTTCACATGGGTAAGGACGCATTTTCTTGTTGTGGATGAACCAATCTAACCACTTGTTGCTTCTAAGAAGGGTGGTCATGCCATTACTAGTGGCTCTGTGGCTGTATTCCTTGCCTTGTGCCCACTCTGGTGCTAAACAGATCCAGTTTGTTCAGCTTTTGGAAAGCTGACTTGCCCAAAAATATAAAAAAGTGAATAGTTTTTCCCCTGTGACAGACTGCTGAACCTGCTCACTATGTTCAGGCTCGTATCAGAGCTGCCGCGCAGGAGGGGTGAGATTTGTTTTGCCAGCAGTGAAAGGTGGGGAATGAAAGAAAGGTGGAAATGGGGCCCCCCTTTTTTGGCAGCAGTGAACTATTAGCCTGGTTCAGCTGTAATGTGAAACCTCACCCTCAGCATTCATTTTCAGGTCCCTCCCTTCCCCTCCTCTTCTCTCATTCTTTCCTCGGGATATACTTGTGTGCCTCCAGATGCTGACTCCATTCCCAAGCAGTATTTTCAAAAGGGGGAAAAAAAGGGAAAAGGTTGAGTTTCACTGCCTCTGCAGTAAGAGACATACCATAGTTCCTGAGAGCCCATTGCTAACAGCCCACTGGTATGAGCCTAAGGTTTATTATTATTATTAGGCTCATATATTATTATTAAAGGGCTCAAAAAATAGTAACTGTAACGATCCCCTATGAGAGGGCAAAAGGAGACTGCCTGAGGAGATAGCTGTAGGCTGAGTTTGTGAAAGATCTTCCCCAAACGTGGTGATGGTGGCCCTTTGGACTGCGGCCTTGGTATTGGTGGGACCAGGTGGTCTTTGAGGTCTGGGATAAATGTCAAGGGCAGGGAAACATCCAGACAGTTTTCTGCACGCCTGTGGTGAGCCAGTCCTGAAGTTGAGTACCACAGCACCAGGAGGAAGTTTATCCATCTGTGACTTAGAGTTGCTCCAGGTGCTACTGCCTAACTAATTTTCAGGCACCATTGGGAAGGTCTTGCAGGATGCTGCTGTGGTATTGCAGAATGGTTCTGCCTCGCTCTGGGGATGCGATGAAGCCAGAGATGTGCTGAAGTTCAGACTCCATGGGAACGTGCTAAGGCGAACTTTACTTCTGCCAACCAGCGTGAACAGTGTTTCTGCCTTGTCTTTGCTGTTGATGGATGGGTGTATCTGCATTAGCCCTTGCTGACTGTGGGGAAAGGGGGACGTGTCACCTAACGAGATGCATGCCCAAGCGTCTGCTTAGCAGGGGCACAGTGCAGGTCAGAGTGTGCATTTGGGAGACTAGATGGAGGCGTCTGTTGGCCTATAGTGATTGCTTTATGACTAAAGGAGCTGATACTGTGTCTGTCTGGTGAATTTTATACAGCATGAAGGTGAAGATGATGTCAGTGAAGAGTAGTGTGCCAGAGGCAGCAGGATGTAGTGAATGTATGCATGCGTGGACCCACCGAGCGGCTGTACCTGGTGGGAGGGGCAGGCTGCATGGTGCACAAATTAGAAGTGTTGGTGCAGCCACTTTCAAATGAGGAAAGTAGTAGGGAGAGATGAGGATATTTGCTCCAACTTGAGAATTGTTAGAGATTTGTTTCACGTTGTACTGCAGTTGGTTGGGTTTTTTTTTAAAGCATTTAAGCCTAAATTCTTCTTGTTGGTGTGTGAAGACATTATGGCAAGAGAGATTATTGTAGGGTTGTGTATCTTTGCATGGTAAGATTATACACTGGGTGACTGTTACAGGGGATTTGTGTTCCAAGGATGGAGTCAATAAAAGAAAAAAACAGTGTATTGATATTAAATAATGGTGCCACTGGATATGCTGAGCACAAAGTGTCTTTGTTTTCAAGGATATGTTTAAAAAAAAAAAAAAAAATCTGACACACTTATAAGCCAGACGAAGTATTTTTTTTAAAAAGACACATTTGTAAGAGAGGGGGCAATATAGAAAATGCTGTAAAATAATCTCACTGAGAAGTATGTTTTTCTTCCATTCCTTTGCACATGCGTGCAGCCTCTGGGGAAGATGTTAGTGAAGGAGCTGGATAATTGGAGTCTTCTCTGGAGCTGCCATTGTTCTGATTGATGTAGTGGGTATTAGCTGGGGGATGTGTACAGATGCAGGGGCTGTCTGGGGTTTCATCTCTGCAGTCTCCCTTTTTTTTCACTCCTCCTGGATAGAAATATGTATCCTGGCACTTTTGTCTCCCACCTACATCTCTTTCTCATCTCTTGTAAATACTTGCTGATTTTTTTTGTTGTTGTTGTTCTGGCAAATCTTCAGTTGTGCTTGTAATTGGTGACTATCCTCCTGCGCTGCTTAACCTGGCTCATGATGATGCGTGTTCCTGTAAGTCAGTCTTTCATGGATCTCTTTGCTGAATTTTCATGCTCTCTGCCCAGTCTGGGGCCTTCTCTCTTGTTGTGATGGTCGCTCAGGTATCGTAACTGACTCTAGCAATGCTCCAGCTGCCCTGTGGAGTTAAAAGGAATGCAGTGACAGAAGCAGCCTTTCCAAGGGCCCTGTTTGTCCTCAGACTGGAGATGCCAAGGGCATGTTAGAGTTTCTGTATAGGACTGCAATAATTAAATAGTGCTGGGGGGAAGGAGACCGTGTGATGGTCACTTCAGATAGATTAACAAAGAGGGGCTATTACTGTGCCAGCAGAAGACATCTTTCTCTGTAAGTTCCTAGCCAGGAAATATTTTTAAAAGCTGTCCCAGAGAGTGAGAGGCAAGCCTGATAGGTCTGTGCTATAATTAATTGCCCAGATACCACTGGAAGAGCAGTTTGGAGAAGGGAACTCATATGTGAGTTGGGTGTGGTGTAGAGAGGGAAATGGGAATTTCCTGACTTTTGTTTGCAAAGCTCAAGTGTAGAAGGAATTTTAGACATAATAGGTGGAAAGAGGGGCTAAAATTAATAGGTAGTTCCCTTTTTTCTTTTTCTCACTGTGTGCTTCTGGCTAGTGTTAGTTGAACATCAATTGAAGCAGTACAGAGCATGCCTGGGAACTGGAGACATTAAGCAGAAAGAGTGAATCTGATTAGCTCTGCGTTTCGTGCATTAAGCAGAAAGATGGGCTGAAATGTGATTGCAAACAGATAATAGCAGCAGGCTCCTGAGGCACCACCACAACCCAGCATATGGGGTGATGGATCTAACCATGCCATATAACCGTTTCTTGTAATAGAAGCCGCTTGTTTTTATGTTGTGGTTTCTGTTGTACTTTCTAATTATCCTATTCATCGCTGTCTGCCATTTTGAGCCTGGCCATGCAGAATGGCTCAGCCCTCTGGAATGTGTGCCCTGTTGAGCACTTCTGCCCCAAATAGTAACCACATCTCTGGTAGCCAAACAGTGTGAGAGGAGAGGTGCCAAGGCTCAAGAGTCCTAGCTATTTTCCCCCTTATTTCCAAGAATATTGGAAGTAACAGCTGCTGCTTTTGCCATGCTTGGAAAGATGACTGCTGGTGTTGTGTGTAAAGCTCTTAACTTCCCTCTGAAAGCGCAAGTATTGGGGTTTGTTGGGAGAAGGTTCCTAGTGACATAAAAAAAGGGGCATCTAACTATACTACTTATAAATAATAAATAAAAGCTGGCTTTGCTACACCAGCCACTTTCTCAGCACAGTAGGAGAGATCCTGGAGCCAATTCCAGTCTGTGGCCTCTCTTCCACATGGAGCAGACGCAGCAGAGAAAACGGACTGGCAGAGGCTTGGCCAGTCCAGGCTGGAATTGGCACTGCCGATAGAGCATCCAGCATCCCTTCATGCTGCTGGGGGAGTTTTCTTTGTTGATGTGGTGACCTCTTCTCCAAAGCAACCTGCTTTCCCATCTCTCCACCCAAGGCTTTCATTGATGGAAAGCCTAAAGAACCATTTCCAAAACTGATGTGGATTGGGGGAATGCAGTCAGAGTGGGAAGAACAGAGCTCTCCTTAAAACGTCTGAACAAAGCATAGTAGGAAGAAGCTCACACACGTGTGTATATGTATGTTTTAAGGCCAGAAGGGGCAGATCAGACTAGTGTTTCTGTGACCTTTTGTCAACTGTGTCTTGCCTTTCCTGCCTGCTGCCTTTCCTTGCCTGTCAAGGGACTTCCACTTCCTTCCTGCTGACCTGCAGGGCTGCAGGCAGCCTCCCTGCCCTTGTGGCAGCTTCCAGCTCTGGCTCTGAGCCCAAGCTAATAATCCTGACAGGTTTTACTGGCTTGTGCTCTACTCTGTGCCTTGCTGTAGGGGAGACGGTGTGTGAGGTTGTGGTTTGCATGACTTTCAGCATCATGCTGGCCCTGGGATTCCACCCGGCAGATCTGTGTGAAACCCAAACCTTGTAATAAGCACCGGCTGAGCCTCTGGTAGAGCCTAGCTTTGCTCAGAAGCCTTTTGCTTCCCTACCTGCAGGTGACCGACTAGCACAGATGTCATCCAGACACACCTTCTGATTGTCTCTGGCTGTCTAGATGATTGCCAGCAGTATGGGGTTTGGGTGGAAGTAGGAGGTGTTGATAGCCAGGAAAGGAAAAATTCATCAGAGGGTAATGAAGATCTCCTCTCACCACTCTCCCCACGCATCAGAGCACACTTTAAAAAAATAGAGCGTTCATCTTTGACCCCCATTAATGACTGGCTTGGTCTGTGTAAGAGTTTTATGAGTCTGCTGCTGCTCCCACAGAGTTTAATTATTTAGAGCGTGAGGTGGAGGTTGGTGCTTTCACTGCTGATGGTCCAGGGTTCAGGCCCTCCTGATGGGCTGGGGAGGTTGGTTACAGAAACAGTTTGGCTGGGTATGCAACGGCTTGCTCTGAGGATCCTAAGGGAGATGCGAGGGCTGGGAGTGTATCCTTCTCTGATTGTGTGAGTTCCACATGACTGTGTCATGTTGAATTCACAGTGTGTGTTCTTCAGGGGGTACTTAATGGTCTGGACCTTGGATACCTTAAATAACTACCTGAAGCTGCTGGGTGGGCACTCTTGTGGCAGATACTGCTTGTTGCTGAGCTCCCCAGTCAGTGGTAGAGACTTTAGGGGCTGGTGTAAGACTCTGGCAGCAATATCTGATTTATCAGCCCAGGGCTACAGGCCCTTACTGTTCCCTGTGGTGGCATACCTTTGCCTGCCTTTTTTCTGCTAACAGCCCCCTCCCGCTTCCCCCAGCTCCTGCTCTGCACTGTAGCAACTACTGTAAGATCCCATCTTCAGCCTACCGGTCCCTTCCCTTTGCAGTATGTCATCTTGTTCTTGCCTTCCCTACTTTTCCCCATCCAGCTTTTCTCTGCTGTTAATCCTCTCAGGATTTGGGAATACAGAGCAGGCGACTGACTGATGTGCCTGGAGACCTTTGTGAGGCTTGCGTTCCTAAGCAGGTGGCCGGCCAGCTAGACCAGGAGTATTTCCCTCCTCTTCTGCTGACCATTCAGCCAGGTTTCCACTTCTAGTAGGAAAGTGCCTGGCTCCAGGTTAGCTGACTGGGATGTGGGCTGGTTTGACACATTGGCTGGCCAGCTGGGAGGGTCACACTGACAATCCTTGCCTTCTGGCTGCTGCTGGAATGGGTGAATTTCTCTTGGGATTGTGCCACCTCTTACATTGGTTGTGGTACTCATCAGCTCTGAAATGAAACAGCAGCAACTGTACAGTGCAAGACTGTAAATGGAGGCTTTTTTCAGAGACAAAGTGGTTGATATTGGCTGATCTGGATTTGGCTGATAGCAAAATAAATTTATGGGTGGACTGGGAAGCCTTGTTTAATGTGGGAGGTTCACACTGTATTTCTTGTACCATGCCCGTCGATAATGGAAAATGCCTATCACAGCAGACACTAAGCTAGTAGATTGCCTGGTGTGTTGCTGCTTCTGACGGCTGAGCTTGTTCTGAATGCTGGGGCTCACTTCTGTACTCTGCCTGCTGCCATTTCTTACCCCCTGAGCTCAGGGACCACTTGAACCTTCACCTTCTTGCATCTGCTCTTGTGCCATCTCCTCATACGTGTCTGATCTCCAGTTTTCTGCCATGGCCAGGGCCTGTGCAGGCTCTTGGTTGCATGCCAATGGGCTCTTCATGCTATCCCTATTTATCCTGGTTTATCTCTTCCCACCTGTTTCCCTATTCCTATTTAATTTCCTTTGGTATGGGACTAATGTTTCAGGTTGTGTTTGGGAGTCTGGGTTGAGCTGACATGGCAGAAAGAGGGTGGAGGGGAGGAAGGGGCTTATACTGGTAGATACGAGTTTCTGCCATCCACTCAGTCTTTAATCTGTTGATTATTATGGATTTACTAAATCAGCTGGATCTGCTAGACAAATGCCAGGTGCTCTGTGTGTGTCCATATTCTACCCTGTTTTTCTATTTTTTTCTTTTTCCTGAACATTAATAGGATTTTGCCCGTTGATGATTAAAACATCGCCTGGAGTTTTGGAATGGATCAGATGCATCAATCAAATGTTACCACATTGCACCCAAAGAGAGGAATGCCATCCAGCTGGGGGTAGGGTCTGTTTTTTCTTTGCCCCCATCAGTATTTAGAGTTACTGGAAACCTTTTTGGGTTTCTAAATGCGAGACTTTTTAGTAGAAAGTACTGATTTTCAAAATGAATTACTTTATTGTGTGAAAAATTGACTACTTTATTTTTTACTGGTATGGAACATTGTTGTGTCTCTTTATAATCAAAATGTTGTTAATAATCTTGAGGCTTTTCAGGACTTCGGTAAAGAAAGCATTTCCGTAACTACTTCAGATATTTTGGGAGGGAAATTTTATGTTTTAAATGAAAAGTAAATCTATTCTGATTATTAAGAAAGATGAAAATAATTTAACTTTTTACAGAAATGTTGAGGTTTGGATTGTTTGTCCCAGTTCTAGAAATTAATGTAAAACTTCAATATTGCTGCATAAACTATTCCCCTTGCAGCAGGGAAGAGGAAGCGAGTAGGTCAGTAGGAAGCCGCATCTCTTTGTCTGCTGCTTATAGGTACGTGGCTACTGTGGCAGCAGGTATAGCATGAGACCTGGAATGAAATAAAAAGTCGGGGAGAATGTGAATCCAGAGCCTTACATGGGCTTAAAGCACAGGTTGCAGCCAGAGCGGCAAACTGAAGTGGCTTTTTGGCTCCCTTCCACTTGCTAGTGTATGGCTACCCGTTATCCTCTCGCTGGTATGCCACTTGCCTGTTTCAGCAGAGAGGCTGCAGAGACAAAACACTTACCTGGCACTCAGAAGCGGGATGGACTTTCCAGGTCAGGCATGAGAAGATGTGCGTTAGGGCTTGTGTCCGGAAGTAATGCTGTTCCAGCATTGCTCACTTGAAATCCAAAGCTCCTTATGCTTCACGTTGATTTCCTGTTCTTGTTAAAATTGCTTTTGCTTTAAAAATGAAGGGTCTTAAAGCTGAGGGGTTTGACAGAGCATGCTGCAGAATGATTCTTTTCTCCTCATTGTGTAAGTTTCCTGAATGAATGATTTTGAAGTAAAGTAATATTTCCCTGCAGAGCCTGCCTCTGTTAAGTCTTTAGACTGTCACAGCAACAGTGAGACTACTAAGTGCAATATTAATAATTTATGTGTGTCCCTCATTTTGGACCTTTGTCAGTCATTTCAGCCTCAGCAGGCTGGGAGAGATGAGAACAGAACGTATAAGTTTTGCTGCTGTTCTCTCTGCATATCTTCTCAGGGTAGGCAAAGGATTTTTGTCTCCAGAGAATGTCTATCTGGAACCTTTTAGCAGTGCTAAATTTACAGACATAATACCAGAAAATAGCACAATGGTGTCTCATTTCAGTCATCTCTGCACAGGGTTGTACTGCTTTCATTGGACATCTGCAACAAGTGTGGGTCAGATGTTTGTGAGCTTTGCCTGGTTGCAGTAGGTGAGGGAGAGGTGAACCTTTTATGGGTCCCTTCTGTGGGATGAGCCCAGCCAGGGCTTTGCTGCGTATGTATAATCAGCCTCAAATGTTTCTGTGCTGCCGCAGCTGCACATATCTCTCTTCAAAACTGGGCATCATGTTCTTGGTTCCCTCCCTCATCCTCTTCTAAAGGGAGCGAGATGGTCAGGTAGTTTGTGTTTCCTGAGTAGACCCCTGCTTGAGGAGAGGAGCAGAAGACTCTCTGAGCTAAATAAAAAGGGTCTTCAGAAACAAGACTGATGAGAGGATGTCATCAAAGAATTCAGCTGGTTTAAATACAAAGTATAGTGAATTCTGGAGTTAACTTACAGGCTTGCACTTTGTGTTAGCAATCATCTGAACACCTTCCAGCCTGGCTGTCTACTAGGTGGTACTTCAAATCCTGTTGGAAGCACAACACTGCATTTTGGGGAGTTTGTAGGGCCACTGGTGTAGCATGCGTGAACTAGTTGACGTGTTTCAGCGAGTCTGTGTTGTTGTGGGCAGGTACTGAACAGTTTGAGTCAGATTAGTCTGCTTTGAGTGGTATTTAGCAAGTGGGCAAGTAGTTCGCAGGAAGTTGGAGAGTTAGCTCCCATCTGTTGCTCGTAGTCCAAAGTGGTTGATTCACCCCAGGCAGTGGGGGACCCAGGAGTTCTGTGCGGATGGATGGATGGATGGATGGATGGATGGATGGATGGATGGGTGGGATTGTCTTGGAGAGGAGAATGTTCTGCAAAGAATTTAATGTGTATCTTAAGCCTGAAATAGCTTTACTGAGGAAAGATGGATTTCTGGAATAATTATTGGGGGTAAACTGATTTTTCTTTAAAACTGGACTACATTGTTTCAAATTCTGTTTTGAATGTCTTGCCTTGAAAAAAAAACGGCTCAGAAATTGATGTGTGTGTGCAGAAGGATCTGCAGAAAGATGAATGGGTAAGAAGAAACTTGGTCTAATTGTTTTGTATTGCACTTATTACAAGATCTTTTCATTTGAGACTGATCCATGGTTTATACCTTTATAGTTCAAACATACTCTCCTCTCAGATTCTCTGTTAAGTCTCCCTGAGAGCTTGTATGTACAATTTGAAGAAAACAAGATATAACTGAGTTTAAGATTTCTTGACCTTAAATTTTAATACTTAAATTGCATAGCCAAATGACTTGAATGCTGGTGAATGATTATAGTTCAGAAAGAAACTAAGATGTCTTGTTGGACTTCAGATGTCTTGGTTGCAGCAATGAGAATTTTTTTTTTTTGACTGCTAAGTGGGTAGAGCCTTACTACTGGCTCTGCACTTGAGTGCTTTGTCTACTATACACATGCATTTGTAACAAAAGACTTTTTGCAAAGCAGCACTGATTTCTTCTGCAAAATAGAGAGAATTGGGAAGCTGAGGTGGAAGACTCCTTCCCCCCCCCCGCCCTTCCCCT
>NW_020799092.1:3621665-3624270 GCF_003259725.1 Athene cunicularia | reverse complement strand
CCCCCGCCCTTCCCCTTTACAAGAAGTTACTTTAAATAGGGAGCTGTTCAGCAGGTTGCAAACAGAATTCTATAATAAGATCTCTGTTCACTTTCCCTACTTTTTCACATGCAAAGTTGTGGCTGTAATTATATGACAGCTGCCCTCTTGGCTGACATGCAGCAGATTGAACTGGGGATCTCCAGAGCTGAAAGTGTGAGCTGCTACTCTGTGAGCTAAAGCTCTATAGCTGGAGGCTGTAATGATCTATATCCTTCATGACTGAGTGTAGAAGGGACCTGCAAAAAGCACTTGCTGAGTTACGATGCGTACAGGGTACTCACTGTATATATGGTTACTTCCTGGGTGTACTGGAAGCTTTCATGAGTGGTTTGTGATAATTGTATGAACTGTTGTCAACTCATAGGTGCTTTAAAATGACACTCCATTTTGAAGCCTTTCTACCTAGTAAATTACTAGCCTGTTGGGCACAGGCATTTGTTGCTGTATGTGTATGTTGTGCCGAGCATGAGGGACCCTGATGTTACTGAGGTCCTTAACTCTAATGCAGTGTAAGTAATTGTTAATGATACTATGCTCAATGTGAAAAATTCTACAGCACCAGTGATGTTCAGACACATTTGCCTTTATGCTTTGCCATTGCAATAGGGTTTTCATAGATGACACCGTGGGAGCTTTGTAAAAGCAAAGAAAGGAGAAGCTGGAATTGTTGGAATCTCTCCTATTTCCGAAGGACCAGGAAAACCTGAGCAGTGCCAGAGTTTGTCAGGCTGAGGAAAATTGAAGGGAAGCAGAACCATATGGAGCTTCATGAGTAGTGTGAGCCGTGGGTAGCTTCTGAAACCAGTGTTGTGGGAGAGAGAAGTGTGTTACAAGTTGAGACATTAATTTTGAACTTTGTGAGTTCTTAACAGCTCCTTCCCCCCCCTCCATCCCCAAATACACAAACAAAAAAACCCAAAAAGGGAGATAAGTGTCTGCTAGCTTTAAATGGGCAAAAATATGCATTCCTGTCAATCTGCATAGTTCAAAAACAAGCTGATCTTTTCCCCATTCAAAAAATAGAAAAAAGGAAATGTTGCCTCCCTTAAACTAAGTCCTTCAGATCTAAAACTTTAAGTTAGTACTGGCCCAGCACGTCAGAAACTTATTTGATACCAGATACAGAACTAAGAGTGAGATTCTCTACTGTAAATTAAGATAATTTCAATATACGTTAGGTCATGTCCAATTACACAAGTCTGACTGTGCTAAATCATGATCTATTTAATGTCATCCACCCTAGTTGCATCCTCTACTGCCTTTCTTTGCATGAATTCATACACATGGAGTTAGTATAAAGATACCTATAGCTTGGCTTAAGAAATTCCTATTTCCTCACCTCCCACCTCATATTCTGTATGTTGCCACCACTGTCATCCTGCTGGCTGTGTGGATGCAACCATTGGTAGGACCATGGTGTAAAATACATTAGTGACCTGATGTGGGTCGAAAGTCCCATCCCTCCAAATATGTGAAACAGCACAGGCTACAATGATCTAGTCCAAACATCAGTGTTGGTAAAACTGGGGAGGGGCTGTCACAGGAGTAGTGGAGGGAATTTCTTAAGGCAGTGTTACTCCTGAAAAAGTGTCTTGTGGGACTGGCTCCATCAGGCCATCTCACCAGTCCTGGGGTTCGATTCTCTGCTCCCTGCCCCATCACTCCTTATAGAGACAGCAGGATGAGGCTTCCCTGCTTCCCTTGGGAGCCTGTTTCACAGCCTAGTAAACTTCATTGTCAGGAAACATTTCTTGATTATGCTTTAATTGTGGGTGTCAGACTCCTGGTCCCTGGGATGACCTCAGCCTGCATCAATACAAGTGACTTCCTTGCATGTTCTGCCTAGAGCCTGCCTCTCCCCACTCCTCTGGCATTTATTGCAGGCCTGTTTCAGCTGCAGGCAGCTGTACCTTGACTTAAATGCCACTGTCCTTAGCACTGCTCTTGGAAGCATTGCAGAAGTATGGAAGTGGGAGCCCACATCAAGGGCCTGAGTTGTGATCTGAGATGGGCTTGTCATTTGGAGTAGGTTTTTAAGAATCCAGGCTGCTGGCAAGTGAGGAGATACAAGCTGAAGCAGCATTCGTGTACGTCTCTACCTTGGATAGAGCCAAGTCCAAGGAATCTGTTACAGTGCAGCTATCCCCTGACCTAATTACGTTGCTTTCAAACTTGGGAGTGTGGTTAAGACTCCAGTATATTCCTGCTTTAAGTCAGGGCACTCAGTTTCTTTTACATGACAGTTTGTGCCATCTATGTTGAAGCGGGTGACTAGGAAGAGCAACCTAGCCAAACCCTCTGCAAGATGGTGGAAATACCACCATGAGGCTCTGCAGTGAAGACTGCACGCAGTGTATCCAGTTTGGCAGGTGTGGGGAAAGACTTTGCCTTGCTATCTCTTCAAAGGACGGCTCTCTCCCATGGCAGTTACTGCCAGGTTGTGGTGGCTGGCTGTGAGAGGATGGATGGGTTTTCTGGGGAGAAGAGCGTGCAATTACTGTGTCACAGCCTTGGTATGCACTAGAGTCTGGTTGCACTATAAGACCTTCCCACCTTCCCCCCC
>NW_020799092.1:3619485-3621615 GCF_003259725.1 Athene cunicularia | reverse complement strand
CCAGCACATAGCTGTTGTTTTGCATGTGTGGACTTCATGTAAGCATTTGCTGTCTTACAAGTCTATTCTCTTTGTTGCCGTTTGCTGAATCTCCTCAGTTCCTTGTATTCCCTTTCCAAGGTAGGATGAGTAGAGCAGGTTTCAGTGCTGCAGAGGTGAATATATCTTTGACTTGTATCATATTATTATGAAATCAGTGCTATTTTCTGGTCTGTTCCTAGTGCAGTCGGACATTTTGCTTACTCTCCTATCTGCTTCTGTGATATTGGTAGACTTCATTATGTGATGTCTTTTTAAAGAATGGATATAATTATTCCAGAACCAGAAGGTGTATGAACTGTTTGGATAATGACCCATTAAACTGTTCACAGCTGGAATGGTTGTGACATCAGAGATCTGAAGTAGCTTCCTTACTGTTTCTCATGATCCTGTCCTCTGTGCCCAGAGTAGACCCTTCTGCATCCCCATCCTGCCTCTGTGTCATCCAGTTCATGTCCTGTCTCCCTTCTGCTTCTTACTGCTCTGCCAGGAAGTTATTTTTGTGGTGTCCCCTAACAGTTCCTGCTCCTCACCTGCCGTGGGGTTCTTATCCTCCTCCTTGCTCTTCAGAGGTCCTTTCATCAGTGATTTACTGTCATTGGCTCTTCTGCATAGCTCTGCCTTTCTTGACTGTACTGCCTGCCTCACAAGGGAGAGCTTTTTGTTTCCCCCCATTCCCATGGGAGAAATAAAGCTTATGTCTCATCTAGAGGTGCATAAAACATGGCTATGCTGTCAGCAGATTTTTGGCTTTTTATGTCCTGTTTGGCTCAGGTTGACTATTTCCAGTTAGCCATGCATGAAGTACTGCTCTTCCCTCATCTTTGTTTTCATGGGGTTTGCATGCAGTGTCTTGCTCTCCTGGGGCTAAGTGCCATGCCTGTTGAATCCGAGGGTGTAGTTTTACAAGTGTTGTTTTCAGCAGCCCCTGCTGCTGCTCCTGAGCTGCTTGTTCAGCTGTGCCAGTGCAGCTGAATGTGCTGCTGTACACTGAACTAGATCAGGGAATTGATCTGGATTAAAGTAGCCAGGGTGGAGAGGAAAGCTGCTTAACCCAGCGATTTGCCCAAAGAAATACTTGAGAAACTACAGTTTAAGGGCACTTGGACTCGATAGCCCTTTGACTAACAACCCCCTGGTATAGAAATCCTTTGTTTAAATGTAGAGTTGCTGCCTTCCACACTTAAAGCCCTCATCCCAAATTAGTAACACCAGTAGCCACCTGCTGCAGGCTTAGAGCAGCTGCTGCAGGTTAAGATGTGCTGTGCGGCCACTCTGGCAAGTGTGGGCCATGATGCCATCGGAAGGGTTGAGGACCCCCTGGAGTAAAAATAGATGTGGGTCAAATACTATGCAAAGTCATCACTGTTGTGCAACATCTCAGGCTTAGAAAAAGCTTCTTGCTTATCATAATTGCTGGTCTGATTTTACCCTGAGCCTTATTAATGTTCCAGGACATTGCTGTGTCACCTAAGTTTCTGGGAAATATGTCATACCTCTGGATGCTGGCTTGAAACTGAAAATGCCTGCCCCTGCCCTTCTCTGCAGGACACATTTCACCTGCCCCGTCCCTCCCAAGCCACTTGAGCAGGGCCCTGTCTGATGGCTCTGCTCCTGCGCTTCTGTTCGGCTTTCATGCACCCTTCCCTGCCTTATCCATTTGTGTGCTCCCAACTTCATGCTGTCCTGGGTTTAATTTTTGTTTAAGATCTTCGTTCCTTTAATGACAGCGGGAACCGAACGCGGTTCTCTGTGGGGGCTGTGGTGTGCGGCTGTGCTTGAAGTAATGAGACTTGATGAAAACCTCTTGTTACTGTGGCAAGATTTCTTCCTTCTCTGCGTTTAAGAAAAGGGGAGGGGGGGAGAAAAGAAAAAGTGACAGACCCTGCTGGGTATGTTAATATATTTTTAATGGCTTGCATGTGGCTAGCTGAAGACTTATTTGTCCAGACTGGGAGAAAAGTGGAGCAGTGTGTTATTCCTGTGCACCTTTTACTGAGCTTAGCCAGGAGTTGAAATGGGAGAGAGGGAGGATTGGGTGAAAATTTCACAGAAATCCTGATGATACAAATGAAATCTGCTAGAGATTGG
>NW_020799092.1:3613818-3619435 GCF_003259725.1 Athene cunicularia | reverse complement strand
GTCTCAGACTATGGTATTTCTACCAGTGCTGAGGGGAGAGATTTTTCTGAAGTAATTGCTGTATTTCTGATGAGAAACAAAAGGGTTTACCTTACAGTGGCAACCTGGAGAGGGGAGGGAGCCGATGGGGTTGCAGGGGGAGGTGGGGGTTGCGGGGAGAGGAGGGTGCTGGGCATTTTCCCCTTCCAGCCTTAATGTGTTAGTTAAGCTGCAGGCAGGATGAGGCTGGTGGTCTGAGCCTGCTCCCTGGGGTGATAGGGGTTTTTGCTGCTTTCCTGTTCCAAATGCATGCAGAGCACTGGGGGGCAGCTGAGCTGGGGCAGCTGGGGGTCAGGAGTCCAGTGGGCAGGGCAGCGGGTCAGAGCAGAGGTGTGCTTGATGGAGCCGTGAGGAGGAACACGCACGAAGGAGAGTGAGAGCTGCCGCTGAAGAATTAGTGCTGCACAGCCCTGGGGAGAGGGGACAGAGCAAGGAGCCCTGGTGCTGGTGTGTGCCGATTAGATAGAACATCCATTACAGGATGGCTCTGGTGACATGTTGACAGGTTGGCGTTATGGTATGGATGGGTACGATGGACAGAGCCCACCCTCAGACAGCTGCTGATGCTGGAGGGTTGGGGGAGCGGTGGCATCTCTCTTCCATCTTTGCACTGTCACTCTTACAAAATCTCAGTCGAGGGTGATGTATCCCTGGGGCAGGAAGGACAGAAAATCGTGTAGATGCTAAAATGACCTTTTCCTTGGTGCCAGCTAGGAAATTTCTCCTGAGTTCAGCGACAAGCTCAGCTCTCTGTGTCCACTCACAGGAGGTCTGTCTGCCCAGTGTTGAGC
Organism: Athene cunicularia; assembly: GCF_003259725.1. Taxonomy (NCBI): domain Eukaryota; kingdom Metazoa; phylum Chordata; class Aves; order Strigiformes; family Strigidae; genus Athene; species Athene cunicularia. The sequence continues at coordinate 3,618,605 of NW_020799092.1, read as the reverse complement.
CTGAGTGGTTTGGGGGGCCTCCTCCAAGTGAGGAAGCCAGTATATGACAGGCATCTTCTGTCAAGGCCATAAAGGCATGCCAGCATCTCTTGAGGCAGGTACGTGGCTGGGGTCACTATTGGGAAGAGGCTGTTTTCTTGAGTTCCTGCCCAGTCCTGAAGTAGTGTTCATGAGAGTTGCCAACAGTCTTTGCCTGGCTTCTTGTTTCTGTCAAGTGACTGTGGTGCTGGAAAACGGCCTGCTGCAGATGGATGCCCCTTCCCGGTGGCAACATCTCTGGATATTCCTGAGGCAGCATCCCAGCAGGGTCAAAGCTGTATTTCTGTTTTGGTGGGGTTTTTTGTGTTTTTGGTTTTGTTTTTTTTTTTTTAATTAGAAGTTTGACTATTTAATTTTGGAGCTGAGGAACAGTACTAGACTGGCAACTCTAGGGACATCCTTTGTAGCTTGCCCCTGCCAATGTACCAGATTGCTGACTCCCAGCCAAACTGTCCCCTCTGATTTTTAAGTAGCACAAAAACAGTTTGTGGGAGATTTCTCTGAGGATACTGTAAGTTGCTTTGCGTTACAGAAGACTGGAAGCACATATGGTGAGTTAGCAATATCTAACTGAAAGGACGGCAACTTGTTATCCTGCACTGACTGGATTGCTTGGCTGATCTGACCATACCCTTATTTAGATTTAAATTAACTTTCAGCTGATTTAGTAAAAATCAGTTTAGTAGTGAAGCAGGCAAATCGGGGACACATTTGTGTTCTGTATAAATCTGACCACACCAAGGTTTAATGTCATTTTACCCATCTGCTTAAAGTGCTTCAGCTTGCCTCTCCTGTGTGTCCCCGTGCAGGCAAGCCCTAATTTTCAGTGAGTGTCCACTGCTTTCTTAACCCAGTTTTCCAGCTGGGCTGAAGTTGCTGACGGCATCATGACTTATCCAAGAGCATGAGTGAATGTGAATTGGCACAAAATCAAAACCAGAGACCCACCAGGCTCCCAGTCCTGTAAATTCTGGGTTGTTGAAGCCCTACTTTGCTTGAGTAGCCAACAATAACAGTCAGCTAATACAGTGATATAGTATTATTTTTACTTGGGCCTCTTCCACTGATAGTATACTTATAAAACAATTGGAAGGTTTTTGTTTTTCTCCTTAAGCATGCTTTCTAGTGTCATGTCTAGATTAGTTTTAAAGATGACCCAAAGGGAATGTTTGTTTTACACTGGACTTGTACCATTTATTGCCCCCCCTTCACTGCACCATGATGGATTTTAAAAATGGTACTGTCATCAAGCCTGATATATTTAAAGCTACAATAAAGAGTAATGTGTGCTCTGTGTTTTAATTTTTTGGGGGGGCTTAGAGAACTGCTGAGGTATAATGGATGTTTCTGTAAGCCCTAATACTTTAATTGTAGGTAAGAGAGTTTTGAGTCTGCTGGCTGTCTTCAACTTAAAACAACTGAATAAATACAGGTCTTGATACAGATAGTAGCAAAAGTAAGTGAAGACCAACCAGAATTTGATGTGGGCTAAGTAAAATCCCATTCCCTTTTAACATCACAGCTTTCAGTTTCTCAGTGTTTAGGAAGACATAATTTTCTTGGTCTGCTAATTATCAGCCATTCAGCCTAGAAAAAATTTGCATTGCTAGATGGGGAAGGTAAAGGAAATGGCCAGAATTTTTGTCTTTATGTTCTTTATGTAGTGTGTTTTTGAAGTAAAATCCTTGAACTCAAACAAAAAACCAAACCACAAAGTCACATGCACCCATCTGTTTTTAATTTTAAAGATTAAGGTCATCTCTGGCAGTCTCATGCCACAAGCCACTTACTGTACTGTTCCCTCTGCTAAGATGTATTGCCATAGCCCTGCTTTTCTGTAGGCACAAGGCTGTGCAACATCTTGCTTTCTGGTTGCTTACTAAGGCAGAGCTGAAGACATTGATTTGATTTCATTAAAAGAAGCCATTGGCGAGGGTCTCAGAAGACCTTCAAGTACCTTGCTGATGTTCATGAAGGTAAAGAGTGGACATGTTATTTCTGGGAGGGTGAGGAAGTTCCCTGACAGTGGTGTTTAATTCCTGAGTTCAGGAAGGGGAATGCACAAGACTGGGGGAAGGCAGCTGACGTGGATGCCCATCAAAGTCCGTTGAGGGTGTCCCTATGAAGTGGCAGTGAGGTGTGTTTGTTAATTTAATAATCCTTCACCCCAAGCTTGCTCCCGCACCTCCTCCCTCACTCCATTAGCCCTTCCCCCTCCTTGGGAATCCTGCTGGGGGGAGTAGTGCAGCCTGTGAACTGCACCCAGCAGCTCATGGTGGTGGTTGTGGCTGCTGCTAAATCAGCCAGCTGAGCACCTGCTGTCTCCCTGCTAAGGGAACTGAGCAGCCAGCTATTTGTTGTTAAAGTGACATTGTCAAAATAAAAATCCTATTTTAAGCAGGCTCTTCCTTGCATTCCTGAATAATGCACTGGACTATTAAACTAAATGAAATTTAAGAAATCCCATTGGTCTCCCATTTATAGCCAGAGGGAATGGCCTCAAGCATCAGGTATGAATTACCTACACGCCCTGCAACCACAACTTTGAATCCCAGCAGGCCTCACTTAGCCTTGTGTGCTGAGGTCGATAAATTGACTTCCATGCAGCTTATTATGTGGGGCTCTTTCAGATGTGACCTTATTAAAACCTGGAGTCCTCTCTGGACATTAACAATCCCATGGCTGTTTCCCTAAGTGTAGAGGAGGGTGTTGCCGCAGTGTTTGACAAACCTCTTCTTTCCCCAGAATCTCTGCTGAGAGGGGCATGTGCCAGTCGTTTACTGAGCCTCAAACGTGACTGCAGTGTGTTGGTGTGTTGCTGAGTGGACATACTCTTCTGTGAGGGACATCATAAGCAGGTACCTGCCTCAAGCTAGTGTAAGGACTAAGGCTACTAGCAGGGAAGCTCTCCCCTGAATGGGTAGTTGTGTACTACACTTGATTACACTGTATTGTTGGTGAGATTCCTGTTTTTCATTTTGAAAAATTAGAAAAAACCAAAATCCCAGCTCTATCTAGCCAGCTGTTGTATCATTTCATAACCTCAGACTGTTTCCTTCCCTCCTCCTGACATACCAGTTTGGTTTTGTAGTGTCCTCAGAGCCACCGCCTTCTCTGTCTCCTCTTGAACTTCCTGCCCCCATTCTTCATATGCTTGGCCACAAGTCAACATCGAAATGTCTGTGTGCTCAGATGGGAGTTTAAAACTGCCATGAGATTTTAATGTGTGGAAGACAAAACTGACTTGCCACAGACATGTGGGAAAGAAGAGTGACCCAGCATCCTAGGCTGAGGCTGGAGCTAGCGCCTGCTCTTTTCTCTCCTGTCTCCTGGCCTCCTGAGGTTTCTGGAGTGTAACATCCTGAGTTTTCTGCCAGAGTGTCACATCTCTGCTCCGGCTTATCTTCCAGTGCTCTTTTTTCCTAGCCCTTTTCATCCTTGCTCAGAGCATCTTGGGTGGCATGCAAGTAGAGAACGGGCCTTTGTACCTGACACCAGCTCTTTTGTCAGGTGGGAAAGAGGAGCAGTGTGGTTGGGGCATTGTCCTGGCTTTGGTTCCCCTATTCAGATGCTCTGCTGTCTGCAAAACGGGGCCGTTGCAGCCCACAGGGCTGGAGGATGTGTGTGCTTACAGACAGCGAAGCGCTCGACAGTGGGAGAGAGGAAGGCTGGGGATCGACAGCTGCAGAGCTGCCCCTGCCCTGCGGTAGCAAAGTGGAATTGGCACCTTGGGCTTCACTGAGAAACAGGGTGAGAGCTAATAAAAGATCAGTTTCTAATCTTCAGTTTTGGGGGAAACGCTGAGCAGCAGCAGAAGTGCGGGAGCTGCTGATCTGCGGATTTCTGTGGCTTGGCTTATACTTGTTTCACATTATAATGATTTTCTATGAGCTTGTGTGTGTGTGTTAATGAAGGCTTTGGTTCAGTACAAGCTGTTATTACTGGACCACTATTTCTTGGTCTCTTTCACAAGCAAGTGAATTTTCCCAACATCCTGCCTCTCTGTATGCACATGCATGCACATGTGTGTGCACTTGGGGATCTTTCAGGATGGAAAGTGCAGTGGAAATGTAAAATACTATAATTATGTGCAGTGTTCATTTCTATTTTTGCTCTGCAGTCAGCTTGGCAAGTGGAACTCTGTGTCTGGGCAGTCTCATATCTGATCTGATCTATTTGTCTGTGCTTTTTTGCATTGTGGTTTACAGCCCTGCAATTGAAACCTTCAAGATTACTTAAAGATGGAATGAGAGTGTGCTTCCATTGAGCTTTGTAAAGGCCATTTCTTCTAGTGCAAAATAATGGGCCTAAATGACTTGACAGTGCTCCTTTTAAATCCACCACTTGGTTCCTGAGGGGGCGGGGGCGAGGAGGTAATGTATAGGTCTTACAGGAATAAAGCCAGTGTTTTGTGCTCCCCTGTGGCTCTGCAGCAGTAGCTCACTGACTGACCCTATTAGCAGAGCCGTGCTGTCATCGCGGGTGAGTCCAGTGTGTGAACAGGAAACTGAACTAAACAAATAGCATGAAGTTAGGGGATGTGGTGAGGCTATGGCAGCGACTGTCAAATGGGGAAAAAAATTAAATGCTGGTGGGGAGGAAGGGATACTCCCATATAGCTCAGTGGTAAAATTTTATCTTGAGTCTTTCCTTCTCTCCAGTTTCCGTTGAAGATGCAGCCATGGAAATGACAGGTCTGAGGAGTTCCAGTGTGGGCAATGCCACGCAGTGCCATAGCTGTCTCTTAT
>NW_020799092.1:3609813-3613768 GCF_003259725.1 Athene cunicularia | reverse complement strand
GGCCTATTGGTATGAACCAGTTGTTTATGCACCCTAAAAATACCACTTTGTCTTCCCTCTGCCTCAGGGTGGATGGGAGGGGGAACAGGACTGAGTGTGGGGCTCAGGGAGTGGGAGGACAGAGAGTGCATGGGGGACAAACTTCATGGAATGAGTCCAGTGGCTTGAAGGAGTTGGGCCCCATTTAAAATGGCTGCTGCCGCATTCAAGGGGCCATTTTAAGTGCCTGTTATCCTACTCTCGCTTAAGGGTGTAATTTGAATGAATGTGAAGCCAACAAAAATGTTAGATTCCAATACAAATCTGTTCTGATTTGGGGATTCATCCGAGTCCCAACAATGCGTAAAGTACTGCGGGATGAGAGGTGATATATTGTGGAAACGCAAGATATGAATTTTATATTTATTACTGACTTGGCAGGGTGCTTTTCACATCACCATTCTGGTACAATTTTGATTAGATTTTTATGCTGAGCATCAGAGAAACACTGCTCGTGTGTACGTAATTCTCTCTCCCTTTTGTGCTTCTCTTCTCTGATAAGGAGGACTCTGTGCTGATGAAAGAGACAAGGTTGACAGTCCTTGCACTGTAATGATACAGTTTAGACAATGCCAGTAAAACCTTCCACTGCCAGTGTGGAGGATGTGTGTTGACATGGAGCAGAGTGTTGCTAGCAGTGGAAGGACAGGTAAATTTCCGTGTCTTGCACAATTCCTGACCTCTGCAAGAGTTTGGAAGGGTGATGGTAGTTTCTGTGATGTTGATGTGTATGGGGGACCTGTTCAGTGGTCCTCAGTCCATGTGTTGCTCATTTGTCACAAATTGTTGTCTTGTAATGGATTTTGTTTACTCCCAGCATGTGCTGGCTCTGAACTAGCACTGAAAGCAGATAAAATGCATCTACAGATGGAGTGCTGTCTGTTCTCTTGCAGGTACTTGTTTGCATTAAATGGGTAAGCATCAGGAAAATACCCTTCTTTATATGCTACCTTACAAAGTCGGAGTTCTGGGGCAGTGGTAAATCTGTTGTGTATATTTTTATTTATTTATTTGTACAACCCTTGTCTTTTGTGTAGAGCTTCTTGCAGTGAGTGACGCAGGCTCGACAGCTCCAGATAGTGATGCTCTTTATTCACGGAGCAAGCATCACACACATTGTGGTGATACCAGCTCTGTACACACACCATTTCTACCAGGGCACCTAGCCGTGACCTGAGGGGACCAGGGAGAGGGAGGCTTCTTGTCTGTGCCCATGTGGTCCTTGTCACCTCTGCAGCGTGACAAGAGAACCAATTAGTGTCAGTTGTGGTGGCGGTTCTTACTGATGGGGACACAGACCTGGCTAAGATGTGAACTGAGACATCATACATCTTCTTGCTCTGCCTCGTTGCGGGTCTCTGGGGTGGGGGGAGTCACGCCTGGGAGCAAGGGAGCTCCTGGAAAATACAGCCAGTGCCTGCAGCCTCTCTGGTCGCTGGAGGTGCAAGAGACCTTTGCAGGCAGTGGTTGCAGTTACCAGTCTGCCTGGCACAGATCTCTGCTAAAACTTGTTGTCCTCTTCTCCCTCCCCTCCTCACCACTGGGTTTTTGTACTCTTGCTCTTTTTCCTTTAGACAACTTGCTGTCCTCAATATGTGCACATTCCCGTGTCTTCTTTACCTTGATATCCGCAGTCCTTTGTAAAATGCAATACAAGGCTTTGCTTTTGCTTTTACGTGCCCCACCAGTACGTAGATGCTTCTGCTGTGGAATTTGTCAGCTTCTAGAAATTGTTCTTTAACTAGACCTTGCAACACAGCTGTGACGTGCTTCTAGGAAGTTAGTATTTACTAAGTTCAATGATGCTTCTTCGTAGTAAGTAATAATCCATTTCCCTGATATGAATAAACTTTTAAAGAAAAATCTTTTGTTTTGTAAAGACTTGTAAAGACCAACCCATAGCTTATAGTCCCTAGCTTCAGATGTTTGCAGGCAGAACTGGACAAACAACTAATAAAGTTTGGAGTAGAAATTGTGGGCAGGAAGAAGAGGAAGCCAGGGCAAAGGAGCTGCTTTTTACACGAAAGGAGAGCACTATTGGTGATAAAAAGTGATATTTCAGGTGAGTCAGCCCCAGCGTTGGTCTAAAAGTTGGGAATCCTGGTGCTTCCTTGTTCCCTTTTACACCTCTTGCTGTTCCCAGATGAGGAGCATACAGTGATGTTTTTTACACATTAGAAGGAGAAGAAGTAAATGAGTAGAAGGGTGACTGCGCTACAGTGTGTCATAATGCACCACCAGCTATGGTGTCACTAATGAAGAAGCTGATGGATGAGTTATTTACTCCACAGCCTGGAGGGAAGAGTCCACCTTTGCTGACACCCACCTCTGAGCAGTGTGAGGGCTTTGCACTGAGAGCAGTATGTCAACTGCAGTAGCAAAATCCTCCTTTTCCTTGTGCAGCTGGATGCCCTTTGGAAACCTCCAGTTCAAGCCTGATCCTGCTTAGCTTGTGGTTAGCCTGAGGTGGTTCAGTCTACAAAGCAACCCACTGCCAGCCAGGGTGGAGGTCTCTGCTCCTGAGGGACCTCTGTCCTGGTGGAAGAGTGGAGGAGGGACACAGGGAACGAAGCCTGCTGTGGGGGAGAAGTGCTGTGGTAGATTAAAGCAGCTGCTGAGGGACTACTCCACTGAAGCTTGAAATCAGATTGTTTGACAAACATCATGTTCGAAGCACCTGGCTGGTTCTGTTTGCCCCACAGCTCCTAACCTCAGAGAGAAAACAAGGATTTTCACTGCTCCAGAATCGCTTTACTCTTCCCTCTTCCCTTCCCTTGCTATGCCTCAGAGGGCAGATAGCCTGCCTGCAGTGAGCCATGGGGGGGTCTGCTGGAGGTGGAGGGTGGTAGAAGGCTTTGGGAACCTCTCACCCTAATGGCATCTCTACATATGAGACACGCAGAGCTTATGGAGAGGTGGGTTTGTTTGGTGTGATTTTATTTTATTTTTTTCCAGTTCTGATTTTTGTTCTGCCTCATTTGCATATTGTGGTTTTTTCCAAGCCTCTGCATCTCCTTTCTTCTTCATTTTTTTTTTAAAAATTCTCTCATTTCTGCTAAAGATTGCTCCCTAACTCTCAAATGTCCCTCCCCCGCCTCATTCCCCCCACTGCATTTTTCTTTCATCCTTTGTTCTTGATTGCTTGTGCCCGGGAGCAAAGAAAGGAAAAGGAAAGGATACCATCTCTCTGTGAAATATAGGAGAGGGAGAGAAAGGCAGGCAGGCAAAGTTGTCAGCTTGGCAGAGTGAGGCTGAATCCTTCTCAGGAACACGCCATGCACCTTGAGCACACGGGATTCACCTCCTCCATTACACTTACCGTATCATGCCATGTGGCTCTGGTCCTGTCAGCCCTGGATGGGACTCCCCTGCAGAAATGTTGCTTTTGGCATCTGCTGACCCAGGGGGATGAAATGGGGATCAGGGATGGACCAAAACTGCCTGCAGTGCCAGCCGAGATTACTGACAGGGTCCCGTGCAGAGTCCCCTCCTGGTCCTAATCCCACTGTGGATCTGCTGTGTGTCTCTCACACAAGAGTGTAGGTAATCATATGAAATGTGTGCACATGCTGGTTGATACATCACATATTCTCTTTCTCTCCATCTTCTCTCCCCCTGCATCAGCAGCACTGCCATAATCTCTCAAAATCAACAGGCCATTACAGTCTGATGTAACTCAATGAGTACTCTGAGACAGAAATCCTGCAGTGTACTTAAAAATCCTAATGTAGAAACACAGCGCTGTCCTGCATTTTCTCTCCACCTCATTTTCTGGTTTCTAGCGTAAAATCAGCATTGTTCTGTGTCTGCACATAGGGTTTTTAGCAGAGTGGTTTACTAGGCTTCAACTAGCTTTTTATTCTTTTCCAGCTCTCAGAATCTCAAATACAGAGTCTGATCTCTTCCCCCCCCCCCC
>NW_020799092.1:3584639-3609763 GCF_003259725.1 Athene cunicularia | reverse complement strand
CCCCCCCCCCCCCCAACCTTCTCCCTGTTTTCCATTAGCTTTTTGGACTGATGACTTTCAGCTTGTGCCTTGGGAGAGTGGAGGTCGCAGAGACCTCACAGAGGCCCTCTGTTTTGTCTGCCTTTACCGTCTGGCCTGTCCCTTGCCAGTGGAACATGTGCTTTTGTTGAATGGACCCTGTGGGTGGGCAGTTCAGGTGAAGATGGGCCATGCTGGGTTTTGCACAGAAGAACTGTCTTTTTGCTGTTTGCTTTGTTTCCCTAGAAGAGCTTTATCTTGTCTGTAGCCTAGCATTTCAATCTTCCTTTTTAGTCCCTTTCCCCGAGTTTTTGTTGTAAAGCCATGTTTCTGCTTGAAGGGACTGGTTTATAAGCTTTGTTGGGAAGCGGCATCTACTCTCTTGGTATTTGCAGGTTATTCCTGTTTCTCATAGGACTCTTTTGTATCTGAGACCTAGGTTGCAGGTTGATGCAGTGGGGTAGCCCAAATTTCCATGTCATATCCCACAGAACTAGATTTTTATTACTTTGATTAAATAAGAGAAACATGAATGGTGGAGGAAATTTAGTGAGATACTTGCTGTATGAATCATGTCAGTGGTTCTTCCAAGCCTCTTAGATTGGCATGTTGCTGGGAGGAATGGGGTATCATGGTTTATGTGTTGCTGCTCTGTCTGTGGTGAGGTGCTGCTAGTTCTCCTTTCTGACCTGGCCTGAGAAGGAGTGTAAATGAGTTGCTTGAGGTATAATTCCAAACCAGGATGCCAGAACATAGTGTACCCCATAGCTCTTCTCCAGCCTGCCTGAGGTCTGAAGACAGGTATTGAAGAGCTTATCAAAACCTGTAATACAAGCTACGCCTTTGCTGTCTAGGATTCTGTGCATGATGACAGTGACTTGGTGTGTGTCATGGTTTGAACCCAGAGAGCAACTGAGCACCATCGCTCACCGCTTCCTGCTCAAGAGTGGGAAGAAGAAAATAAAGCAAAATGTGCAGGGGTGGGGAATTGAGATAAGGACAGTGAGGGATGATCCACCCATTATGGTTAAGAGCAAAAGACAGAGTTGTTAGGGGAAGAAAAAAAAAATTACTTGAATTCAAACACTGACAAGGACAACACTTAACAGAGTGGGACAGTGAGAAGCATTACCACTAATTGCAGGCAGAGAACCAATACAAAGGAGCTGGCAGAGATGCATGATTTTCATTAGCTGTCAAAAAGAGATCAGCAGTTAGCAGAGTCACTTACCTCTTCTTCCTCCAGGCCTAATCCAAACCTCTCCTTTATGGCAAGAATAAAAATGGCAGATTAGTGATGAAGTCTCTTGTTCAGAGGAACCACTTGGGGTTCTTGTCAGTGGCAAAAATACCTGTTTTAACCAGGTAGTTCATCACCTAGAACTCACCTCTGATGGGGTGGGTCCTTGGGTATCTCAGTGCAACTGAAGAAGCATGGTCTTTGTTTCAAGCTCTTGGTAGTGTCAGTTGCCAGAGGCACACTGCCATGCTGCTTGGACTGCTGACCTGTTTCGTCTGATACACTGTCTTGGACACTGGCTGTGATGCTGGAGCTGAGACCAAGTATTGATTGGAAGATGAAGTTGGAGCAACAACTCTGAGAGAGACGCTGCTTCTTTATGTCTCTGTCAGATGGCTTTCATATACTTTGAAATGTGAGGGTCTGTACTAGTTTATAACTGATTTCCTATCTCATACCACTGTGGATGTTTTCATTATCCTTAGAAAAGTCTAATTGAATTAAGATACTGGCCAGTTTTTTTCTGGACTGTCAAAGCAACTCTGCTTCTATCCTGTGGCTGCAATTTGGCAAGGCCTCTTCTTGGGTGGTGCCTGCATAGAAGAAACTTCACTTATCCTCCATATCTAAATATCCTGGAAGCCTCCTGCCAGAACTGCAGGCATTGGAGATCAAAATGAGGGACCTCTCTCTCTGTTCATGTTTATCCATACATCCACCCAACGTTTTATAGCTTATTGTCCACTGGTCCCCATCACACTATTACAGCTGCCTCAGCAGCTTGAGCTTCCCTTTTCCTTTTCCTTTCTCTTCTCTTCACCCCCTACCTTGCACTCCTTTAGAGAGAGAGAAGCTTCTTGTCTGACTTGCTATAAAATCTGTCCTCGGGTACAAAATGCTCCTGTACAGCTGTGTGACTCTGGAAGAGACTTGCTGATCATCTCTGTTCTGTCGGTTCTCTCTCATATCTCATTTCATCTGAAAACACTCTCTTTTCCCTCTCTTGTCCCTCTTAGTGTTTCTCTTCTCCTTCCGTTGTAGATAGGAGCAATTGAGTCAGTTGGGAATATTGATTAAATTTTTTTTTTTCTCTTTTGGAAAGCGTTAGTTTAAGCAATAATAAGTGTCTGTCTAAGATGCAGCATTTCATACAAGTTTCACAGGGAAAGGAATGCGGTGTTGTCCGGCTGCCCAGAACATACCCTAGCCTGCCAGCTTAAAGGCCCTCCTCTGAGCTAGAGCAAGGATTTCAGTCTGAGGTGGTGGGCAGAGTGTCTTTTTGAAGATTGTCCTTAATGAAGCAGATCCTGCTTCCCAGTCATGCAGGGGCACAGCAAGAGGGAAAGGAGTGAGCACCAGTGGCTTTGAAAACCAGCTTTGTCACCAGCAGCCAGGATCCAGATGTGCCTTCGGGCCCTTCTGTGAGGAGGCGGAGAGTCTTGTTTTGTTTTGTGTTTTGTTTTCTTAAAGCTTTGAAAAGGCGTGTGATCTACTGCACCGTAATTAAAGTATTCTTAAATCTTTTTGGCTTCAGCATCTGATGTGTGATAAGTTTTTCCTGGAAAATGCCTTCAAAAGGTGTTGGAGGGTGAAAGGTCAGGACTGAGTGGCAAGTTATGATCCAGGTACTTGTTGATATGATGCACTAAGAAATAGTTTGTCAAGCTGCAGGTTTGTATTAAGTGGTACTAGCAATTCCATGGATGCAGTATCGTTTACACTACCTGAAGCTTAGGGAAAGAAGGTATGCCATAACACTGCAGGGAAGGTGCTGGATGAGCACTCAACACAACATGTTTCAGCCCCAAGTCTGTCTCTGCTGGTGTTTAACTTCTCTGCATCTCCAGAAGAGGGTGCACCCGAGGGCTTCCCTTTGTAGGCTCTGTTGGTGGGTGTCTAATGAAGGCGGCAGGAATTAGGCTTGAACCCCTTCCAGCTGAGCTGGGAGCAGATGGAAGAACCTGAACGGAAGCAGGCTTGCACTTAATCTGTACCGTTCATGATTGGGAGTTGCAATCTATGGCTGAGAGATGAGGCAGTATGGGGGTTTTGGTTGTGAGTTTGAGGTTGTTTATAAGGGCATGGCTTTGTGGTGGGTTGAAGTAGATACAGATCAGCACGATTGCCAAATGGAATGGACGCAGTTGCCTCCCATGTTTCTTGTTACTGCTGCAAGTGTGCTGTGGTAAACTAACCTAGTAAAAATACCCGTTTTTAGCCAGATCTAGTAGGGGAAATGTGCTGAGGGAGGGAGGGCAGAGGCAGGAGGGCCTTGTTTGCCCCTCTCAGCAGAAGACATGGGTTGCCTTAATGTTATCCAACAACTTGTTTTCAGCTTATTTAGCTAACTTGTCTGCCTCTACACTTTGCCCTCTTCTGTTATTCCCATTTAATAGTATTTGCCAGCTTCATGAGGGTGTGATGAGGGCACTGCAGGCTGAGAAGTGATCAGCTACAACGTGTGTGTGTGTGTGTATACACATGTGCAAGAAGATGAAAGACCTATGATAATAATTTCTGCTGGCAGAACCTCTGTGGGGCAAGAAATGGCACTGGCAAGGGCTGCTGGTGGGATGGAGCGGGTTGCCTTGGCACAGCCAGGCCCGTGCAGAGCTTTCCAACGTGCTGGCCTGGGTGCGTTGTGCTGACTGTGTGCAACTCAGGCGAGCACTCGCCTTGGTGGCATTTCACAGTTTGTCTGTAACACAATAGCAACAGAGCGCTGCTGCCCATCAATTCTGAAACTAAAGGGGGTGGCAGTGGTGGGCAGAAACCTATTGATTGTGCTGTAAATCAGAAGGCTAAGGGAAAAAGCCCAATTCCCAGGAAAATTGCAGGTCCATTTCTCACCTGCTGCAGGCAGAAGGGTCTTTGCCATCTCCACTGGGGATACGCAACATCAGTACTTAAACCTTTTGTATGGGGACAGTTGGTAGTCCAGGGTCTAAGATCAGTGTTAATTCTTTACATAATTTGTGTAGGCAAATGATAGGGCTTCAGCAGGGCTGCATGAAGTCTAATAATGATGCTAGACTGTTCAGACTTGCTTGAAAAGTAATCCCAAAGAGAAATGGGACACGTTAGCTGCTGGAGCTAGTGTGAGCCAGTGTAGGAAGGAGGCAGAACTTGATGCCTCTGCTTTTGGGATTGATGCATGGTTTTGTAGCAGAAGACAAAGATCTGTGCCACAGAATTGCCCATCTTCCTTTTGCAAGCAGTGGGTTCTGCCCTGGTGACCACTTGGTTTTGGGAATGGAAAACCAGAGAATTTCACTGGTGTCAGTCTGTGAAAGGAGACAACTCCAGGAAGAGCGAAGGTGTTGCTCTGGTGTGGGATGTGACCAGATTAACATGGGACAGAGGTAGGAGCTGATGCCAGGGCTGGAGACACAGTAGAGTTAGAGATTTGGGGGACACAATGAATTGCTGGGCAGGAGATGGACAGATGGAGAGAGATCTTGGAGGAGGTCCCAAAATTGCCCTATTTAGTACATTTGGGAGAGTCATCGCTCTTCTCATCACACATATGTTTTGGGAATGGGCCAGGGGAGGTTTTAACAGAATCAGAATCACAATCTCAGTTTAAGAAAAAAAAAAAAACAAAAAACAAACAAAGTCGGACTCATTATTTTGGGGTCATTTTTATATGCATTGAGAAGCTTTTTTTAAAAAATAAAAATCTGTTAACTGTTAATACCTCTTGATTTTCTTACCCTTCCATTCTAAGAGGGAATTTTTGCCAGGCTCTGGATCAAGTATAAACAGAAGTTTCACATAGATTGAGGACAGATGTAGAAGCAACCTGGGAAAAGTGGAATGGCAGGAAATCATGTTGGTCACAAGTGAAATGCTCAGCACAACCAAAGCATTTGAGCTAGTGAACCTTTTTTACAGTACGTGTTGCCCCTGTGCCATAGATTCTTTTTTTTTTTTTTTTTTAACTGGGAGCAGATGGAGAAAACCTCTGGGGATGGGATATTTCTCCTTTGACTGGAGAAAAGAGCCTGTGTGCACTCCGGAGGGAGGAGAGTCACACCTCTTGCTTTGCTATGTCTGGGTTAGCTGGAAAGCTCCACAAGGATCATGGCTGTACTGCGTTTGCTTAAGGTGCTGAGGGATGCTGAGGTCAGACGAGCTTCCTCTGCTGCAGTGGGGAACTGTTATAATAACTGCTGTTTCTGCTGTTATGGGCCACACAACGATGAGGTATTTATTAGACTAATGATCAAATTATAATTCAAAGTGTCAGGATGAACAAAAAAAAGAAATGTATGTTAGCTCCCAACTGGTAATGGTTGTAGGATCAGAGTCGCAGAATTCTTGAATTTCAAAGTTTTCCCAAGTGGCCAGTGCTTGGATGAGATGCAGCTATATATGAGTATGTGGTTTATTCTTAAACTTAGAAATGTATGTGTGTGTTGTGGTAACAATATAGAGAATGAGGGAAAAAGCAACCTTACCTCATTTCCTGCCTTTTTCTATGAGAATTCTCATTCATAAAGCACAGAGAAGGGATATTTTTGTACAGTGTTTCCTAGGGGGATTTTTTTTTTTCCCCTGCTAAAAGAAAATGCAGAAAACTTTGGTCATGCATTCAAATGCAGCTGTGTTTGATTTGTGGTGTAGAGGTCTTAAGTGTGCATTAGGACATGACCTGCCTAGTGTACCTGTTTTCTATCACCTCCATACATGGTGGCGGGGGGTGTTGTGTAAACTATATTGACCTGCTATGCAAAGACAGCTTTGGGTTACATTTTATCTGGGCTGGATTCAAATGGTGGCCTCAAGGAGGAACGCTCTTTAATCATTCAAGCTGGATGCTGCCTGAGTTTGGAATCTTGCAAATATGTTGGCATTTATGTAATAAATACAAACTTTAAGAGTTTCTTTTCCTTGAGGAACTCTTGACTTCATAAGCTTTTCTTGTGAGCTGGTTGTTAGGGCTGAGAATTTGCCACTGACTCCCTCTCCCCACCCCAAAACAAACAAATAAATAGAACCATATGTAGTTGACTTCATCCTCCAAACAGCCTCTTAGGCTACTTCCCTATGAAATCAGCAGGTTGATTTTTTTTTTTTTTTTCTTGTAAGTTTTGAGACATACCAGACCACCATAGGCTGCATGGAGAAGGAAGATGTTAGCCCTAGTGATGACTCGAGTCAGCTGTCAGCTTGATCCAAATTATCAGTCATTTTCCCATAGCTAGAGTTACTGTAGCATGTTTTTCTTGCCTCTATCCCTGTGTGAAACAAGCTGCTGTAGCAAAGGGGTTTTAAATACTTTGTTGTTTGTTTTTTGTGATTTTTTTCTAAAATAGGAACTTTTTTTAATCATACTTCTCAGTGTACAGCCAAATGACAGTATCTTTTTCAGTGCCTGTTTCTGGTTTAGACTCAGCATAAATCTGTTTCAATTTGTCAGTGGTGCAATATGGTTCTGACGATGAAGTGACCAAGTACAGATCTGATTCTGCGTTTTATTCTGGCCGATACTACTGACTTCCCGTGTGGTCTTTGCTTAGTCACTTATAAATTTATCTTTTATTTCTGTTAGTTTTGAAATCAGGGTAGCTTTTGGTAAACTCTCACAGGTTTTGTAGCTGTTTAATATAGTTGATATTAGTAGAGTGTGCACCAGATCCTAATATTAGAGAAGGAGGGAAGCACCCCGTGACCCATTAGAATTAGCGTGAGAGCGTGAAGGTACAGAAAGGGACCAGTGACAGTGGCAGAAAAAAAGGAAGAGGAAGTTCTGACCAAGGGATACAGGAGGGAAGCTGCGGCAAATGTAGAGGGTTATGCAAAGGGTGAAGGAAAGGAGATGCTGCAGATCAAAGAAGCAAAGTAGTGGAGCACAAATGAAAGCAATGATTTGGAGAAAGATGGGTTGAGTCAAGGAGTTGGAAGAAAGGAGAGGGAATAAAGTAAAAGGTTTGTTCACGTCAGTTAGCTTTAAAGACTACATTTATTTCATTTTTACTTTTGAGGCATTACCCTGTTTTTAAACTTGGGGCAAAATGATGCTTGTTTTTTTTAAGCACCTGACCACTCTGAATTACCATGTTAAATAATTTGGAGTAGGAAGACTTCTAAAATTTCCTCTTGAGCTCATACTGGTGTCTGATACACCTTCTTTTCCCTAGAAAACAGCCCCTTGAACTCTTGATAGTGTTAACAGCTTGGCATGGTCCCCTGCCAATTTGTCCCGGTGGCTTTTAGATTGTTGTCCTATGTTGTGGATGAGAACTTCCTAACATGTAAAGCATTTAAGAACAGCAACTAAAAGTAGCTATGGAAAGATTATTGTCTGTGGATTTTTTTTCTTCTTTTACTCTTTAGAGAATAATGTGCCTGATTTAAATCTGTGCCTGATAATGCCTCTGGCTTTGTTTGTTTGGGTCTCAGTGGTGGTTGTCCTCTTTTCCCTACTGCCAGCTCTGCATGTGAGAGAGGCAAGGAGACAGGGTGCAGTGAGGATGGGTTGCAATGACTTGTTTTGGGAAATAAGAGGGGGGTGGTCCATGCTGGTTTAAACGGGGGGTTGGGAGTGCTGCTGTTCCTATTGTTCTGCCAGACCATGTGGTTTAGCCACA
Source organism: Athene cunicularia (assembly GCF_003259725.1). Classification (NCBI taxonomy): domain Eukaryota; kingdom Metazoa; phylum Chordata; class Aves; order Strigiformes; family Strigidae; genus Athene; species Athene cunicularia. The sequence continues at coordinate 3,601,912 of NW_020799092.1, read as the reverse complement.
AAGCAACTGTTTTTCAAAATTATTGTTTAAAACTTCCCATTTTGAAAGATACCAGTTTAAAACATAATGAAGCACAATAAGAAATGTTAAGACCTGTACTTTAAAACTACCTGAAGATGGGTGAATCACTTAAAAATTCTCCTGGCAAAAATATTGGTATTTTCTCTCACTGGACCAGTATGTTGAAGCGTGTAACCTTTGGGTCTCACACAGCTTCTGCAGTGACTAATTAGGCAGTGGAAAAGCAGAGAAATCACCTCACCTCTGACCGCAGTGCTAGTTAAGAAAGTTGTGGAAAATATAGGCAACTGCTGCAATCCTGGGTTGTAAGAGGGGGTGGAGATAGAGCAGCTGCCTTCCCCAGGGCTCTGGTTGGTGTTGCATTGACTAGCAGCACTCATAACTGCTTCTGCTAAAATTAATAAGGAGGAGAGGCTTGTTCCTTAATCCTGGTTGTCTGTAAGAGCCAGAAGAAGCTTTCTGGGGGGTGCTGCTGCTGCCCATCACCAGTGGCACAGAACAAGGCAGGTGCCGTGTGCTGCCAGCAGTGTTGGGCAGCGTCTGCCTGCAGGACACGGTGGGATGCGCCATCCTAGGCAGGATGGACGAAAGGCACCGACAGACACGGCAGCTGCCGTGTTGGGCTTTTATCTCCTCCTTTGCCGTCAGCGCGTCTCCTTCAGACGGTGACAGCCCTGTGAAATCTTCCAGGAGCTGCAGTGTTTGTCTCCCTTGAAACTTGGGAGGGCAGAGGACAGCAGGGGAGAGGATTTTTTTTTTTTCTTGTTTTAGGCTTTTATTTGCTTGGGGTTTTTTTCCCTGGAGAGCGCACACCTTAGTATTTCAGGCTGTCTTTTGCCTTCAAGAAATTCCTATAAAACAATCAGAGGATTTCAGGGTCTGTGAGATGTTTCTGTATTTTGAGTCCTAATCACTTAGGTGAAAAAGAATAAGTAAATTATATATTGAACCACTAACTGGTGCTGAGGCCTGGTGGTTTCCATGGCAACTGGGCTGGAAATAGCTGCCTGTGACATCACCAGCACGGCACAGGTAGAGTTGCATCCCGCCACCATTTCCCCCTGAAGAAGTGAGCCTGGCGGGTGCAAACATCTTGACGTTGCAATTAACATATGCAAATATCCCAGCCACACTGGTGTACCTGTCCATTGCCAGGGTACACTGAGTTCACCAAGCACGCAGCAGAAATGTCTGGGCCCTCTTGCAGGTACTGAGGGAGGCTGGATCCCCCCCACGCCACACCTGCCTTCTCCATGTTGCCCATGTTAGGGTGTGGAGCCACGGGGTGAGGCCTTTCAGCCCCATGTCTGGGTTGGGGGGCTCAGGTCTTCTGTTCTGGTGCCCGGTGATGCCCCAGTTGCCCGAGTTGCTCCTCGGATTCATCTTACTGCTGCAGTATTGCACATGAGAGGGGAGAGGTTTCTAAACAGCTTGGCTCTAATACCATTTCTTCTTTCTGGAGATGGAGAAGACCTCGTAGGTTTGGTTTTGGTCCTTTCCTTCTTTTTTTTTTTTTTTTTTAAAGTTGATGTATTTTTATTGCTTAGTTTTTTTTTTTTTTTCTGGAGGATTTAGTTTTATTTTCCCTTTCTCTTTCATCTTTGAGACACCAGGAATGTAAACTCTGGTCTTTCCTGGCATTGTTGAAGGACAAGTGGGAGGTGTCAATGAATCTATGAATGTGAATATTTAAAACCTTAATTGCAGGGGTGAACATGGTGAATCTTTAACAAAGGTTTTCTCTACTCAAAATATTAATTACTTGTTGAAGTAAATTCAACAACCAACCAGCCTGATTCAGCATGGTTATTTGATTATCCTCATAGAGTCAAGAATGGAGGTTCTGCCTAAAGCCTCTTGCACTGTACTGTGCTGTAGGTACAGGTGTGTCAAATTCCTGTGTGACAGGGACCATCCCACACTGGAGCTTGGGTAGACATTGGCAAGGTGGAAATGAAGTCACTGTTCAGCTGTGGAATTGAATATCCTTTAGCCAGCAACGACAAAAAAATCCCACTCCACTGATCTGATTACCGACCTCTACACATGATCAAAACACAGTAGATGTGATACTTCCTTCTGCACGTTTTCCGGTGTTTGCGTTCAATTTAGTTTTAGCTGTTCCGAGTGATTGCATTTCCAGTGTTTTCCTGAGAAGATGAGACCATATGCCTCCCTCTTAGAGTGATTTGTCCTCTTTTCCTCATGCAGCAACAAGCCTATTGTTTTTCCTTTCTTGGTTTCCGTTGGACCTGAACATAGTCCAGGCATCATTGAACGATCCCCTTTTTTATTTGTACCTGTCAGAGATTTGTAGGCACTTCAGTTCCTAGCTCACTGGCTATTGCTTAGCAAGTTCTCATATTTAGTCATTGTGTTTATAAATTGATTTCTGGTTCTTGGTAATGTACTTGTTACTCTTCTGCAACCTTCTATTTTGTCACGAGTTTTTTGAGCGGGTTTAGCCCAGAACTGAATATCGGCTTTTGGATATGGTTGCAACCAAAACTATTTGAGGCTTGTTAGCTCTTAGAGGCTGCTGATAATACTGCAAGCACACCTATTTACTTGCAGCAATGCCATCCTATACATAGAAGTAGCTCTGTTACAACAGTCCTCTCCACGAGGCTGCCTGCTGATGTATCCTGCATCTCCTATGGCTGCATCATTGCAAGGACTGTGAGTAAAAAATGGTGATGTTTCAGATGTGACGGCTGGCTCTCTCAGGAAGTGTCTCATGCTGTCTCTTCCCTTTGGTCAAAATAGATGCACTCTAGATGATGTTTTACATTTAGATGTAAATGCTTATCTGTCGTATAGGCATAAAAACATTCAGTGTTTATAATGGGAAAAATGACACAGGGCAATGGATGGGGAGTTTCATTAGGTGCTGTGACTTGCTGAGTGTTGTTTGCAGATAGCGTGCTGCACAGACCACCTATTATGCTTCACAGGCCAGCAATGACCTGTGGACCACAGTTTGGGTGATGCTGTTCTAGGGCCTTATCTATACTGGGAAAAGGAAGACAAATGGTGCATAGTTTATAGTCTCATTGTAAAAATAAATGACATTGTGGGGTGGTGTGTGTTTTGGTTGGTTTGTTGGTTTTTTTTTAATACCAGGAGTTGATTCTTGGGTGTGCTACAGCTGTATTTCTGCTGCCAGAGTGAAATAAGTGTCCTGAATTTGTTAGTGTAGATGCAAATAAATATACTTGGAACTAGAGAAGACTCCTGTCTTTATCATGTACCTCCTTCTGGAAGCATCTCCAAGTATTAGTAGCTCCTTTTTCCTTCTTTGGATGGACTACTTTAAATCATTCATATTTGGTGTGGATTCCAGGATTTTTTCTTTCCCAGATACTTGGTTTGTAAGCAGCACCACCAAGAAGTGAATAGATACAAATATGAAAAATAGGAAGATCTCCAAAGCTTACTGACAAAAGGGAAACTTGCAATGCTTTTCACTGCTGCCGTACCTAGTTAGCTATGCTACCACTAGTGACTAGGCAGAGGAGTTTGAGCTCATCTGTGGCTCCTTAGAGTCAACATCAGAATTGAGAAGAACTGAACACCTATTGCTTATGGCTCCTGAGCAGTCGTGAAAAACAGGTCTTTGTTTAGACACCTTAGTGTTAGCTGAGCTTTTAGAAGATGCTTTCCTTATTTAGACCTGTAGTGATCAGGTAGGGTATGGTGCCTGAAGGACTACAATCAGCACTTCTGTCTTAAGGTACCTGCTGCCATTAACACTTGCAGCATTCCTCAGGGTTTACTAACACCTATCTTTTATGCATGTGTCTTTCAGAAGGTGAAATCTTTGGGCCAAAAATGGACACAGTTTTTTGATATAGGCATATTAATAGAATGAGAAAGAATGTCACTGCTGAATATTCCTCATCAGTCGCTGGCAAATGCATCTGTCAGGAAGAATTCAGTGATGGCTATTAGAATAATGAGCCACAGGGAGGTGGACTATGACTTTTCACTCCTTGTCACCTCTACTTTTCTCCCAATACGGGAGGTTTTCACAAAAAGAAGTTGTTGCTACTGCTGACTGCACAATGGTTACTTGGTCTCTGCAGATGCTGTGTATTATATGTATGCAGTGGTATTGCTGGGGAAGGGTGAAAGGTGAGAAGATAGGGGTATTTTACAGTGAGGCTTGCTCCGGTCTCAGTGGCTTCAATCTCCAGAATTAGATGGTTTGTGTTTGAAGTTAGGATATCATCAGTGGGGCCTATTGGTATGAACCAGTTGTTTATGCACCCTAAAAATACCACTTTGTCTTCCCTCTGCCTCAGGGTGGATGGGAGGGGGAACAGGACTGAGTGTGGGGCTCAGGGAGTGGGAGGACAGAGAGTGCATGGGGGACAAACTTCATGGAATGAGTCCAGTGGCTTGAAGGAGTTGGGCCCCATTTAAAATGGCTGCTGCCGCATTCAAGGGGCCATTTTAAGTGCCTGTTATCCTACTCTCGCTTAAGGGTGTAATTTGAATGAATGTGAAGCCAACAAAAATGTTAGATTCCAGTACAAATCTGTTCTGATTTGGGGATTCATCCGAGTCCCAACAATGCGTAAAGTACTGCGGGATGAGAGGTGATATATTGTGGAAACGCAAGATATGAATTTTATATTTATTACTGACTTGGCAGGGTGCTTTTCACATCACCATTCTGGTACAATTTTGATTAGATTTTTATGCTGAGCATCAGAGAAACACTGCTCGTGTGTACGTAATTCTCTCTCCCTTTTGTGCTTCTCTTCTCTGATAAGGAGGACTCTGTGCTGATGAAAGAGACAAGGTTGACAGTCCTTGCACTGTAATGATACAGTTTAGACAATGCCAGTAAAACCTTCCACTGCCAGTGTGGAGGATGTGTGTTGACATGGAGCAGAGTGTTGCTAGCAGTGGAAGGACAGGTAAATTTCCGTGTCTTGCACAATTCCTGACCTCTGCAAGAGTTTGGAAGGGTGATGGTAGTTTCTGTGATGTTGATGTGTATGGGGGACCTGTTCAGTGGTCCTCAGTCCATGTGTTGCTCATTTGTCACAAATTGTTGTCTTGTAATGGATTTTGTTTACTCCCAGCATGTGCTGGCTCTGAACTAGCACTGAAAGCAGATAAAATGCATCTACAGATGGAGTGCTGTCTGTTCTCTTGCAGGTACTTGTTTGCATTAAATGGGTAAGCATCAGGAAAATACCCTTCTTTATATGCTACCTTACAAAGTCGGAGTTCTGGGGCAGTGGTAAATCTGTTGTGTATATTTATATTTATTTATTTGTACAACCCTTGTCTTTTGTGTAGAGCTTCTTGCAGACATTGATACATGTATTCTACCTTGCCCTATGTCAAAACTAGTAGTGTCCCCATTTTATAGCTTCATAAAGAATTGTGTTGTGTGGTTTGAGATGGTTCAAAAGGTCTGCATCAAAACTGGGAACTGAACCCAGATTTCTGGGACTTGGTTCAGTGTCCAATACCAAGGAAGAATGGGGGAGAAGGCAGGATGATTTTTGTCCTTATTTATATATTTACATATGTTTTTGTTGAATCTGCTTCTGGAGATGAACAGATTCATTGGGGCACTTTTAGAATAATTGTCTTGTTAAGGAGCTTAAAAGGATAAAAGTGTAGTAGTTTTTTTTTCATCTTCACCACAAACAGCGTTGCAATTGTACTGCAGAAATGCATTTGGCTTGTGGCATTTGGGGGAACCAAAAGGTTTGACTCAATCTGATACTGGCAGAGCAGAATGTATGAACAGACAATTGCCAGCAAGTTGATTTACCAGGATGAATTGTCATCTGGGCTACAGTAATTTGATTCTGTGATCCTTCTTCATTGCAATAGGTAGTAAAATGCTTGCTCAATCCATCAGGAGGTTGGTTGGTTCAGTGTTACTGTGACTCAGCTGTCAAATGGTAACTTGTTGGTCATCATAACTCAGTTACTTATGTGTTTGCATCTCTTGGACTGATTTTGGTGGGTAGCCATTGTCAATGGAAGGCAAGTGAAAGGAAAAGCCTGGGAGCTACCTGCTTGTTATCACTCTCATCACTCCTAGCCTTAGAAGCAAAGCTGCCTGCGGAGCTGCTGGCTGGTTGGAGGAAAGAAACGGAATAAGTTTTGTCTGGCTCTGAGTTGCTGGCCTACTGAATTTGTCACCCTTATCAGAGCTGTAAATTCTTATATTTAAAGTTTTGGCAGCAAATGGACGAGACTTAAGGTGGTGTTGTATGGGTTAGTAGTTCAGTGCCTAGCCTGCCCTCCCACAGGTGGAAGATTGACTCTTTGCAGAAAAGACAAGCTGGCCTTTGAGACAGCCACACATTAGCGCATACCTCCATGTTATCCAGCAGTGATATGTGAAGTCAGGTGGCTCCAGCCTGTGCAACATGAACTTGTGGTCTGTGCCCAACCCCTGGGCTGCAGAACTTCTGTCCAGGGTGTAAAACTTTAAATAGCCCACATTTCGAGCCTGCCTCTCCAGGAGAAAACCTTGCTTGCAGTGTAGAACCACTGTGCACTTACACTTATTTATGCAGGGAAGTTGGCATGCAGTAATCTGGGGTGTAAATTCCCTAGCTGTTCTGGACTATTTTGTGTGGGCATTTTTCATATGCAATTAAGAGCTGAGCTGCTTGCTCCAGTGTTGTCAAGTAAGAGTGGCTACAGCATGAGCTGGTGTGCAGTGCCTGGCGTGCTGTCTGCTCAGAGCCAAGCTTGTTGCTCCCTTCCCAGGGTAAACAAGCCCTTGGATAACATTCTGATTTTGCAGCAGGCCATGTGGGATCAGAGCAGTGACAAGGTGATGGGGTGGGACCGAGGAGCTGCGTGGCCATCAGGGCTGGGCGTGCCACACCAGACACAGCTGGGACGTGGCCATGGACGAGGCAGGAACATCAGTAATGCAACTGGAAAGTGCCTCTGTGGGAAAGGGAGAGCGGAAGCAAGTGGAACCCCCGGATCCCACTGGCTGCAGGTCATGCTGGTGGGACCCTGCCTCTCCCCTGCCTTTGCCCCTCACTGGCCTTGGCAGAGCCTGCAGGCAGGCTGCTGGTGCTCAGCAGAGGAAGGAGGGGAGCAAATGCTTCCCGCAGCGGAGCACGAGCTGGCATCTGAGCGGTCTCACCTCTGCCCCAGTGGCTCTCCACGGCCCTTCCTGGCTGCCTGCCACCTCTGCCCGGCTGCCAGCCCCCTGCCTGCCGGCAGGCCCCCCGTCCACTGCTCGGGCTGGCAGCAGGGAGGTGAGAGGTGGGCTGTGGAGAGGACCAGTGTCCTCAGGCCCCCGATCCGTCCTGCAGAGCAGCCGGCCTCCCCCTGGCTCCCCGTGTCAAGCGCGTGTTTAAGCTTGTGCTAGTCTCCTGGACACCTTCCCGGTGAGTTTTCCAGAGAATGACTACAGATGAAATGCAATTAGACACAGATGGACGGGGGGTGGGGGAGGGGTGGGAGACGAGCCGAATTTGAAAATGGGGGGAGGGGAGCAGTTAATTGCGAGGCCGTGAGGCAGACGGGCGCTGCAAGAGAGGGATGTGTGTGAGGATCAGAGAGGTCCCCGCTGGGAGATGCTCGCTGGGCCGGGGCCGGGAACCTGAGGAGGCCTCTCTGCTCTCAACTGCTGCCGCCGCCACTGTTGTGGTTGTTGGAGAGCCAGAGGGAAGCAGCAGGCGTGTCTCAGGGATGATTAATCATGTATGGCAGTAGTGAGGAAGGAGGATGAGGTACGCACACAGAGACCAGCACCTCCCCTACCCTTGCGCGCCTTTGGCTTGCTGACAGCAATCTCTTCTGCTCTGAAATCCAGCCCCGGAGGAGGGCAGGCAGAGGGGGACCGTGTTTTCCCTGAGCTGAGGCAGCTCTGTATCCACCCTATCCTCTGGGATCAGTGACTCAAGAAACTTAAATCTCCTGGGTCTGGGGAAAAACAAAAAAAATGTGAAAGCAGGGAGTTGAGCTAGTCCAGGTGGGAGGAGAAGCAGACCTGATTGAAGGTTTAATTAGCAAGGAGCATGAAAAAAAATAAAAGTGGGTTTGGCAACAGCAGGCTGCAAATGCTTCCCAGTTGGAGAGGTGGGGACAGGGCACAGAGCAGTCCAGACTAGTGCAGGTGTCCTTTTGCCTCAGGACTTGTCAGCCTCCTCTCCCTCCACACCCTAGCACTACTTGAGGGGGAAAAAACAAAACAAAACAAAACACAAAACATAAATAGGTTTTTGTTTGGGGGAAGGAGCTTGGTTTTAAGTCTTCAGGATTTGACTTCTTATTGCTTTGAAGAAAAGCTTAAGAACTAGAAATCAGCTTTTTTTTTTTTTTTCTTGAGAGAGGTTAGAGTCCTGCACAAGGAGAGAACCAGAAGATAATATCAGAAACTTCCAAGGTAGGGAGACACATGGTTAAACCAGGACCACTGGCAGGCCTGCAACTTTTAACCAGGCTTCCCAGTCTAATGGCCATTACCCACAGTGGTCTGCATGCACATCTTCCCCTAGCAATTTCCCCTTTGAAAGCATCCCCTTTTCTCTGCATCCCCCATCAAAGCTAAGGCAATATTCTTCCCATTGTCAGTGTAATTTACCGTGGATGATGTCAGAGTGTTCATACTTTTTCCCCTTAACCTCAAAGACTCTTCTTTCATGGTCTGTAACAGTTCTTTTGGGGATCTTTGAACTGAAGGAAGGTGTTCGACAGTATTTTCCAGCTCCTTATTTCTCTCTGCTCAAGATCTGCTCAGACATCCTTAACTGTGATGCTGTTTTCTGTCACTGAGGTTGGGATCTCTGGGCTAATTTTTGTAGGGTTGCTTGGATGTGCTGCATTTGTCCCTGCGAGATATTTAATGCTTATAAACAGCTCCACGTATTCTGTATGCTACTTCCTTGTGCAATGCAGAGTAGTGTCCAGAATCTGGAATGTACTAATTCCTTTTTTTTCTTCCTTAATTCTGATAACTGTAGCTAAGTAGTATTTAAAAAACCCTAAATATTATCACAAAATGAGAGGAGTAGGGCATACAGATTGTTTAGAGGAAGGACAGGAGTGAGTCTCTCTGGACAAGAGTTCAGTTTGTTGTGAAATCTGTGCTGCAGAGCTATGGAAGGCTAGGGTACTGCTGATGAGGTTGGAGGTACCTTTGCAGGGTTGTTTTAGGATCCCTGAATTTTAAAAAAAAGCAATATAGTTTTCCAAACAGAATCAAAACATGTTGGTGGCATCTGAAGCTGACAAAACCAAGAGCTGGAATAAATACTTAATGCTCCTCCCTGTGAGACCTCTGCTCACAGCCAGTAGTCATGGAAAACAGGACAAAACAGATGTGGATGCCCAAGCGAGTGAATAGTGCTCCTTTATTCGTTGCCATTGTGAAGCAAGGTGTTTTCTTCTCCTCACCAATTTGGCGAGCCTTCTTTGTGGTGTTGGTGGCCTGGGGTGGTGGCAGGAGGAAGGTGCTGGAAGCAGCTGGCACAGGGCACTCGCACCAGCCCAGAGGATCTAATTTTGGAATTTGGACAGCATGATGAGCTCCTCTGCTGAGACCATGTGGAGGGATGTCTCTGCCTTGCCTGAAGGGATGGTCTACCCATTTTGAATGGAGGGGCCGAGAGCAGCTGGAGGGGAAGGAGGTCATTCATGTGCTCGAGGCTCACACAGCATCGATGTTTTAATTTGGAGCTCTTCCCGAGATGGCTTTCTCTAAGGGTGAGCAGCAGAAGTCCTCTGTCGCCTCTCCCGTGTCCACCAAGGGGCTGAATGGGAGTGGGGGACTTGCGATAAGGCTTACCTCGCGGTGTACGTGATTTAAGAGAAAGGAAGAAAACTAGGGACAAGAGGATGTAATTTGCTCATTTGGCTGGCGGATGGGCAGCGAGGAGGGTATGTTGCTAATTAATGTGAACTATTGATCATGTTTGGACAGAGGTAATGCTGTGATGGGGAGTAGCGTCCACCTTTGTGCTATTGGATGATCCAGAGGGTTATTTAGCCATTTTCCAGTCCAGGGAACATTTTGGCGAGCCCTCCAGCTTTGTGTTGCACTCCAGCACTGGTGGCAGTGGTGGGGTCTCTGGCTTTCCTGGGGTCGGCAGCTTGCTAGAGTGGGGGTGGGCAGGACAGCCACCCCTCCCTTCCGCTTCAGGTGTTACCCTGGGGGTTGCCTGGCCCCATCCCCTGCCTGGGGATGCTTTCTGACAATGTAAGGGGAGCTTTCGGAGGAGCTGGGGGCTGGCTGCCAGGCTGCCTTTAATTCCCCCCAGCTGGCAAACAGGAGGCCTATGTCGGTTGCCGGGGCAATAGCGGGAAGCTGTGTTAGTTTAATGAAGCATTAGGAAGGCTGCTGTTTATTTCAGGGGAGCGGGGGCTCTCTCGCCTGCCAGGATGCTCCCCTGGGGCAGAGAGGTATCTGCCAAAGGGCTCCTAGGCCCTGGCTGCCACACTTTCCCCCTCAACTGCTGCCCTCAGCCCTTACTGGGGTGTGGAGGCCAGGGTCAGGCCATCCCTCAGCACATCCCTCCACCCTTCTACCCGAGCCCAGTGTGTCCTGCTCCAGAAGCGCCTGCCTCTGCCCAGGGAAAGCCTTCCCTTGCCTGCTCCTGCATCAGAGGACCTAGTCCTCGCCCTGTGCAGGGTGCCTCCTTCCCCTGTGCTGGGATGCTGGGATAGATGCCCCTTCCCCTTCATCACCCACCTGGGGTACAGCAGTTGCCTGGTTGGGGGTATTGAACTTACACTCATGATTTAAGCAAAGGAAGACTTGAAGTATCAATGTCTTCATAGTAAAGGTGACCTACAAAGGTGGGAGAGGAGGAGAAGGGGGGGGGAAGCCTTGCATTTATGCCTCTTTTCCAGTGTCTCTATGATTTAAAAAGGACCAAATGTGGGGCTTTTTCTTCCAAGTGTGTTATTTTGAGTACAAAAGGATTTCTGGTCCTGTTTAACCTCGGGGGGGAGGGGGGATTCAGTGGACAACTTGAGCACTAATAGGCTTATACTATTCAGATAAAACTTCATTAACTGATTATTTTAAAAAAATAAGCCTTTTTCAAACCTGCTGAAAATCAAGGGAGTGTAAATGGGTGTGAACAAACAAATACTAGGTGGAGAGCTTGTTTGAAAGTTCAGGAAGCCGTGTCCATTTAATACAAGGCTAAGGAAAAGCCTCTCAGGCCATAGACCCATGGATTTTCAGGGAAAAAAGGGCAAAATATGACTATTGTCTTGCAAAGAAAAAAAAAAAGGCCTTTTCATATGTGAAAAGATAGATGTATTTGGCAAAGATGATTAAACAGAAATGCACCTGATTTTATTTTTTTTTTCCCTCTCCCCTCCCTCCTTTTTTTCTGTTTATCATTTAACATGCCATATAAACAAACGCTGTCCTGTATGGCCGTTCCTTGGCTGGTGTAGCAGAGCCTCCCCTTGACCTGCAGGAGCAGCTTTCCGCATCAGCCCTTGCAGGACCAAATACCCCCCCTCCCCAAATACAACGGCACCTTATCCACCCTGCACCTGCTGGTGCGCCTGTGCCCGCTGCCGAGGCAGCAGCATCCCATGGGGGTTTGCAGGTTGCTGTGCCAGCCCTGCCATGTGGATGGAGGACAAGGAGCCCGCATCAGCCCAAACTCTCCGACCCCCTGTTGCTAGCCTCCCTCTCTGGCCCGTTCCTCTCAGTACGTGTGAGTCTCACGCCCTGAGGATGGCTGGTAATTAAAAATCTTGGAGGGGGATATTATTGAGTTAACAGTAGTTATTTGTCAGGCTGCTGGAGGGGGGGGAGAGTGATCTATCCCCAGGGAAAGCTGCACTGACGAGGGGTGGGGGGGAGCAGGAGGGAGGAGGAAGTGGGGGCGAGATTGGCAGGTGACTGCCAGCTCTGAGGAGATGACAGCGGCAGCAGCTCCGCCAGTCCCACTTGAACACTGCACTGCAGGTACTGGGTTAATGGGTGGGAAGTGGTGAAGAAGAATATCAGGGTGGGTGGCTGGAGGGGAGGGTGTTGGCGTGGGGGAGTTGATTTCTGCTAAACGCCAAGATAGAGATGACACTCTATATACATGTAATCATTAGACTTTTTATTCCCCAGAATATTTTCCTTCGTATAATTTTTTAAAATGCAGAGAGAGCTTTCCCTGAACCTGACAGTATTCTACCTACAATCACTTCCCCCTTGCCAATATTACCATGCTCTACAAAACCGGTTTGAAATGCTGTACTATTTTTGACCATTTCTTTAGGATATATGTAGTGAAATTTTAATTTTTAAGGTGCTAGGAATAGGCTCCTCAGTCCCACATCATCTCCATGTATCAAGGCCTTTTTACTGAATGTGAGACTGCATTGGAATCTAAACCTCACAATTTTCTTGTTTGATGATACTGACTATCCAACTAGAAAATTCATGTATCCTCTTTTTGCAGGACTGGCAGGTTAGACCTAGACTGAAGTCCTGATTGACATCTGCAGACAGCATTCTTGCTCATGCTCTCTCTCTCTCTCTCTCTCTCCCCTGCTTGCGCTCTCTCTTTTTTTCCCTCTTTTCTCTTTTGGAGGGCAAAACATCTGTTTGCAAAGGACTGGGGACATGCGCTGTACAGGGAGATAAAAGCAAAGAGCCCTCATCCCATGTAAGAGTTCATAGATCTGTAACTCATGGGGCTGGCGACAGGGTTTGGCAAGGGTTGAAATCCTGCTGTCTTTCTCCCTTCTCATATGTTTGAGTTTGAAAAACAAAATAAACCTGGGGTTATCTCAGATGTGCAATAGTGAGGATTTAGATGTCAGCTTCACTATCAGATTCATTCTTTGTGTACAAAGAGAGAAAGAGGATCACAGATTTGCACCTAAGCTACACAGAGCGATGCCTCTGTTTATCACAGCGAAGGAAGCCTGTGCCTCTCCCCTTCACTACAACAGAGTTAAGCCCCAAGGGCCTTACACAGACAGTGCCTGGGTTGGAGTCCCGTCCTCCCCCTCCCTGCAGCAGGAGCCAAGTTTAAGGAATCCTCTGAGAGTTCAAGGCACATGTGTGATTGTAGACCCATATGATATATAGCAAAGAGACGAAGCTTCAAAAATGCCTCTGTTCTAATGTGTATCGTTCCCACCACCACCAGCCCCTTGTGAAGTCTTTAGCCATAAAAATGTTGCCTTTTCTCTTTGACCTGCTGTGATTGTGGAGAGGGCCACCACCTACACCTGTGCACTGTGGTATTACAGGTTTTCATTCAGACTAGGTAAGGTGTTCTGAGCTGTAAAAACAGCTGACGGGCTGGTCTATACATCCAAATTAACCTATGGCTCAGGTACTGTACTGGTGCGCTTATCAGAAACACCTGCAACAAAAGGGGCAAACTGCTTTTTATTTTCCAGCGCTGACATAGACATGCTGATTTGTATTACACAGAAATACATATTTTGACTGTTTGACAAAGAAAATCATGCACACGACAGCTTCTTGTCATGCAAGTAATCCTACTAAATGGAAGCATGACCAGTGCCATCCGTTTTGAGGTGTTTTCTGTGTGGTGGTTTCCGGAGTCCTGGTGTGGCCTGTTTCAGGGAACTGTGTTTTAACCTGGTGACTGCCTGCAGTCTTCTCTGAACAGCACTAGGAGCTTTGGGCATTTAGCAGCTTTGAAAATTACATCATAGGCATCTTAAATGGTGTCTTTCAAGTGTGCATTGGTTTTAAAGCTTAGCAGCCAGTCTTTTGGCCATATATATAGATCAACACACACTGAACTGCTTACTAGGATTGGCAGTTACTTGAATTCAAATAAAAATTACATGTTTGTCTCTTTCCTTCACCTTCCCCTTTTTTGTTTTCTGTGTGGAACGAGGATCACAAGAATGCACCTTCTGGTTCCCAACATGCAGTGAGACTTAGAGCTGGACTGTGAACCTACTGGCCTGTCAGTTTTGCTAGGGGTAGAAGGGGCTTGCCATGTAAAGTGCTACCTGTTCTTTGGATGCTTGCACTACAGGCTCTATTTTCACTGCTACTAGTGTGTGGCAGCAAGAGTTCAAATGTGTGCAGCCTTGCTTAGGGGTAAAGGGGACTGAGAGAAGACACCAGCAGAAAACACAAGCAAAACCCCAAGTTCAGAGCTCACAATTAATAGGACTGAAATTTTGGGCAAGTCTCAGGGTAGTGGAAGCGGGTAACACAAAGACAGCATTGGGAGCTCATTTTAATTTCAACCATCTTGTGCATGTGTGGTTGGCTGTCTTTGTTTAACGAACTTGGCCTTCAGGTAGATATTATTTGGACGGCTTGCTTATCCAAAGAACATTAATGACTTTCCTTGAGGAGTTCCAGCCAGTACCTTTGCACCCCAGTTCTCCTCTAGCCCTGTTTTCTCTTTTCCATAATCTCCCAGTGCCCGGCAGCAAGCCTTTAGGGTACATGCGCAAGCGAAAGGAGCTTGAGTTGGGGAATTAATATTCCTGGAACATAACACCAGCAGCATGCACACGCTGAGGAGAATATTAGAGCTATTAGCGGTGGGAGTTTGGAGTGCATGCAATATCTAGATGGAGAATTCAGTGTGATTAATCTGCCTCTAAGCAGCAGCCTCCGGGCTCTGGGAATTCTGTGGCACGTTTGAAATCAGAACTTTTTTTAATTACCTTTCCGCATCAACAAAACAATCGCAGTTGTGTGAAAATAAGCCCATTCAGTCCCTGCCCTGTCTCTTTTTTTTTTTTCTTTCTTTCTCCTTTTTGGATGAGACGCGCTACCAAAGCCCTGGCTATTGGTCCCAGCAGCTCTGACAGCACTTTGCACAAGTGCAGAGGGACTTAGCCTGGGAGCCTTGGCCAGCCTCCAAGTCAGGTAATCGTGTTGTGGGCCAAGTTGGAGCAAGCCCGTGCTAGTCAGTGTGAGTGTATTAGATTCCTTCCTTTTCCCCACTTCTTTATTCCACTTCCCAAAAACCTCCTGTGCCTCCCTCTCTCCTGCCTTCACCTCCTCGCCTAGTGGCATCCTGGTGCGCTGGCAGCCATGTTGCTTCCCTGCCACGGGCAAGTTGAGAGAGATTCCCCAGGAGAGAAGGAGCGGGATAAACATGGAGGTTTCTCTCATGCAGTCAGCAGGGTGGAGGAAAAAAATTAGAAAAGATGAAAGGAGATTCAGTCAGTATAAAAATGGTAGCAAAGTTGTGGCCAAACAAGGAGCAAGACTTGCTGAAGGTTATGAGCTTAAATGGGGACCTCCCTGCTTTCAGTTTGTACCTATTCCCTCCCTCTCACAAAGAGAGTCAGGAGAGTTTATTAGTTCCATTGCAGCCAGGTTTATTGCTGTACTGGCACAGAGAAGCTGTAAAACGACAGGGGCCGTGGCTGTGCCAGGGCTGGGGCAATGTCCCAAGGTGCTGGGATTCAGAGTTGGTGTGAGAATGGAGACTTCAGCTGTGGAGGAGTTCCCACCTGGAAAAGCATCTTCTGGCGGCCTGGGTTTTATTTATGCTGGAAGTACGTATAATCACTGGGGTACAAAAGTTTCTGACAAGCACCTCTTGCCCCTGCCCACTGCTGGTCTTCCAGCACCGCTGCACATGCTGCTAGCCCTCCGGGGCACCTCAGGCACTCATAGGGTGCTTCCGCTGCCCGGCAGTAGCAAGCTGGGAATGTACTTGCCAGCCGGTTCATGGCAGGGATCTGGATCGTTTCCTCCTTGCTTCTTGCTCACTCCACGTACAGATTTCCCTCCTGCTGCACTGGCAGCCTGTGGGAAGGGCAGGCTGCGATAGCAGTGCTGTTTTCTCCCCCCTTCCAGGTCGGTGCAGCAGTGAGGAATACTTTGCAGGTCTTGGTGAGGGCAAGGATAGAGGCTTGAGAGAGGAGTGGACACACTGTGACAACCACAAGCTGTCTCCCCTTTGGCTCTGCAGTTCAAATAACTTCATAAATATAATGTTGTCTGCAATTAGCATTGTTTAATTTTTTTTGGTTTTTTATTTAATTTCACTTGGCCGTGGCTGTGCCCTTGGCTTATCCCTCTGAATTCCTGGCCTTCAGGCACGATTAGCATGGTGCAAGTGTTTGAGCAGCCTTGCTTCAAAAGGAGAAAAAAAATACTCCATTTTAAAGACAAATAACGATTTTGGGGGGAGATTGGGCTTATTTACCAACATATTTGAGGTTGTGTTAAATTTTGAAAAATTGATGTTAAAAACAATCTTCCAGAATAAACAAAAAAAAAACCCCAAACCTTACAACTTTGCAGGTCACATTAAGCCAATAGCTACTTAATAACCCTTCTTTTTCTTTTAGGGTTATTTCAGAAATGACCACAGAAGTCTGTATCATCAGCTTTTGCTCCCAGAGCAACATCCAAGCATTGCCTTGTACTGGGAGTACATCAAAGCCTCCTGGCCTTTCCTTTACCTACCCCAGCCTCCCTGCCCCTCCACAGGGCACGTAAAAATAGAAAACTGAAAACCTCAGTCTTTAACCCTGTTGCCTTGCTTAGGCCTCCCTGCCCTTTAATACCTCTTTTAATCCAACTATAGTTTAAAAGTGGTTTCAGATCCTCAAGTGGGGAAAAAACCCCCAGGTGTGTACACTGATTAGCATTACCTCAGCTCCCAGCCCTCTGCCATGGAGCTTCCCCATGCTAGTGGCTCTCAGCACCTTCCTTCCCAGAGAACCCCAGATGCAACCCGCGGCATCCACCCGTTTTGGTCCTTTCCATTCTTTCCCCTCAATCCTCCTCCCCCACCCCCCAAAGAGCTTCTCCTGTGGTCACTGGTGCCCCTCGATTTTCACCCCACCACCTCATCCTGCTCCAGCCCTGTTGGGTCCAGCGCGGCCACAGCAAGCGGCTGTGTCCCAAAAGGGCTGTGGGAGCCTGTGGTGCACTGGAGGATGGTGCCTGGGCTGGTGCTTGCTGTCTGTCCTGCCCAGATCGCTTTTAAAAGGTATTTCCATCGTGGTCACAAACTTTATTTGGGAAAAAAAAAACACCCCACAATAAAACAAGAAAAAAGAGTATGTTTTATATAAAAGAAAAAAAAAAAGCCATTTTTCTTGGCCAGCCATTTCCTGAGTTCCCTTTGTTACTACTGCAGATATGTGTTTGAATAAGAGCCTTTTCCCCTCCCCTCTCCTATTCCTCTCTGTTCTACCCTGCAGTGAAGTCACAATCCAGCGTTTGTGGGCTCTGTGTGATGTCAGAGACTCAGCCTTGTGACTTCACCGGCGGGCTCAGGCAGAAGGTGCAGACGGGGCTGAGAGAAGAGAAAAAA
>NW_020799092.1:3574644-3584589 GCF_003259725.1 Athene cunicularia | reverse complement strand
GGGTGCCCGCGGCTGGGGGTGCGTGGGGAGGCGAGCGGGTGGGTGGCGAGAGCCGGAGGGGGGTGTCTGGACGGCGTGGCGACGGGGGGCAGCCGGAGCCCGGCGTGGCCGGACAGGGGGAGCCGCTTGCCTCGTCCCTTTTCAAAGGCCCCAGCTGTTGGCTGCTCGCTGCAGTCTGGCTCCTGCTCCGAGACCGACATAAATGGGTTATGGGGTTTATGCATGTGCGTGAAGGGGGGGGGTGTGTGTGGAAATTTTGCCCCTCTTCTTCCCCCTATATCTCTCTTTGACATTGATCTTGGTTTTTTATTTTGTTTTGGGTTTGGATGTGTTTTCTGTTTTTTTTTTAATTGCTCTGCAGGTTCAGAGTAGCATGGGGGTGGATGGGGTGGGGGCCTGCCATTTCACTGTGATGTGTGGGTACATCAGGAGGGAGAAGGGCAGGGCCTCAGGGTCATATTCTCAAGGGCTGTGAAATATGATTTCTTTAATATCTCCATCTTTGGGGGGTTTTGGTGGTTGTTGTGGTTTTTTTTTTAACTGACAACTGCACAATAGCAATGTGGGTGCACCAGCAAAGAGCAACCTCAAAAAAAAAAAAAGGGAAGAAGAAAAAAAAAAAAGGGGGAGGAGGAAAAGGGGGGGTTCGCTTGCCCCTCCCTCCTTCTTCAGCAATTTTTTTTTCCTGTGTCCAATTTACCGTTCACTTGAGATTTTGGACAAAGACAGGGGCAGTGGGTGGGCTGCTTTGAGTTTTGTGATATAATATGACTGGAGCGAGAGAGTAAAGCACAGACAATTAAGGATCAGCACGAGGGCTTTGCTCATTCAGTCTGTTGAGGAAGCCGTCATTTTGTGTTAGCGTGTGTGTCTGGAGGAGGAAGGATAGTGGAGAGTGACAGTGGAAGGATGCCTAACGTTGTGGTGTATTTGTACTTGCTAAACGCCTGCTTTAGGAAAGGGGGGCTTCAAAAGGAAGGGATGAGGGTAAGGGGGTCCTTCTAAATTTGCCCCTGCGGTGAAGCCACTTCAGACTGGACTCTCGCTGCTGGGAACGTGATGTTTTTGTGCCTCCTCGAAAGGGAAGGTCTCAAGAAGGAAAAGGGCATGCAGGTGTCAGGGAGACTCCTTGCTGCCACCGCTCTGCCTACGCACCTCACCCTGATGACCTGACCGTCAGTTTCTCTGCTGCTCTGGTTGGCGAAGCACCACATCCCGACCGGCTGCAGTGCCAGGCTCCTCTCCGCTCCCGGGTCACTTGGGTCCCGCTACTGCACTTCACTCCTAACGACCCAGAGCACATCCTGCTTTTGTAGTTATTTATTTCTTTATTTCAGCTACTGGACCCTGGCTGTCCTCTGCCAGTACATTTCAAGGCTGATGAATAGCACCCCCTGCAGTTATAGAGCTGATCTTTTGTAGCACAGATGTATAATTAATTGTATAATTAATTGTGCAGCACTTTTGCAGTCTGAACAGGCAAGTGGATTCCTGGACGACACCCGTGTACTGCCACCGCCTGCTTCTCAGACACCCAACTCCACGGACCTCAGGGAAGGGACCTGCTGGCCATGCCTTGAGAGACTCTGTCCTACCATACTATCCGTAGTGATCTGAAACAGGATTCAAATCCAGGTCTTTGGTGTAAAAGCCAAAAACACCATAAAAAAAGCCCAAACCCAAAGCACTGCTGCACAGCAGGACTCCTCTCCTCTGCCCCTGCTCCAACATGAAAGGACTTCCAGGGTTATTTGCATCTTTGCTCCATCACAGTGGTGATGTTTGGGGATTTTTTTCCCCTTCTTTCTTCTCTCAGAGGGGAAGTAAGGATTTGTTAGTTTGTAAAGCACTTTGAGATAAAAATCATTGATTGTGCTGAGTGCTGTCTGTTGGCTTGTCTGAGTCATGACCCGGGCTTGGCTGGGAAGTGACGCCTAGAATCGCCTCACAGCCTCATTGAAGGATTAAGTCAAAGACCCATTGAGGGGTCCTCCTTTGGACCTCTGGCCCCAGGAAGGGAAGAAATGGGGGTGATCAGGTGGGACTGGACACTGTGTGTGAGCCTGGGAGGTGGATGATGAAGAGCAAAATGCACCCTGTGAAACAGGGCAGAGGACATTGGGGATGTGATTTAGCTAAGATTAGATACAGAACAGATTTTAAGCCTCATCATCTTGTCTGGGTACAGCAGGATTGTCCCCTATGGGGTTTTACTCAGTTCTTTATCTACACCTGCTTTTAAATGACTCCTGAAAGAGCAGAAAACAGTGGAGAAAACCCTTTCCTTTGATTTCTCTTCAGCTGGTGACATCCGTTGCCCAGGACTGTAAGCATAGGTGTTAGGAGAGGGGGGAGGCTTGCATCACTTCAGCCCCATGCTAGGATATGAAAGGATTAAATCTCTTTCCTAAGCAAAGTAGAAGGTCCCCAGGTGTCTTCTCTCACGCTCAGAGATTGCAGTGGGAGAAGGAGGCAGGATCCAGCTGGGTAAGAGACCTCATCAAGAGGATAAAAGCATTTAGGGTAAAGGACAGTCTGTCTCCCTGAGTAGGGGAAGTAATCAGTGAGGATGTGCAAGGGTCTCTCAAAAAGCCCTAGGCAGGCAATGCTTATATCAGAGGAGAATTTCCAGGCAGTGGTGAAGGGGAATGAGCTGAAAGCGTTAACTGCTTTTCTTCCCCTTTCTGTTACTATATTCCCTTTCTTGTAACCATCACTGCTTGCCTTTTTTTTTTTTTTTAAATTTAAAAAAAAAAAGTATCTTCAACCTAAATGAAGAGGACTGTTAAGGAAACCCCCTACTTATTACTTAGGGCTAGCTGCTGACTTACTGTTTCTCAGGATGAGATAATGCTAGCTGATTATAAATAGGGTGACTACCCTTTTTCATCAATATTAGGAGTAAGCCGACACCTTGATCTTCAGCCAATGGAATGAATCACACTGTAAGAGTGTAAAAGTTTGAAGCATTGCTGGTTTCGGAGAAGAGTTGTCATCTCTTCTCTGACCCCACACTCCCTGCTGTGGAAAGGCTTGGCCCCAGTGGGGGGGATCCCTGAGCTGTGGGCACATACCCCAGGGAATGTGAAATTTCACCCCTGGTGAAATGCTTTCTCTCCACCAACATAAGCAGCATTTCTTCATTAGACCTGGGTTCAGCCAGGGTTATTAGGGAACCACCTTGAAGACTGCAGCCCCCCTGAATGCTGCTTCTCCTCATGAAAGTGTTTGTGTTGGGATAGCTTGTTTTATTATTTGTGAGTTTGGGTTATTTCTAAAACTTGCTAAAGCCAGTGGAGACTCATTATGTTGGTAAGTTGACATGAGTTGTGCTAGCTGAGGCTTCTGTTCTTGCTTCTGTGCTCACTGGTAATGTTTCCTTATTTTCAGAACCTTGATGGAAGGACAGTATTTTGTTTAGGTTAATTACACTAAACATTTTTACAGAAAAGTTAAATGGGGGGGGCCTTCAGTCCTAATCACCTCTCAGGACAAATGTGAGTGCCAGCAGGATTCCCAGATGCAAAAGATAATCTCTTCAATAGGCGTGATGAAAGCCCCAATATATAAGCAGAGGTTTGGTTAGTTTGAACCTCAACTTTAGTAGGCAACTGAAGAGTCCCTTGAATCCTGAAATAGAAACAAGTTACTTAAGATTTTACTGCATGCCTTGGGCTCTCCAAAGATAGGTGTGTCTAGCCTTTACAAAATTAAATGCTGATTTTCTTAACCCAGGATGGTTATGTCTATTACCTGATAGCTTTTAAGGCATTGTCATCACTTGGGTTAGGTGACGTGAATGAAAAGATCCTATTTTCCCCCACCTCCAAATGGGTCGGTAGTGTCCATAAATAGTTGAGTATGTTGTGCTTAAAGTCAAGTTCTGTGTGTTCTCGTGTGCCCTATCCAGACTTGGATTTGAGTGTGACTTTAAAGTAATGCAGGGCACTAAAATAAGACACTGATGTCTTTTGAAATGTAGAATTAGAGGGTTTGAGCATTGAATGTACTTTTATGAGTCTCAAGATATAAAGTAATTAAAGTGGTTGTGTTTGAAGTAGATTTTTTTTCCTCATGTTTTGGTCGCAATAGGAGATATATAAATAAACTGTGGTGGAACTTTAAAAATATTTCTAATAAACCAATCTTTCTGATGAATCAGGACCACAGACCATCACTATACATGACAGAAAAAGCAGAAGTCAGTTTCTGTGACAAGAAGTTAATGAGATTTCATGCAATGTATATCTTCAGTGGACCCTTAGATTACTACTACTTAATATAAATACAGTGTTCTTACCAGATGAACGCAGAAACCCTCTTGGTTTTGCTGGAGCCTGATGTCCTCTGCTTTTGCCTCCTGCTGTTGCAAGCCCTTCTCATGTGCTGTTTCATGTGCCTGAATTTTGGAGTGTGGTAACAGCAAGGTGACTGGAAGAACTAATGCTGTTCCTTCAGGGACCTTTTTTTTTTCCTTCTGTTGGAACAGCTGAGATTCAGAACAGCTATTGCATGCATCAGGGAGGAAACCAACAGGGAGCGAAATAAGAATCAAAATCTTAGTTGCCTCTAAAATTTGGGACTGTATGTCATGGGGATTTAAGCTTGTTAAGCCTGGAAATTCCCACTTGCCTGCAGGCAGGAAAAAAAAAAAAAAACAAACCAAACCAGCAAATGAAACCTCTGTAAAAGGCCAGCAGAAGTAAAAGGAAAAAAAAATTCCTTTCTGTAAAGCATGTTCAGGCAAGGCAGAGTTGGTTTTGTGTAAGGCCATTTAAAAAGATGAGTTGTTCTAATATTTGAATTTCTCCTTTTATTTAGATATGTTTAACAGTTCAGATAATGAAGATCTATTGATGGCCTTTCCTGCCTTCTTGGAGACAATCTTGCTAGAGAATTGTGTTTGTGTAGCTTTCTATTTTAATTTCCACTTTCATTACTTTGGACATCTGCATAGAAATGCAATCCACTCTTCCTCAAAAGTCCAGCTTCTGTTGTTTCTTGCTCTTTTTACTGGACTCAGATTCTTTTGTCTGCAGCATCACAATCATTTTCACAGCAACTAATTCTGAATCTGCCAGAAGGAGGTTTTTTGGCAGGAGGTAAAAGGAGTACGCAGAAGCAGCTGAGCAGGTCTTAAGGTACAAAGATCTTATTTTCATGAATCAGCTCTTTGTAACGGGAAGATGAGAGGACAGAAGTGTTTCGGTATTAAAAGATGGAGCAGAATTGTCTCCCATATAGGTGATTTAATTTTTCTCCTGCTATGATTCATGCTACCTACCTTCAACTGCTTTATCATTTTCCTTCCTTTGAGATGCTCCAGACTCTCAATCCAGTTGTTGCTTTGTTGCAGGAATTGGGCTGTAGGACTTAACACTCCAGGTTTATGGAGACACTTCTTGTGTCTGGAGGAGAGCTACTTCCAAGCGATGCACCCTAGACATGATTTGTCCAAAATACTTCCCAGCAAGCACACAGATCTTTTGGCTGTTGTAAGGGGGAAAGTTCAATATCCATGAATTAATGAGAGGAGAACCCCCTCCCTGTCTTTGCAGTTCCTTGGGAGACATCTGATACTGCTTCTCCCTTGTGTAGGGTCAAATGTAGCACATTTTATCTGAAGTAAGCGTAAAAGAAACAGGAGGAAGGTATGGGAAATCCTGGGGCTAGATAGGAAGAGAGGTAGGAAATGTTAATGAATGCAGCCATGCTGATGTCTTTCTTGGAGAAAGAGAAACAGGCTAGCTGCCCTTGCTTTACACTTGCTTAAAGATGTAGCTGTCCCACCGTGAATATAAGTTTCAGTCCCCAGTTGCATGACCTGTAGGTGCCCAGTCTGGCTGTCATCTTTTGTATTACCTATCTTCAAGCTAGTCTCTAATGCCCATTCCCATAGCATCTAAGTGCCTCTAGATGAAAGCTGTAAAAGTGCAGTGGTGAGCTTGTGCATGACATGAAATTGTGTAACGGAGGAAAGGATTAGGATAAGGGTAATACTTTGAGGGGACAGGTACCGTGCCTGTGAGAAAACTGCGTGCCTGACTCTGTGGAGACTCCAGCCTCCTGGTGCTGCTAGTTCAGTGCTTCTCATCAGCAATGAAACCTTTGTAAAGAAATCTCTCAGAGGACCCCACCAGCTGCATTCAGAAAATCATCCTTCCTCTAACAAACACTGGGGCACTTGGAGTCTTTCCAGCATATGTTACCTGCAAATTTGTTCTCTATCCCCCAGGCTGCACCCCTTGCTGTCCTCCCCCCTTCCAGGCAGAGGGAGCTCAGAGGGTGTCTGGAGATGAGAGGTGGTTGAGGTCAGGAATGGTGTCATCCTTCCGTTACTCCCCCCCAGCTGCTAATGTATGCTTCATAGAAAGCCATACAAACTGAGTAATTACTGAATTACAGCTAGATCAGAAGTGGTGACCTCAAAGACAGAAGGAGACTCTCCATCTCCATTTGTCAGCCCTCTTGGGGTCAGAATGACCTTTTTTCTCCAGGATCTGTGGGAGAGGGGAAAGGGATGTGCGAGGTAAGCCTTACATTTAAGGCATAACGGGGAAAAAACATTTGCTTTTGCCATTGCAGAGTTCACGTGCAGTAAAAGAGTCAGCATTGCTTGCATGTGTGCTGTGGCAGCAGCACTGGTAGAAGCAATGGCACTAACCGCGAGGGCTACTCAGGGGGCTTTATTTTGCCCAGAACCTCCCATCCATCGCAGAGGAGTATGCCAGGTCTTGATACCATTTTCCTGCCTGTTTCTGCCGTATTGTCCTCTATCCTTGGAAGCACTTTGATTAGGAGGTGGGGGGAGGGTGTCTGGGAGGAAACAGGTAGGATTTGGAAGGTTTCTATTGTGGTAGTACTGTAGTGGCTCTGTACAGTTACAGCTGAGCTGATTTTCTTGCACTAAAAGCAGAGACTTCAATCTTTCTTATGACTGTGGTGTAGCACATTGCTCAATTTATAGCACCTACTCTTTGATGATGGAATATATTTGCTGGAAATTTACATGCAAACCTTGTCAGTTTGTTGCATTGATTCAAAAATTGATCCTTTAAGAGTTTGTTTTGGTAAGTAACCATTTTTGGCCTTAAATCCCTGTTGGGTTTTTTTTTCAATTTTCAGAATCAAAAGGTGATTTGCTTATAAGTTGCTTTAAGAGCGTATAGATACTACTGATGTCTTTACCCTAAACTAGAACTGCATGGATGTTAGATTCCTGCCCTGATTGTGTATTTGCAGGATCAGAGCCCTAGTAGCATGGTGGGGTTAGTTTTAGTCCTAACAATGCTTTATTGATAACAAATTTTTTTGTATAAGTGATGGTGGTCAAGTAGTTGTCACTGAATGGCCAAGTCAGAAGGTTGAATTTCTTTCTTCTGGAAAGAAAGTTAAATGCTCAGTGTCAAAGAAAAACTTGGTAATGTGAACAAGGTGTACTAATGACAGCGGGTTTCATCTCGAGTCTGCAGACAGCCAAAAATTAGTTTCTGAGAGAATTAAATTCTCCATTAAGCTCAATGGGGTTGTACGTTAAAGCCTGATACATCACTTCAGAAGCTGCATATGATACAGCATCTCTGCTCATGTGATATTTAACTAATACAGTTTTGGTAACTTTGTTTTCATTCTGTGCTTTTAATGACCATGTATATTACCAGTGATGCCTACAGTAGTGCAACGGCTGACGATAGTGTGGCATTTGTCTGTATTTATAGCACGATTTTTTTAAGCTACATTTCAACCTTTTAAATCAGCCATGTAGTTTTGAGCTGCTAAATATTTTAAAAAGCAACTCCTCATGTACTTCCCTTGTAACACCTATAAGTCATTAGCAGAGATGGGAAATGCTGCTCTGCAGCAGACTAGAGATCTAGGTATTTAAGTATGCAAATTCACTTATTTTTGGTCCTTTGAGAAATGTTTGACTTGTGAATGTTAGCTGTCCTTGTAGTTTTATAGTGCCTTTCTGAGCATTTTACAAAACTTTTTCTGTTTCTGCTGCAACTTCATTTTGGACATAAGGTAAAAAATACCTCAATATACCAAGCTTATATAGATAAACTATGTTCTCCCATATTTGTATACACAAAAGGGTTTTACCTTAAGGTAGGTTTAAGTTTAACTTAAGATAGAGAGCTCTAAGCACTCCTACCTTATAAATCTACATAAAGGCTTGACCTCAATTGACGTTCCACTTCAAAATCAGTAAACAGATAATGGCAAATCAAATTATAAAAACCTTATCGAGTTCCCCCACCCCATTACAGCTTTTATCACAGTCCTGGATCCCCAGAGGGAATGCTGCTCTAACCAAGCTCTTAGCATGCCATGGCAGTCAACAAGATTAAGGTTGTTTGTGACTAGAGCAACCTCACGGTTTGTCACGGTGAATGTGCTGCCAGAGCCTCTTGTGCAGGCGAAGGAAGCAATGACCTCTGCCTCCTGTAAGCGAAGCACCGTACCTTAAACACTACACGCAAATGGG
This sequence comes from Athene cunicularia, assembly GCF_003259725.1. Classification (NCBI taxonomy): domain Eukaryota; kingdom Metazoa; phylum Chordata; class Aves; order Strigiformes; family Strigidae; genus Athene; species Athene cunicularia. Next base: position 3,576,101 of record NW_020799092.1, on the reverse strand, counting down.
CAACAAGTGCTGAGGAGAGCAGGGGAATACTGTACTGCGAGAGCATGCAGTAAGGCAGTGCCTGTGTGCTCCAGTTGCAATTCCCAGGTAGCCGACGTGGAGCACATCACAGTAATCTTATGTGAAAGAGATAAGGCACAGATCACAGCAGAAGGCTTGCCTCCAAAAGGAGCTGTTGCCTGTTGAGTCTGGAGAGGAGCAGATGAGCAGGTGAGTCCTTCCTGGGTGCTCTTGCTGCACACTTGCCTGGCCAGCAGCTGGGGAGCCTCCAGCACCCCACAGTTTGTTAACTTGAGAGACAAAGGAGCACATGTTAATTGTCTGTTCCGGTTGTTTTTTTGCAGACTATCGCCATCGTTGCAGTCTTATCTAGGTGGAATTTCATCCCAACTCCAAATTATTTTTGACAGATAATGCATGGTACAAGATGTGATGGTTTGGATTTATTTTTCATAAAGAGCAAGTCACCTGTGGGGGAGCCATCAGATAAATTGTCAACTGGCTGTGTTTACAACACAGTCCTAAGTAGTTTGTTGCTTTTTGGGATGAGCTTTATGCAGGAGCCTTCTCTCAGAATAAGGCTGGGTGAAGATCTGGGGAACAAAGCTTGGGAAACAGGGCAGTTATTGAAACTGTCATATCTGCTCAGTAAAGTTCCTGGCAAAGCAAATTTTAAATGATGCTCGAGCTTTCTCTGCCCAGCACTTAGAGCTTCTCAGGCTGCCAGCCTCCTGCGTTTTCACGTGAAACGTTCTGAGTGGCAGATGGAGGAAACTCTAGTGTCATATAGAGCTTCCTTTGCTGGCATGTAAGCTTAAATGAAGGAGATGATGATTTGACAGGCGCTGCATCCTTGTTCTCAAGCTGCCCCCTCCACCAGTCTCCTTGACCCCTTGCTCTCAGAAATGAAAACCAAAACCGAGTGAATACTCAAAAACTTCATCGTTTCGCCAGTGCAGGAGTACGATTAGACAGACGTTACTCCCCAATTCAAGGCTGACAGGGGACTCGGGAGGGTTGGCAGTACCGTTTCGAGTAGCCCGAGGGGCGCTGCGGCGAGGAGCCGATCCCGCGCACCGGGCCGCCTACAGCCTCCATGTTGTTTCCCGAGCTCCCCGCGGCTCTGACAAGGCACCTCCGGTTCGGGGCCCGCCCAGCAGCCCCGGCGTGCGGCCTGACGGCCGGTTCGGGAGGTGCTCCCGGGCTCTGGGCCGGTGAAGGGGCTTCTCGGCCCGGCCGCAGCTGCCTGCCTCCTACCCGGGAGGAGGCCGAGCGGCGAGAAGCGGCCAAACGGCATAAATCCGGTTCTTAAAATAACTTGGGGGTGTGTGTGTGTGTGTGTGTGTGTATTGATTCATGAGAAGATTGAAATGGAAACTGCCACGGTCCCTCCTTGGGAGGGGGCCCGGCGCTCTGCCCTTCTCTGCCTCCGCGCCGCCCAGGCCCTGTCTCTTATA
>NW_020799092.1:3539634-3574594 GCF_003259725.1 Athene cunicularia | reverse complement strand
GGGAGGGTAGCAGGTAAGGGGCAGCCGCGCTCGGGCCGGGGGGTGTCGGGGTGCGGGGGAGGCCTGCGGAGTGGGAGGGTTCCCGGCGCTGGGGAGGCCGAGGCCCCCTTGGCAGTGCGGGATGTTGCGTGGAAGGGGATGTGGGGGTCTCGTCCGTGAGCAGGATGGAGGGCGAGTGTTGGGTATGAGGAGGACTTGTGAAAGGGCTCTTGGGAAGTTCTCAGTATGCTTAGCTCTCACCCCCTCCCTGTTTTTCTCTTTAAAGAAAAAACGTTTGTGTGTGTTTAAAGAGGCCCTTGTGTTCCGTAGTGAGGAGCCCACCTGTTTTCCTGTCCTGGAAGAATGGTCTTTTGCAAGAATTGTGAAGTTTTTATGGAGATGTGGGGATTCCGGTGCTTCTGTTGAAGGGGTAAATGATTAAAAATGTCGGAGAAGATGGGTGTACCCAGTGCACAAATTGCAGTAGATGGACAGGCTGTGCTCTAAATGCTTGAGGTTCACAGATACTTTTTGGAGAGTTAATCTAGCGTTCATTTGCAGAGATAATCAGAAAATAGTGTGTTTGGGCTGCTGTGAGGATAAGGTTGTCTTTTGTTAATGCTGCTTGCTTTGCTGGAAGTTGTATTTAGGACTGCAGTCGAAGTTATTTTTCCTTACCTTCAAGGAAGGAATAAGAGCAGGTTATGTAACCTAAGCGTTTTAACCTATGTATTTGAACTGTGTAATGATACTAGGTCTCTGTTACGAAGTTAAAAAATAGGAGCACATTTGTTTGTGAATCAACAAGTGATTGTCTCTCTGGGTGGATTTGACACCATCAGAATCCTTTATTTCTTCTGTATACTGTCTTTTTCATAACATTCCCCACCTCATTAAAAGAGTGGGCAGTTTGATTAAATCGAAACATCGTTTCCTTTACCATTCCAGGCTGTTTGTTTTTTTAAATCCTCCTTTGCAAACATAAGAAAAAATGAGAGGTAACTATGAGGGGATTGAGGATCGTTTTCAGAGCTTCCTGTGTTTGGGTTAGCATTTCAAAAGGTATTCATGTCTGTGTCACTTGTTGCCATCTGTCCATTCACCATGGGTAATTCTCTGGAGTGTTTGGGTTTTAGCATGCTTCCTGATCAGTAGGTGTGCATGTAGCAGTTGGCTCACCTTTACCCAGTCTTTGTAGAGCAGTGAAATGACTGGATGATGAAGATGCAGCAACGTCTAGGTTAGGTTTATAGCATACGGGCTGAACTCAAATCAAGAAGAGACGGATTTTTTTCACTTATTTTCTAGATTACATTTTTGTTAGATAACTTTGGTTTCTGAGATTTATAGATGAGTATTGCATAGCATAAGTCCATTTGGTTAAGTGTTTGTGATAAATACGTCTTAGTATTATTCTCAGTTTTCATTTGGTTGAAAAGTTTTGGGTCTTTTTCCTTAAATCTACATCTTTGAGGTTCCATATTCACTTTAACTTGACTTGTTTGTTTGAAGCTGTGTTTATTCATCTGTTGTCTCTGCCTTAGATTCAGTTGGTGTATAAAAAGCATACTGCAGAAAGAATTACTATTTAGAAAAAGAAGAGATGTTTTTATTAGTTTAGTCATCTATGCCATAAACTTTGTTAATGTTATGAGGAGAGGTGAACAATATTTCCTCCTTTCTCCAAATTAGTAGTACATAAAATGCATATTTCTGTGTTTTCTTGTTGAATTAGCAAGCCTAAGGAGTGCCTTCTGAGTGGGAGTGTGACGACACCTTTTATATCAGAAATATTACTTGCTACTGTAAATTTTTAGTTCTTATGATTTTGAGGAATGACCTCAGACAAGGTAACAGCCTTCGGGCTTTGTATTAACAGACTTAGTATCTAGGAGAGGTTTTTGGACCTTCTTGCAAGTTTGGTGTTCTTCAGACTACTTTAAATTTGTTAGCAACCTTTCTAGTATCATAGTATATGTTTTGGGCTTTGATCTCTCAATCATATCTCAGAGGCATTAGGATTGATAGCATCTGTATTTTTGCTGAAATGTATACTTTAATATATCTTCACAGCCTGGGGCAGGTTAAGGATATAAGGATATAAGTGTAAGGAAAGTGCTGGGAGCAGCTTGGTGTTATGAGTGTCTTAAACAGGAGGTCAGGAATTTTTTTTTGGTCCTTTTTTTTTTTTTAGTTACTAATGCTTCATAAAGAAGGCTTGAGGTGAATTTTTATTAAAGGACTGAATCTATTCCTGTAATGCATAAATAAGATCTGAAGGTTATTCACATGAAATAGAAAACTTGTTTGTATATTAGTTGTAAAGGACACCTCTTTTTATTGCCAGAAGTTGTTTCCTTAACCTTCAGCTGAAGAACTGGGGAAATACTAAGCTCTTTACTACATTTTGAAGGATATAAGGACTTAAAGCAGTGTAAGTAAAATGTTCTTGATGTGGTTCTATCAATGATTGATATACGTGTAAAGTCTGTAGGATAGAGTATAAAATGTGTAGGTCTTGAGGTTTTTTCTCCCCATCCCTCTTCCTGTTGTGGAAATGTGTTTAAAGAAGGCCTTCTGGACTCTTGGTACAATGTTAAAAAGAAAATCATTGCGTACCCCCTTTCTGCCTGCCTTTTTAGGTCATGTTTAACTAAACCACCCATGAAGCACAGCAAAATGGCAATAGTGCTGCTCTTAGAAGGGTCCCTCATAGGAATTGTACGGCACAATTCCTGTTGCTATTCAACCATCTTGGCAGGTTGCTACCTGAAATAAGGGCATAATATGTAATAAACTTGAATAATTTCATGCTGCTTGCTTGACTTCCCTATAATTTGAGATAAGAGTATATTTAAGAATTTATAGCTGGCTTATGCATATCTTGCATTTTGACACAGAGTAGGCCAGATCTCCATTTGGATGGTGTAGCTTTTTAATTAAAGCATATATTTATTTTTTCATACCCTGTTCAATTATATTTTATACTTATAAAGGGCATTAGACTAATGTTTTTGGAACCTCAGTTCTCACACCTTTTGAAGATTTAGAAACGTTTTTGGCAGTGCTAGCTTCTCAGGCTTCAATGTGTACCTTAACTGGCTGTGTGAGAATTTGTGTTACTTAATCCTGTGATTGGTCTCCAAGACAGGAAAGATTATGTGCAGCAGTTTCTGAAGAGCCAACTAACATGCTGATTTGATAGTAGAGACTAGACTGAGACCAACCAACTCTTCCCATTCAAGTAATTAAAATTTGGTCTGATAACAAAAGGTGTCTTTTTGGTGAGAGAGATCTCAAAAATTTTCTAATTTCTGGTTTAGCTTTTGGACTTTTAAAATAAAAGTAAAGGTAGTCTTAAGTATTTTTAACTACTTCTAATAGTGTTGATATGATATGTTGAATTTTTTTTTTTGGTAGAAAACTTTTTAGTATTACTGGTAAAAGGACATACACACAATGTAAGCAGAGGTTTGTACTTCTCTAAAATCATGCAGGAGCAGCTGTTGTATTCTGGTAGTGGGATCCTCATACAATTCTGTTTCTATCAAACTTTTATTTCAAAAAAAAAAAAAAAAAGTTGGTACTGTTATTCACTCACCTGGGTCCCCTCCCGTACAGTTCTTGACTAGGCTTCAGTCTTCACTGACTGTAAGAGTGGAAGATTCTGTCTTAAAGCCATGTACAGCATTGCTGTACGCAATCTGTGTCACACTGGTGTCTAGCTATACCACTCCTTGATCTCTTCAGCTGAGCCTTCCCACTGCTACTTGCCACTAAGTTATGTATTGGCTTGTTTTGGGACACTTAGAAAAGCATATGGTTTTCTTCGCTATACACATACATGGGTTTCCTTACATTTTAAGGGGGAGAGGAAGAAAAAAAAGCCAGACTCAAAGACTCAAGAGTTGAGGCTGATGTGTAATCAAAAGCGGATTCTGTTTAGCCCTGTTGGAGGATAAGATCAGTTCAGGATGTTCTAGAGTCTGTGATATGCTGCCTATTTTACTTCGAAGACAACAAAAATGTGAAAATTAAATGTTACTAACTCTTTAACTTGTTTGTGCTGCATTTGTGAACAGCAGAAGCAGTCAAACTTCCACTTTTGACCTGGACACAGCAAAGCATTCACGTTGCAGTAAAACTCCTGGGCTTTCCTGCCTCTTGTCTAGTGATTCCTCAAGAACACAGTTAAGAACTGGTAGAAGAAAGCACAAGCATCCTCTTGTTGGCTTGACCTGGTGACAGTGAATATGCACTTACTCTTCCCAGTGCTCTTTGTGTTTCTTCTTTTTACCATCGTATTTGTAACTGGTGATAATAGTGGAGGAGTGGAAAAGCATTACCAGGTTCTTTGTCTGAGAGCAAGCCATGGCTTGAGTCCCTTTGAGATTTGATCTGTTCTCCATTTGAGAAGCCCTTTGTTTCTTGCCTGTGTTGTGGTGCAACAAATACGAAAAATTACTCTTCTTTTTTTTTTTTTTTTTTTTTTCCTTTGTGGTAAGCACACAGCATGTCTTATGTTCATACCAATAACTGCATATGGAATCATTGTGTATTCTGTGCTGGAATACGATGATTTATTTTGAAGTATTTTACTAGAATGAACTCAAGTCATCTAATTGCTAGTAAATTGCAAGTCATAAACAGAACACTCCGATGAGTTCTGATAAGAGCTCAGTACTTAGCTAGAAATTGTATGGGGAGCTACTATGCTAGAAGTTTTAACACAGTTTACTGGAAGTATTGTTCATATCACTTTTCCTGTAAAAATAGGTGCTGCAAACCCTGTCTCAGTAATAGCTTTTAACTGGAGACTTGGTATTAGCAGAGCTGACTATAGATGGCTTGTGTCCATCTACAACATTGCTAATAACTGTGAAAAACATACCTAAAACTTACTAGTTGAAAGGAAATATATGCTGTCACACCTGCTAGAACTTAAAGGAATAAACCATTGTACACCATAATGAAATATTGCTAATCAGCTTCCATTTCAGTATCTTCAATTTGCTGTTACCTTTGGCCAGATGCCTGGGTACACTTGACTTTCCATGAGATTTGATTTGTCCAACAGTGTTTCTTATGAGTATTTTTTCTGGAATAGTGGGAACACTGTACGTGATTTTTTTTTTTTTTTAATTAACATAAATGGTTATCTTATGAATGTAGTTAGTGCTGCATGATCAGCATTATATTGTCTGCTGGAAAGACAATACAGTGAAGAGGAAACAGTCCAGGAGGTTCCTGGAGTGTGTGGAAGATAACTTCCTGACACAGCTGGGGAGTGAGCCAACTAGGGAAGGCGCCCTACTGGGCTTGTTGTTTGTGAACAGAGAGCGACTTATGGGTGAGATGGTTGGAGGCCCTCTTGGGCAGAGCAATCACAATAGAGGTTTTGATTCTTGGAGAAGTAAGGAGGTGGGTGAGCAGAACTGCCACCTTGGACTTCTGCACAGTAAACTGTCGCCTGTTCTGGAGACTGGTTGACAGAGTCTCAGGGCTCAGTATTGGGGCCAGTTCTGTTTAATACATTTATCAGTGACCTGGATGGGGGAATTAAGTGCACCCTCAGTAAGTTTACAGGTGACACTAAGGCAGGAGTGTTGATCTACTTGAGGGTAGGAAGGCTCTACAGAGGGATCTGGACCATCTGAATTGATGTGCTGAGGCCAGTTGTATGAGGTTCCACAAGGCTGAGTGCCGGGTCCTGCACTTGGGTCACAACAACCCCACACAGCGCTACAGGCTGGAGAGAGCGGCTAGAGAGCTGCCTGGCAGAAAAGGACCTGGGGGTGTTGGTTGACAGCCGACTGAATATGAGCTGGCCATATGCCCAGGTGGCCAAGGCGGCCAATAGCATACTGGCTTGTATCAGAAATAGTGTGGCCGGCAGGACTAGGGAGGTGATTGTCCCCCTGTACTTGGCACTGGTGAGGCTGCACCTTGATTACTGTGTTCAGTTTTGGGCCCCTCGCTACAAGAAAGACATTGAGGTGCTGGACTGATTCCAGAGAAGGGCAGTGAAGCTGGTGAAGGATCCAGAGCACATGTCTTATGAGGAGCGGCTGAGGGAACTGGGGGGAGAAAAGGATGCTGAGGGGAGACCTTATTGCTCTCTACAACTACCTGAAAGGAGATTGTAGTGAGGTGGCTGTCGGTCTTTTCTCCCAAGTAACATGTGATAGGATGAGAGAAAACGGCATCAAGTTGCACCAGGGGAGATTTAGTTTAGATATTAGGAAAAATTTCTTCACCAGAAGGGTGGTCAAGCATTGGAACAGGCTGCCCAGGGAAGCTGTTGAGTCACCATCCATGGAAGTATTTAGAAGATGTGGTGCTTAGGGACATGTTTTAGTGGTGGACTTGGCAGTGTTAGGTTAGCAGTTGGACTCGATGATCTTAAAGATCCTTTCCAATCTAAATGATTCTATATTATAATTTCTTCCTTTTGTTTCTCATCTTGCATTCAAGGGGAAAAAAAAAAGAGTGAAGTCAACAGTGTTCTGTCATATGGTGTACATTTTGGTTTGCCACTGTAAGTTTTCCTTATCTCTCATGATGCGTGTGGAAGTGGGGAGGTTTCATTTCTCCCCCTCTCCAGCATATTTACATGAAAAGTTAAGCTCATCAGATTTTCTGATCTTCTACATCCTGACCATAACTTGTGCTACATAAAAATGGTCTTTTAGATAGGTCTTGAAAAGTATGATAGACATTTAGCAGGCACTGAATTAAATGAGTTGGGCAAAATTGTTACAGAAGGTGGTAGCAGATTGTCTTTGTATCGCAGGGCATCGCTGAGTGAGTGGCAGATTCTCTTCTGTACTGCTGGAGAGCGGAAGTAGAAGGAGCATAATTGAGAATTGCTCCAAAGTGACACTGTTTATTTTGCATGAAAGAAATCCAACTGTGCTATCCTTATCCCCCTTCCCTCCAAATCACTGCACTGTAATGGAGAAACATCTTTCCTTTGCCTTTCCTAGTCTCCCATTTACTGTGAGAGCATATGAAGAGAACTTTACTGATGCAGAATTGTTTGGTTGCAAGCTGTGGTCAGGGATTGGCTTTGGTGATGACCCAGGGAGGTCCACTGCAGTGTGGCAGTCTGCATTTCTGCACTTCTGACTTCAGTCAGCTTCCTGTTTACTGCAGTTTGGGAAGCAGAGTGGTGATTCTTGCCTTCTGGTCTTTTTCCCTTTTGCACTGGGGTACTTTTCCACATTTGGCATCTTCTCATATTCCAGTTATCAGAGACAAAACTGTTTTCTTTCTTGAGAATTGCTCAGTTGAGTACATGGGGTTTTTTGAATGATGGTAGTGTCTTGCAATTAGGATATAGAAATTTGACTAGTCATGTGTTCATTTTGTTTGTTTCCTTGTCTTAACTGCCTTGCAGAAATATAGTTTGCTGTATGTTTGAAAGGTGGAATTTGTGGAAAACCGAAGTGGTGTGTGTATATAATAGAGCTGCTGAAAGTGGAAAGAAGAGGTTAAGTGTATGTATACTCTACAGCCAAATCAAAAGCATGTTGAAGGTGATGGAGAAAGATGACTTGAGTGAATCTGGATCAGGCTTACTGGGGAAAAAAGCACATTTCTTAGCTCAGTGAGAAACAGGGTCAGGAAACTCCTAAATGTGGACAGGAGGAGGAATTAGGAAGTAAACTTCCTTGCTTATCCACAGAACTGTAATGTTTATAAAGACTTTGTTAGGCTGTGTTTACTCATGAAATATGTCCCGATTAGCTCCATGTGTACATTGCCCTTCTGAAATAAGCCAAGGAGTAAGATCTGTTTGCCCAGTTGGTTAACAAGTCATAAAGAATTAAATCAGGAGCAATTCTCAAGGTAAAAGTCAATCACTTGTCTTTGTTGTCATCTTCCTAGCTGAAACAAGGTAGCGAACTTTGAGGTTTTCATTGAATATTTGGATATTTTAGAGCAAGGGAGGAAATGGCATCTCATCTTTATGTTCTTTCTTGTAATAGAACTCTAGGAATATGTTAGCCTTATGGAATGATTATGTATAATCCATCATGTACAATTGATGTTAATTGTCCCTTTTTATTTGGCTTTCTGTTGAGGGGAGGCAGGATGGAGAAAGAAACTGGAGTCTTTCTGGTTTTGTCTTTTCTCCCTGGTGTACAGGATGAATGACTGCAGGAGCTCAAGTTTAACAGAATGATGAGGCTGATTATCAGAGTAGTGGACCTCCCTCTGTCTTACTTTGAAATCTTAACTCTGTCATTTCCAAAAATTAAGCTCGGAGTGCAGTGTCTTTGTTATCCTCCACTAATCTCTGTTTATAGCAGTGTTCTTTCTTCTCCAGTGCTAAATTCCCTCTTCTTTGCTTTCAACTGCTGACTTTCTTCAGGATATATGCTCTAGGATACGAGATGGAATACATGTAGTGGAAGCTTTGTCCATCAACTTTCCAAGCGTGTCCCCATCAACAGCCTCAGATGCTGCCGGACACTGTCACTGTGGTGATACTGAAATCTCTTGGGGAAGAAGAAAGCTTTAGACCCCAGTTGAGATCTGCAGTTGTAGCTTGTTTGTTTCTGGGAACTGCTTATTCATTGGAATGAATTTTGTGGCTGTGGTGTAGCCTGACTACTGTGCCTTTGTCTGGGGCAACAGAACTCAGAAGCATGGAGTTGAGTGCAATTTAAAGTGACAGGGTACAGTATCTTGTTTGTTGCTTATGGTGGCCTGAGTTTATACCATATAATTTTAGATGTTTAACTGAGGTGTGTTAGAAGCTTAATCACCTTATACACATAAAGTTGACATGGAAATAGACCTTCTGGAAGGCTTTTATTGACTTCATGGTGGAGCTGGTGAGAGTCAACCAGTTTAAGTGCTATAGGCCAAGGCTTAGTGACACAAGAATTTTAAAAATACTAACTTCAGGAGTCCTTAACTGTTTGCTCCAACACTGCAGTATGCTGCCTCCTCACTGTCATGTCTGCTGGTTATGCCAGTGTAACTACAGTGGAGATGCATAATGAGATGGTCCAATCTGAAAAATCCAAAGAAAACCTGAAATGCTGGTGTGGGATTGAGAGTCTTGGGGATGGGAGGGTAGGAAGGGTGAGAAACTCCTTAAAATAGTGCTGCCTTGAAGTAATCATTTTGTTGAATCACTTGAATATATGAAGCTATTTTGTATTAATCTGCGCTGTTTCTTCTGTCTCCCTGTAACTGTGGCTGTAGTCTTAGTCTATCCCTGTTAGTGTCTCTTAGGAGACAACACTTAAATTGTAGGAGTGGGTCTGCTTTAACATTTGGCTTCAACGTGAGGCAGATTGCTGTAGAATCCAGAGGGTAGAGGAATAAGCGGAGTGATGTTTAGAGGAATAGGTTGTAGGAGACAAGGCAAGATGTCAGGGAAAGAAAAGTTGTTGGGTTTTGAGTGTGAAAATCTTAAAAATGCTTGGATTTTTGGAGGGAAATTCAACCACTTCTTTCTTACGTTAGAGAAAAACCTAACATTTTATCAGTAAACATCATATGGCCTTGACATGCTTTTTTTTCTCAAGTCTTCCATGGCAGCAGTATTTGCAGACCTTCCACCCCCAAATTGCTCTTAAGTCTGTGTCACTTTAGGGGGATGAAGTGCTAAATTGATAGGAAGAATGATAACCTTGGTTAGTGAAACTTGAAAGTGGTATAGTGCATATCTAAATTTCTTGTGTTATCTTAAAGGAACAAAAATTATCTGTGAGAGGTTTGGAGGACATAAATTTGAGTACAGCTTTTCTGCAATTGGACGGTAATTCTTTAATTTGTGGATTTAAGTAGATTGGGGTTATGTTTCTACGTGATTTTAATATTATCGCATATAAGGTAACTAGGTGGTATCATACTCTGCAACGGTTTTATCCTAATCAATGGATTTAATTGTTGTATACAGTGCATAACCTGTATTGTAATAATACTTGCACATAACTGATAGAGATTTTGTGGTAATTTACTTAATTTGCCTTGAGGAGTTCCCAGGAGTCTTAGTTACAGGCTCATTGCACCAGGCATTGTAAAATGGAATACAATGACTTAATTGTATGGACTGTATTGAACAGAAAACAGATGTGTATTACAGGTAATATTAAATATGACCTAAGTGTTTATCTTAACAGCTTGTCATAATTTGAAGAGATAGTGCATTTAAGACTTTAAAGGCAGGGGCCACTATGTAGGATGAACAAATTACTAAAGTTAATTAAAACCAGTTTGTTAGAAACTTTTTTTTTACTGCTGTATAGTTCTGAGTATTTTTGTTAGTGGATTAATTTCCGCAATAAAATTGCGAGCTTGGACAGATAAAACCTGGCAACCCTGATCACACTTTTCTGCTTTTCTCTTGCAATTAATAATTGACTTTTCTTTTTCACCGTCTTCAATTTTGTAACTGAAAGGTGAAGGTTTGGTGAGTGTTGTGAGGCCTTTGCTGAACCTCCTGTCTCACATGTCTGAGCAGGTGATCCAGGAGCTGTCCTTGAAATGGTTGCTCAGATTTTGCTGCATTGCCAAAGCAGACTCGATGTTTGACTGTTTGGAGACATTGGAGATATGGACACAGGTGAAATTTACAATGTGAGTTTCGGAGGACTAGTGAACTGGGTTAGGATGTGCAGTCAGCTGGTACACAGCTTTGAAGAAAGAAACAAGTTGCTGGGGGTTCAGTATTATTTTCATTTTGATGGTTGGAAGAGCTGTTTCACTGTTGTGTAAAGATGAAGAGCCTTTTAAATATGAACTTCTGATTTCAAGTGCACTTCAGTAGCCATGCCACTTAAGCAGTTCCTGCTGTGTCCATTTTGCTGGTACAGATGTTTGTGTAACGATACAGTGAACGGATCTGTTGGTTCAGAAACGGCATTTCTCCCTCACAGAATTGTTTCTCAACTCTATCTGTTCCCTGATCTGGCTTGCTGTGTGAATGGCTGTGTTAGCACTGTGGAGGAGGCTGGACCTCTTAAACCAGTGCATAGGGGACTGACTCTAGATGTGAAACTAAAATTCTTGTTTAAATCTTTGACATAAACCGGAATCTGACTGATTTGCATAAGTTTTTACTAAAATATCTGTTAAAAATTTAGATGTGTACCTTTTAGCAATGTGTTGGTGGATTTTTAAAAGCCATTTGAGTACATCTGTGCTATCAATTGAGACCCAATGACATAATAATAATATAATGAGATATATAAAATGACTTAAAATTCTGCTGAACTTTGATCATTAGTTATATTTCTAGAAATACATGTTTTCGTAGCACCACAACTTTAATGCCAGCTTACAACAAAATTTTGTTCTTTCCTCATGTTTAAGAATACTAATTTAACAATACACTCAAACTGAAGAGCTAAACTGAAGAAGGTATTTTAGTTCTGTTCTCGCAGAAGCCTTGTAGACACAAAAAAATCTAGTTGGGTATTTTTACTTTGATGTTATCCAAATGTTTTTTGAAAACAATTTCAGAAAAAATATTTTGGGAGTGGGGGAAGAAATCAGCAGTCGCATGGAAAATTCTGATTATTTTTTGTTGTTTGTTTATATGATGCCTTTTATTACAGCAGTTGAATACTCCTAATATATCTGTTCATGTCTCCCCTGCGAGATAAGACTATGTAATGACTCAGGCTTAGTAAAATTTTCTGTGGTCAGGGAAATACTTGAAATAAGAAGTGAGTGTAGATTTTTATCTAGCAGAGTAATCCCCCAAGCATTCCCCTCAACTGACAGAGCTCACTGTGTTCCTTCTGCCAGGCTCATCTGTTCTTCACCCATTCTGTGAGAACCATTTCCTTAATTGTTTGGATTTAAGCTCATACATACTGACTTTATAAAAAGCTGTTATAGATTTTGATGAAGAAGGCATCATGTCTCTGTGAGATGATGGAAACTAATTACAATCCAATTGGCCAAGCTTTAACTCATTTGAGGAACCTTTTGATGAAGTTTTTCATTGGGCAAGACAAATTTTTTTGTCAAGACCAGTGTTAGCATTGATTTGCAAGACACATTGCTAATACATATTATGAGGCACGTAAGCGTGCGTGACAACTGCATGTGGATGTTTTTAAGACGTGATTTTTTTAGAATGGAAAATTCAGTTTTCAGTAACACAGTATTCTGGTTTTAACTTCAAATTTTATATACTTTCCAAAATACTTTATCTATTTCAGTTTATCTACTTCAGCAGGTTCTGGGACTCTTGGTGAAAAATGTATACTGTTGAAACTTTGGGTGCTGTAGTAAGGCTTCTTTGATGGAATAAATTACGACAGCTTCGTGAGAGCCAGATTTGACTGCAGTTTTCTCTAGAAGCACAGTGATGAGTAAGACAATATCAGAGTTTCCTATGTCTTAGATCATTCTGTTAATTTGTAGTATGCAAAAGTAGTGTTTAGTAGAGCAGGATCTGAAACGGCTTTATAGACAGGTATGAAGAAAATCTCTTAGCAGTTCAGAGTAACCACAACTTTTAGAAAGAAGTGAGCAGTGAGTATTACTGCTTGGACAAACTAGTGACCTTTTGCAGTGCTGGCTATCGTTTACTTCCATATCACACCTAAGGTTGAAAATTACAACTGGTTTTCCTTTTCATTTAGAAAAGCATCAAATGTCGAAGAAATAAGATCTGTTACTTTGTTAAATGCAGTCTTAGGTTTGATCCTTAAGTTCGTGTACTTGTGGCATAGCTGATTTGCCTTCTCTTAAAAGCAGGTGATGTTTCTCCAAACCTAAACCAACATCAGGCTATTCCCAGCCATTGCTCAGGTGTACAAGTAATAACTGTGAACCTGCAGAAATGAGGGTTAGCAACTTGACCGTGACAATGGAAATGATATGAAATACATGGAAATAATTTTTCCTGTACTTAAGGCTTAATTCAGACCCTGGGGATTGTTTACTTACAAATTGTGCCACAGAGTTGCTCATACTCAAGTTCTGGCTTGGTGGGGTTTGGTTTTTTTGGTTGTGGGAGTGCTTTGCTACTTAAAGATACAGTGAGTAAGGATAAAAATAGTAATTTCTGAATTTTGTATGGGTTATGACTAGAAGTGTCTATGGAGATATGTGTGTATCTGTTATTTTCAGAGCATTTAGAAAATAAGTCTATTTTAATCAGAAGCCTGGACACTAAAAACCTCTCTTCTTCATGGATATTTTTTGACTATGGAAAATGCTATCTTACTGTTTGTCACCTGTCTGTAACTACATTTTCTTTCCTGATAAGCACACTAGGAAATGAGAGGTCCTTGACAGATCACTGAAAATATATTGCATTTGACTGCTGCCTGAGACTTCTCTGCACAGATGGGTCACAGTAGTCAACCCAAATCTAAAGAAAATTTAATGAAGCAGAAAGACCTCACTTACATCCTACAGAATTAAGTGGTGCTGGTTTTGTTAATTCTTTATAGGCTATCATTAAGAATGAAGCGTATCTCAACAGTGTTTTGGGTTTTAGCTCATGTGTTTTGTGCTGTCTGTCTGTAGTGATGCGCTACTATGCTGGCATCAGCATTATGTGGGAAGATCTGGGCAGCTGTCCTGTGTTTGTCCAATCTTTGATAATTGGGACTAAAAAGTTTTAAAGATTTATATGGTTTTAAAAAACCTAGCACAGTATGTTGCAGAAGAACATTTCACACAGTAATCTTGGTGTGGGAGTACTGATGAACCTTGCTAATCAGCAGTGGTTGGGGGCAGTCTCATATACATGCAGGAACTGTTGGTGAAAGATGCTTACATGCTGTTGACTACCATTTGGTAATTTTGTTCACAGTAGGATTACAATGCAGTAGCTCCATATTTTGAGCAACTATGTTAACAAAGTTCTACAAGACTGTTTGGGACGATTAAACAAGAAACCAAATCTGCATTGATGTGCTTAAAAACACGTTTACATGAAGGAGGTAGGTTGAGCGACTGAAATAATTTCAGGTGTTTCACAAGTCTGAGATATGGGTAAGAGGACCTACTGCTTCTCTCTAGTCATGACTTACATGCAGTGATTTCGTAAGTGTGGCTGTTTATCAGCCACACAAGCTTGTAATATGCTTCCTATGTTCCTACCAGGTTGAAGACTGATTTTGATTACTAGGCTATTGGGGGAGAAACAGATGTGTTGGAGCAGAGTGAAACTGCTTAGGCTATTGAATATAGTCTGTAGTCTCTAGATGGCTTTGCTTAGATGGCTCTACAGCTACAGACTGTAAATACTTGAGGAGAATCATGAAGCGTCATTGAGAGAGCTGGATGCACATGTAGTGAGAGTGTAGGTGTGATGCTGGAGTAGTGAAAGCTGTGCCAGAATCTTACCTTCTCCTTGAATAAGTGGGGAACGCTTTGGATGTTTTTGTTGTGTGTGGTGGAAAATACTGTAAACGTGTGTAATTTGTGGCTATTAATGGAGCGCTGTTTTGGAAGTGGGACTTTGCCCCTCCTGCTGGGGGCGGGATTATGGATGTGTACCACCATGATGGAGTTTTATATGATTGTGTTGTAGTCTCTGGTTGGCAGCTGGTGTATCATTCTCTTGAGTTGCTGCATGTGGAGGAGTATGTACCAGCTGAAAACATTTTCTTTAAAGGCTTCCAGTAAGAATTTGATAAAATCTATTTTTTTCCTATGGATCTAAGTAGAATTTGAAAACCTCATCTGTCTGAATGTATTTTATTAACAAGGCTTGCCTGTGGAATTATTCTCGGTGGTTTTGCTGAGAAGCATCTAAGCACTTTACAGTGCTGTTATTATTAATAAAGATTATTACAATAGTAATAGTCCTGTATTTATAGTGCATTAATGACAAGAAATGTATTATGTGTCTTATCAATGATGTAATGGATTAAAGCACCTCCTATCTTTTCTTACTCCTGTAAATTTTTTTTTTTTTTTTTTTTTGGTCTGCTATTCTACCAGTTGTGTTACTCAGGCTCCTCTTGAGATATTCAAAGCAAGTGTTGTTCTGTAGGAGATGTGAAAACAGAAGGCATTTGCTTAGAAAACCGGTAATTTAAGTCCTCTTGATGAAAACTTATTTATTTGTCAGGGTAAAATCCAAGATTTAAAAAAAATAATAAATTGAAGGAGAAAAACATGGTCTTCCTGTTCTGAGTTGGCATATGTATCTTCTGGACTAAATAAATATTACATGATTGCATGACGTTATAGAGGACAGGAATTTGTGCCTCAGGTTGACCTTTACTGTATCTCTATTCCTAAAGGTATTTTACAGCATCTTGAGCTGTTTCTGTTCCGTTATGTAATTAAAATGATTGTTTGTTAATAGCGAGGAAGTCTTAAGAATGTTACCTAACATTGTTAATGTATGTTAGCAGTTTCCAAGCCTTTGTTAGTAGTATTATAGAAGAATGAATATCATCAGTGATGAAAGTTTTTGTATGATGTAATGCAAAAAAGGCTTTCTGAGACCTTGTTCAGACTATGCAAAGTAAGCTTTATTAAACTCATATTTAAAAATAATTCTGAGATTCTGTGAGAGACTGAGCCTGTGATGAGGATGGAAATGTTGCTTTCATGGAAGAGGAGGCAAAACATGTGACTTTCAGGGCGTGCACACAGTCTCCATAGCACATGAATGTTGCTGATTGCAGAGCCCCAAACTGCTTATCTAGAGAAGCTGCTTTCTAACATCTGCTGATTACAGTAGATGTTCTCTTACCTTTAGTTTGATGACTTCCTTCTATATCTATGTATGTTTTCTTTCCTGCTTTTAATTATTTTGTCTCATTTTTTACCTTAACTGCAAGTCGTACAAAAAGAGAGAAAGAAGCTTGTATTAGGTATTCCAATTTTGAGGGCATGAGCTTCAAACTGATAACATCAAAGGGGATAATTCAGAGAAAGGACAGTTTTTATCCATAAGAAGCCTAAACTGGACAGATTGGTGTGGTGTGACATTCATAGAAGTGTTATTCATGTTATACATACATGTATACATATGTTATACATACATTATAGTCTCTTAAAATGCTAAAGTGGAAGCTTATGAGAACAGCAGGCATCTTACAGTATGACACTTAAAATACTAGAGTATAAGATTAAAACAGCAGTGAAGTTGACTTTCTGGAAGAGGAGAGACAGAATTTGAAGTATTAACAATTTGAAGGTTCTGATTCTAGTAAATGTTTCAGTAACATTCTTGTGGATATCAAGCTGCATGAACCAACAGAAAGATGCCTTTGAGTTAGCAGAGAGGGATTGTGGAGACATGTATTTCAGTAGGGTGGTTTTGTGTGTGTTCTGTAGCCTGGATGGACAAACAGTAGAAACCCAGATATAACCAGGGTGCCTTTCTGAAAGACCCTAATGGCAGAGTTAGAGCCTGCTGTATATAACGTACATATTAATTAAAAAATAAAAAAATCTTGAGAGGCAGATGGGAAAAGAGCATGATGCCAGACATCATCTGCATCTCCTCTTTTGTTTTCTTGGGACTCTCCGTTGATCTTCTACTTGAACAAAGCTTTGAAGTACAAAAATAAACTTTAATTCTGAGTGGGTTCAGTTGAATGTGGCAAGCACAAAACATGGCTAAATGAGAAAACCTAATGCAGGCAAGTCTTCCAGGAAGTTTCCGATCTGAGGAGTCAGGTTTCTGTTTCCTGGAGAAGTGTGAGCATTGTCTTAACATTTACTTAAAGGAAGGAGTCTCTCCAGGTGGCTTTATCCAGTTTGTTTTCAGGAAGAGAAAAGCACAAGGTGTTTCAGAAATGAAGTGCTTTTGTCATCTATTTATTGATTTTATTTATTGAAATATTTAGGAAGACAGTGTATATATGTATACTAGTTCATTACCATACTTTTCTTAATGTGTCGAGTGATGTGTCAGACTTTTTACACAGGAACTAGCCAGCATCCCCATATAATTTTGCAGCTACGGTCCAGTCCTTGAGGATGAGTCATGATTCCACACACTGAATAACAGATTGAAGTACATAGGCGAGCCTTCCTGAAGTCCATTTACTTAGGAGTTGATGATGTAAATGTAGATGATCATACATGGTATTCCAAAATATATATTCTGGCTGGCAGATGTTTTCAGTTAAGTTTCAGTCAAGGTAATTTAAAAGTCCTACAGGGTGAAGTTCTAGACCCTTTTCCTCAAGTAGTATGGACTTGTTCTGGCTTTCCATCTTTTAAAAAGAAGCAGATAGGGTGGGGAAAATACCACGTGGTCTTGCTGTGTTGGTTTCCACCTAGCAGTCACTGGAGCAGTCAGGAACAAAGCCTCAAGCAGATGTCTTTGAGCATGCTGGTGCCAGTTCTTCCATGGGTTCCCATAGATCCTTTTCATTGGAGTATCTTGGTTTCAGCTTTGGTCAGTTGTATCTTGGATGTTTTCTAATAGAGATATTTGCCAGAGTGAAATGCAGGCTTTGGATATCATTCCTACAGTGGATCAAAGTGTGGCTTGAGAGTGGTGCAGGGTTCTTGTTGCATCTTTAAACATGGTAGCAGAATAGTTGATTGCTACCAGTATTAGCCATAGAGAACAGCTGGAGGGTGAGGATTGTTCTCCTTTGCCTTGCAAAACATTGTTGGAAATTTTTTTTCTTCAGGGGCTCATAAACAGGTCCAGTTAGTAAATGAGCGTGGGGAAATATTGATGCTGAAAATGCAGTCCAGCTGGTAGTAGGCTACCAACTTGTATTTTCTTGGAAGTGAGTGATTCCTCTTACTTCCACTACCTAAAAGGTTGAAAAGTTGCCAGGAGAGATACATGTTGATGTATCAGAAAGTAGGAGACAAAGACTAAGCTTTAATTGCTATCAAAACAGTGAAATTGAGCAGTAGTATAGGTGTGACTGGGAGATGTGGATGCTATACCTTTTTTTTTCCTCTTTCTTTTTCTCCCCTTTTAGGAGGGCTTTTGAGCTGTCGCTCTGCTGCTGAACAGCATGCAGTCCTTTCGGGAGCAAAGTAGTTACCACGGAAACCAGCAGAGCTACCCGCAGGAAGTGCACGGTTCATCCAGACTGGAAGAGTTCAGCCCCCGCCAGCAGGCCCAGATGTTCCAGAGCTTTGGAGGAGGTACTGGTGGTGGACGTCGTGGAGCAACAGGAGCCTCTACAGCAATGCCTGGTGAGAGCTCTGGCCATCAGAGCTACCAAGGTTTCAGAAAAGAAGCAGGAGAGTTTTACTATATGGCTGCCAACAAAGATCCGGTGGCATCAGGAGGGCAGCAGCCACCTCAGCGCAGGCCTTCTGGACCAGTACAGAGCTATGGGCCCCCACAAGGGAGTAGCTTTGGGAGTCAGTATGGGAGTGAGGGACATGTGGGCCAGTTTCAAACACAGCACTCGGCCCTTGGGGGTGTATCCCACTATCAACAGGATTATCCTGGTCCTTTTTCTCCAGGGAGTGCCCAGTATCAGCAGCAGGCTTCTAGCCAGCAGCAGCAGGTGCAGCAGCTGAGACAGCAGATCTATCAGTCTCATCAGCCTTTACCCCAGGCGTCCAGCCAGTCTGCTTCTAGCACCTCACACTTGCAGCCAATGCAGCGTCCATCCACCCTGCCTTCCTCTGCTTCTGGGTACCAGTTACGAGTGGGTCAGTTCAGCCAACACTATCAGCCACCTTCGTCATCCTCCTCCTCTTTCCCTTCCCCGCAGCGTTTTGGCCAGTCAGGACAGAATTATGATGGAAGCTACAGCGTGAATTCAGGGTCGCAGTATGAAGGCCATGCTGTGGGTTCCAATGCACAGGCATATGGGACCCAGTCAAACTACAGCTTTCAGACTCAACCGATGAAAGGCTTTGAGCAGTCTAAGCTGCCCCAAAGCGGGCAGCAGGGGCAGCAGCAACAGCACCCACCTCAGCATGTAATGCAGTATTCAAATGCTGCCACCAAGCTCTCTCTTCAAAGTCAAGTGGGACAGTACAGTCAGACTGAAGTTCCTGTAAGGTCCCCGATGCAGTTCCACCAAAACTTCAGTCCAATCTCTAATCCATCTCCTGCTGCATCTGTGGTTCAGTCTCCAAGCTGCAGCTCTACCCCTTCTCCACTCATGCCAGGTGGAGAAAATCTCCAGTGTGGGCAAGGCAACATGTCCATGGGTTCTAGAAACCGAATCCTGCAGATGATGCCTCAGCTTAGTCCTACACCATCTATGATGCCAAGCCCTAATGCTCATGCAGGGGGATTCAAGGGATTTGGGCTGGAAGGACTGCAGGAAAAAAGGCTCACAGATCCAGGGCTGAGCAGCTTGAGTGCTCTAAGTTCTCAAGTGGCCAATCTGCCCAACACAGTGCAGCACATGTTGCTCTCGGATGCCCTGGCACCTCAGAAAAAAAGTTCCAAAAGGTCCTCCTCTTCAAAGAAGGCTGACAGCTGCACCAACTCAGAAGGCTCCTCCCAGGCAGAGGAGCAACTTAAGTCTCCCCTGGCAGAGTCCCTTGATGGTGGTTGTTCTAGTAGTTCAGAGGATCATGGGGAAAGGGTGAGACAGCTAAGTGGCCAGAGCACCAGCTCAGACACCACTTACAAAGGGGGTAACTTAGAGAGATCGAACTCCTCACCAGCACAAGGCTCTCAGAATGAGCCATCAAAACTCAGTAGCAGCCCTGCAGCTAGGGAGGATGTGGCCTCCCCTGATGGGAAGGAAGCGGTAGCGGCTGTGGAAAATGCCCCAAAAGTGAATGAAAAGGCAGTTGGGGTGATTGTCTCCCGGGAAGCCATGGCAGGAAGAGTAGAAAAGTCAGGTGGACAAGATAAACCTACACAGGATGATGCTTCCACAGCCACGCAGGCACCAGCTAGTGCTAGTGGAGCAAAAGAAGCTGGGCATGCAGGGACACAGCCAGAAACTCAAGGAGGAAGTAAAGGGAGCAAAAGTGGCGATAACACTAACCATAATGGAGATGGGAACAGCCAGCCTGGTCATGCAGTTGTTGGGCCAAATTTTCCTGCAAGAACAGAACCGTCCAAATCTCCTGGCAGTTTAAGATACAGTTACAAGGATAATATAGCAGCCGGTATACAGAGAAATATTGGTGGCTTTCCACAGTATCCTTCTGGTCAAGAAAAGGGTGATTTTCCAGGGCACAGTGAGCGCAAAGGCCGGAATGAGAAGTTTCCTAGCCTCCTACAGGAGGTCTTACAGGGGTACCACCATCATCCAGACAGAAGGTATTCTAGGAACGCACAAGAGCATTCTGGAATGGCTGGAAGTTTGGAAGGAGCCATGAGGCCCAATATCTTAATTAGTCAAACCAATGAATTGACCAATAGAGGCCTCTTAAATAAAAGCATGGGGTCTCTCCTAGAAGGCCCTCACTGGGGTCCCTGGGATAGGAAGTCTAGCAGTGCAGCTCCTGACATGAAGCAGATAAATCTAGCTGATTACCCTATGGCTAGAAAGTTTGATGTAGAGTCTCAGTCTTCTGCCCATGAAGGGGGAGCACTCTCAGAGAGGAGATCAGTGATCTGTGACATATCTCCATTAAGGCAACTTGTCAGAGATCCTGGCCCTCACCCAATGGGGCACATGGGTCCGGAGGCCAGAAGTGGAAGGAGTGAACGTCTTGCCCCTGGCTTGAGCCAGTCAGTAATACTCCCTGGTGGTTTAGTATCCATGGAAACAAAGATGAAAGCTCACAGTGGGCAAATAAAAGAAGAAGATTTTGAACAGTCAAAGAGCTCAGCTAGTCTCAATAATAAAAAAACAGGAGACCATTGTCATCCTGCTGGCATCAAGCATGAATCTTTCCGAGGCAATGCTAGCCCTGGAGCTGCCGTCTCTGATGCTGCTCCAGACTACATTCCCCAGCAGGACAGCAGATCGACGCAAATGAGACGAGTACCTGGCAGAACTGGAAGCAGCAGGGGTAAATCACCTTCTCAATTTCAGGATCTTGCTGATAAGCTGAAAATGTCACCAGGCAGAAGCAGAGGCCCAGGGACAGATCTGCATCACATGAACCCACACATGACACTATCTGAAAGAGTTAACAGGGGGTCGTTGCATTCTGCTTACCCTCAGAATTCAGAAGGCCCATCTTTGGCTTCACCATATCACACAAATGCTAGGCCTCATGCTTTCGGTGACCCTAACCAGAGTTTAAATTCCCAGTATCATTACAAGAGACAGATATACCAGCAACAGCAAGAAGAATACAAAGATTGGGCAAGCAGCACTGCTCAGGGTGTGATTGCTGCAGCTCAGCACAGGCAG
This sequence comes from Athene cunicularia, assembly GCF_003259725.1. Taxonomy (NCBI): domain Eukaryota; kingdom Metazoa; phylum Chordata; class Aves; order Strigiformes; family Strigidae; genus Athene; species Athene cunicularia. Next base: position 3,553,403 of record NW_020799092.1, on the reverse strand, counting down.
GAAGGAGCGAGGAAGAGCCCAAGACAACAGCAGTTTCTGGAAAGAGTAAGGAGTCCCTTAAAAAATGACAAGGATGGAATGATGTACCTTCAGGGTAGCTCTTACCATGATACTGGAAGCCAGGAGTCTGGGCGCTGTGTTATGGGGAGTGACAGTGCTCAGAGCAAATGCACTGAGCTGAAACATGGCAACCAGAAGTTGCAGCATCATGATTCTGGTTGGGACCTCTCTCGGCAAACTTCTCCTGCCAAAAGCAGTGGCCCTCTCGGAGCAGCCAACCAAAAAAGATTTTGCCCTCAAGAAAGTGATGGGCATCGACGAGAGGAATCTTCAGATTTGCCCAAGCCTAGTAATGCCATGCTCAGGCTCCCTGGCCAGGAAGACCAGTCTCCTCAAAATCCATTAATTATGAGGAGGCGAGTCCGTTCTTTCATCTCGCCTATCCCTACCAAAAGACAGCCACAGGATATGAAGAACAGTGGCAGTGAAGATAAAGGGCGATTGATGACTTCAGCAAAAGAAGGAGCTGATAAAACGTACAACTCCTATGCCCATTCATCTCAAAGCCAAGATGTTGGCAAATCAGTTGCAAAGGGAGATTCCTTCAAGGACCTGCCAAGTCCTGATAATAGGAATTGCCCTGCTGTTTCCCTCACAAGCCCGGCTAAGACCAAAATATTGCCCCCAAGAAAGGGGCGAGGATTAAAACTGGAAGCTATTGTTCAAAAAATTACATCTCCCAATATTAGGAGAAGTGTTTCTACCAACAGTGCTGAAACTGGTGCAGATACTGTCACTCTTGATGACATCCTGTCCCTTAAGAGTGGACCTGAAGGAGGAAGTGTGTCTGGACATGGACCAGAGGCTGAGAAGAGAAAAGGAGACATGTCAGATCAAGTGGGGCCAGTAAGCCAGGATACAACTGGTGAAATAACTCTTCCAAGATCTTCAGAAGAGTGGCAAAGCAATGAGGATGATAAAACCAAGAAAGAGGTCCCTGAAACTGCCAGCATTGGTAAAGAAGGAGTGGGATCCAGTACAGCACCACCACCTTCTCAGAAGTCAAGTGGTCAGGGAAGGTCTGATGGATCTGTTAGCGGAGCTGGAACTCTGACCTTTTCTGACTCAAAAACAATTTCCCCTTCCAGTGTGTTTACTTCTGAACCAAATCCAAAGTCTGAGGAAAAAGATGGAGATGTGACAAACATTTCACCCAAGCCAGATGGTTTCCCTCCAAAGGGGTATTTTCCCTCTGGAAAGAAAAAGGGGAGGCCAATTGGGAGTGTGAACAAGCAGAAGAAGCAGCAGCAGCAGCAGCAGCAACAGCAGCAACTCCCACCACCCCCACCACCCCCACCAGTACCTGCACAGTCTTCAGAAGGGGTAGGTGGTGGTGAGCCAAAGCCGAAAAGGCAAAGGAGGGAGAGGCGAAAACCTGCAACACAGCCACGGAAGCGGAAGCCAAGACGAGCTGCTCCCATTGTGGAACCTCAAGAACCAGAGATCAAGCTTAAATATGCTACCCAGTCTGTAGATAAAACTGACTCCAAGAATAAGTCCTTTTTCCCTTATATTCATGTGGTAAACAAGTGTGAATTAGGCGCTGTGTGCACAATCATTAATGCAGAGGAAGAAGAGCAGAACAAATTAGTGAGGGGTCGTAAAGGACAGAGGTCTTCAACACCCCCTCCTAGCAATGCGGAGAGCAAAGTGCTGCCCACCTCAACTTTCATGCTGCAGGGCCCTGTAGTAACAGAGTCTTCTGTCTTAGGGCATCTGGTTTGCTGCCTGTGTGGCAAATGGGCCAGCTATCGTAACATGGGTGACCTCTTTGGTCCTTTCTACCCCCAGGATTACGCAGCCACCTTGCCCAAGAACCCGCCTCCAAAGAGGGCCACAGAAATGCAGAGCAAGGTCAAGGTACGGCACAAAAGTGCTTCTAATGGTTCCAAGACAGATACGGAAGAGGAGGAGGAACAGCAACAACAGAAGGAACAAAGAAGCCTAGCTGCTCATCCCCGCTTTAAGAGGCGGCACCGCTCTGAGGACTGTAGTGGAGCCTCTCGGTCACTTTCAAGGGGAGCTTCTTGTAAAAAAGCAACCACTGATGGTGGCAGTGGTGGTGAAAAGACTCCTTTGGACTCAAAACCCTCTATGCCCACTTCAGAAGGTGGCACTGAGCTGGAGTTACAAATTCCTGAACTACCTCTTGACAGCAATGAATTTTGGGTCCATGAGGGTTGTATTCTCTGGGCCAATGGGATCTACCTGGTCTGTGGCAGGCTCTATGGGCTGCAGGAAGCTGTGGAGATTGCAAGAGAGATGGTGAGTACCTAACCTTACTGTACAAAATTATTTGTTTTCATTTGCAGTATGTATACCATTTGGAATACCATTTTTCCTTGCTCTTCTCTCATGTCTTAAGCAATCATCTTTCATCATAAATAAATCTCTAGCGATGTCCTTTTGATGGCCTCGTTTAGGTCTCTGCTGTACCTGATCAGACAGATTTTTCAGGCAGCAAAAAGCTGGGTGCTCATTACCTGCTAAAAGTTTTGGATGTCCAAAGGCTTTCTCACGACTACAGTGATCTTTTTTTCTCCTACTTATTCTATCCTGTTAGATACTTAATATACTCTAGGGCTCTTCTTAGAGTCATACAGTGAAAGGACAAGTGGCAGCAGACACAAATTGCACCAAAGAAAATTCCAATTCAGTATTAGGCAAAAAAATATACAGTGAGAGTGGTGAAACATTAGATTGAGGGGCCACAATGTAGAAGCTGTGGAATGTCTCTTCTTGGGGATGCACAAATGTAACTGGGAAAGGCCCTAAGCAACCCACTTTACCTCTGAAGTTATCTTCAGAGTTGGCTCTGCTTTCAGCAGGGGTCTCTTCCAACCAAAGTTGTTAATGTGACTGCACTGCATATTATACAACTGTAGGAGAATTTGCGGTCCTTACTGTCATAGTTCAAGCCCAGAGGGCAACTGAGCACCAGGAAGCTGTTTGCTCACTCCTTCCCCCTCAGGGATAGAGAGGACAAAATAAAAGGCCTGGGATGGAGATAAGGACAAGAAGGGATAACTCACCAATTACAGTCATGGGCAAAAGGCAGACTCTATTGGGAAAGAAAAAGAATGTCAATTTAATTTGACCACTGTGACTGCTAATATACCAGTCAAACAGAGTAGGAACGCCTTCCCTTCTCAGCTTTGCTCCCAGTTTCTCTGCTTCTTCCCCCACAGTGGTGCAGGGGATGGGGTTGTGGTCAGTTCATCACCTCAGGGGGAGGAGGACTTACTCCTCTCCTGTTCCAGTGTGGGGTCCCTCTCACAGGAAGCCGTCGTCCATGAATTTTCATTGACACGTGTCATGGATTGCAGCTCTTGATAAACTGCTTCAGCACAGGTTCCTGTCTTGGGTGCAGTCCTCCCAGCAACAGACTGCTCCAGCGTGGGCTTCCCTGAGAGTCCTGGCCTTCCTTAGGCTCAGACACCTGCTTTGGTGTGGGGTCCCTCATGGGCTGCAGGTGGGCATCTGCTCCACTGGTGACCCGCATGGGTTGCGGGGACACAGCCTGCCCTCTCACCACAGGCTGCGGGGGGGGTCTCTGCTCTGGAACGCCTTCCCCCCTCTGCTTTCCTCAACTTAGTGTTTTGCACAGGTATTTCCCTCACAACTCCTCTTCCCAGGTTCCCCTTCTTAAATATGTTATCACAGAGGCATATCACATTCCTGATTGGCTCTGCCTCGGCCAGAGGGAGGCCCTGCTCAGAGCTGGGGGAAGCTTTGAGAAGCTTCTTACAGGAGCCACTGTTGTGGCTCCTTCCCCTGCTACCAAACACCCCCCCCCTTCCTCACACAAACTGAACACACTTACAAAATAAGGTGGATAGAGGAAAATTGCATAGAGGTCTGTAAGCTTCAAATGAAATGTGGATGGGTTTAGTACAGATGAATTCAATACAAATTATACCACAAATCATACAGATACTTGACTTTCTCTAAAGTGCGAGTATACAATGAATGAGAAGAAACACATAAAATTAAAGGAGGGATAAAGGGGGAACTTTATTCACAACCACCTGGTTGTGGATGGAGACGCTAGCTATTCTTGATTTTCTGTGATGGAAGCTGACACTTTAAAATCACAGTTACATGTCTCTCTTTGCCATCATCAGTATGCTGCATCCCTTTATTTATGGCTACCTTTTGCATTATGCTTTCTGTCCTGGACTAGACCATGGAAAAGGCACTAGACCACTTTTTCTTGTTGCCTTCAGATTCTTCCTTTTCTAAACAACATTCAGATCCAGTTTTCATCTTCACTCTGTATTGTTATGTACAGTGTGCTTAATTCCTCCCCATGAACTTTTTTCTTCAGGTTTGATTCCTGGCTTGTTCTGCATTTTCAGTCACTGTTCTTTGACAGTAATTACATGCTTCTTTGCCCTAACTTGATTTGGCCTGCATTCTTGTTTCTAGCCTCTCATTAAACAACGTCAGTTAATTTCATTTGGTTTTCATCGAGCCATGCCTGCATGCTTGTTCTGATGCAACTGCTGAATTTTCTTATCTCTGATAATTGCAAGGTTTCTTTCAGGATCACCACTGTTTGGATTCTGCTCGCAATGTGGCTGTACTTTCATATGTCTTGTTGTTCACCAGTATTTTGAATTTGGATCACTCCAGCTGGATTTTCCCTTTTTCTTGTTTTTAGGGTGTGTCTTTCATTTATGATCCTTGTTCTCCCAGTAGCAAATGTCTTCTCTGCAAGTTCTTGAACCATTTGAGTTTTGCTCCAGCAATCCATTTTTGTGTTCATGTACCTATAAAGGGGGTATGCCCAACAGAAATGTGCTATGCTGATAGGCTCTAATCAAACTTGATAAGTAGTAGCCTGTTATCCACAACATTTTTATATGGGTTTTGCCTGTTGACATCTAATTCTTTCTCTGCATGGGATCTTTTATGACTTTCTGACTGATTACACTCGGAACTACCCTTTATCTCTTTCTTCAAACTATTATGATCATCTCCTTGTCACAAATATAATTTTTTTTCCCCTCCTCTTCTTAACCCTTTCATCTGCCTCTGTGGCACCGTATCAGAACATCTCCTTATCTCCCTTGAACCTTGTGTCCTTTCTCTCTTTTTCCTTTAATCACTTCCTCAACCCCTAGCTTTTCTTTTCCCTCCCAGTACCTGTAGACATGAGTGTTTCCCATTTGGGGGGTGCTTTTTTTGTGTTGGGTTTGTTGGGGTTTTTTAAAGTGTACAAAATGCCTGTGGTCTCTCTTGCCTTTTCAACTACCTCTTAATTTTCCTTTCCCATTTTTCATCTCAAAATTCTTTGAATGCATTGTTTGGGGCTTTTGTCCTCCACTGCAGCTTCGATTGTGCTCTACTACAATTGTAATCGGTGTTTACAGTTTCCTGGCTAAGCTTCAGATCCAGTACTTGATTTTCCTTTCCCTGTCAGCTACATTTGTCACTATCAGCTGTGCTGCTCTTGGAATGTTGTTCCACCTTTGTTTCCTATCTGTGTCCTCTTTTGATTACCTCCTTTCTTTCCATGGTTCTTTGCAGACGCTGTTGTTCATTACTCCCAGATTTCTTTGTGGGGTTTGCTGAAGTTCTGTTTATGCTTTCCTTCCCTTTATCATGGAATACCATGCCTTTGGGGGTAATTTTTGGTAACCTGGTTGCTTTTTTCCAGACTTGTAGAGCTTCCTTTTTTTGCTCCAGATTCATGTTCTTCTGCCATGAACTTAAAAATTGTTCTTGAATTCATTGTGAGTTCTCAGATTCTCACTTCAAAATGTGCCTTTTGCTTAATCCTTAATCCATCGTCTGCGATTTTGTCCTGATTTTCCTGTCACTCAGATTTGCAATCTCATTAGATTTTAAAGTTATTTCTACCTAATCCTTCCTATTTAAGGCTGTAAGAAATGCTGCTTACTTTCTGTGTCTGCAAAGTAATATGTTGCCTTTCAGTGCTCTCCACTGTTCTGTCTGGGTCAGGTTTTAATCTAGTTATAAGACTCCAAATTTTCAGAGGCAGGGACCATTTTCTTGTGTATGCTTTGTTTTGTTATGCCTTATTCAAACACAGTAACAGGTGTCCTAGCTGAATGCTGAGCTCTTCTGTGTTACATCCATAAGAGTAATCCATCCTTCTCTTCTGCCTCTGTCACAAATAATGGAATAGATTTTCTCCTAGCATTATCCTTTTCCTTAACCTTTTTATCCTATTATAGCAAACTGTGGTGCTGTATTCTTCTATGGAAGCAGTGTATCTTTCCCTCTTCAGTTAGGAGAGGTTTACATGCAACACAAAGATGCAGTCAGGGTATTCAGAGGTGTACCTGCCAGAAGCCATCCCCAGGCAGTGGAAAGGCTCCGTATGAACTAGATTTTTTTGCCCCGCTGCCTGAGGATAGCCTTCTGGCTCAGACAGCTGATTTCTTATTCTTGTTGCGTGTGCTTTTTCTTTACCTCTTCCTTGCTTTGCAAGTGCATTTTCTTTTTGTTCCCTCTGACATGCAGTTCATCAGTGTTAGTGCCCTGGAAAAGCAGATGTGCAAAATGTGTTGCTGCTTGCTAACAGGAGAGAGTAGACAGATGTGTGCACAAGCATACAGGAGTCTAGGTTTTAGATTTGGTCTAGGGTAAGTAAAGTCATTAGTTTATGGCATATGAAGGGTCATGAGCCTGGAAGTGAATAATTAATGTATGTAATGTATTTGGTGTAAATGAAATACTGCCATAATTAAAAATCTATGTAAACTGTTTATAATACCCACAAAGGGCAAATGCACACCAAATTTAAACTGAATTCATACCATTGAGTTGAAATATTTTCTTTAGGGATCTGACTGTTGCTTATCAGCATCCTAGTATAGAACTAAGAAACTTCTGGTCAAAGGCCATAAACCATCAAAACTGTAATGTAGAAGTAGTGGCATAAGTAACCCATCCTGCATTTCTTCTTACACAAACTCACCTGTTTTTTCTCATATGGAAGCTTATTACAGACTTTTTTCCCCCCCTAAACACTTCTGTTTCATGTTTTCCTTCTAGAATTGGAAAGGAATTTGAAGCATTTTCTTGCTATGTTAAGTTTTCTGTTTCTTGCATGAATAAACATCTGTGTCTTACTGCAGTTTTTTTGAGAACAACCCCATAGTCAAATCTCAAGGAAGGCTTAGAATGTAGGTGGGGTCGCTGAAAGATCAACTTGTGCCAGATGCTGCAGAAGAATTTGAGATGAGAAGGTATTCTCATAAAAAGGTTTATCAAACTGTGATGTGACTTTCCTGAGCTTTGAGCTTTCCTTAAAGTTTGATTTCACTCTAGACCAAAAATGGTGTGAATGTATTCTCTTCTAAGCGGCAGTCCAGCTGGTTTCCAAAGTGCTGCCTTTCTCAAAGGTAAAAAGATGTTCCTCTTACTCTGGATGCTCTGGAAGGCTGCTTGGTTCTGAGAAGGTGAATACCTTATCAGATTAATTGGGCTGCTTCAGATGCAGAATGGCTTAATCTTTCTCCTTATTTTGAGGTTCAAATTGGATACCCCAGTGGGTGGACCTACCTGCCAATTAGTTTGTCTTTCTCTCTTAAACTGTTTGTTAAACCGTAGTAAGGGGTGTTAACTGGCCTTCTTGCAGTTAGAGATTTGTGTTTCCAAGGCTAATGAAATCTTGAACTGGATAAATGCAGTCTCTCTAGTGCTGGATGATCCTGTTGCCTATAAAATGCTTTCTTTTGAATATTGAAGGTGGCCAGACACCAGGTTTAGGTAAAGCAGATTATAAATGATTTGGGTAAGATCTTTGTCTTATGATACTAAGAATCTTACAGCAGGTATTCCTGCAGCACCTTTGAAAATATATTCATAGTCTTCCTCTGGAAATTTTTTTGGTGTCTCTTCTTAGGCCTGTCAACCATTTCTTTGCATTTATAGATTTGGAAAACTAACAGCTGCATGCAGTTTGCTATAAATACCTTTAAGAAAACGGTTTCCTGTCTTGTTTATCTTCTCATTGTTTTCCTATTCATGAGAAACTCATTTTCATGCAACATGAAATCTTGGTTACCTTTGAAACTGGCAAAATTATGGAGTCACTTTGGTGGTTGTCAGTAGATTTAAACAATTGATAAGTCTTTATTCTCAGTATTAAAATTTAAGAAGCTATAAGTGAAGAGAAGAACAATGCCGAGAACAGTGTTTGAGTTGAGTTGCAGAATCCAAGAAGATAGTTCCACCATTGTTTTCTAAAAAACTGTTCACTAGGAGGTGATATGCTGTTTTGTGGAAACTTTTTTATAAAACACCTTTTTTCCAAGACACAGGTTCAGGCTGAGCACAGGTATTACTTTTGGGGTTTTTTTTGGTTTGGTGTCCGTTGTCTGTTGCACCGCTCTACCCCCAGAGTCAGAATTGACATTGCTTGAAGGCAAATGTAGCTTTTGTTTCTGCTGAGGGTGCTCTGCATAAGGAAAACTTGTTTATCCAACTCTTTCAAAGATCTCTTTTAAAAGATCTAAAGAATTTAATGCTTTTCTCATCAAACTGCTTCATTCCCACCTTGAGTAATCTTTTAATCCCTCACACATGGGAAGAAGTCCTTCAAACCTGTTTCCTATGCTGCTGCTTGTTGAAAGAATCATCTTGGGTTTCAGTCAGAATAACTTCAGAGTAACAAGCAATGAAGGATAAAATCTGTCCATGATCTAAGTATAATGGAAGGAGATTCTGGGCTTTCTCTCACCAGTCTGGAATTTTGTCTGTCCAACTCTCATGGATTATCTTTCAAACCCTAGTTGTTTACCTAAAGAGGAGAAATCTACCTGCTTTAGGACTAATAACAAAGCTGTTCAGAAAGTCAGACTGACTTTAGAGAAGGTTCTTTAAAACCACATATGGGCTCACAGAAGTTCAAAACCTATTTTTTTTTTTTTTTTTTTTTTTTTTTTTCAAATTGATACTTAAATACTTGAATTTTTCATTACTGTTGGGCAGTGGCAACTTTCTGACTCATGTTGAGTGTGCCTTTGTAGGGCTAGTGGTAGGTTTACATATGCTGTCCAGATTTCAGAGAACTGGTTTCACACAGAAAAGTTGTTCTTGACCGTTTAAGACTCCTGACAGTTGATCTCCCACAGTATCTTATCTATGGAAATCTGTACCACAGAGGAAATAAGGATTGCCTACCTGTAATATTTTGTTTACTCTGTTGCTTTCACAGAACCATTTTCTTTTACCATTCTGGACCCTAGCTGTAAATTGGGTAAAGAAAGGTGCCTAGAGAGATCACTAGGAATTAAGCTACTTATATTCTCAAATTTGGGAAATCAAAGCCTAACAAAAATGCTCCCACACTCTGTAAGTAATTGCTTTTAAAAGGTTTCTAACTGGCTAATCAAATGCCTGAGCTAGGGAATCAGTATGAACTGAGAAAATTGTGGAAGGTTAGCTACTTCTGGGAAAACAAAGCAAAACTGTTTCTAGCTGCAGAAACCTGAGTAGTATATTACCATAAGCTAAAGATGCCAGTTTATTCTGGATGTCTCATTTGGCACAGGTGTGCTTTATCCCTAAGCCAGGCTGGGAGTGAGTTGCAGTCAAGAGGGGTGATCCTACTTTATCCTCTGCAAGCTGCTTGCTCCTCTTGTTTCCCTTGTGCTAGATCTACCAACTGTGTGTTTTGCACAGTGGGTTGATTTCTACCTAGCTAATCCATCAGAAAACTATCTTGGAGTGGGGGATCTTTGTGCCAGGTCAGCCGTTTGAATCCGCTTACTTTCTGAACCATGTTTGCTGCATCTGACAGGGAGGGCCTTTTCCACTGATAATTATAACCATTAGATCAAGTTAGCTGTAATACAAAATTGTGCCTGGGTGATACCACCACTTGAAAGTGGTTTAGGCCTGCAGTGCTACTGCTGCTAAGTATTGGGTGATGAATGCTGACCTTTTATTCATTATCCTTTTTAGAGGAGAAAAAAGTGCTGAACCTGACATTTTTGTTTGGTTTTTGTTTTTTTTTTTTTTTTTTTTTTTTTTTTTTTTTTTTTCTTCTTGAAAAAGCCCCTCAAGTCAAGTTCTGCATCAGGTCAAGGTTCAGATGAAATAATAATCTGCTGCTTCAAAGACCACATGCCTGACAAACACAGGAAGGAAAACCTGTTTCTTAGACCTGGGTCTGTAATGGTAGGGAGAAATTTCCAGAGTAGGAAGAAATAGTATCAGAGCTTGTTAATTTTTCACTGTGGGGAAAGGGAAACAACTCCAAAACCTGCCTGTTAGCAGGTATATTGAGAACGTTGTGCTTATTTTTATCTCTGGCAACAGCTTTTAGTATGCTTTAACCCTGCAAGTGAAGAGTGCCATAGAATCTTGAGGCATCTTCTACAGTTAAAGTGATTGAGTTCTTGGTTTTCGTTGATGGACTGTGTTCAAACATCTGATTGTCTGAGCTGGAAATGTACTCGCTCTTTCTTGAAGACAGTCCTTAGTACAATTAGTTTAACATTCGTTTACATTCCTTGGGAAATGGCAGCATCTTTAATATTCTTCCGCAGCATTTCAAATATAAGGAAGCATGAAATTTTGGGTGGAGAAGAAATTCTGAAAGACAAGCTGAATAATGAACTTCAGATTCAGTTTTCTCAGAAAGGCATTGCCATCTGCTGTGCTACTGAAACTCTCTGTGCTGTCATGACTCCTGGTCTGTAAGATTGTGCTGCCACAGAGATGAGAACCTGGTAGGAGCCCCTGTTGTATCTCATTTCATTGCCTTCCTCTAGTAAGGACCTAGAAGTGTGAATGATGGGTGCTACAGCACTTCATAGTTTACAGCAGCTCTGTGTATTGGTATCACAAGCCTCAAATGCTGAAGAGGTGAGTAGACAGAATCTACATCTCCATTTCCTGATGCATGTATTTCAATATCTTGAGTCATTGGAAGCCATTAATTACATTTGTGAAATGAAGCTGCCTTTCCTTGACTTTTGTTGTGAGTAGAAATCAGGTAAAGCTGGTGTGGTGTATTGGTGATCATGGATTGTAGTTGTCAGGAAGTACAGTTTAGTTAAGTTCTCAAACATAACGAGATTGGGAAAAGAGGAAAGACTTCTCCAATTTCGACCTTTTGTATGGAGGCAGAGAGAAGATTAATGGTAGGCATGGAAGTAATTTCTGTGCATCTTTACTAGCAGACTCCTTTGCCATTAGTTTATGCCAAAGTATGGGCATTATGAGTGTGTTTGCATGTGGTTTTATATTTTACTGTTTGTCTAGCATGTGGGGTGAGGAAAGTGGAAAATAGATTTACTGACAATAGAGCATTGGGAAAGAATAGGATGCTTAATCACTTATATTAGCTGAAGCCAGGAGCACTGGAAACTAGTATTTAAAAAGGAGATTGCTCATTCCATAGTTCCGGCCTTTCTATAAAGCATCAGAGATCCTTGAAATCCATGTAGAATTTTTGTTTAAAAATGCATTTAAGTAACTTTAATTTTGAAGAACCTCTTTCAAATGTGAATGGAGCCTTCTCTGTGCAGGAGATCTCTAAAGAAAGCTTGAGAGCTTTTTGTCTGGCTATCCACAAGCTCATACAGTGTTTTGTAAGATTTAAGTTGCCTTTTAATGTAGAGATGCCAAACTGTTGCTAAATTCTCAATAGTGAGTGAATACAATCCATTTATCTGTTATTTTAGCTTGGATCTTTTTAAAGCTGTGCTGGCAAAAAGGTTGTTAAGATTCCCCAAAATTGGAGAGGGAGATTGGGCTGTGTTTTGTTTTGTTAATTTAAACTGAACTAACTTTTTTAACTAAGACTAATTCCAGATGGTAGTCAGTTGAATTGTATCCCCTTTACTTCATTAGAAGAATGCTACTAGTAAGTGTTGAAGGATATTCAAGAACTGAAGTTCAGAATTTTATTCTGCTCCACTCATCTGTTTAAAATGGCCTATATTTGATTACAACTAGGAGAAAATGCAAACCTTAAAAAAAAATACATTCCCCGGTTTTAAAAAATTTGTTTCTTATTAATCTTTCTTTGCTTGTTCAGTTTGATAAGAGGTTAATTTCTGGAGGTAAGAATTCATGATTTTGTATATAATACTGTATGGTTTATTGGAATTATATTCTATCTTTTGTAAGACCTTTTAAATAAAAAAACAATTTCTCTGGTTTATTTTTAAAATAAACATTTCCCTGAATCCTTTGATCACAAAATAAGCAAAATTAATACTTCGGCTATACTAATGTTTTACTATTCACAATAAAAGAAAGCTTTTCAAACCCTGCTGTGCAAACCAAGTTCATAAAAAGATATATAAGCATAGTGCTTTGTGCACTAACCACTCTGGGGTAGGAATGGTGCGTGTAAAACTGAGGCGCTTACTGATGGTGATGTGAGGGGTTTTTTTAAAATACAATACAGAAGGTAGTTTGAAGCTTTTTTTTCTTTTCAAAAGTAAATTTTCATCTATCTGCCCATTATAAACCTAGTTATATAACCCCAATATCTTTTTAATTAGAGAAATATGTTCTGAAAGAGATTAATTTCCCTAGATTTAGAAAGATGAGTAAAAATAAAATTGAAGTATGATGAGTATTCATGTAATTTTAGAAACTACAGCAAAATTAAAACTCATTTTTTTGCCTTCTTACTTTGTAGAGACAAGAATTGGAGAAGCGAGGTTCTGTCTGTGCTTCATGCTTTACCTGATGTTATGGAAGAAGCTAGGAACAGAGTTTGGGTTCCCTGATTCTTAAAAACCATCCTTTTCACCTAATCTAGACTATGCTACTCTTAAACTATTATGCTCTAGCTAGTGTTTCTTTCTTGACGGAGGAAATATTTTTCAAACAGTTTCATGCATTTAGCTTGACTGTGTGAAGTATAGAGGATAGTCTTCAAGGATAGACCACTTTTTTCCAAAGTTATTAATGAACCTTCATTGTTACAGACTGGATCTCAGCCAGCTGCTTAGTGATTAAAGTTTAATTGCATGATGATTAGTTTTCATTAGGAAGCAATTAGCATTTAACAGCAGTCTTGGATTGCAAAAGCTATGGGTGAGCATAAGTGGCTTGAGCCATGTTGAGAAGGTATGTAGCTGGAGATGTGACTACAAAGTTGTTTGGGGAATATAGGGACGGGAATTCTGATGTTAGTTGACCTCAACAGCTCATTCCTACTATAGCATTGAGCCAGGAGGGGAGATAGGAGCAGGAAATGCAGCATGGCCAAAACAGCACATGGACATGCTTATGTATTAGTCCTCATGTAGGGAGTTTCCAAAAATAATTGTCTTCCTCAAAAGGGCCATTTGAAATTCCAAGTTGCTCTCACAGTAATGCTGGTTTTGATAGTCTTATCGCCTTACTTGCCACAATAAAAACTTTTTTAGAATCCCCCCCTGAACTTGATGAAATTCTCATTTTTACTATGACAGCATCCTTAATTTCTTTGTGTCATGGTGGGGTAAATTAGAGGAAAGATGAGTGCAGGGCAAGGGCTGGGGGAAGTGAAATAGATGAGTTAGTAAGTGGAATAAGATGAGGGTAGGGAGAGATAGGAATACAGCAAAAGATGAAGGCTCCTTTTCTGTTAAAGGTACAAAAGAATAAAGAGTGTCCCTTTTAAACCACTTCTACTCCACTGAGGAGTCTGTTGTGAAGATGAATTATGGTGGTAATATCTACGCTAAGTTAGGGCTGTTAGAAGCCATTCTTCTCTTCCCCCC